>NC_139339.1:14870694-15529861 GCF_056507025.1 Lutjanus erythropterus
AAATAATGCAATAAACTGTGCCAGTGACAGATCTGTTTTTCCTGTGCAAACAAGATAGCTGCCAGCTGGCCCTCAAATTACCAGTGTGATGATGACTGTGGAGATGAGAGATGTTGTGGTAGGAGTGCCCAGACTGAGGCAGATGATGTTGCAGACATTGCACAATTGTGTTAACAGTGCAGTTAAATAACTTCTTTGCCTTTTAGGGAGTTGGTAGCATTTTCACGAGCCATATGGTTGGTCATTCAAACGTTATGCAATAGTACATTAGGGCTTTTTCACACTGTATATAGTGCATATAATGAATGAATGATCTAGTTTGTGTTGCATTGTTGGTACCGATTCTTCTCTCTGAGTCTGAGTACTGAGTCTTTTGAGGCAAGTAATCAGTGAGGCTGTGCTGAGAGGATTCCTGCAGACAGGACTGGAAGAGTAGAGCTGTAGAACTTGCTGAAGTACACAACATGATGAATTACAAACTTGAATGATGATGGTATTGTACTTAAAAAAGTCGTGAGGTGGGAGGATACACAGGGTTCTGGAGGTGTTTTCAGTGGTTTAACTGAGAAACTAGACATCCTTGTCACAGAAATAGATCATGACATTGTGATGATTATTGTAAAATCGGTGATGTCTGTTTCCCTCTGACACACAGCTGTCACTCACAGCAGCCTGGTCTGTGACACAGCCTTCAGTGGTGATTGGCTGTTACTCGTGACGTGTAACCAGTTAGATAGTGCTGTGGGCAGGACAATCAGTGAGACCACAGAGTGTAAAAATATTGAACTTTATAGTGTATATAATGTGTATGTCTAGTATGTGTATTATACTATAATGATGTGTAGTTGTAGTAGTATAATGTAGTATTATTGATATATAGATAGATAACTATTTATTTCCAAAGGGAAATTAAATTGTCATAGCAGCTTAAGTACATGCAATAAAGACAGAAACAAAATAAACAAAAAATACACAGGATAAACAAAATACGCCCAGGGACGATGTAAATAAATAAGGAGCAGGTAGGCACAAGGCACTGAAGATCAATGGACCTCAGACACAATCCAAAAAAATCTGGTGCAATGAAACAACTTACCACGACAGGCAGCCGCTGGCAGAGCACCGTCTTATTACTATCATTGTCATTGTATCATTATTATTTTACAGTACTTACTGTTACTAGGATTATAACAATAGACAGAGAGAGGCGGCTACACAAGATCAGTTTTTCACTTTGTTTTTTTTTGCCATTGCACCCTAATAAAAAGCATATTACAAACTCACTAGTAAACATAATGCATGGCCAAATGCCATCAGTCAGATGGATCTATGAGATTTGTGAATAGGCATGTAATTTAAGAATTTAGCTAAATCCAATGCCAGAGTTAGCATAGCTGTTTGTATACCGGGCAGACATGACAGAAAGCACTGTGCTACCATGTAAGGAGCCAAGAGCAAATTTCTTATCATATTAAGGCAGCTTTGGACTGTTAGAAAACATCTGGTTCTTTGATAACAAGTCAAAGTCAAGTCTACTGTGTAGATAAAAGCAGCAATGTTAACAGTGACTCAAGATGTATTTTGGTGACGTTCAGACACATTCAGTCAGTTCGTCTGAAACTCAGTTGCAGGAGCCACTAACACTGAGCTGTAGCTTAGAGCCTCTGGAAATTTCCCTTGAAATAGCACAACGGCCGTGATATCAGATTTGAGGGTCTCATTAAGCATCCACAAAAATCTGAGTAAAAAAAAATAAACTAATAGACTTCAAAAACAGTGTGTTTTACTATTTAGACCATTTAGACTGTGTAAGTGTGGCACAGTTTGAGAAACTAAGCAATGTTCTGCTGTGGAAGAAGCCAATAGCAAAATGTATTTTAGCCACCTAAAAATGGGAGCACCTAATCATGTCAATATAAGTTTAAGTGTACGCTATATTTAGAATATTTTTACCACTTAATTTCAGATATCCTTTTCTGATGGGAAACTGAAGCTGCCGTCTACACTATCTTCAAAGCCACCAGACTCCTTTGACAAAAACAGTAATTTTACCTCACAGGACACAGGAGTTGTTGGTCAACCGCTGCCTTGATCTGTTAGTTTGTCTGTGTTATTGTGTGACTTTGGTGCTGCTTACTGTAATCTGCCAGGTAAAATTACCGTTTGTGTCAAAGGCCTGAGTGATATAACAGCTTAAGTTCCCTGTTGCTGAGTTGGCTCAGACTCACAGAGGCAGATTAAATGGGAGCGGAGAGGTTTTGTTGCACTCATGTGATTGGGGCAATTAAGTGGATTTTTTTTTTTTAATGATTGGTTTGTGGAATTAATTGCATCATATTCATAACACGTCTGAGCATAAGCATGCCCAATTCAGGAATATGCACAAAAACTGGATTAAAACTTATTTCTGCTTTTTAGATGCTTACTTGTATGTAAATATGATAGTTAGAGGGCTTTTGTGGATTTGGGTTTCCAGTGGCTTTAAGACTTATCTTTTTCAAAAGTAAATAATATTATTTGCATCTTCATTGAATTGTCTTTCTGATTCTGGTTCAGCTTTGGATGAATTTAGCTAATTGTCATGCCAAGCCATGTGAATTTGCAGTTGCTCTGATTTGTGTGTTGTGGCCTGAATGGAAAACATGATTTCTCAGAAACAAAGGTAAAATAACTAAAATTAATGGCCACAACATAATTACCTATAGTATTATGACATTATCCAGGAAATCTCTGTGTTTCTATGTTGAGGAACATTGAGCACATCAGTAAAGGGGGGTTTACAATTAGAAAAAAAATAACCATAACTAGTGGCTTCTTCTTTGCAATGTAGAAATAATAAAAAAGACAGAGTAAGCCATTATAGAAGGAATAGCCATAAAACAGGGTCATTGAATTTTACTGCACTGTTTACATTGGCATACATTTGAAAGTTAATAACTAGAAAGGACATTTTAAGTGGCAAAACAACCTTTGTGAAATCATTGCAGTAATTAATTATTAGCTGTAATAGTTAGTAAAATTGCAATTAAATTAACATTGAAATTAAGTTATGAAGCCACAGTGAAAGAACATCACAGTTCAGCACAGACACATTGTTTTTGAATTAAGCTTATGTCCATTTTCTGAAATTTATTAGAATTGGAGAATTATTGTTTGAGAATTCGTAGAAGTGAGCAGGCCAGCAACACCCACCAAAACAATAAGCTTGACTGTGTGCGGTTCTACAGTATGATTTGAGGCATGTTTGATTGCAGTGCTTGCTCTGAAAATACACACATTAATGCCATCTATCAGCTCCTGAGGCGTTTCTCCCATTTAAGGAAACACAGTAAATTAGCAGAGCCGAATGGTGAGTCTAACATTCATGATTTGGATTGACTTTCCTTTGCAGTTGTCACATTTCTTAAATGGATAATTTCTCACCATGGAGAGAAATTTCAGTCAGACTTGTTGAAAGTGAAAGCTTTGTCTCTCAATATGTTTCAAACTCCAAAGGGTATAGCGTTTAACTCAAACTGCTGATAGACTGGCTTTTTGTATGAAAGCTTGCCATTAAGCTCAGTGTGTGAAGGTAATTACAGCCATGGAGCCCTATTGTATGAACTTCCAGTCTTCATGCAAAAAGCCTCTTATAGCAGGAGTAGTGACCCTAAATAGCAGGCCCGTCATATGATTTAATGATGAACTTCCAGCTTAAGTCTTTGTGTCTTGATTCAGTCACCAGAAGAGTCTTTCTTCTCTAGGGTATAAAAGTACACCCTTGTGTATTCTTAGTGAATACTTTCATTGTTTTGTGATGTGAATTCATGTTGCAAGAAGCCCTGAAGAAAAACCAGAAAGATTTCAAAAACGTAACAGATCACGTTAAAAAATTAAAAAATACATACAAAATAGACTTGGCAGGCTTAACAATGACGTTCATTTTTAATTTTTAATTTATTTATTTTTCCTTATTAAGTGTTTTTCAGTTAGTCTTTCACTGTAACTCAGCCGAAGTCACAACATTGAAAACACAAAGGTTATCATATCCTGTGAAGCATCAAAGAAGCTGATTTTCTACACGCTAGAATGAAATCAGAGACAGCGTCAATGCTTGCAAGACCCTACATTGTTTGTATAATGCATATATGTTCAGGAGCTGTTTAGCTTAGCTTAGCATAAAGACTGGAAGCACTGCTAAAGCCTAGCTAATGAAAAACACCAGCCTAGCTTCATTGCTGGGACAGAAGCTGTTTCCTCTGCTTTCAGTCTTTCTGATAGCATTGTTGAAAGGAAAATAGATTATTTCCTGTGACGTATCAAACAAGCTGATTTTGTACATGATAGAAAGATGTCAGGGACGGCAGCAATGCTTGCAAGACGCTAAAACAATTGTGTGGCGCATATATGTCCTGGAGCTGTGTAGCCTAGCTCAGCACAAAGCCTGAACGCAAGGGGAAAGTGCTAGTGTTATTGTGATTTAAACGTGATTAAGTCAGAGTCTTTGTTTGAAGCAAGAGATGAAGTTGTCATGGCTCGTTGGTCTAGGGGTATGATTCTCGCTTCGGGTGCGAGAGGTCCCGGGTTCAAATCCCGGACGAGCCCATAATGAAGGAACTATGAAAGTTTCCAGCTGACCCTTTCCTAAGCTGTCCTCTCTTCTGTTACAGTTGTCAAGCTTTCCACTCTTGCTCTGCAGCGATGCAGTTCACAGTGCTAATGGTAACACAAGCTGTTGAAAGCTGGATGGCAGCAAATGTGTGGTTTTCTACTGGACATGATCAACTGAAAGACTTGTTGGATGATATTAATCCCCAGTGTGACCCTCTTTTCTCTATACAACGCTGGCAGGTTTAATGTTGAAATTGGGAATAGTTGGTGAAACATGAGGTCTTTGATTCCATAGGGAATTTTGTCAGCTAAAATCATGGCACTCATTGGCAGTTTAAATAAGTGTAGCTGGCTAATGTACGGTAATTCTAATGTTTAAACTCCTCAAGTCAGCTTAGATGTCTGTCTCCAGGTGGCTTATTAATGTTTACATCTGACACATTTTAAAATGATAACCCTGTAAAAGTGTATTAAACATGGAAAATTACTTAATTTAAAACTTAACGTGATAAAACATTACAAGAAAATACAAGGCTATTTGTGTCTTGTTGGTTTAGAGCCGTGATTCTCATGTTGGGGTTGTGTATGGTTTACAGGTTCAAATCTCAAACAAGCCATTGACAAAAACAAATTGTGGGTCTCAACTCCAGCTCTTGTGGGTCTATTGATAACATTTTTGTTAAATATGAACTATCATAGCCCAGAAAGGCTACAAAACCTGCTTCTTCAGCACACAAAAGACTCTCTACAAGAGGGAGGTTGTAGAGTATGATAGTACAGGATCTGATCAGCCTTGCTTAGTACAAACCCTGCAGTGGGAAACTGCAAGTTAGTAAAAGTGAATGAAGAATCAACATTACACACACACTGCACTGATTCAGCAGTGATCAAATCAGATCAATTTTTGAATCAGGAAAGGCTTTTAGTGTGGCTCGTTGGTCTAGGGGTATGATTCTCGCTTTGGGTGCGAGAGGTCCCGGGTTCAAATCCCGGACGAGCCCTGTGTAGTAACATTTTGTGGGTCTCAATCCTTTAAATTTAGTCTGTATAATGAATATCACCTAACTCAGTCAAGGAAACCTCCAAATCCACCAAGTTCACCCCAAAAGAGATTCTCTTCAGAGGATTTGTCTTGCTGTCATTGTAGGTTTTCACCTCTAGTCTCTCTGAGATAAATGACAAGACTGTAACACATACAACAGGTTTCCCCATCCTCTAATCTTTTGGCTGACATTTTTGTTAAAACAAAAAGACATCATATCCTGTGAAGCATCAAACAAGCAGATTTTGTACAGGTTAGAATGAAGTCAGGGACTGCGGCAATGCTTGCGAGACACTAAAAGGATTGTAGAGTATGTCCAGGTGATATTTAGCCTAGCTTAGCACAAAGACTTGGGGAAACTGCTTGCATAGTTCCACCAAAGTGATTAAAAAAAATGAACATTTCTGATTTAGTTTTATCTGCAAAGATGTTTCTACTGTCGTGAAACAGTGATTTATTTGGATTTTTGATTTGATACAAGGATGGTTGTAGTTGTGGCTCGTTGGTCTAGGGGTATGATTCTCGCTTAGGGTGCGAGAGGTCCCGGGTTCAAATCCCGGACGAGCCCTGCAGTAGAACACCTTGTGTGTCTCAATGCTTTTAGTTTAGTCCGAAAATGAACATGGTGTAGGAAAGCTCCAGATCCTTCACAGGACTGAAGCACATGCTCATTCCCCACAAAAGAGACACGCTACAAACGATCCATCTTGGCATCATCTGGTCCATGAGTCAGACGCTCTGAAATTTGATGCCTTCCAGTTGGAGCTGTTATAGAATGTATTTTTGTGGATGCTTGCTTTCACTTTCATGGTGTCTTTCATCACGAATGGTGCTGCATGTCTGATTTGAGGTTCACTGAAGGAAGCAGACTTTTCAGAACGAAGTTTCGTGGTGTAGGAAACAGAGTACAGAAAATAACACCAGTGCTTTCCATACACCCACATGAAATGCTCCAAGTGCACCTAATGAAAGGGTGCCCAGTCAAAAGTGAGTAGTTCTGTGCCTTGAGATCTGATTCTGCTGTGTAGTATGAGAGCTGTAGTGTAACTTTTGTAATTACAGCAGTGTCTTACACTTACTCTATTTTGGTGGTGCCAAACTGTGACAGGCAAGATACACCATAGAGCTGTAGAAAAGGTTTTCCAGCGGTAATTCTTATTGTATAACCAGGGATATTTTGAAACAAAGGTCCCCCGGGCCACCAAGGCCCTGAATTTGGTGGTCTAAGTATATTTTTGGTGGCCGAAATGTAAAAAAAAAAATAGATTACTTTTTCCCCTTGAAATATTCATTCATGAATTCTTGAATGAATCATTGTGTGGACCAGCACCGTTGTGATGTTGAAGTCTTGCAGATCAAACTTGGTGGCCACATACAAAAAACTGCATATAATGAGTATCCAGAGCCTGAGATGACGTCTTGAGATTGCTTGTTTTGTCCAACCAACAATTGAAAACCCTGATGCCATACATTTGCAAGTTTATTTGCTGTTATAACATAGTACATTATAAACCAACAAAATGCGAGTTCACATCAGTTTAACACTGTTTGAACGCAGTTTGTGCACAAGTCTGTAACTGTCAACAGTCACTGATCCAAAATACATAACTTTTATTTCTTAAATGTTGGATATTTAACACTAAACACAACAGTACTAGATTATTGGTATCAGATACATAGGTTTTATGTACTTTTTAAAATCAAAAGACCCATTAATACCTTTTTAGTGTAATATATGAATTTTTCATGAAGGCACATACTCAGATAAGAAAACTAATTTCCAGATATTAACCCACCCCGACTCTTGTTATCCTTTATCTGGATTTGGGAGAGACTTGGGAAATTACGCTGCCTGTGATCACAGGAATAAGACATGAAGTCTGTTTTATGCCAGTTTACATCTTATATATATATCTTTGATCAGTACTTCCATTATTGGATATTATTAATATTGCAAGGTGTTTTGTAATATTCATCTTTTGTGTATAGAGCTTTAGATATTACACAGTGTATTACTATAACACATCCCCCAAGCCTCATTTCCACTTTCCATAACACAGCGATCCTGCACATATGGAACATTATGTAACTACTGAACTCATTATTGTGACCCAGATTGTTGATAGCATGGATTTCTAATCTCTAATATGAGTCTGAATAAAAATTTAATGGAACTGGACCCAAGTGGGACACCAATGGCTTGTACTCAATGTAATGCAAAGACATACAGTAAGCCAACATATGAATTCAATTAAATAGATCAGAGCAATTGTACACTGCAGAATTGGCTCTTCCCTATCAGCAAAATGCCTTTGAAACTTTCAAACATTCAAGTATGATCAACTTAAATATGCAGTTGTAATCTCCATCCCTTTATGTGTCTCCCTGTCAGAGTCAAGATAAGGCAGGATTGTTTCATTAAAGTGCAATTTAATTAAAAAGTATGGCTTCATAAGCTTTTGTTTTGGAATAAGAAATCCATTATGCTATTGGTTTGAACTTCAGAATACATGTCACATTGTTAGTTTAAATTTAAATATCTGTTTAATTGACAACGAAGTTTGTCATTTGGAACTTCCCTACATCTGTATTATGAAAGCCTCAACAAATGTGTTCTACAGAAACCTTGATGGCTGTGTTACATCCTTGACTCAAACGGTCATAGTCCTAAAAATATAAATAGATAAACAACACATTTATCAAATTATTATAACCCCACCTCAAACCAGTGAGAAAAGCTAAAATGCACAAATACAGAAAAGTCTTGTGTTAAATAACCCAAATTGCTCTAACCTTGGCAAAAAATTGAGTGAAAGCATGGTTCCATTGCTCGTACTAAGAAATTGATTGAGAAAATCTTTTCAGGGATTTAAATTTTGCTTTAACTTAAACTACTTTTTGTATGCACCACCTCGATTTAATCCAGTTACCTGTCTGTCTTTAAATTAGACAATGTTAAAAATTAAAATCTTCCATCTGCATCTTGACTGCAGTTTACCAGCCTTGTTTTGAAGTCACTGTTAATTAAGCCTGCATCTGTTACTGAATTAATAACGTTGAATCCAGATACCTGTTCAAAATGCCTTGTGTGTTTGCTACACCATCCTGTGAGTCTGGATATAAATGCAACCAAGCCAGAGAAGTAGTGTCAAAAGACCAGAGTTAAGTGTATTTTTATTCTTGTGGGTGATTAGGTCAAAATCAGAGCCGCATACACATAT
Source organism: Lutjanus erythropterus (assembly GCF_056507025.1). Taxonomy (NCBI): domain Eukaryota; kingdom Metazoa; phylum Chordata; class Actinopteri; order Lutjaniformes; family Lutjanidae; genus Lutjanus; species Lutjanus erythropterus. The sequence continues at coordinate 14,879,548 of NC_139339.1, forward strand.
CTAATTCTTTGTTTGTCACACAGTACCTGATAGAGCTGGCAATCAGTAATGTTGGCTAAAAAAGCAAAGCTCAGGCATGGTGGTCATATTGCTGATTGAAGCAGCTTTGAAGTTTCTGAATAAATTGAGAATAATTGGAAAGATGGTAATAAGACACATGGCGCAGAGGAAATGTATGTGAAATAGATTGATGCTGGAGATGGTAATCACATTGTCAGATTTAGACGCAAACACTTAAATGGACAATTTCCGAAGAGTTTCTACGGTGAATGGTCTTCAAATTTAAGTAATGTGAGTCCCAGTGACTTCTATTAATAGAACATTTAATAAACATTTAAAAGGTTGTTTAAATATAGCAGAGGACAAGATATTTTTGTACTGTTTATATGTATCTTGTTTTCAAGCCTCTGGACATGTCTTTCTCTTCTTAAAGGTCTGGGAAAGTAATGCTTTATAATCAGACTCAAATTCCTTTGAGCAGAAGTTCAGACATATTGTTTGTTGTCACAGAGTATTATAGTTTTTTTGGTTTTATTTGAGAGGAGGGGGTTTTATTTGGATAGCAAGTTTCCATTCTCTCATTCTGGGAATAAATGCCTGAGCAGGAGAACAATAAATATCAGTGTGTCTCAGTGTCATAGGAGAACCCTAAAACCTACAGGGAAATAATGTTTAGCTTGTAAGTCTAAACCTTCTTAAGGCGTTTATTTTGACACTGAGATCCAATGGAGACCAGCATAACGAAAAGTTTTATGGCACATTGCATTTGCCAGTTCACCTTCATGTAAGAATGATTTAAAAAGCTGTCTTTACTTTGTTTATCTCTAGGGTTCAAACTCTGTTAGAGCTGCCAGTAGCTTGTATTTTGTGCCAGTACTCTTTTTTTGTGTGAATATTTATGCAAGCAGCTGCAAAGTAAAATAAGAAGCTGCAGTGAGGAAACAGCAGAGGAAGACAATTCCTGGTTTTTCAAAAAAAAACAACATTATCAAAACAACAATGTATATTGGTCCCTTAACCCTGTGATACAAAGAATCCAGCATGCTAACTGGTGAGAAAATATGTTACAAATTCAATTTTTTATACAACTAACTCACATTGATTAATGATTACTCTGCTGGTTATTCTCTTGGTTAGTTAATTAATCATTTTGTCTGTAGAACCACAATGTATCATGCAACAGCTAAATTGGAAGCATAGATAAAATGGCGGGGCAGTTCATATGACACGTCAAATTGTAGAGTTTTTTTATTGTTGCTGAAAACACAGTATTCCAAGTCTGTGCATTGTGAGATTTTTTTGTAAAACTCTACTATAGTTGTTGATTTTTTTCATAACAACACATTATGTAATAATATTTTAAAATTCCCAGTCAGCTTTTGTGTTTTGGCTTTTTTAAAATTCTCAAGTCAGCAATTACGCCTGTGATTCAAGACCAAAAGAGAAACTGGTTTTATATTTTTCAGATGTATTTTATTGTGTTTTGAGCAACCAAAGCTGAGTTCCATTCAGTCCCATTATATTGGAGAGAAGGCGGACATCTCTACAGCTGATATCTCCAAAAATCTGCAACCTACACAAAAAAAATCTAGATGAATAAATAGCACTGCAGGTGAGAGGAGAAATATATCATTTTGATTTGGGGGTCAACTGAAGACCATTTGCCTCACCCTTCCCTTCTACATGAACTACAGTGACTGTGAAACTCAAAAGGCCCCCTCTCTTTCTTCTAATAAATTGTAGAAATATGGCAGTACAGTATGGTGGCCTCCATGTAAGTGGACTCACTCCCTCTGTAGATACAAACAGCTCATTCTGAGGTACCAAAAACACAACAATTCTTATTTTCAGGTGATTATACACTAATGAAAACATAGTAATGAATATTTTTTTCCGTTTCTGTTATATTCCCTGTAAATCTTACACACTGGACTTTTAATAGAAATCTTGGTGCTACAGAATACAGTGCTACAATGATATTTTTGACAGTAGAGCACTGATTCCTGACCTCAACCCTATCCAGCACCTTCTGGGTGAACTGGAACACTGAATGAGAGCAGGGCCTTATCGCCCAGTGTCAGTTGCCAACCTCATTCATGTTCTTGTGGTTGAATTGGAGCAAGTCCCTGCAGCTAGATTTCTAGATACTGAAGAAACCTCCCCTGAAGAGTGGAGCTTGCTATAGGATAGGGTATGTTTCCATCCATCTGTTTTCATGTGTATTTTAGGTTGCAGTGGAAACAGACTTAGTGAATAAATCATGACCTACACGAAGCATGCAAGTTAAACATCGCTCAAGCTTCTGCTCTACTGAAAACACTAAAAACGGTAGAACAAACACAAAAACATCTGATCTGTTTGCATTGATGTCAAGACCGCAAACACAAATGTCCAATTTCATCATTAAGTCATTAATACTTACTCCAACCACTGCTTTGCCACTTGCCCTGGCTGTCGTAACGTGTGGTATTTTTTAGAAAGTCAATCCAAACCCGCCTGCTCCGTGAGTTAACTGGATCAATTCACGGATCACTGCTTTTTCTTTTGGACAAGTCAGAGCCATTGCTGCAGCTGAACGTGTTGCTATGTTACATGTGTAGTTATTGTTGTTCATTACTGGGAGGCATGCTTCTCCTTCCTCTGGCATGTAACAGCAGACTACAGCATTGTAAGGGTTTTCCTTCGATTTGATACCAAAGTATTGGTTCTCATGAAATTGTCGCGTTCACACACTTTTGTGTCTATCATTGAATATATCATACTTTTGGAAGATTTTTTGTTTTCTGAGATATTTCCTCCTTGTTGTCCAGCCCTTCGCTGAATAGCAGTGAACTATAAGCCTGATGTTCTCTGGTGACCTTGGCCTCTGACTTTAGGGGACGCCATGCGGGGATTAATAAAGCATCATATTACTACCGTTGGTCTCTGCTGGACTTTTTCAACAACCTTTCTAGTCTCAGTGACTGATTCTTTTGTAGATTTTAACTGAAGCCAGCTGAGGTTACTGCAATATTTCTACTAATATTCCACTCCACTCTTTCCCCCTCTTCAATTGGACTTTTCTTCAAATGTTCTGTCTGGCCTTTTGATCTCTTTTCTCTTCCTCTCTCCTTCAATCCTTCCTACACTTTACATGCAGTTTATTGTACATGCTGCACTGTATATGTGCATAAACACGTGCCTGTGTGTTTGCCTCAGGCCTTTACAGCTCCCTGAGCATTCATGCATTCAGCACAGGTTTGAATGATCGCTTTTGTTAAGTGCTCAGCTGTGCACTCCGCTATGTCAGTGAAGGGAGTCGAGTGCTGCCATTAAAGGTGTGTTTACTTCTTTTAAAGCGTTTCAGTGTGGGTGTTTGTGTACACGACCGACCTTCAGTGGTTTTTCCCTCTTCCATCTCACTCAGGTTGTGCGAAGGCAGGAGGCGTGCGCTTCTCAGAGGAACCCCCCGCTGCCGGAGCCCCATCACATGTTCACTTCGACGAAAAGCTGCATGACTCCGTTGTCATGGTGACTCCGGAGGATGACGGCAACTTCATGGTCAAGGTGTGTTGCAATACCCTGATGCTTGAGAGATGCAATCGATGAGTAGGATCTGCTTATATTTCCCCAAATGTAACTTTCTTCCTTTTCTCATGGTTCAATTTTTCTCAGATTCCTGGTTTCATGAAATTCATTCGCTCTGTGATTTCCACAATAGAGACAATCTTGATCCATGACCTTACCATCAGTGTTATCTTCAATCACAGCAGCAGTCACATCTTACAGTTGGTCCACTCCAACGTTCTGTGGGCAGGGAGGACATAACGTCATTGTCTGACAGACAGAGGTTGAGTTAATTTTCTACCCTGTTTGTTTTCTGTTCCGGTCAGTTGTGTGATGTGATCACACAGCAGATAGTCTTAAAGCAATTGTGTGAATTTGGGCTGCCCCCCCGAGAGTCGAAGATTCAAATCATCAGTTGCAGACTTAAGACTCTTCCAGTCAAACAATCATCCTTTTCCTTTGTTGGTTTGCGTTACAGTAACAGGATAGAATCGCACACAATCGCACAGGGAGAACATTTCAATGAGGGAGTATAAATAAGGTGAATCAAAAATGTGATCATTCCACAAAAATCCTTGTGACAGCATGGACTGGTGCTTAACTGATGAGAGGGTGAAATGTGTGATTAGTTAACAAGTTTCAGCTCTTGTTTTTTTAGCTGTGTTGTACACAGATCGGTGTACCAGGATGACAGATTGTAAACTTTACACACAGAGTCTCTAAACCAGCACAGAGAACACAAGTAACTGTGATGGAAGTGGAGAGGAGTGCTAGAAACGGCGCCTGTGACATGCTGTCAGCAGCCCAAGAGACGCTCTGCGGTCCGCTGGGATTTTATACCTAAACTATGCGCAGGTGGAAAAACACTTTTACTTTCTCTGACTGTGTGGGAAACTGAGTTCTTCACACCACAGATGACAAAGAATGGCATTTAAACATTTTACTAGTGAAACATACCGATGTAGGCTGAGAGGGGAGTCTAGTCTGCCAGAAAATGGCCAAAAAATGGCTTCAAAAAATATTTCTCCTAAATCAAGGGAGCCAACAATCATATTAATCAATATGATTTTTATGAAAGCACAACAGTATCTAGCCAATATTAACATTTTATGCCAAGTTCACACTACAGGATTGTAGTCCTGGGTCCACTTTTTAGATATCACAGACAAAAGCCCCCAGATTGTGGGTAAATCGCGGAGCGATGAGAGCAGATGCAGGCTGGAGGGGGAGGAGTTGAGGTTTAGCTGGTTTAGATATCCTCTCCGTACTCATGAGCACTTGCGCCTGCTAACATTTGCAAGCCAACACAATGTCCAAGACAAGCATGCTGTAGTTTAGAGCAGTCTCCTTCAAGTTTTCTATTAAGCCGGCATTTAGTTGTGTTTCTTTTACATAGCTTAGTTCATAACTTACTATTTCATTTTATTTAACATCAGAACGGCCTTACCAGAGAACAAAGACTCCTTCATGATATTTCAGCACTATCTGCTGGTGCCTTGAGAGCTGCAGCTGCTCAAAAAGGAGTGCGCCCAACGTGGGGCTCGAACCCACGACCCTGAGATTAAGAGTCTCATGCTCTACCGACTGAGCTAGCCGGGCTGCTTAATGCTGCTAAAAAGAAGAGTCTAAACCGCCTGAATCTATTAGCTCTGGTAGCTCTGTTAAGTTGTGTTAACACAACACAATTTTAGCCAGGGTTAAATGGGAATGTTTTTTTGTTTGTTTGTTTGTTTTTTGTTTTTTCCAAGTCAATCCTGTTCTTCTATGATGATAAATCACACTGAATGCAGTGAATGACTTTGTTTTTTGAAGCATGACACACTGGTGGAAAAGGCCCATATGTCAGCACTGCAGCTGTGTGCATGTTGACACGCTGTTGGAGAGAAGAGAGAACGAGAAAGTGAAGCTTTTACCGGAGTATTGATACAGTGACAAATGAGTATCGAAAGCATTTCAAAACATTTTTCACAACGCTAATACACCGTGGCAGTCGGTTTTGCGATTACCTGAGTTGCTTCAGTTGCTTCAGTGTTAATGTTTTGCAAAAGCACACACACATTTGCAGCAAACTACACATTACATAGATCACCCCTGGCAAGACAGAAGGTTGTGTTGTATGAACAGTACAGCGTTCTAGTATGTTTGTGACAAAGACATTAGCTGTTAAAGAGGGTCCCTATTCCAAAGTCCATGTGAAATGTGTTTTCTGGACTTGCAAATGTTGCAGTCACATAATAAACTGTCATGAATCAGTTTACTTTCAAGGGGTTGTGCTGAACTACCGGAAAGGTTTGGAGGCACTTCTGTATAAGATACTGACCTGGCATCCTCACACGCTGATCAAAAATGTTCAGCGGCAGTTTTCTGCCAAGACTGCAGACATTTTTTTGGTCTCCATCTGCTTCACAGACATCATGTGCAGCACATAACTTAATCCAAGCCCAAGTTAATAGTCCTGTCAGGGTAATAATATCTTTGGATAAAGCCCAGGCCAAACCAAACTATAATATGAAAGATGTAAACAGCAATAACACACTGCAATCATTTTTGAAGCAGACATTAAATAAGTTCAGTTTTCTTAAGAAAAACCAAAATAACCTGCTCAGAAATCGTGTCTGGACAGCCCTCTAGCCCTAAATGTCTTGTAATTGGTCATAATTAGGGGGTTGACTTCCCAGGGTGCCATGTTGTTCAAGTGGAGGATATAATATTAGAAGGTAACTCTTTGATCTAGTGGAGCAGTCCCCTCGGTTTTTACGAGCATTGATAGGCTTTTATCTGCGAAACATCCAGGAGAAGATTAAAGTCTTTTCTCATCACCGTTAATCTCCTCTGTTGGCTATAAAGCCACAGAACAATGATATCAGACTTCTCATCTGTTCTCTGCTGTCAGCTCTTAAACCCTGGAGGAGCTCAACGTAGGAGCCAGACAGCAGCAACATAAAGTGCCAAAGGCTCCAGAACTTTAAAAAACTATAATAAAAGGAGAATGTAGAAAAACTTACTCCCGTGTCTTAAAATTGACAATCAGTGACCATTAACTCATCTCAGCTGTACAAACTTCATTAACACTGCTGATTGTGGCGCTAATGAAGGGTTGCACAGAGGAAACATGTTCAGTTTAATTGCACAGTTAAAACATTGCTCGTTTATTTTTGAGAGATTGCGTAAATTAGCAGCTCTTAAATCCTGTCATGCCCAAATAGCAGTTCTTAATGGCTTTTTCTCTTTGAGTTAATATTGTTTTAGTCACCTCGGCCCTGTGTCAGTGGTGGAGAAGGGTCTGGCTCCGTACATTAGCATTCTGCTGTAATGGGGAAAAAAATGCTATGGCTTGTTTGTATTTTGGATTGCTATGAAATTTGGGACTGACATTCGTGATCACTAGCGGATAAATTCGACTGACTCCTTTCATTTAGCGACCGTAGGAGTTCAAAGTTTCCTCTTATCCAGTGAAATATTTAGGACTGTACCAAATAGTTTGGTGGTTCAAAGCTTCATTCATAAGGTTGACATTTGACACGCCAACCTTTTTTTTCCCCCATATCTATTCATTCTGTTTAAATCTGGGATTTCTGCATATTTGCTGATAAAGATTAGAGATGTCCTGCTTTTATCAGATTAAACTGAATATCTTTGGTAATGGACTATCACTTTTTACATTTTTCACTGTCTTGTAACATTTTATAAACTTTGCAGATCTACATTAAACATGACAATTAACTTCAGTTTTTGTTGTTACTTGATAATCACTAAAAAATAAGCCATGTTGTACAGGAGCGAGTAAAACTTGACTTTTGGCAAGTTGATTTCTGACACAAGTAAAAAACAAAAAAACGAAAAATGGATTAGCATGAAACTGGTACAGACCTTCATTTGAATTTTAACAATCATGGTGATCCTTTAACTTTCCTTCTTGCACCATCATCAGAGCAAAATTTAAATTTGACGATGATTTTGCCCTCAGCCTCAGAGCTACTTACACTAAACTAAGATGGTAACCATGGTTAACATTATTAAACATCAGCATGTTAACAGTGAGCATGTTAAGAGTGCTGATGTTTTGTGGCTGCAGCCTTGTTTTTAGATGTTGGATGGGGACACTAAAGAGTATAACAATGAGCTCATTGTGTACAGATGAACAATAGCTCCTAATGTGAAGGCACTTCAAAAGCACCGATGTTAAACGTTTGAGAAAAGACATGCACGCAGGCAGAGGACCGACCACATGATTTATCAAACAAGTCGAGGATTTGTTTCTGTTCAAGTGGCTGGTGCACAGAATCAAGTGCATCTCAAGTAGCTCATGTTTACGGAGTGTTTTTTTTAAAAAGATTTGCTGCCTGCAGGTAGAGACTGCCCTAGAATCATTTATATCAATATTACAGAATAATTTCAGCTGTCTTTGTTCTCCTTTACTCTCCTTTTCACTGTCACTGAATAAAAGCGTTCTCGCCTTCTCGCTTTACTTGATAAATTAGATGACTCTGGCATTCCTTTCTTCCTTTTTTTCTGTGGATTTATGACAAATTTAAGAGTAAATATCACTTTCACAGATTGAATATACATGTGCACTAAACTTGGATGGTGGATCTGCTTTAATAGACACCAAAGAAGACTATCAGGTCTGCCCTTTACTTGTGCTATTTCTCAGTTAAACCAAAATCCCAAAGGAAGGTTCTGTACACACTCTCTGTAACTAAGCCTTTCCAAGCTTTGAAACTAATTCACAGCCAAATCAATTTGCTTAAAAGCTGTGGTGTGTGTGCATGTGTGTATATGGACTACAAAGTTGGCCGTTCACACTTACAGAGCAGCATGTGTGTGTGTGTGTGTGTGTTTCTCAGAGCTCTTTAGGCGTGCTTGAGAGTGGGCACAGAATACTGTCAGCCCAGCGTTGTGGCTCATCGTGGAGCCGAGGCGGGGTGCTGTTGCTATGGAAATGGCCAGGAGGGGTTGGCGATCCTTGCAGACAGACCAGAGATGAGGTGGGAGTGTGTGGGATGGAAGTGGTATGCACACAACAGCTGTATGAATACTAGTTTTAATGAAGGTTATTTGAATTTCATAAATTCTGTCTGTCCATGCGGCAGGCAGGCGGGGTCTTATAGAAACAACACATCGTCCTTGCTAATTTTTCAGTGTGTCTGCTCTCACTTCTGATTAAGACGGTGAAGCTGGGTATGGAAATGAGCAGCTGTCAGTGCTGCAGAGATCAGCTGGAGAAGTGCTGCTGCAGAGGCCCCAAGTTTTTTTTTTTATTCAAATCAATTCTGTGACACAGGACAGAGAAGTTTTTCAGTACGTTGACATGTTCATTAACTTTAATTGTATTACTTTGAGTAACCACATTAAGAGTTAATGACTGCAAGGATGTGTGGTCGTTGGAAACAGGAAGCTTTTAAATGAGATAAAGGAAATTAAAGAGGATATATTGGCATTTATCTTTAGTTTAAAGCAGCACTAATCAATATTTTTCTATTTATAATAGATCAAATAACTGTGGCTTAAAGTGACCAATCGCCGAGAATTATCACCTGACTCAGTAGTTACCCTCAGCTGAGCCTCCTAGCATCCTCCCTGAGATCAAACTACAGCTGCACCCAACGATTAATATTATAGATCAATAATATTATAGATTTTTGTATTAAACAATTAATTTACCTAACATATATAGAAAAAATGTCTCATTAATATTCAAGTATTTTATTCAATCATAATCCTGAAAAATAGACACAGTAGAATAATGATAATAGTGACACTTTTTAAAGTTAGTCTAGTGTCAACCCTGTTTAATAGACTCTGTGTCAGATGCCTGATCAGAAATATACTGGACCTCAAATTTGCAAGGAGCTTTTAGCCATTTTTGACTCATATGTGGCTGATAAAGTGTACAGAAAGTACAAATGGAAGAATAATACTGTCAAATGATGCACGGTGTAAGTTCACAGCAGCGGTGCAGACATCACTTTTGAGCGTGATGAAAAAATCTATCTTAAGTGACGTCTGCTGACAGAAACATGTTCCACATGTTGATAATCCTCATCTGTCGTGTTTGGGTGCTGACAGAAAGTAAACAGGACGATGCTGCTGCTGCTGCAGCTGCAGGAGGAGGACAGGTCGCTCGGTGCTTCACTCTCAGCGCTCATGTGGAGCAGTTTGTCCCACTGTGATAAGACATGACCAGTTTGTGGAGCTAAAGAGAGCCAAACTGTTCCATCTCTGTCTGAAATACGACCACACTTAGATGATTGTGTCGTGGCTCTCTGCTTTTTGTTCTCCAGGTGAATCTGTGCTCTGACCGGGTGTAGCAGTTCATAGTGACGCATCGACGCACCATATGCAAACCAACGTGTTTTCGTAATTGATGATGTCGATTATGTTGACAAATCCCTCCAGCCCTAGATCCAGCTGGGATTTCAACATTGAAAACTGGTTGATATTCACTGTGGATATCTAAGACTTTTTCTCACCCTCTTTTCAGCAGACTGAAATTCAACTGTGACTTTAATGTGTCAGAAAACACGTTTATTTAATCATTCTGTTCATATGTTGTTGGTTGTAGGTTGAAAGAGAGATGATATTGATTAATGTGAAGGTATTTCTCTAAAATCATATTTCACTGGTAGGTAAAATGTGGTTTACACAAAGACATAATTTCAGTTTTCAAATAAAACTATAATAAAACTATATAGGCTGTGTGCTGCCAAAGAGAAGCTTCTGGGGTTTGTCCAAAATGTGAAATAAAGAAGTAGTTCTTCATGCAGTAGACCAACACACATGCAGAAGTACTTGTTCATTCATTATATCTTCACCTACTCTGGGATATATGCACCAAGACAGTGAGACATAGAACAGAAGTTGTTAATCTAGCAGCAAGATGTGGAAGACGAGTGGGCTAAATGCAGGGCTTTCATCCAGGCAATTGCTATACAAGTCCTGTGTCTGGCAAATATTTTTTTTTTCTGGCTTTCAACTAACAAATGTGGATGTAGTGTTTTTAATGAGGATCAAAAGTGATGTGAGGCTATTATTTGCACATCGGAGAGGATGAAAAATTACACAGTTTCAAATCTTGGTGAAATATGGTCTAAATGTGAACGTTCCATCAACATCTTCAAATACACAAGGAAAAGACTTTTACTTTTGATCCAGTTCTGCATGTCTTTTCACCAGTGGCCACTGTGAGCACCAACCAGAATTTCAATGTTGAATTCTAGTTAAAAAATGGTTGATATTCGGTCTAAACGTCTAAGACCAGCTGCAACTTTTCCAGTTTGACAAATAAATAAATTTTGCATTAATTGATTTATATGAGCTACAGTACCTAGCTTCAATCTTGTGGCAATTATTTGGTGATATAACAGCATGCATAGACTGAATGTAACATATGTTCATGTTTGGATTATAAAACCATTTATTTACACAATAATCAGCTAGCTATTTTCACTCAGATGTCAAGCATGGTCTGAAAAATCTACCGCAAAGACATGTGACACTAGCCTATAGCTTTGCACAAACAACGAGAGGAGGTTGGCATCGGTGTGGAGTAATGCTAGAAGAAAATGTGCAGAAAAAGTGAGTTTGTATATCAGACTCTCTGATGTAGATGCAGCTGCAGCCAAAAAGTTTCTTTGAAAAGTGTTCTTGGCCCGTTTTTCCTGTGACAAGTGTCTAAAAAGTTATTCCTACCCTGATTATGACTTTAGTTCCAGTAAATAATCTACTTAAGCTGCATGCCCACATAAATTAAAATGACTTTGCTGAGTTTCCTTGTGGAGTTCAGGGTTCCTGCCAGAAAAGTTATTCTGGTCTGAACCAGAATTTAAAAGAGCTCCCAAATAAATGTCATGTCAATGACTCCAGTGTCCATGGAGGTTTGTCAGTGTTGTCCTCCCAGTGACATCTCACTTGTAAGAGTCTGTTCTAGTTAGTAAAGAGTGTTGTATGGTAATAAATACTGAGTGAATTGTCTTGGTGAAGTGCACTACTTCATAAAATGTGTGGTATTCCTCTTCAAGTTGTAGAAAGAATTGCACCATTGTTTTGGATGAACGCTGAGTCGTTTGTTTCTCCGGGTCTGTCACAGTGTTACACATAATATATCTGAAAGTCATGTTAGGATGTTACTGTCATCTCTTAGCAGTGCATACTGTACACTCATTAGACTCATAAATAAGAAATTGCTTATTAACTAAAAGGTTTCACTTTTTGCTCCCCATCATCGAAGCATTTCACAGCCTCTTATGTCCAAATCTGCAACATGAAATTCAAGCTAAGTGAATTTTTCAGTGTCAGTTCACAGTCTCTGGACATGCGTGGGACTGTGCTCACAGAGTGATTATTGTCTTTGTCTGCAGTGCTCCTACAGTGTTCCCGCTCTCTTTTCTCACTTAATGCTGTTTGCAGCCTCTGCTCTGTGCAGAGCTTTAACCAGGGGTCATGTGGGGCTGAAGCTGCCGTTTGCAGCTCTAGCTGCAGGGGCTTTAGGCTTTATCTCTCTTTGCCTGCACTTCCCTGCGGTCTCCTCTCTCTCGCTGTCTCTTTTTTTACCTGTTTCCTCTGTGAGGCTTTCCACACTCCTCTCTGTGATGATTCCCTCATGAATTTTTCTCTTTGCTATATATTACACTGCTACCTCTACATCGCTCTCCTCTCTCTACCTCTCTGTCGCTCTTCCTCACACCTGCCTGCCTTACAGGCTGCTGGCTTTTTGCTGATGGGTGATATAAATTGAAAAGTGTGAATTGTGCTGTGTGCATCAACAACAAGAGAAAAGACAGAGTTATGTATGCAACAAATAATCCAGTCAGTCTGAAAATTCACATACAATCTGATGGACGATCTTGTATTTTCATTAGTGATGAATGTCTTAATTTCTTTAATGATCAGTAAATTATTTAGTTTGTAAAAAATGAGAAATATACCATCACTAGGTCTCAGATCCAAAAGCAGTCTTCTTGATCTAGATTAGCCTTGAATTCATTGTTTTGTGTGCTGAGCAGTCTGTAAAACCAAGTATATTCAATATTAAGTGATATAAATCGTGATATAGATAAGAATATATAGAAGCTGGAACCAGATAATGTTTTTGTGTTTTTATTTAATAAATAACTCAAAGGCTGGTGATGAACTCATTGTTTGTGTGGCTAGAAACCCCTTTTAAATTGAAGTACTTAAGGCAATAAACGTTGTCTGTAAATACGAGTATGGTCATTAGTATTACAGTCAGTATTGAGTCAGCCAGTGGTGACATCTGGAACAGCAGCTGTCCAATTAGTAGTTGTTCTGGACCCATACATTGGGTTAACTGACCGACACTGTCAGCTATCACTTATGACTAATATTATCCTTCATTATCTTCTGCCTGGCTCACAGTTTTTACCCATGACTGTCATTTTTTCAGCAGCCACACATAAGTTCAGTAACTGTATAAACCGGCTCCATATGAAGCACAGACCTACAGAAACAGACATCAGTGTTCTTACATGCTAGCTGCTAAGATCACAGCAACCGATAGAATATGCACGACACACACTTCTCTGAAAGTTAACTCACTAGCCAGCTGACATTTTTCTACCAGATTACATTAATAAGTTACTAAATTGGGAAGCTCTTATTGTGGTTCTCAACCTTTTTCAGGCTGTCACCCATCTATCCATTATCCGGCTCCCTTACTGTGAAATGAAAATGCTGAACGAAATGAACCAAAAATCAACCTTTAATTAGATTATTGATCATGAACAGCAGATAATCAGAAATGCCAAACAAGATGCATTCTTGTTCATTTTTCCAACAGAAAACAACAGCAGCCTCCCAAGGGAAAAAAACCCCCCACACTCTTAATTTGTTAATTACAAGCGCACAGAAATTTCATTCCAGCTGCTTATTTTTATGGCATATTTGCTCTTAACAAACTTTTAATTTCGTCTTCCTTCTGAAGGTCCATCTTGGCCTTCGTTTGGGCGGTCAAGCTTTGGGAGAGTCGCCTCCAAACTGATCTGTGAATAAAATTAAGCTCTTGAACTGCTCACAGATCTATCCACATGGGATTAGTGTTATGGGAACATTTGGAGTTGAGCAAGATCCAGAAGGTGATTTAGTTTTATTTCCCGTCAGGCAAAAATTGCCAATCTGGCAGAGGTGAGTGAGATTAAGATCACCAGAGCAATAACTAATGATTTCAATTAGAGAACTCCCTCAAGGAAAACTCGGCCCAACCGTATAGTGCTTATGAGAATTACTTATCCATGTTACTCATAAAAACTAATCCTTTATTTATTGAGCTGTAATGGACTCACACTATGCAATGCGAGGCCAACCCAGTGCCTGTTTCCCTCTCTATAAATCCCTCTCGACCCTTCCCTTCTCTCCCTATGTCACAGTTGGATTAGTCCAAAGTTTGTGGGAGAGACAAAGAGCCCTTTTTTTCCCTCCTAATCGTTAAATCTTTGCTAAACTCTTAGCCTTTCAACTCTCTAAATCTTTCTCTCCCTCGCTGTAGGTTGGTTTCCTAAAGACGCAGCACCGTTATGAAATAGTGTTCACCTTGCCTGAGGTCCCAGCTCTGGGGAAGGATGTGTGTCCAGCACCGGTACCCAGTCCACACCTCCGGATCACCGATATCACACCAGCACCAGAGGGTAAGAGATCAGGAGCGATTTAGAAAGACAAAGCAAGGATAAACACAGCAGAAACAAGGATCTCCTCTTGGATTAAATTTTAGTAATGCAACTAGGACTGGTTCCCAAACTCTGAGCCGCTGGGCAGTACTGGGTAGATCATCAATTCAGGAGGAAATTTGCCCGTCATCACCCACTCAGATACTCCATCTGTGTGTCCTGTGTTCCTGTTACTTTGGCAACTAATTAGCTTTAATACATACTTAATGAAGAGAGAAGCTTTTCCGTTCTGTGTGTTTGTATTACATGCACGTGGCTGGTTTTTATGTGCGTGTTCTGATGCTGATTAAATGCCATAGAGGAGCTCCATTTCTCCCTCCGTTTAAGTGTTTTTTGCCTCTTTTTCAGTGCAGCCCATGCAACATCTCCTTCCTCTATTCAAAAGAACGAAACAAAAAAAGTAACAATGAAGTATTCAAATGCTGATTTGGATGTTGATTACCATGGCAATGGGAGACGCTTCAAGATGTTTGGGTTGGTTTTACTGCATACAGCCCCAGCAACTTCCACTCAGTGTGTATGTTTCCTGAGAGGCGACTCCTACTCCTCTAAAGCTCCTCTAAAGATTACTTTACAGTAACAGTTATAGTGACTGCTGATATAAATATCTGAGATTTAAGTAATGGTAGGCTATATATCTTTTTTTGCATAAAAATAAACATGAGTTATTGACAGGTACCCCTTTAATTATCTTTAAAATTATTGTTTTTTCTGTCCCATTCTTGTGAACGAGATATCTCCAAAACATCTGGGTGGAATTTCTTTACATCTGACACAAATGTCCACTTGGACTCAAGGATGAAATGATTAGATTTTGGTGTTCAAAGATCACAGTGACCTCACTAAAATAAACACATTTTTGGCCATAGCTTAAGAATTCATACACTAATTATGATCAAATTTCACTCAAATGTCTGATAAGACATCATAATGTTCAGCTCTCAATCAGTCCTCTGCACTCCTCTGAAGTCCTTCTCACACATGCACTGCACTTATTTGGACATTACCCAGAGGAGCTGTGTGTGTGAACACAAACGTCTGCATCAGTTACCCCAGACTTTACCCTGCCAGCTTCACTCTCCAAAGTGCAGATGAGCCTTGTGTTAATAAAGCATGGGCGTGCTGATGATGTTGCGCGGTGCAGCTGCTTCGTCTCTTATTAGCTTACCTCTATATCTCTTTCCACGCTTTGATTGATTGTTTCATTTTCACACCGACTCCGCTGATCAGTATCACCTACATGAGTCTAATATTTTTTTTAGCTCACGTTGTAGTGCTTTTCTCCTTCATCTAAAAATTAGATCGCAGTCATAAAGTAAAAGTGTGCGTTCTGCAAATTGCAACACGCCATGAAGCATCTCTCCTGCCAGACTGGAGTCATGCCGCCCTCTGTGTCTGTCACTTTTCTCCTCTTCCATCACGGTTATTTTAATGCTCAGTTTGTGTTGATACCAAAACGCAAAAACAGTCATCATTACGGATGAATCCACCTCCGTCTCCCTGCACGCTCTGCAGGCAGCAACCCTGACTAAACCATATGGAATATTACCAACCTGTGAGAACACGTCTGACACAGACGATGTCCTGTTTTGTGCTGCATGTATGAAAGGACGCATTTGGACATTGTCCCAACCTTATTCTCAGGACATATTTCAGAGTGCATATGTGAAAACAGTTTAAGTGAAGACAGCATGTTTCTCACTTGAAGTTATTTTTTATTTACCGTTTATTAAATTCCTTCAAAATCTTCAGTAGTCTGGACAGATGGATGTAATCTTCAATTTACTTTTTCGACTGTTGGTAGTTCTAGTTATTAATATTATGCTTTTGCCAGTCACTCAGCTGTTGTCCTTAAGCAACATACAATGCAATATTCTTTCAGAGTGTGATACACAAACACAAAAACAAGTTAAGTATATGCCTGTTTCTGTTGCAGCAGACCTGAGTTAAATTCTTAATACACGTAATTCTCAGCGGTATTGTTACAGACTGCACAGAGCAGCAGATGGCTGAGGATTAGTGTCGCAGACAGTTCAGATAGTGTGAGCTCAGCAATCCATCTCTGCGGAATCATAAAAACAAAACTGACTTTCAAACATTCTCCCACGTTTGCCTTGAGTTCCTGTCACTCGACTCGTCGCGCTTTCGTTATGTGGTAAACCCAAAACGCCTGCCACCTGCCCGAGCTAAAAAACAAGCGCTTTGTTAGAAGTGTAACAGCAAACTTGAACGTGTGTGTCTCGCCACTAAACCTGCCAATTTGGGCTAAAGGTGATCCTCTAAATGTTTCTGGGAGGAGAGCCAACTAAATGCCTGTAACTGTAGCAGGTTATTGACCTTTACGTTCAGCTCACTGTCACACCCTTTATATTACACTCTGTGTGTGCAGCTGTGTCTGATGTTAGCAGGTGTGAGTTTAGTTGTGTTTAATATATTCTTGAGTGTGATAATGTGTTTTTCCATCATGTTGACATTTTGTACTCCCGACAGCATGATTTTCTGTCTAGTATCAGTCTGATCCATATTCAAAACATCGTAGGCGGACGGAGTGTGTGTGTGTGTGGGTGCGTGTGTGTGTTTTGCAGATCTGCAAGAAAGAGGAAATTCAATATCTTATCTTTGTATTTTTTTCTGTGTGTGTGTGTCTCCCAGGAGGTCTGAAGGTGACGTGCGAGTACATGGCCCAGCAGGAGGGAGTTCTGTGTGAGGAGGTGCTGCTGCTGAGCGAGACCAATGAGGACGTTTGTGTTAAAGTCAAAGTTCACGCCAGAGTCATGGGTGAGGCTACTGTACCTGGTTTACATTGCAACACAAGGTAGCCTGTAAATGACCTTTCATCCTCTGCTATGACAGTTCAGGAACTAAAGGTGCATCCCCACCCACTTATTTTTATGTCTGTTTTCAATTTGAATATAAAAAAACCTGAGAACAAACAACAGAAATGTGAAAAAAACAAGTCAAAATATAGAAAAAAAAAACCCTTTACTCTTGGTTGAGGTGTAAACGTTAGCATAACAGTTAAAAACAGAAAACTTTGACATGGTGTCAGTGAGTTGAATGAGAATTTGGTCGGATGAGAGAATATCCGAGTAACCAATCAACAAACAGACCACGAGGTGTCGGCCCTAGACTTTTTACAAATGAACCAAGGGGAGTAAACATGAAGTTTTTCCCATGGCTGTAGTAAATGGAAATGTGTGTTAATTCACATGTTGTTCTGCTGTTTTATGGGGGGGATTGTGGTCAAAATTAGTTTGGATGCCACTGAGCTGATGATATTTAACAGCTCTAGAGACTTCCTGTTAGAGAAAGCATGAATCATTTGGGTGTTACCCTCATTTTGATGACTGTGAACATCACATTTCACATTTCATCCTTTTTATTTTTATAGTAAGGCTGCAACTCATTTTCACAATCAGTTAGTCAGACAATTATCTCTAATAATTGGTTTATAAATTGTCAGAAAACAGTTCAAATCACCATTTTCTCAATCAGAATTTCTTAAAGCCCAAAGTGACGTATTGCAGTTGCTTGTTTTGTCTGACCAACAGTCCTACGTTCTTGACATACAATTTAATCTTCTTCGAAAGTAGCTGACGGCATAATTTTTTTTGTCAAGTGATGAATCAATTAATTGACCAATTGTTCTTTAAAACCAGCATTTTGAAACTCATTAGGTTTATTGCGACTGACTCCTAACATCTTGGACTTTATTTTAGTTTCAGACTGAGAATTGACAGAGTAGCTGGAGGTTGAAGTCACACTATTTTAACTGGTGTGCTGCTGCCCCCTGCTGGAGACTTTGTGCTCTGCACCTAAGTCACTTTGACAGCACTTTGTTAATCACCAACAGCCCTCAAACATAGGATGCTAAATGTGGCTTTTACAATAACAATTCTTCATAAAAGTGTGTTTTAGAAACTTTGGATCATGTACTGTGTAGATGATCTTCTCAGCACACCACGGTATCAGAGTTTCAGATCTTTGGTATTGTGCCGTTTCTAAAACTTTTTGTTTTAAAGATAGGAAGTTATTTTCAGATGTAAGATGGTAACAAAACTCCTCTCCTGTACTGTAGCGTTATTGTTCTGGTCTGTGCTGTTCTAAATCTCCCTGAGGCAGAGAAAAGCCTGTTATGAATTTGTATTTTCTCCACTTAAATCAGCGTCAGTCAGACTGAATTAGACTCTGGCATTTGTGCCAGCAGATGGAGAATTAGGTAAAGGCAGCGTATGTGTGTTGCCATTTGTGTAAATATAGTACAAGTAGTGTGTGTGTTTGTGTATCTGCATATGTGCGCTTGAGGATGAATGGTGGTGAAGTGTTTATTTTTACTCACAAAGCATGGCCTGAACATCTGTCCAGATGTATGAGCGTAATTGAGTCCTGGATGATGACCAGATCAAAGGATTAAGCGCTGTCTCTGCATCTGCTCTCATTCTTTACTACTGCGTTTAGATCAGTGACTGAATGAGTAAAATAAAACATTGCATTATTACAAATATGTTAAGCATCCAATCTGGTTTGAGTAAGGGCTGCACAGTATGATTAAAAAAATAGTGATTATTATGACAAATATTGTGATTGACAGATGATACACGGTTAGTGGGAATGATTATTTCTGCATCACAATTCTCATCGTCTTTGAGCCCCCCCAAAAAAACTTTAATGCCGTGATGATGTGACATTACTGCTCTCTATGTTTTAAATGATTGTAAATTAAATATATTTAGGTTTTGGACTGTGTGTTGGACAAAACAAGCAAAAATCAAGACAAAAATCCCCTCGGACTGTGTGAAATTTTAAATCAATCAGTCAGATTTTATTAATAATGCACTTTTCATACAAACAAAATGTAACATAAAGTGCTTCATACAATAAAACAATAACCTCCCCACCCACACACACACACACTCACTGAAAGCAATGACACTGTAATTAAATTAAACACTAAAATAAAAACAGCACTCATTCAAAACAGGAACTGAGGAAATGTTGTCATATGTGAGGAAACACCAGAGGTAGAATAAAAACTCAAAATGGGAAGATGAGGTAAATAAATTAAAATCAATCAATACATAAATAAAAATAAAAAACAGAAGATATAAATGAAAGGTTAAGAGCACACCATAATATAATCAAATACGTAAAAAGATGATATGTATTGGAATGGGTAAGCCAAAAATAAAATGCATAAAAAGGAAAAAAAACCAGACAAATCCACATATAATTTAATAAATTAATAATAATAAATAAACCAAACAAAATGAGCAATTAGTAAAACAGACTAAAATGTCAAAATAAATAGATGAAGATCAATTAATTCAATCAAGGGATGTTACTTGATTAATGGCTGTCAAGAATTTAAATGATTAAAAATTATTAATAAATAATCTATTAATAGATAATGAATTGATAGTCTAGAAACGGCAGTAATTATGCATTTGACCTTATTTTGTCTGGTGGAGGCATTTGTTGAATAAGTAAATGTAAACTGAAAATAAGAAAAAAAACCATGCATTTTCTATCTTATTATTGATTAATGATTAATCAATTAATTGATTGGTTGCATTTTCAACTATCAGTTGAGGAAAATGTACATTTGCAGACCTAATAACAAAATCAGACTAAGAAGAGAGGTCTTGCGTTTGCTTTTAAAAATATCATTAGTCTTTGCCGCTTTAAAGGGCGATTACACCATTTATTGATGATTGAAAGATAAAAAAAAAAAGAAGTGAACATAAGACACTGAGTAATTGATGCTGAAAACAATCATTTGTGTTAACTCTAATTATCTTAAGTAGTTTTCCTTTTTATTTTGAAAGCACTTGTACGGTATGTGTCCGTACAGTCATTCCTCTCGGTCTTTTACAGGATTGGAAAAGGGCAAAAGTGTGTTGCATTGGCCGGGAATCGAACCCGGGCCTCCCGCGTGGCAGGCGAGAATTCTACCACTGAACCACCAATGCATTCATGCA
Organism: Lutjanus erythropterus; assembly: GCF_056507025.1. NCBI lineage: Eukaryota > Metazoa > Chordata > Actinopteri > Lutjaniformes > Lutjanidae > Lutjanus > Lutjanus erythropterus. The sequence continues at coordinate 14,899,754 of NC_139339.1, forward strand.
CTGATTTCTCGCACACTCAAAATTGAATAGTGAACAAGCCTCGCACTAGTGAGTTTCAAATATGGAACAAAACACAAAAACAATAAAGAAACATTGAAAATTTGAGTCTTAAGCTGCTCCAAAAAGTAGTTCTGTGACAAAAACCTGCTCGTTGTTTGTTTTAAACTCATTTTTGCATTTTTCTTAACCTTAACTGGTGTTCATGAGTCAGTATTAAAGGAAACTGAAGAGGCTGACCAGTTCATAACGGTACAGAGTGAACAGTTAAAATTCCTGTGATAATTTCTCTCGTCGTGCTCTGCAGCTTTTGTTACTGCAGACGTCTGAATGGGAGGTTCCCCTGAGCCACATGGGAGGGTCTTCGACTGCGTGTTAGCGGACACTAACATAAAGGAGGGGGCTGAGGGGGAACTGCTGCTCTGAACAGAGCGTCTCAGTCAGTTCTTTCTCCCACGCTGTGCACACACTCACATACACACACTGCATGGATTATGTTCTTGCAGTTTGGGACTGATGGTCGACTGTAGCCTTTAATTTGAAAATAAATTGAGATAGAATCACATCATTTTCAACCCTCATAGATCTTACGAATCATGCTGTTGCTCAGATAATTCATGTCTCAGCCGAAGGTCAATTGCTCTTCTTCAGGTTATTGAAAATGCTGCTAAAAGACTTTAAAAACAAAAGAACATATCATTCACATTCCTGCTTCCCTTCCCTTCAAAGTATACTTTAGCAAAATAAATTCTTTTCCTACAAGTGTATCCCAGACTGTCCGTTAGTAGAGGCCTACATCAATTGATCAGACGTAAAGGCTCATGAATGACATTTAAACATAGCAAGTGTTGCCATAACTATTTTACTTAAATCTAATGTTACAACAAGCTCTGACAACTAAAGATCAAATGCTTAGCACTTAGCTCCATTCCTTTAAAAAAATCACAATTTTGCACAGATTGTGTCAGTATTATGGAGCGGTCCTGTATTTTCTAAGGCTACCATCATGATAAGAATAGACTAATTAAATGACAATGTTCTCATGATGTGTTGTGCACTGAAACGCTGATTTCATAAAGTTAATTTTTAATTAATGCTATAAGTTGCTAAGTAAAACTGTGACAGCATGAATGGAGCTCATCACTAAGGGACAGTGTCTGAGTGGTTCAGACCGCCCTTCTGAAAGTATACCTTCCAGAAAGTATACCTTAGCTAAGGAGACTCTGGGAAACCACCCATAAGCTTAGGGGAGATCTGACGGTACAACTTGCACTAAGGAGTCCCTGTGCATTTAAAGGATTTTAAGATACTGCTGAAAACTTTCAAGTACTACAGGCCAATCCCTCTCTTTGACAGCCTGCTTTTCACTACACCTGTGAATTATATCTGAAGTCAGACAACACATTGTACGAACTAGATCTTTTCTAGCATTAAACAACCCTTGACACCTCCATGAGCCTCATATAGCAACAATTTACCCCCGGGGATCAATAAATAAAGTATTTCTGAGTCTGATGTCAGACAGGGCTCCTCTGGTTGTTCCAGGTAAAGTGCATGTGAAACTATCAGAGGTGACCAGGCTGCTTGGGAACTCAGTAGCATCTTTAAAATCACTTCTTAAAGCTAATTTTAGTCTGTGTGTTACTTTAGACCGTAAACCATGTCGAATATTCATGATTGTCTCTCTGTCTTTGCCTCTGGTATAGATCGTCACCACGGTACACCCATGCTGCTGGAGGGAGTTCGCTGTATCGGCGTGGAGTTGGAGTACGACTCTGAACAGAGCGACTGGCAGGGATTCGACTAAAGCTTCAGCTCCTGCTCCCTTCCACACACACACATACACAAGTTCACAGAAAAGTTACTCACCATCATAGCATACAGTACAGCAACCTAATCAAACACAACACTCACCAGCCATTCTCGTAAATAGACATAGTGTCCACACAAACAATTCAGTGCCACGTTCTGTACAGCATCTCAAGCCCTGGTGTGATTCAGTGTTCAGAGAATATTTTCATGCTTAAAACATTTACATACAGAAACATTCCTCTCCTGTGACTTTCGCAATATCGACGGCGTCTGAACGGACAGTTTGTCAGTTTGCTTCATCTCTTTGCGACCCCCCCCAGCTCTGCTTTTTTTCTTTTTTTTTTTACCATGACGTTTTCTGTTGTTATTAACCTGTGTTGTCCTTACTGAACCTCTAGAGGGCAGCAGCACTCTTTGAATCAGTGCAGCCTCAGCTCTTTTTCACTCCAGTTTACTCTTTTTCTGGTGTGCAAACTGTAGGTACTGTATCCCACATGAATTTGTATTAGAGGAAGTTAACAAGGGCTCTTTTATTAATTAAGTAGCTTGAAGTTGATATATAGGAAGGAACAATAATCTGCACAAATCTGGAAAAGAGTTGAACTGATTAGCAAAGCTGAGCATGTAATATCTCTGTTTAACCATCAGGAGGTACTGCAGACCACTGTATGTAAAGCTCCTCCAAACTGAAGGCTTCAGTATGCTCATGTTTCTCCATTTAAAAGGAAAACTCTAACTATTTTATGAATTGCAATTTACCTTTCTGTTGTTCCTGGTTTCCCACAACCTGCCCTAATGACTACTGAAGTTCTTCTTTTTTACATTTACCAGGAAATCCCAAAGAACGTGTGAACTTATTTCAGCAGGTGTATGTGAAGAAAGCAATTACAGCAGCAATAACGGGAAGAGAAGCTTTCCTCTGAGAAAACAACAGAGAATAATGCCTCTACAGATGTGCTCCAGATGCGATTCTCCCTTTGTGATTTATTAAACATTTGTGTAAAATATTGCATCTAGAAAGATGCACGTTTTTGATCTCTTAACATTCTGCAACCAAACATCTTTGTTGTTGAGCTGGAAAACAAGAAAACAAGATTTCAAGGGATAGTTTGGATTATTTGAAGTTGGGTTGTGTGATGTATTTATCCATAATAAGAGTTTTACAGTAGATAGTGCTCAACATACCTCCAGCTTGGAGAAGCAGCAGCAGTAAGGAAGGTAAACAATGGACTGATGCATTTTAGCCACTTGACTGCCATTTACTGCAGGTAACACACTGACTATGCAGAAGTACATCATACAACCCCACTTCAAATAATGTGAAATATCCCTTTAAACAAGTATTATTGATTAATTGGTTAGTCAATCAAAAACAAAAAAGAACCTGCAGCGATTCCTATAATTATTTCAAACATTCTTTAAGCCAAAATGTCAAACATTCTCTTTTTTTTACTCAGCAAATGTGAGGATTTTCTGCATTTCTCTGTTTTAGAAATTTCTAAATGTAATATTTCCGGGTTTCTGAGTTTTGGACGGTTTGTCCAACGAAACAAGACATTTGTAGACATCACATTTAGCTCTGGGAAATTTTTTCAGTGTTTTCTGGCCAAACTATTAATCGACTAATCAAGAAAATAACCATTGCAATATAGTGTTTTGAGTGGCAGCAGCCAGTCCAGAAGAGTACAAGAGGGATTTTTGTTTCTTTTTGAATTCATGAAGCCTTCAGTACACACATGTGACACAAGTGCCTTTCATTGTACCGTTATGTTTCTCATTGTTTCTCCATCAGCTGCCAGACAAACACATGGAAATCCAGCTGCCTGTTTGCTGCATTTCCAGTGTTAAATCCCACTTTTTCCACTTCAAACAGGTGAATCTTACTCTTATCACAGTACGAGTGCAGATCAGAGAGAGCTGACAGGCATGATTACCTGTTCGTTAATTACCCTTCAGCTCTGCTTCATTTACATTTGTACTTAAAGAGAAAGTGCCATCATCTGGCTGCACTGTTCTCTCCCCATCATGAACCTCTTTTTACAAAATCGTGACATTTCCTCCCTGTGAATCGGCATTTTTTTGTTTGTTTTTGACTACATCAGCCTTAAAGGAAATGATTCTGTGTGTAATTTCTCTAGTCGGCCACGAGCTGTTGGTGTAGTGCAGATTAAATAGGTTTATTTGATGTTTGCTTGCGTGTAATATAGGTCAAAGTCTGGTTCGTTTCTTCTTAGTGTGAAACTGAAGTGCTCAATAGGTTTACTGTTTTCAAGAATGTAGCAGTTTATTTGTTGATATCTGCTCCCTGTGTGTGTGATTTGTATTTTTTAATGTCAACAATGAATAAAAATGTGTGTATGTTTGAGTTTTGTTGTTCTGATTTATTTTGGGCTCTGTCAGTTCACAGTAGGAACACTTGGTGGCAGTCAACACCACTACTCTGGTGTCGCCTCTGTCACACAAAATATCTTTTTATTTGGTTAAAAAGTGGAGATTTATGAGAAACGTTTGTATTTTACTTTAAAATAATGACAACATTTCCGGTGAATGTTTAAGTCTTCTAAGAATTTGGGTTTATTTATTTATATAATGAAACAGACCTTGTGTTGTTTCACTTCCAGACATCAAATCTGTTCTGTTTAACAAAAAAACAAACAGTCATTTTAACTTATTGGAAGTTTTCTGTATAATAAACTGTACATCACATTTAACTGATGTGTAAAGAGACCAAAATCCAAAACAAATGTGTGAGAATCAACCTGTTTTCAATATTTAACAATAGTTTTAAGACTCTATGATGATTTTTTGCCACTTTACTGAGCCTGTTCTCCAGACACTGTACCTAATAGTACCGTCAGAAATTTCATCTGAAATCTATAAGAATATTTAAAATTTGACTAATAAATTAAACATTTTGTTAGCTTACCACAAATATAAGAGACTGAAATCATTTTTTTTTTTAAATATTCAATGCATTTTAATTTCTTGATTTTTTCCAGTGATTGTAATCCAGTGTGGTTTCCTTTGCTGCTTAAAACTTTTAAAGACTGATTTGTGCACAAAACAATGTTTTTTTCTAAAAGCGTATTACTTGTTGATTAACGCCTTATTCTTAAAAAAAAAAAAAAAAAGTTTTTGTGCTGCTCATAAGGCACAAAATTAGCCCCAGCCACCAACCAATGGTCAAAAACATGCAGGTGGCTGGAAGATTTGCTTCATTCACCAGACAAAACATGTTTTAATTATTAAATTTACTATTATTATTATACTGGAAAAGATTAAAAGTTTAAGACCAGCTTAAAATGTGTTTCAATTAAACTGACCCCAATTAAAACTGGTTTACCTGCAAAGACAAAATCACTGTTGCAATAGTGTAAAATGTGAATATTTACTAAATATTTGGCTGGTGAACAAAAAATAATAATTTTGCACCCCGACTACTTTCATTTATCAGCCTTTGATTATCTTCAACTATGAATGGGTTGGACATTTTCTTTTATTGGATGACCACAGCTGTTGTGTGATGCTAATAATTGCATTCAAGACTTACGAAAGATTATATACAATATATATGTAGAATTTGGGTTTGCCTTAGAAATTTCAGTTACAAAATGCATTTTAATAGAATTCAGAAGGTGTCCAATAACAGAAATAATCAGTCAAATCTGTGAGGATTATGGTGAGAAACTACAGGCTTCATGACCAATAAATAACACTGGCAAAAGTGCAATAACAAACCTTCACTCAAACTCCACTAAATTAATAATAAAACAAACAACACAAAACAGCTGAATAAACCACTACTGTCTGTCAGGAGAGGGCAGGCGAACCAGTCTTATATGTTATTAAAAAGGAATTTAGTTTTAGCTGTTCCACCACCTGCCGCCCTTAAAATCCATGTTATAAAGATAAATATGAATATTGAGGGACATAAGGAGGCGTTTTAGTATCAGTATGAGTCTGTGCTGCAGTATCTCCCTCTGTCATTCAACATTCAAGATGTTTATTCTCACACTGGTTATATAAGTACAATCATATGAACATTTCATGCTAGGAAGCTCCAGTAAAAGTACAAGATAAGTAGCAGAAATAGGTAAATTAAGTAATAAAACACAAAACACTGTTAATAATCAGATAAATACACAGTAATAGAATACAATCAAATGTGTATTTACAGAATTATATACAATAATGAAGTAAAAATACTAGTATAAGTAGTACTGAGTACAAAGACAAAGTGTCACATATCATAATCTCTCATTTAATGTTAATTTAAAGCTGTGGTGTTATGTGGCCACATATGACTGACACAACAGATATTTAATAGGAGCAGCAGTATAATTATGTTTGTTACTGTTATTGTATTGAATTGAAGTTTTGAGGGTACTGACTGGGTTTGAGGTCAGATGAACTCTTAGTGTGGATGGTTTCTGTATGCTGTGTTTTTGGAAGAATAGTTTCTACTGCGGATCTGAATAAACGAACAATGAAGACAAAACTTTATGTAAAACTATTTACATCACTGACAAAAATAGAAGCAAACGACTGGCTCACTTCCAGTCATTATATAACCAATCTTAAATAACCACTGTTGTTATAAAATGCAAATGAAACACATTTAACTGCTGCAGACGGTTTGTCACAAACAGGCCCATCTTTCATCAACAACACTTAACTTGGGCCCGTGTTATTTATTTATTTATTTTATTTTATTTTATTTTATTTGTTGAAAATGTTCATTTGGCATCCAGTGATGATTACTGGTTTGAATTGGGTTTGAGAAGACAGAAACACGACTAACTGAAACAGAAAGAAAAGTTTTGAGCACAGAGAGGAGCTGCTGTCCTGTGGGACAGTTTGTGTCCTGACCAGCAGCTGAACCCGGACATCACAGTGAGCTGCTGCTGCTGCACGAAGCACAACATGATCACAGACACGAAGAGAAACAAACCTCTGACCGCAGGCCGGTGTGGAGCTATAACTGCTTTTTAGAAGAGGCTGATAATGATGTGGAGCTGCTCAGAGATCCGCTCTGTAAAGTAAAAGGAAGAAATATTCTGAATTTATTTCTGGGCTTTTTCCCCCACTCTTGCTCAGAAAATGTAAAATGTACTTCTCTTACTGTGTGATTTTATTTTAGTATTCTATATTTAAGTGTATAAAATTACTGGAAATTTGTGGTGTGGAATAAAACATTTACAGTCTATTAATGTGGCTACAAAACAATTATTTTTATTATTGTTAGTAGGTGGTGGTTAGGATTCATATGAGTCAACATGCATTAACTATGAGCTCGTTACAGCGCGATGCGTCTGTTGGTTTGTATTGATAAAAACTATTGTTCAACCCTGAGCTCTGCAGGGGGTTAAAATATTAAAGTTAAGATCTTAATTTAAAGACAATTTCATCGACGCTTAGGCTCTTTAATTCATAGTTCATAGTTCATAAAAGTAACACAAGTAAAATTATTTTTAATTATTTTAAAATATAAATTATTATCCTTAATTATGCATCTTTATGTTACTTTATTTCATTTGATTACTTTTATATTTATATCTACGATAAAAAAATAAAATTGTTTCATCCGCATTTGTTTATTGTCGTGGTTCTTGGCTACTATTAAACGGATTAATAATAATTTATAAATACAAACTTCTAATAGACTCAGTAGGCTGATTATTACTTATGTTATAATCAGATACGCTTAAAAATAAGGTCGTGTTTTAGTATCACTTAACAGCCCTATTCATTTTCTATAAATAACAATTAATATATTTTTAAAAGGCCTAAATTTCGTTAAAATAAGTGAAATAACGCTGGTCCTGTAAAAGTAAAGGTGTTTTTATTAGTTATTCGTTTGAACTAAATTAGATTGCACGTGTTTTCATATTTGTTTTGTGTAATCTACTTAATTTACCAGATAAATTGCGCCTAATACGCGCAACATAATTTCAGCTGATCTTGGCAAGAAAGTGCGAGTAGGCCAAACGCCTGTAAACAAGCTGAGTAAAGTTTGTGACCTTCATAGAGGCAGAGGAACGAACACCAAGATGAGTAATATATGTATATATATATATATTTTATTAATGTATGCTCACTAATTCTGTTTTACTTCACTCACTGAGATTTAATCAGAAGGGCGAGGCCAGGCTGTCCGTTAATGTGGACAATAAACTGGAATAAACGGTGCGTAAAGCGGAGCTTCCATCATATTTTACATTCATCCTCCGCCACATTTTCTCTCCTCCTCCGTCCAAACGTTTTATTTCAACAAACCTCCATAAACGCACCTGCATCCTCACTTATTTTTCACTTCAGTATCCGCCCTCACAAAAAAAAAAAAAAAATCCCGGCATGTCTGCGCCCAGTTCATGCAGCTGCAGTTTTTCGTCTTTCTGGATTATATCGCATCTCCACACTTTGAACAAATGCTTTGATGTGATATTATTTACACGTTACTTGCACCGTTATTAAAAACAGAAACATAAAAACAGTTTCCGGAGGCATTTGCGAAATTTCTGCCCCACATGTCGGAAACCATAAATAGGCCTTCATGCGTTAGTCGAGACAAAATAAAACAGAAAATTCACTGAAATCTGACTGTTTAAATCATCTGTTTTATAAAAGAGTCTAAAGTATCGAATCTGTGCATAAAATCGCAGTTTCATGCGGCTAAATGTTTGCCATTCCTGCACAGATTTGTCTGCAGAGCTGCTGGTGAGGGAGGGCTGTGTGAACTCTGAGTGGCCCGGTGCCCTCCCTCTGACCTCTGGGATTACAGTAATCTCTGTTGATTGATCTGATTGATCAGATTCATCTCCACGAGGCGGCAATCCAGCCGCACACGAGGGGGCACGCAGATGAGGCAGTCGGTGCGTGGTGCAACTAAACATTTTTTTTTTTTCTCTCTCTTCCTTCCTTTCTGGCCTGTAGGCAGAGAGGAGATGTGGGTTTTTTACTGTAATCAGTATCATGTGCCGCGACATATGCGCCTCTGTCTGCAGTAATGCACCGTAAGTGGGAGTTTGAGTATAGCAGAAATATGATTCACATAAAATTGGATTTTGATTTGAGCATCACCACGAGAAAAAAACATATCAAGGACTCAGTTTTCGCCCCTGATTGCATTAGTATGAAGCTGAAAGTGCATTCAGATCATTATGTGGTAATAAAATTAATAATCAAATTATTCTATAGACAAGCAAAAATCTCCTCCAGGCAGAGAGATATCAGGAAACTTCCTTATTACTCCATCCAGCTGATGAATTAATAAAACAAACATGACATGAGAAATTAATGAGAGGTTATAAATGTGCAAAATAAAGTGTAATTCAAGTTTAAGTCTGTTCCTTAAATGACACTTCATCATTATATTCACACTACTGATGATCATTTATCAAAAATGTTTCATTTTTTTTTGTGTGAAAGCACTAATGTTGATCCCTAGAGATATTCTTGAAATATCAATAGAATTATTTGGTCAGAAATATTGTGATATTTGATTTTGTTTAAATCACCCAGCCCTAATCTACTGCAATGCATCATATTCTATAAAATCTTCCTATTTTTCACCATTTATGAATTTACGTTTTGTTATTTCAGCGAAAATGTACATATCAAGATATATATGTCATATATATTACAGCATAGCCTAAAAATACTGAGATATTATTTATAAGCCATATCTTCCTACTCTAGATGGCAGTCTATTTTTGTTGATTATAACAACTTGAAATTACATCCCGCTCCCTTAACTTGCTGTTCTTATTACGGTCAAAGCATTTCAGTTTGGTTTCTCTTAGAAATTTATGCTAACATTTTGATGTCCATGTCTTTTCCAGATTTTTCTCTGAGTTGCCATTTTCTCCTGGTGACTCAGAGAGACAGTAAGCCTGATGTAAAAAAAAATTAAATCATGTGTCTATGTATGTCAAATAATTTATGTTAGATATAAAATGGTTGACCTGAATTGTTTAATTAAATTGTGTTTAAGTTTTCGTAAAGTCACGAAAAGAAACCAGCTATCATCAAGTCAGGCTAACGCTAAGTCGTGCTAACATTAGCGATTATATCAATTATATTTAACAAACTGAAATGACACACTAAGGTTACTATAAAATAGTTGAGTTGGGATATTGATAACTTTGAAGTTGTCCTGTCTTAAATTTAGGTTGCATTAATGTCAACTGTTGACTTGAAAGCAAGCAGATTATTAAGTGCATCTTTTTTTTTTTAAAGTTGGTCCAACAATTCTATTTTTTCAGGTTAAAGTACTAAAACTACTCTTTTCCAAGTAAAAGCTCTGCTTTTTAAAAAGAACTATCAAAGGTCTTCATCATGCAGAATCACCCTTTTCACACTGTCGTAGTACAGGACTGTGTGAAGGACGCAACTTTGAAAGCTACAAATTACTGCACACTGGAAGAAGATGAAGCGTCCCTAAGGAGAAATCTAGTTTGGTTAAAGGTATGCCATGCAGGATTTTCCTTATTTTGTTTTTTTCAGGATGCTTTACCAATGTAAAACATTGGCTTTTGATGTTGTGGGAACGAGACTGTGTAATCTACATGTGTTTATATGTTTGTATGTTATGCTGTGAGCCCCAAACTGAAGATGATTTTCCATCACTTTGTGACGGACAGTAAAGTTTTTGTGAATATTCTCGAATCTTGGCTCAACAGTGTTTATAGGTTACTTATTCTGCCTTTAATTAAAGTTACTCACTGTAGAAAAAACTGTTCAAACCGCCTTGGAAAAAAAAGGATCAATTTGACAATTCACATGTGATATGAAATTATCACAAAATATATTACAAAAAAGTCACATACCAGCATAAAATGCCACTCGATTGAGTTTACTGCAAAAAAAAGTCCACTTGTTCAGAGGTCCTAAAATGCAGCACTATTCTTGGGAAAGTGTAAAGAATGTCAGCTTTGCTTTTGTATACAATGTCCATCAGTCAGCAGAGAAGCTGTGGTAAAATACAAAAATAAAAGGCATTCCTTTCCTGTTATGCCCCGACAGAGTTAAGTTAATCACACAAAACGATAAAAACATAAGTATCTACTTGAATCACTGTACAAATATGAATGCACTCAAACTACCAGCAAGCTCCTGCAAAACATAGTTAAACAGCTATTTTAATAACATGTAGTTCAGTGAGTGTTGGTGCATTAACATGTAAACATCATTTTGATGTTGCAAAAGGTGGAGATGAAGCTAATTTTGCACTGAAAAAAGAAAGTTGTTGGACCAACTTAAAAAAATGACTTCAACTGGTGACACACAAATGAATTAAGTTTTTTCAGATCCGTTTCAAGCGAGTGTGAAAATCTAACACATCTATCAAATCAAATCTCACCTGTTAACCCATTAAACTGTCTTGAAGTATTTTTTAAGTTTGTCTAACAAGTCTCTATTTTTAGTGTAATTACATAAATATAGCAAACCATGTTTTTCATGGTAAAATAGATACACTATTTTTTGATAGTGTATCTAACTTCAGTCTTCATTTAAACTGACTGTGTTATGATTTATTTTAGTTTTGTCTTTCTTTTGTTATAGTTTTTGTCTCCTAGCCTCTTGTTCTGTCTGCTTTGTCTTGTTGAATTCTGACTTGTATGCTTTAATGTGCATATTTATTGTTAAGCTTGTGTTTTGTACTGTCTCTTGTGTATTTGTTGTTGCATTTTATGCATTTTAAATTCCCATCTTGCAAATTAGCTTAAAATGTACATTCTGTGGTGGTGTGTAGCATTGTTTTATGCAACATAATACTCATCACCTAAACATTAAATAAATAAATAAATGTATTCCTTATGTTATTCTACTAATCCGTAAAACCTGATGAACAAACAAACACTGTAAAAAAAAAAATCACGCAGGAATTTGGTGGAGTCAACGAATCTTTTCTTATGAACTTAACATAAATATACAAGTTTTATTTCTCCAATTAAAATTAAACTTTCAATTTATACTATTTTATTTTTAGGAAAGGAAATCAGGAAAAGAAACCAAGAATTGTTGGCTAAAATCTCAAACTTATTGAACATGTTTTCTCAAGTAGAACTCAATTAATATCAGGTTTATTTGAGTGGAAAACTTAATTTGTTTTGAATCTCGACAAAATTACCCCAATTTGTCCTTTCAATTTCAGTCAACTTAAATGTTTAAGTCCGGACACTAACTTTTCAAGCGAATATACATTACTAGTATCTATCTATCTATCTATCTATCTATCTATCTATCTATCTATCTATCTATCTATCTATCTATCTATCTATCTGAACTTTTCCTGCTCATTTTAGTTTATTTTCATTGTGCATCAGGCCACCAAGAAAGTCTAAATTAGAGGAGGTGTCATTCAGTGCAGCAAACATCCTTTATGACACATTTTGCACTAAAAGCAGCCAAAAAATGGTTAAAATATTAAAATGACAGAATGACACAAAAATGTTTCCTAACACGCCTAAAGACTGAAATCAAAATATGAGCAGTCTTCAGAAAAAAGTTAAAATGTGCTGCTTTTTGGAGGTTGTGCATCAGTAAAGGCAACGAGGGTGAAAACACTGGGGAGAAGGAGGAAGAAAAAGTGTGCGTGTGTGTGTGTGTGTGTGTGTGTGTGTGTGTGTGTGTGTGTGAGTGAGCACAGCAGCAGCAATCAGTCCCCTCTTGTCTCGCTGCTGAGTGCAGCGTCTGATTGACAGTTTCTATTCATCCTGTGTGAGATTAGGCCAGCTGAAAGGAGTAACGACCCATGGCTGTGAGCAGTAATTACGGCCTCGGATAAGAAAAATAAGAAAAAACACACACAGGCAAAACTATAATTATATAATCCCGCTCAAAAACCCCTTCTTTTTTCTCCTTTTTTTCTTTGCTGCAGTGTTTTCAAAGATGTTTCACCTGTAAAGAGGAAATTCCACCCAGTGTTTCAGTCATTCCTGCGACTGAAATTATCTCACAATCACAACAAACTACAGGCTGCACCATCAACATCAAGCTGGCAGAAGAAAATGGGGCCGCTGTTCGATGAAGCTGCATATATACAGTAAATGACTGTGAATGAGCTGCAATGGAAAACAAATAGTCACCCCACTTTATAAATGCTCTTTTTTTTTTTTATCACATAGTGCTTCCAAAAGGTTATGTGTTAACAGTGAGGAGAGCTGGGTGCCATCAACATTTTATAAAACAAGATCTGAGGCTGTTGCGTATAGAGAGGGGGTGGACAAAATAACAGGAACACCTGCGGAATCTAATATACACAGTGGGGTCAGATTAGGCTGAAGTGTATTCAGTTTAAATTCAACAAAAATATAAGTGTGACACTTTACTCTTTGGTCCCATTTTTAACAAGTTGAAGTAAAAAATCTGAGAGAAAGAAAGATTTATGGCTGCATCTATTTTTTAGTATAAGGTGCCATATTTTCAATGTTTGATTTGAAGAAATTGAAAAGTAATCCACACCTATTCAGATTTGATTGCATATTTTGTAATCCAATGATCCAGTGGATACCATGCGGATTACAAAAGCTGTCATGTATACTCCAGAGGTGCACAGAGATGTTGTTATCTGTATCTGTATCTGTTCAACCAACAGCATTATCTGTCTCTATGTCTGTATTCAGATAGAAGACCAAAAGTAGGCGTGATTTATACCAGAAGTCCCGTCAAATCTGGCAAATTTTGTATTTTCTAACCTAATGTTCAGTGTCACTGCAATTTTTGCGCCCTCAAGGCATGTAGTTAGTTCTTAAAAATATTTCCACATCATTGCGCTGTACTCTTCATATCTCTCTTTTTAAATTTAACTAAGTTTTATTAACTGAACCCAACTGTGGGACATCAAGCAATGATGCAATACTTGAACTAGTAATTGTGTGTAAAAATGTACTTAGATAAAAGTAGAAAGTAGTACTCTTAATGTTACTGCGTTATTTTTTGGAAATGATTTTTTCTCAGATTAAAAGCAACTTCAGGAAGAAGAAATGTCTGTTTCCATTTGTGTCCTCAATAACATATTTGGATTTGTGTGTAGTCCTAGTAGACTAAACAAAAAGACAAACGCAACAATTTTGTTTTTGCTCCCATTTTTCATGTTTCTGAGTAAAATATCTAAGATTTTGTCTATGCAATCAAAAGGTTTATTTATTAAATTCCATCCTTCAGACAGGTGTGGCATATAGAAATGCTGATTAAACAGCATGATAATTGCACTGGTGTGTGTTGGACTGGTCACAATAAAAGAAGACTCTGAAATGTGCAGAGAAAAGACATTTATTAGACTCTGAACTATGGCTATTTCACATAGTGCCACAGATATAATTTCTCTCCCTAGGAGGGAAAAATCATGACCCGCCCTGCTCTGCCTCTGATTGGCTTACCCTGACATTTTCTCCCTAACCCTAACCAATCACTCCTCCTGCTTAAACCTAACCAACCCAACCAACGAAGGCAATGTTTACTAGTCAATCAGTAGCAGGGTAGGGCAAGTCATGACTTTGCCCTCCTAGGAAAAGAAATGATTATTGCACAAGGGTGTCTTTGACTGTTCACAAGAAAAGGCTGCTCTAAAATGTGCAGTTTTATCTTGAAAACAAAAAGTAGGCACTGACCTATGGCTATTTCACATAGTGCCACATTTGCCAGTTTTTTCCCCAGAAGGGCAAAGTCCTACTCTGCTTCTGAAGCCCTATGTGAAAAAAAGCCATAGTTCAGTGCTTAATAAAAGTTTTTTTTCAAGATCAAACTGCACATTTTAGAGCAGCCTTTTACCAATCCAAGGCAAACCTGTACCATAACCATTTCTTTCCCAGGTGAACAAAGTCATAACCCGGCCAACTCTCCCTCTGATTGGCTAGTAACCATTGCCTTCATTGGTTGGGTTGATTAGGTTTAGGCATGAGAAGCGACTGGTTAGCATTAGGGTAAGAATATCAAGGTTAGCCAATCAGAGGCAGAGTAGGATTAGGACTTTGCCCACCTGGTAGAAGAAAATTGGTATCTGCAGCCCCATGACAATTTCAATGTCTAATAAATGTCTTTTTTTCTAGATAAAACTGCACATTTTAGTGTGGCCCTAAGATTTCTTAGATATTTTACTTCAACTTGAAATATTGTTGGGTATACATGACAGTTTTTGTAATCAACATAACGTAGTATAGCGTAACATAATCCACTGGATCACTGAATTACAAAAAATGTAAACTAATCTGAATACTTTTGGATTGCCTCTGGATTACTTCCAAATCAGACACTTGACAATATTGCACCTTATACTACAAACTTTTGTTCCATAAGTGTTATTTTTTCTTTTTGAACATTTCAATATTCCTTACAAAAACAGTAAAGCAACAAACTACAACATGTAGGACGCCGTTTCTTTTTGATCGGCACTTATACTCAAATCTTCATCTTCTATTTTCAGTTTAGATAAAAAGTAATAATAACTTCACTATCCATGACTCATCACTGAAAAACAAAAAGAAAAACTAGTTAAATCACCGTTAACAAAACTGGCAACCTGGGGGGAGAAGGCTAAGGCTATGTGATCAAGTAATCCTTGGCAAGACCCAGATCCAGTTATTGTTTATAACTTATAAATCTTAATAATGAGTTACCAATGTTTATAACTAGGAAAGGAATCCTTATTGTGAAGTTTAAAATGGTGCATACTGACAATGTCAAGGTGAACAATATATCCATATTTTGTGCATGAATCTCATAAACCGATTCGTTAATTTAACGCCAAATGAGACTTTTTGACTATTAAGATATGCTGACGATGGTTGAATGCTGGTGACTTATTAACAAATATTAAACTGACAGGTATAAATGTTGCTGATGGACAAGACAAAGTTGAGTAAGCGATGAGATCTGAAGTTTAACAACACAAATAAATGTGGGCTCATTATTTGGCAAGCAACAGGTCACTGTTGCTGCTTTTTGATCTGATGTGTTGCAGAGCTTTTTGATAATTTAAAAAAGTGTTTACAACATAACAAATAACCTAATTATCAAGCGTTAATAGATCATTTATAGGGGTAGTCTAATTGTAAAATGGTACCCATCAGGCTGAATGAGCTTCTGAAACAGTATTTAATTATATTTATTTATCTTTAGAAGTCCCACTGAGACCAAAAATCTGTTTAACAAGGGAGACCTGGCCAAGGTTGCAGCCACAGCCAACAAAACAACATATTAAAATGGAGCAAGATGTACAAAGATCCACAATAAACAAGAGCAGCTATTCAAACACAGCTTTCAAGAAAAACAGCCATGTCTCCATCACCACATTCCTTATGATGGCCTTAAATTCATCACTGCATATAAACGTGTCTTTTGTATATTACTCTATACTGAAGGTGCATTTAAGGGCTCACAGTTGTAATCCAAACCCAGGGTTTTTTATTTATGTATTTATGGCAAAACAATACACCATATTTACTGAATAATAAAGTCAAATAAAGTAAAATGTTCTTTTTATGGACACCAATTCATATATTTGGTTTACTTACTTATACTAAGGCTCTTGATTTAGATAAGAAAAAAGTCATCCCTGGGTTACATCTGGCATTTTAATAAAGAATGCATTTAGAAAAGAAAACATAACACTTGAATGTGGCTGTAAAAGACACTAATGTGTGACTACATATAGCAAATATTTGACGCTTTGTATATAATATGTAAAAGGATATCAAATCTGTTTGTAATGTTGCTTCAGCTTCATATATTTAGCTTATCGAACATGTTTTCTCAAGTACGACTTCATAAATCTTTAGTTTATTTGGCAAAAAAAGTTTATTTTCTTTTAACTGATACAAAATTACCTCAACTTCATCTTTTCAAATTCAGTCAGCTTAAAATTTTGAGGCAGCTGGGACACTAACTTTTTAAATTTAACACTTTTAACAAAATGACATCAGGGCACTGAAACAGTAAACTTTAATTGCTTTTTTAAATTATAATTTTATTTAATTTCAAAATTAGTAAGAGGATAAATCCATTAAGATGTGCTATCTCACTTTCACTAAACAGAAATTAAAAAAAACACACAAATGGAACAACAAATTAGGAAAATACAATCAAATATACCTATAATGCTAGCTATTAAACTAAAAAATAAACAAGTAAAAACAATTTAAAAAAATCAGACAATATATACGCTGATACCAATATAGACTTATGGTTGGGCATTGAGAACCGACCCCAAAGGGAACCACTGCAAAAATTTTATTTCAATTCTGCTAATCGTTTCCTACATAAATTTCACTCTGGCTATCTGTCTGCTTTTATTGACATAGCAGTTGTCTTCATGTCTCCTAATGCATTTGTCTTATTAAATAATGAGTCTAGTATTAAAGTCAGTTAACCTGTTTAGCCGTCGCTAAGCTGCTTGGCTAGCAGGCGAGCAGCACAAACTGAGTCATGTAACATTCGCCTCAATTAAATGCAAAGGCTATGCTACAAAATGCTTTACAAGGACATGATACTCCAGTAGAGTAGCCTAAGAAAAACTCAAAATACTTAAGAAAGGAGAAGAGAGACCACATTTGCCATGTTATCTAGCTAACATTAGCTTAGCTCAGTGTTTCCGCTGGCAACTTTATCCATGGTAATTAACACTTCACACAAGTCAAGTGTGAAGAACAAACTCATATAATCATAACTGAGCATCATGAAGAACTGAAATAGCTAAGCAGAATCAGAATTGATAAAATCCAAATAATACCCAGCCCTCTGTACTACAGGCCTATATCAAGTTGATGATATCGGCCTACTGATATATTTATCTGGCTCTATGCCCACTTTTATTAAGTTTAGTTTTTAAGATCCTGTTTTCATAATGAGGATTTCAGGACCCATGACTGAGTGAAACCCTGGTGCACTGTACCTCCCCGTGTCAGAGGTTGGAAACCTGTTTTCTGGACCAGGTCTAAGAGTCTGGCGGTGCTGCTGTGGGGAAGCCCGGACAGGCAGGCAGCAGCGCTGGCTGTATTTGGCTCTTTCCTGAGCGCAATCGCGCACACAACCATCGTCTCATGTCTCCGTGCCTGATCCCGGTTTGCAGCTCCGCTCATCCTCTTGTCAAAACGTGCCCCGCCGGCTGACCAATCGGCGACGGCTCTGCGTGGACAGGAAATGACGCGCGGGGTTCCTGCCTCTGTAAAGTGTACCGTGTCACCACAAATATTATCCACACACCAACATCTCTGCTCTGTCGGTGTAGGCAGGGTGTATGAGCCGACCCGCTCAGACGTGATGTTTCAGCCGTAAAACAAATTATACAACCTGACACGACTTTATTTGTGAGCAAATGTGACCATTTCCTATTTCCCGACAGTCCCCCCTCCTGCAGGGTTTCAACACAGACATCTTTTCTTGTGGGGGCTCTCTCTCCAAAAGCAGAAGACCACCGGCCCCCTTATGTGACCACCAACAACACTCAATCAAGGATCCGCAGAGGCAGTGATCTGACCGGCCGGGGCTGAAGTAACAGGCTGCAGGAGAAACTTTCTTCCCCGGCTTGAACTGTGACCGCTGCTGTGTGGGGTTTTTTTTTCTGCACCGCCTCTTCTTACTTTATTTCTACGTGGGTGAGCTGTGTGTGCTGTGTTTGTGGCACCTCCCCGCTCCTCCATAGATCTGGTTGCACCATGCACTTCTTCTGGCTACTTTAGTTAGAGCAGGATCCAGACTTTTCTCCCCCTCTTCTTGCCTTTGGTTTGGACTCCGCGGACCGCACGTCATGCAGCGACACCTGAAGCGCACCCCGGTCCCGCTGCAGGACCGCACGGCTCCCCTGTAACTGGATCTACTTTTTCTGTTTTTGGAGAGGAGAGGAGGGCATGCTCTCCTCCTCGTCCCTGGAGAACACTTGCAAAGAGGAGAAGAAAGTAGAAAGACGAGGCTGAGAGCAGCAGCAGCGACAGACAGACGGAGGGAGAGATAATCTTTAGAAAGTGTGACTTTACTTGTAGATGTTCGATCAGGCCACGACGACTATGGGCGATGGGAACCACCGCTGTGGACCCAACCCGCTGGAGACAAAGTGCCGCACCGAGATAGGCAGCCGGTCCCCGGTTCAGAGCTCCACCGACACCCCGGGGACATCAGCGTCCACACCGACGTCCTCCAGCGAAGACGGGCACGACAAACTTTTGGGAGTGGACCCTGACTACTGTCGGAGGATATTAGTGAGGGGTAAGTGGACGAAAACAAAACACGGATTATTACTGTGCATAAAACCTAATTTTCAGACTGGGAATCTGTGTGAGTTTTTTAGGAAATTGAGACTGGTATTTTAGCCACAATTATACGTCCAACAATAAATGTCACAATGAAAGACTTCAACACAGGCCTATTTTTATAGTGACACGTACAGTAATGGTAGTCACAACAATTACAAAATGAAAGAAAAAATATATAGATTAAAAAAAAACAGAATGTGGAGTTTTTTCTGTTTCTCCCCTTGAAAATTGTCAAAATAGTATGATAAAATATCATTAAATGTAATTAAATATCATTATATCAATGTCAGTATCATTAGTCGTAAAAGTAGGTCTAAAACTGGGCTTTTAATTTCCAAACAAAGTACAATGTGCAGTGTGGACTGCAAAAAAAAAAAAGCTCTTGCTGTGGTAACAATAGGCTACTTTTACTTCCGTACACAAGACCACACCTGCGGGGTGTATTTCAAATAAAATAAAATATATTACAAAATAAAATTGAAACGCTCATAAAACGATTGTTTGTCACAGGCTGCATCAGCTGGAATAACTCATTTAGTCACTTGCAAAAATATATTTATAAAATCATTCCTCAGATCAATAGTCAAAACAGTTCCTTATTGATGAATTATTGTCTCTATTTTGTAGTGAACAGTTCTCTTTAACATGTCTCAGTCTTGAGGTTTAAAATCAGACATGAGAAGGAAAAAAAACAAAAAAACAAAAGCTTCAGGAAAAAAATGTTGAGGATAATCAGGTGAAATTCAGCCCTCGAGGCTGTTGTGTCGCTTTTATTAACAAAGGAGCAGTTAAAAAAAAAAATCCATCAACAACCACTACAAAGCTGTGTGTATGCACGTGTGTGTGTGTATGTGTGTGTGTGTGTGTGTGTGTGTGTTAGCCTACTTGTCAGTCGCTGATTGCCTTTGTGTGCCATCGTTATGTTAATGAACGTCAGAATAATATTTAATTCAATATTATCCCGAGTGTCCACGCCCTCCTGCAGGAGGCCAGCAGCCTCTGAACAAGACTGAGACTTCTTTTAAAAAGTCCAAAAAATTAAGATTAGATCACTGCAGTCACAAATACTCTGAAAACATAATTTAAAAATTTGTTGTAATTTGTTTTTTATTTTTAATATTCCGTGTGGTTCGAGATTTCTATTTTAAGCACAAATAATCCCCATTTTTTGTTTTTAATTTATGTTTGCTCATTAAATTTATGCAACATTTAATTGCTCAGTAAATATGTGTACTATGGTGGTGGGGAGGACACCAACAACATAAAGAAAACATGGCACATAGGTTATTTAAGGTAATTGGCATTTAAAATATTTGTAATTATTATTTCAGCACGTAAACATAAATATTATTAGTATAACCCTAATGAGGGGAAAAGTCTAAACGTAAAATATTTTATTTGATGAATATTTTGAGCCAATGTGAAGTTTATTGCATTAGTGACGTTTTAAAAAATATTTCTCTAAAGTGCAAAAACCCTGCAGATTACAATCTTTCATCCCGTCCATTCAGAATCTCATGAAGAAAAAATGTCCAAATTAAATCGTAACTGTTATTTTGTACAGGGTTTTTATTATTATTATTATTTTTTATTTATTAGTAGTGTGTAACTTTGCTGTTTGCTGTGGACGGAATCAATATGTCGGCCTATCAATTCTCGCTTATAGACGTGTGCTGTGGATATTATGGCCGCTGGTTGGTTAGTTTTATCTTTTTATTGAACGTGTAGTCGTGCAGAGTCCTGCGTGCCATAGAGGAGCAGCTCGTTTAGCTTGAGAATAGTAAAAATTAATGTAGTAGGCCCAACGACCAATTTTGAATAGTATCAAACGACAGAGGAGGCGCCGAAAATGGTGAAAGAAAAAGAGAGGCAAATTATAGACGTGGATGCAACAAAAATAAATAAATGAATCTAAAACAACCTGCTTCTTCCAGTAGACGCCTGTAATAGCATCAGTGCTACGTTTATTATGGTACATGTCTTGATTGTAGATGTAATAAGTCAGACAGCTTTTTAAAAATGAAATTCCTCTCCCGGTGATCACATTCTTGTGTTTTTCACACGAGATCGGTCAGAAATGTGTCCTTATACTCTCTGTAAAGCACTGTGAGTCGTTCGTACTCGGTTAAACATACTGTAGTTGCTGTGGTGCATCAGTTCGCTGGTTAATGGTGTCCATCAGAGGAGACAGCGGCCTGTAGAAGGACAGGACACGAGTGAGAGCCTGTTTTTGGTGGAGATAGACCTGCTGTACAATTTGCGTTGAGCGAACGACGCCTACAGTGTCAGGATTTGTTTTCGAAGCTCAGTCTGGATGCTCGGGTTTTCAGTGGAGAGAGGCCTGGCCGAGGTCACCGAGAGGTCAGCAGGTCTGCCGCTGCTTCCTCTCCTCTGCTCGCAAATGTTTCTATCACAGTTTGAGATGTTATTATTATTATTTTTTTGTTCTCTGGAGCCAGAGAGAAAATGTGTAAATATACCACACTGCAGTGTCTGTGTATTAAAAGGGTCTCTACCATCTCTTGCTCAGACATTCACTTGCCTGGCGACACCATTACGCAAAGTCATTATGCGTGCGTAAAGATGGAGACCTCTCAGGCGTGTTTTATTGCGTAGCTGGGGCCCGTAGGCTATATAATAACTGTCTATAACGCTGTGATTGAAATAACTGTATAATAACTGGTGAATTGACAGGGGTTCGTTAATTATTGTAACTATAATCTGTTGTAGCAAAAACAGGTCACTGTTTTCCTTTTACGCGCTGATTCTCCTTTTACTGTATTTATTTACAAAGGCTTTGTTGGCCTATTCATTACAACGCTTTAAAATGACGTTAATGGAAGGGAAGAGAAGCCTTTATAGCTACATAGAATAAATCAACTACAATTTTTACTTGAATAGTTTGGGTTGCTGTTGCCGATAGGACTGCTTATAGAAACACTATGGATGTTCGGTTCAATCGGTTTTGTTCCATATTTAATTCAGGACTCTTCATATTTTATTCGATTGCATATTTTATGACTTCAAAACCCCGGACAAAGAGGAGGCCCTGTCTGGCCTGCGCTTCCACTGAACGTGATAAATACGAACAAATATTCTCGGCTACAGATTTTATTGTGAGGAAGCGTGTCTGTCAAAAACCCAAAGTCGTCGATTGCAGAAAAATTTAAACAACGAATTGTATTTTTATTTATTTTTTTTTTATTTTTTTTAACATTGTAGAAACAATATTCCAGTGGTTTCTGGGTCCAGGGCGGAGTGACTGACCCTTCGGCATATGTCTATATTTAACCTTTTCTTTTAATGTATACTGTTTTGGTTTTTCTTCTATTTCAATTTGTTACGATTTTGCAGACAATCTTTGGAAACAAATTTCGAGACAGTTAATTCTTCCCATTTTTTATGAAATCAACTTAGATTAATAGCAATAGCGGAACAAGTAAAAAAAAAAAAAAGTGTATAAAATGCGCAATAACACCAATGAGTCGTCACAGGCCAAGTACCCGACTTGATCAGTTTGTCCAAGAACCCACACACACTATGCTGTTGTTGCTGTGGATAGATAATGACGCACTTGGAATGGACACAGCTGAGAGTGAAGCTTTTGATGACATTGTTGACTAGTTGGAAGTGAATTAGGCTACGTGTCACACATAGAAAAAACCTATGGCACCTTTGAAACTCTTAACAGCCCAGTAGTTTTATAATCAGGACAGATATTTAGTGTTCATAGGCAGCCTGAGGCGGTTATGTCCGCGCTGCAGAGAAATTGGGACAGAATTTACTATGCCTTAATATTTCCATCACCCTCTATTTCTGACCAATTCTATAATAAAGTATTCCAGACGCAGTGGCGTTAATTGAAGGATTTTGATTTGAGTTTTAGTTCACGAAAAACTGACAGGACTGTATGCACAATCACGTGGACTAACATTACGCAGGCAGTGTAAGGTAAATTTACGCGTTTTGAGTTGTGGATATTGATTCACGAGGAAAATCTCAATCAACAAACTGTTAACCTCTTAAATAAAATGACTGATTGTAAATTGTGATGTGGGCAGAGTTTGCCAGTAGTATAAACACTCACACAGCCTCTCATTTAAGCACAATTACAAGAAAAGTGTTTGGCCAAACATATTTGCTGTTTTTTATTTTAATCTCACCGGTGTATTACTGTATACATTTATATAATGACAACGGGACCCTTCTTCAGGCATGCTATTAACACTTCATTGTGTTAAAATATAACACACGTGTAGCATGTTTTACTCCATCCATTTTTTTTCTCTCTAAAGTCATTAGCCTATAGCAGCACTCATGAATATTACATCAGTTTGGCACCATGTACTCATATTTCACTCTTGCCATAAAGTAAGGTTCATTTATCTGATTGTTTAGTCAAAACTACTGAAAAATATTCTATATAGATTTCAAAGATTAAAACTGTTGTTTGGAAAATGTTCTGAGACTTTCTGCTCTTTGTGTCTTTTTTCTTTTGGACAGACGCCAAAGGCACCATACGGGAGATCGTGCTGCCGAAGGGCCTCGACCTGGACCGGCCCAAGCGCACGCGCACTTCCTTCACAGCAGAGCAGCTGTACCGTCTCGAGCTCGAGTTCCAGCGGTGCCAGTACGTTGTGGGCCGCGAGCGCACAGAGCTCGCGAGGCAGCTGAATCTCTCCGAAACACAGGTAAGAGGAGGCGTGGTCTCGTGTCTAGAAGGGAACCCCCAGATCATCAGAAGATCTCGCGAGAGTGATTATTTCTAACCAAACTATGATTTTCTCAAACCCTAACCAATTGTTTTTGTCCCTAAACCTTCCCAGATCTTAACCAGAGCATCATCTCATTATAAAATATGTACAACATGTTCAATGAAGACACAACACAAGCTGCAGAAATCTTGAGTTTCCCTCCTAGGCACCATCATAGGGAAATGCTAATGTTTGATGAAAATGTAATACACCATTGTAAGAACAAACCAAAAACAACAACAACAACAACAACAACAACAACAACAACAACAACAAAACAGATGACTTGATAAATATCTTAAACGAATTATGACAAAAGATTCTTTTGCAAAACTACTAAGCTAGCAGACTAGTCACAGGTTGTTAGCGAAGGCCTTAGCATAGCCTTTAGCATGTTTTAATATTAAAATTTTGGTATTTTAGACCATATGCTTGTTTTGTTTATTGTTATGGCCAAAGTCAATGTTGTAGATAATTTCTTTTGACCTTTTGGCCATTTGAAATGATTTGGTCACAGGTGTGGCACATTTGTGGCCTTTAATTGGCCCTCTGCTAATCGGGTGGGAGGAGCAGAGAAGCTGCCCCGCCCAAGAACGCTGTCCAGCTGGCTTGTTAAATGGGCACATCCCGGACCAAAACAGGTTATCTGACAACAGAGGCACACATTTTAATTCAGATGTACACTCCAGGCAAATTGACTGAAAAAGTCAAACAGACCTCAGGGGTTTGTGCACAAGCCAATGAAGGCCTTATTAACATGAAACCTATAGCATCACATATGTACAATTAGACTGTGTATAAGCCTAACTGTATAACCCGATAAATCATTTTTTTTTTTTTTATATTTTTTACGCATAAAATATTTGGTTATTTAAAAACATGGTTCCAATACATTAATGCAACAACCTCAAAATTTGATGAGTCAACATCTCTCTGACACATAAAACAAAATTCAGTTCCATCAGTGTGGACTGAACGGCGCACAGTATCTGCATGTGTGTGTGACACTTCATGCGTAATGGTTGCATCTGATTTTGTTCATATCCTGAAAAAAAACAAAAAACAAAAAAAAAAACAAAAAAAACAAAAGCACGCTTTACTTGGTTGTATAGAAAATAAAAATCTAAATAAAAGCCTCTTTGGTTCCAATACAGCACCAACAGAGTCCTCATAATATTCCGCCTATTGCAGTTGAGTGTTTTAATGTGAAAATAGGCTGCCATGTTGCTGTCATGGTATATCGGCCTGTCTCTCGGTGCATCCGGGCTACTCTAAACACTGCAGACATTTCACGGCACTCATTCATCGACCCCGCGCGCTTCATTCAAATATTCCAGCTGCGCCGCGAGCCCAGCCCCTCTGTGTTTATGATGCACGTCATCACTTACACGTCGACGTATAGAGCACATACGTTGTCTCTATAGGACATTACAACTCTTCAGAAAGGTTCAGTAAGACCCACAGCTTTATTTATATTATAATCATACAATAATAATGCAAGACAGCAAATTTTTCAGTGTTCCAGGTTATACTTTGATTCGTTTCTAACTCAACATATATTACTTGAACAAAACAGCTCAGACATGGCACGACCAGTGACAAGAGTGGGTAAGAATGGATAAAAAAATACGCTATTTTAAATAAAGAACACTATATCCAACCAATCCCCTCCCCTTACAGCAGAGAAAAGCAACATGAAATAAATGATATTTACGCTACAGGTGTGATAAGTCCTTGTATATGGGAGATGGCAGCGTAGGCCCAACGTGTTTAGAGTAACCGACCCAAACTTTATAGGACGCGTCCAGTACAGAATGAAGCATGTGTTTATTGCGAATACAAAAAAAGATTATGACATGACTTTTTGTCGGAGCAACATTAACAATTCGTTTTCTGACCCACAAATTAAAAATGCATGGTTTTCAGAATATTACGGCACAGACCATTAAAGCGCACATTTTTACATAAAACAAGAAATGACATTTAATCAACATACTGTTGGTTTATATTATAATAACTGTGCGAAAAGCGTAAATCTTTTAACTGCTGCAGTTTTTTTTTCTTTTTTAGTTTCCGGCTGAAAACCTGCCGGCACTTGTTATCAACGGTTCATTCGCTATTGGTGCCGGCAGATCGAAGTTAATAACAAAAACAAGACGCGTGTGAGCGGTGGATATGTGCACGCTGTGTCGCCACATCTTCCCATAGGCTTAATTAATATCCGCTGGTACAGTTCAATTCACTTCAAGTTTTTTCACAAAACAGTTTAAAAGTACAATTATAGAAGACATATTGAGGACATGTCATATGAAACGCCCTATCTGGAGCCTGAAAAATAAAATAATGTTCATAATATGTTTACTAACATGTTACCCAGATTTAAAAGAGTGCGTGTATAATTCACTAACAGTTACAAACTACCCAAGACTAAAAAAAGACCCAAAGAAGGTAGAGACTAAACTAAACCTAAACCTAAAAAATTACTTAATGGTGCCAAGGTGGTTTTTTTCATCAGTCTAAACAATGTTTTAACAGGTTAGATAATTAATAGACATGTGGCAAGTGGAAACAATAGTAAACTGATTTCAGAGAAGAGTAATTGGTTTACATCTGTAGACAACACTTGTCACACTGTCAAAAATAAACTATGTGCTTTAACTTAAAAAAGTTAGTGTCCCGGCTGTTCAATAAGCTTAAGATTTTATGTTGAACCAACAACTCTTTAGTCACACTGATAAACATTTTGTCACTTTGTTAGTTCACTATAAAAATAAACAATGTGTTTTCAATTTAAAAAGCTAGTGTCCGTAAAATTTTGCCTTGGCTGAAATTGAAAAGATAAGTTGAGGTAATTTTTCAGTGGTTCAAAACAAAGAAGCTTTTCTAGTAGACTTTCCAGTGTATTTGAGAAAACATGTTGAAGTATTCTGAAAAGAAATATATTTTCAAAAAAATTACATTTGTTTGACTTAAATAAGGAAAACTTGAATATTTATGTTAAGTTAACAAAAAAAGTAGTTGATTCCACTAGATACCTGTGTAATTTTTCACAGTATTCTTTATTTCATACAAATAACTTCCAGCTGCTCCTGATGGAGCTTCTTTGTTCCAACTCTGATGCAAAGGTGAAACTGCTCGCTCACACTGTGTTTGCATTATTGTGAAAACAAGTGACCGTGACTTATCTTAAAGTGTTCTAGAGACACACAGCACTTTTTCATCATGTTTATTTATTTTTTTCTTAACTATAAAAAGAAGCTGCATGCTGGGAAGTCCTTTAATCATGAACATGTTAACTTAATTTAATGAGTTGACTGAACTCTGTACTGGACCTCAGGTTAGAGGAACCCATCTTTATAAGTTCTACAGTGTTATGAAAATAAACGCTAGAAATTTTAAATTTAAGTAACCTGAACAAATAAAATTTGCATATTTATGTTAAGTTAGTGAGAAAACATAAAATTCTTGTATGAGTTTTACAATTAATAAAATGGTTCAGTTATGTAGTACTGCTTACTAAAAATATTCTCCAAAACTTCTAAATAAAATGAAGTAAATAATAATAATAATAAAAAAAAAATCATAAAACAAAGTAGGAGTATATCCAAGGCCACTTCAAGTTTCCATCATAAATGTTTCCTTCAATCTATAAAAAAGCAGGGTCTCAGGAGAAACAATGCATTCTGGGAAGTCTGCTGATCTGCTGATCATGTTTCTTTAGAAAGTTAATACAATGAGTTTATTTAACTCCTTACAGACCATTCATTCAATTCATAATTAAGTTCTGAAGTGTTGTGAACATAGAAATGTTAAGTTTAATTAACCTGAGAGAATAAAACGTCTATACTTACCTTAAGTTAATGAGAAAACATTAGTTGATTCCACTAAATTCTTACATGATATTTAGTTATGGAGTCCCAAAACTTCGGAAATAAATCCATGCAATAAGAAATCCTGAAATTAAAGTAGGAATATGCCTAAGCCTGAGGCTATTTGTTTTAATTTTAACATATAAACACCACAAGGCCGCAGGTTTCCAGGCCTGAGATCACTTCTTGTAAAAACACTTGTTGCAGGAACTTTACGCATCACCACTGTGGCACCAACATTCATATCTAAACACAAAAAACTCAGTCAAACATGGAGGTGGTGGGAAGGAGGTGTGTGTGTGTGTGTGTGTGTGTGTGTGTGTGTGTGTGTGTGTGTGTGTGTGTGTGTGTGTGTGTGTGCAGATTTGGGAACACAGAGCAGCCACTGTGTCCCTCATTAGTGCTGACACTAGGGGTGTTAATGGGAGGGCCTCAGCGTCCTGCTGCTGCTGCTGCTGCTGCTGAGGAGACGCAGGGCAGCAGATGATTGGCTGAATGAGCCCGTCTGAAAACTGCCTGACCTTCAAGTGAGAACAAAATGTAAATAATAAAAAGTCTCCGCAGTAATGGCGTGAAAATATCAAGCCCATTGCTCCGAAATTTCTTAATGCTACGTGTGCTATTGAAGCAGCTTTTAAGCGTGATCGAAAGGCTTTTAGTTGGCATTAGTGGAGTTTTCTTTCTCATTATTATCTTCTTCTTTCTGTTTGTGGCGTTTGCATATTTTTAAGCAAATGCGCCATTCAAGGATAATCAATCACAGAAAGAAAGATGGGGCTCTCAAAGTTTAAGGTCTCTTTTAAAGCGAGTTTATTTGAGCTGTTTCCTGCGTGGTTTTCAGGTGACTTACTGTGTTTGTTGATGTTTTCAGTTCGCTGCTCAAGGCTTTCACAGGTTTCCCAGGACGTAATTTGATTTTTATGTCCAAAATAAAGACCGCTGGGTTTTAAAAGCAGCTCCATTAGCTATAGCAAAGAGCGTTTATAGGCTTTTATTCTTTCTTTTTTTCCCCCCCCTATTTCTATTGAGAGGAGACACAAAGAAAATGCTCATTTTATCTATCTATCTATCTATCTATCTATCTATCTATCTATCTGAAAGCCTCTTTTTCTGTCCTCGGAATAAATAAATTTTCATAAACTACGTGTTTTGATACAACATCCACTTTTTAGGGCCTTTTTCCAGCACAAAACTCTGCAAGTTTTAAGGGAAATCAGCCCTTTCTCGATTTCGATTAGAAATCGATGACAGTGTGACTTTTCACTCACTGGAGCTTAATAAGTCACATTTATGATAAATATATAAATAAACTGAAGCATTTTTCCTTACAGCTTCGTTGCGTTAATCTCATATCGAACACAAAAACACAGTAAATATAACTTGGAGGTTTAGACCCGATTTTAACTGAAAACCATTAAAAATCACACGATTTACTTGTTTTTCAAATAATCGCAGTGTAATGATCACAAACAAATTTGTTTTTAAGAAAGAACAGAAACATTTAGAGAAGTTTTTAAATTCTCAAACCTGATTAAATCATCATTAGGCTGCACACTTTTACTATAAACGTTTATAAACCTGACAGGCCTTTTTATCTGTGACTGAGACACAAATACTAATTACAGTAATATGGGAGGTTTGGGTCGCTAAGTGTTTTTTAACAATGTTTGGGGATTTGGTCATTGACCCATGGTGTAACTCCAATTAGTTTGGTCAGGTATTCAAACTGATCACGCAATGAGGCAGCAGACATTGGAAACACACAAACGCACACGGACGCACACACGCAAATAAAGGGGCCTAAAATCTTCATCTAGATTAGCCTAATATTACATTTGTTAAAAATAACTTGAGCAATGACTAAAAATTAGATATTATATGATTATCAGAAATGATCAGATGTCTCCAAAGTATCTTCAAGGCGCACGAACTCGGATTTAACCCCAAAACCTGAAATGTATTTTTAAATTGTGGCTTTCAGATGTATGTTCTGGCGATTTTGTCGCAAGTTCTTATGGTATTTTCGTCTTTTTAGCACAGAAACAGTGACCACTGCGCGCCATGTCCATGTCAATCTCGTCTCTTCACTGTAGCTCAGTCAGCGAAGACTAAACCCAAAACCTACAGCGTTCAATAAACAGGACAAACGAGAGAAAATATAAGGCAGGTCAATAAAAGCACATAAAATCTTAAATCAAATCAAATGCGATCAAATTAGCTGGATTCCAGTTACAAAAAAAAAATATTTCCTATGATCTATTAAGTGTGAAATAATCATAAAGAGACTCGATCACTGGTTAATGTTGAGCAAAAGGATTTCGTGGTACATCCTGCATGAATTCATACATTAAATCATTATGAGCATTATGATTTATACCCATAATGTGAAGTCAAATGCGTGTAAAACTGGGTGGAGCACTTCGAGGCACTGCTGCTGGACTGGTCTGGAAGAAAATCGATCTTGTTGTTCCTTTCTTGCTTCAAAACTAACACTAACATGATTAAAATTAATATATTAGGCAGTAATTCTTTAAAATACGTTATCCTGCATGTCTTTACGTTTCTGTTTCATCCTCCAAAACTTTTAAATGCGCAAATTTGCACCGAGTTCAGCATTAATCAAACACTAATGTTGTCGAGTGCTCGATTAAACGCAAATATTTCAACAAATCGAGAAAAAAATAGCCACTTTTCTATAAGTTGTCCTTCCAATCTGCCTGAAAGGAGTCCAAGACATGTGACTTTGGATAATAAATCAAGCTGATTGTGACTTTTGAGCCAAACGCGTATAAAGAAGTGTATTTTTGTATCTCAGGACACTGATTACTTTTGGTGCGCTCGCTGTAACGCGTTACTGAGTAATCTGTTATCAGCTCGGAGCTCTAACTCCCTTCATCCCGGCAGGTGGCTCCCCGCTACAGGCTAACACAGCAGGAGGGGAGAGACCTCACGCACGCATATACATCCACATACAAACCATGGACTCCTCTGGTTCACTTCAGTCACCTTAATGATCAGTTTGCTCATGAATGATCACAGATTAATGATGATTCTAATAAGGGATGGACACGGATGTTTCAGCTCTTATTTTGAAAGGCATGTGGTGTTGTGTAATGTGGAGGATCATTGCATTAATTCTAGGACTAGTTCATGTTTGAAAACTGTGTAAATCTACTGTAAACAACAAAATACAATCTGATTTCCACTTCAAACTTCTTTTTAGCTTGGTGGGAATGTCTTTAAATTATTACATAAACATTTTGGAGTTTTTTTTTTTTTGCTCACATTTACCCCAGTTCTCCAGGCTAAAAATGAGTCAAACTACCTTTCCTTTTTGCACAAACACTTTACACATTCTTGGACGTGTCCTGCCTGTTCCGACTGGTTTGGCTGGCTGCAGTGTGTGACTTCAGGAGGAGATTTTAGGACACCATGCTGTGTGGTCACTTTAAGCTCTTCCACAGTCCTCCTGAGCTGAGTGCAGCTGACGTATACGCTGCCATTGTATCAGTCTATTGTTGTTTGCAGCCCTTCCATGGAGAAGCTATGGATTTAATGGTCTCTGGGCTGCGTTAAACTGGTTTAATCCTGCAGCAAATGGGAGAGAGAGAGCTGAGTGATGGAATCATGTTTAATCTTTAATGTATAGCTGTCTAAACAACGGACAGATGTGGGCAAATATTTTGTATTTGTTTTCATTTTTTTATCACATTTGTTTGAGAACACAGTGAAACTGGATTTTTAATTCTCTTTAATTATTTTTTTTTTACTTAATCTGTTCCAAATCTGATTTAAAACTTAATATCTAGCTTAATATCTAACTTAATATCTGGGTGAAAATCCCCCAAACACCACAATTGCTGTTATCTTGTTGAAAAATAGTGATCAGATGTTGGGTGGAGGCGGGTTATTTTTTTAAATTAATTTTCTCAATTAGGGATTTTGATATAGCTGTTTGTAAACAGTTAACTTCCTGTCAAAAACGGTCAAGAAGTAAATGAAGAATGTGGGATATAAAAATGTGAGCGCGTTAATACACTTTATTGTGAAATGTCTAGGCACATAAAGCCAATTTATTATGAAAAATCTGCTAAAGTGAGAAATATCTTTTAAAATGTATTTGTTACTAGGGATGAAGCAGTTACCAGTTTCAAAATAAACGCACAATAAAATTAATCTATTGATCTTTAAAATTGTTTGATTACAATGCCAAAAGGTCAAAATGCATTTTCAGCACATCTTAACAATAGATAGATAGATACTACTATCAGTTAATTGTAGTCTACTTTGCAGGAAGTAATAAGAACGTAGATTATAAAAATGAGTGCATAACTACACTTTATTGTGTAATGTATTGTGTAACTGTGTTACTTCTAAGCTTGAAATAGTACATTTATTTTTGAAAAATTGCTAAAAAGTGAGAAATACCTCTTTAAATGTATTTATAAGTAGGGATGAAATGATTATTGGTTTCGATAAATGATAAACCACAATCAAATTCCAGATAATTGGTAATAGGCCCACCATTTCAAATTTTAATAATCTTTATAACCTTGTTTGATGACCTTACCAAGAGGCTGAGAGGTTTTCAAAATAAAACTTGTCTATCAATGCTTTCTGAGCATTTTCAACACATTTTATCAATACAACAATAATGTTACTATTAATTAACTGTACTCAATTCTGCTGGAAGTAAGAATAATATATAAATATGAGTGCATAAATGCACTTTATTGTGAAATGCGTGCTCACGATAAACCACAATAAAATTTCTGATGATTAATATTAACATTTCAAATTTTAATTGTCATTAAAACCATGTGTGATTGCTGTGCTGAGAGGTTAAGAGGTTTTCAAAATAATTCAAACTTATTGTATTCTGTTTTACCTAGTGTCCCTACCCTTTTTTTTTAAATTAGGGGTTGTATGGCACCTGAATTTGGTGTTTCCCTTTACATAAATAACACATTTCCACTATAATATGATGCAGAAAAAATGGCATATTTAAAAAATCACCAGAATGCAGAAAATT
The DNA here is from genome assembly GCF_056507025.1 of Lutjanus erythropterus. Lineage (NCBI taxonomy): Eukaryota > Metazoa > Chordata > Actinopteri > Lutjaniformes > Lutjanidae > Lutjanus > Lutjanus erythropterus. The sequence continues at coordinate 14,932,467 of NC_139339.1, forward strand.
AAGTATTTGGTGCTTATAGTTTGCCCCGGTGTTGAAATACAACCATAACTTTATTACTCAGACCCTGGCATGTTAGTATGTGAGTGTAAAGTGCGTGTGTGTGTGTGTGTGTGCGCGTGTGTGCGTGTGTGTGTGTGTGTGTGTGTGTGTAGGACACTTTAGCGTGTGACTTTGAGTCACTTCCATGTTAACACTGCGGCTCAGAAGAGTTGGAAATCACACAGAGTTGAGGTCCTGTGGAGAGTTTTAAATCACAGAGGAGGCTCCTAAACCTTTCCTGTTTTTATGACAGAAAAAGACTCAAGTCACTCTGTTTTGGGTATTTGTGTCGTTTCCTGCGCTTTCAGGTCACTGTAGATCTGTTTGCAGGACGATGACAAAAAGTTAAACAGCCCTACTTGAGCTGAGATGAAGAATTTGATTGTGAAAGTGCTGCTGTCATCTATTAAAAAGTCTGGTTACAATCCAGTGATGTGTTAGTTTCAGTGTCTGAATTAGTTTCCTGACTCAGGTAGACCTGAAAAATTAATCAAAATATTATCAAATATGCAAGCCAAGTTGACTACCACTTATTCTCCAGATGTAAGGGAACTTGTTTGTTTGGTACAAACCCCTGCAACCCCTTTTTTGGCAAATAAAAACAAAACAATCCCTCTCATACTGCATCTGAAGTATTTGTCAAAATACTTGCAATGTGATTTTTCTTTGCATGTCATTCAGCCCTATCAAGAACTATCAAAGCTCAGTAAAGTTTAGACGAAGATTAGCTTTAGCTGTTAGTTACTCAGGTACTTGATATGATTTAAAGTCACCACCCACCTTTATGTGAAACAGCTGATCAAAGGCGTAGGTTTTTCATTCAGAGGACACTTCAGCATGTTAGTTCTTGGATTCTTATCATTTTTATGCACTAATTTGTGTCTACTCTGCATCAGTTTTAAGTGGGAATGTCTTTATGTATACAAAGAAAAACATAAAATTCAGGGTGGGAGGGTGGTGATGGGTGGGTGGTGTGTGGGGTGCACATTTTAGACACTGAGGGGGACCTACCCCCCCCCCCAAAATCTACACCTATGCAGCCGACATCCCGACAAGTATGCAAGTCATCTAAGATCACTGTCACACTTCCTCTCATGTTCTGTCTGCTGTCTTTTCTCTCTCTCACACAAATTCTTTGATACCAAACAGCTTCAGGCACAGTTTAGTGACGGCTGTGAAAACTTTTAGATGATGCTTTTTGTTGTCTTGTGTGTTTTTTTTTTTTTTCTTTGTTGCTTTCTATACACACACAGTGCTGTCAGAGGTAATGACAGGCCACAGATTCTGTCCTGCTCACACATTTGGTGCATTTTTAGTTTGTTTTCAGTGTGTCGTTTAGGACATCTTTGTATGGAAGTTTGTTTCTGCCAGTGTGATGACAACAAAAGATCCTCAAAATAACAACTTTATCTTTAACTATCATTATTTTGAGATACTAAGACACTATTTTGAGATACAAACTCATTATTTTAAGGTAGCAAGTCACTATTTTGAGAAGTTTCCAATTAATTTCAGATACTAAATCATAATTTTGAGATATAAAGTGATTAATTTGAGATTGTACCTCATTATTTTGAGATACAAGTCATTGTTTTCAGTAATAATTTCATTATAATGACTGACTAGGATCTTATTTTTTTTAATCACACTGGCAGAAATGGTCTTCCATATATTTGAGAGAGATAGACGGGCTCTATAAAAACTAGGTGACCCTTGTATGACCTCTTATGGAAGCTGGTAAATCTAAATTCCGGGTTAAGAAGTTACACCTGCTTGTGCAATTGGCTTTGAAAAACATCTACGAGGACATATATTACATGACATGAGGATAGGATTATTGTTTTGGCAGTCTTACAGTGTTAAATAGACATACTGAGCTTAATTTGGTCCTCTGATATGAAGAAAAAACTGAAAATGTTCTAGTTTTTGCCTTTAAAAGAGAAAAAAGACTCTGAGTTTGACACCGCGTACTGTATATCTGTCTGTGTTTCCCTCTGCAGGCTGAGGCAAGAGCAGACAAGATGACAAGTTTAGTGTTTATGTGTCTCCGTACAGTGAATGTCCTCGTTGTGTGTATTGTTCTCCATGACGGCCCAGACAGACGGTGTCTGGCCACTTGTCTGGAGCGTAGAGGACCCGGCCATGACGTATAGCTGTGCAGATGTAGCAGAGGGGAGGCCGCACAGTACGGGGATTGTCCAAACACTCAGAATGGAGAAAGAGATAGGAAGGGACGCAGACAGACACACTGACAGACGGACACTTGCTGCCTTTGTGCTTTCTGTTAAAATGTTTGGGCTTCTTCGTGTTGTAAAGAACCTCTTTCCTCTTTACTCTGCGGTGACCTAAAGCCAGGGAGACGTCCTCAGAGGGGGGAACTTTTGTCCAAACTCACGGATGGTCAGGGAGAAGAAACCCGAGAGTGAGGCTCTGATTATCTAATCAACTGATTAGATAATCAGCAGAACATAATAGCAATTAAGACGTATTTGCCTTTGTCCTTAATCACTCTCTCTCAGATTGAATTGACTGGTTTCATCAGCTCCTGGCAGAGAGAAGTGTGTGTGTCTGTGTGTGTGAAGCCAAGGATGGTGTAATTTTCTAAACATATGGAGGAGCATGTAATCCTTCAGCTGAGGTGGAAACAGGAAAATCAGCAAAATTGGATACAAGAGGTTTTCACTTTTCAACCACAATCACACAGTAAGATTCACAATAACACGCACACATGCACGCACGCACGCACACGCACACACACACACACACACACACACACACACACACACACACACTGAGTGCCTCAAGTCTGGCCCCAAGTTTCAGCATGTGTCCATGCAGCCACTTTGTGTCATTCACCCAGCAAATGTGTAATGCAATTAAAACAGCAGATTACCTGTGTGGGAGCTTACAGACACCTGGCCAGAAACAACAGATACACACCATGCGTTCACAAAACATGTACGGAAATAAATCATACTAACTCACAGTAAAAAATACTGTAACAAGTGAAGGTTCAGTATTTTCAGGAAGATTTACTGAAACTTGATATGCAGAATAGAGATTGTTACAGATTGTACATTATAATGGGGCTGCAACTAACGTTTAATTTCTTTGTGCATTATTTTCTGACTTAATTGAGTAGTTTGGACCAATAAAATGTCGGAAAATGTTTGAATAGTGTTTCCCACAATGACGTCTAAAATTCTTTGCCCACAACCCAAAAGATATTCAATCTACTGTCATTCTTAAAAATTACTCTAACTGATTAATTGATAAACAAAACAGTTGGTGATTTTTCATGATACAATAATCATCTGAAGAAATATCATGGTATAACAGTATACAGTATTACATAATTATTATTATCAGTGACAATAACCCTTAAAGGAATGAAAACAAAAGTTTTTTTTTTTTTGGTTGAACTAATGCTTTATCATAATATGCAGAAGACAATATTTTCTTTAATAAGACTAACATGGTAAATTCAATTTTACAATCTGCTTTAACATCTGTGCAGCATACAACACCTCCTGTCCTTTGGGTAAGGAAAAAGTACACCCAAAAATCCTTAAAAGAGGGGAAAAAAGGAAAGAAAGTATTAGAATTTCATAAAATATTATGCAGAAATCAATGTTTCATTTTTTATTAAATGTAAATTATTTTTATTACATTACTCCAATACATCAAAATGATATACTGTAGGTAGGTAAAGTATATTAAAAGTCACTGGTATACAGCCGCAACCCTGGAACAAACAGACATGCAGTAGGTGTACAGATAGAAAACATGAGGATAAAGGAAAATCAGAAATGAGGCAGCTGAATTGTGAAACTGTCCCTGCATTTTAAGGCCTCTGTATTTCATTTCGCCAGCTGTGACAACAATCAGCAATATGGTTCCTAAAAGAACAAAAAATAACCGTCCTCTGAGCATCACGAGGCTGCAGTAGAAAAGACCCGACACTGATCGTCGGTGTGACTGCGGGGTGACATGCAGGAAAAGTCATGGACCACATTCAAACCCCTGCTGGTGTCTGTGGTGACTGAGTGCAGCTCATCTTTAACATTATACAGTATGTGAGGGGAGGAGGTGAAGGCTGTTATCTGAACCTGGAGGGGTTCACCCACCCAGCCAGCCAGCCAGCCAGCCAGCCAGCCAGCCGGTGAATGGATGGATGGAGGACAGGAGGGAGGGGGGCACAGGGAGGGAGGGGGAGGGGGAGAAAAAGAGGTGGGCCTCATAACAGTCCCAAGTGCTTTTGCGCTAAGGAGGATTAGGCAGCCATATCTACCAGCGATTCTATAAGACGGGGTTAACCCCTGGCTGAACCTGGTTGGACATGTGCTGCAGCGATGGAGGACCAGATCGGGTTTATTCGGGCTCGGCTAGGTGATGGGCGGGGGGCTGCTGGGTGGTGGGTTTCGAGGTTTAAGGGTCAGGTAAAATGTGATGGCGGTGGTGGCCAATGTTTGAGGGGCGTTGAGTGAGAAGATGGAGGCGGGTTGGGACGGAGAGGAAGGTGGTCCAGGAAGGATGTCCAAATTCTGTTTCCAGCCTCTTAAATGACAGGAAACTGTGTACAAAGTGATGTTCAACAATTCAAAACCAAAAGACTCTTAATTCACTTTCATAAATGACATGAAAGATAGTAAATCCTCACATTTAACAATCTGGAACCAAAATAAATGTTTGCTGACATTTTTCCTTGAAAAATCACTTAATGTTCAATCAATTACCAAAATAGTTGGCAACTAATTTTCTTTCAGTTGACTGCAATTAATCTACTCTATTTAATTTCAGTGTATGAATCAACTTTGTGACTCACAAACTGGCAAACTGAAATGATTTACCTGCTCAAATATAAAAATCTAAAAGTCTTTCTTGGAATATATCAACACTCACGAAAGTTTTGACAAGTTTAGCTTTGATTTTATTGACTCAGGCAGAGAGAAATTTTGGCAACAACGAATGAAAAACTTTTAAGTTTGTTAATCGATTGGTTGTCAGTTATTAATCATCTGGAATATTTTTTTCAGGAAAAAAAAAAACATCTCTGACTCCAGCTTGTTAAATGTGAAATGCGAAGACATTTAGGAAACACAAACACTGATATTTTCACAATTTTCTGACATTTTACACACCAAACAACTAATCAATTAATTTAAAAAAGAAGAATGAACCAAGACCGAAGACATTATTACTGTTTAGATTTTTTAAGTTACACCATAATGCATTTCTTGTTTTTCTTTAGAACCTCATTAGATAATAAGTAAGTCTGTCTTTAAGAGGAAATTTATATTGGACTGATGCCACAATTTTTAGAAACACTGAGATCATGAGTTACGTCCCACCATCATAACAAATGTAGACACCAATAAAAGTCTATCATTTCTTTTCACATTTCGCATTTTATGCGGCCTACTTGATTATAAAAAAAAAATGCTGCTTTAAAACAAACTTCACAATGCCAGAAATATAATCCAGGTGGACAAATACTGAAAACCGCTTATTTCCCCCAAATTACAAACAATACTGAGGTCATGTTCTTAATAATCTTGATAGCAGCTGCAGCCCTGTGTGCTTAACTATTTTAAAACACAAATTACGTTCTCTTCATAATAAAAGCATTTAACACAAATAATCAAAAGGCACCAACAAAAACAAAAACGGAATAGAATTGATATAACAGAGAGAGTGAGAAGTATTTTAAAATGTGAACTAAATTGGATTCTCTAATAGAGAAAGATAAACTCAAAGTTTAAGAACACAGTTTCCCCTCTTATTAAAACACTGATTAGCCAACAGGATAGACTTTAAGCTATTATACAGTTAAATAACCCAAGAATTTTCAGATCAATAATTAAATTGTTACAATTTTAGCTTAAATGTATCTTGAGATAGATATCTGTTTCTGTCCATATGGCCAAAGACTTTCATCTCTTACATGCCTAAATAATAAATAAATTTTATTATCTATATTTTTAACAAACTGAAAAAAATCTTTTAATTTTAATGTATGCTTTCAGCAAGTTTAGATTAGTTGACTAGTTTTTGCAGGTTATCCTATCCTGTTAGTGTTTTACATTTTGTTTTAAACAGGGGCCACATGTGGCTCTTCTTCTCCACTCCTCTGACAAAAAACAAATAAAAATAAAAATACACAAATGAATAATAGACATAAACATTTGAATTTTTATTTATTATTGTTGTAAGCTTTTATTCTACAATTGTAAAAATGTGTCGTCTACACTGAATAAAAAAGTTCTAATATTTCATCAGCTAAAATGTGCATCCAGGCCTCCATCTATGACTCAGGATTTCTCCTCTAAATTTAGCCAGTGGCTGGTCTTGAGTCTCTTTAGCTTGCTAAGGATGCCAAATACTATAAAAAAGGAAAAGTCACAGAAGAAAATAGAGAATTTAATAGCTGTGGCTCTAGACAGATTTTTCTTTTCTGACTCTTTTGAGAGTAAAGTTTCAGCCCCCTGGTCAAACATTTCTGCATTAAAATGTATAAAAACAAATAGTTATCGATGTTGTTGAGTTGTGTATTGATTCCTACCAGCTGCTAGTTGCTATAACTTCCAGGAAAACACTGGACGTGTCGGACAAATCAGAGAATGAGGAAGGAAATCTGCAAACATGACTGAATGTGAATACCTGAGTCACATCAGATAGATTTTAATCGGCAGTGATGGTTGTTTGACAATAAAAACGGCAGCTTCCATGATCTCAAGCTGCTTCACAACATCATCAAACTACGTGTTTTGTTATTGTTTAGATGTTAAAGAACCTTAGCAGCAAAACTTACAAATTACACATTTAACTTTAGCTTGTTATGGAATGGAAATTAGTCTGGAGCTACGCTGGTGCAGTAGAATAAATGACGATAAGTATGTTTAATGCTGTGCACATTCTCTTTTAAACAAAATAAAACAATAATAATCAAACTTTTCTTATGTTATTTCTGAACACATTTTCTATGCAGATGACATATAGTCTGTCAAATGCCCCTAACAATTAATTCTACAAAAAACTAGCTAATTTTCATTATAAAAGGCAATCACTTTAATTGTAAATAATTGGTATGGGGTCATTAATATAATCTAACAGTTCTGGTAAAAGACTGAAGTGTTGATCCATCACACACAGTTGAGTAAGCCATTGTTTCAGCTCATTTCCTTGTTAGTTTTTGGCTTCTTCCATAATGGCGACCACTGGTCCGTCACGTACAGCTACATTGGTCGCCATTGGTCCGTTACATTACATATGGTTGAGTATCCACTGGTGTGTTACGTACAGTTGAATGGCCACTGGTCCGCCTGGTACAATCTCCATGGAAAAGAGTTTTCATTGTGTGCTGCTGCTCATCACATGCCTGGGATCAGGAGGTCTGAGCAGGGTCACGGTGGGAGCACTGGGCTGCTGGAGGGGTCATGGAAAGTGTGAAAGACACTCACCCAGCGTCCTTCTTAAAGACTTTATCGCCACAATCCTGCATTGCACTTTGTATTATGGGCATTATGCTGCACAGCCGGGGCAGGAGGGTGTGTTTTATCACTTAGATGTTTTAGTTAATGCTCTCCATCGCTGTGTAGCTTAGGTCAGGAAAGCTGAGAAGTGATTAAAAACACATAGTGATAAATATACAACCAGGACAAACAATTTAGAGCAGATTAGAATAATGAAAACATCTAAACAAACAAATATTGTCCAAATTCCTCCCTTTACCCCTTTGTAACTGGGCACAGTGGCATGCTGGGACCCTGCAGAGCTTAGTTGGTTTATTGAACAACACATATGGATGCCCGGTTGATCTGTACACTGGGTCTTGATCTGGCTTAACCTTTCTACCTATAGCCCAGTTTGCCTGAATGTCGTTCTGTTTGCAGCTGTCTGGATTCACAGCGCAGGCCTCTGATTGGCTGACCTCTGCCCAACTGGCCTGTGTATTCATGCATGCTGGCCGATCATCACCTCTCCCTGACCTTGAAATTGCTCCGCCCTGCATATATTTACGCCCCCATCCTTTCATTTTTATCCCTCGTAGCTCCCATCCTTCCTCTTTATCTCTGATTTACAGCTGCTTGTTGCTTCCCTTATTGTAAAAAAGAAAAAAAAAAATCATGCAGGGACGCATTAAAATAACTGAACTTAAAATGTATACTACTTATTTTCAGAACATTTCAGAATTCATAAACATGAGTTCCTCTAACTTAAAGTTTTTACAGAAGACGGGATTTCAGGCCTGAAAACATCCTCCTGAAATTAATATAAATAGGCTACCAATTAGGCATACTTCTATTTTAATTTATTATTTTTATGAAATCAGGTATTTATTTGAAATGTTTTGGGGGCATTTTCTCCATACACAGTGCTCCCTAAATGCCACTGTAAAAAAAATCATGTAAAATTTAGAGGAATCAACTAAACTTTTCTCATTAATTTAATGTAAATATATAAGTTTTATTCATTTAAGAAGGTTAGGACAAACAAAAACTGAGAAAACTTTCAGCCGACTGGCTTCACTACTTTTGTTTGTTGGTTTTAAGTCGACTTCTTATATTCTGAAATAAACTAAAACAAATTTAGCCAGTCTTTTGTTGAGCTAATATAGCTTTCTTCTTAAGATAAACTTGAATCTTTGAGTTTTAGTAACCAAGAACTTCTGTATTTCAAATGTGAACCTGATTTGTCATTATTCGGGTGTTTGAAAATGACATGGCTGCATTTTTTTTATTATTAAGAAGAAAAGTAAATCATCTCAACAAAAGATTATGGGTTGGGAAAACTTTTTTAGTTTATTTCAAAACTGAAGAATGTGAGTTTGGGACCAACTTGTCATTACAGTTTCACAGAATTCACATGGAGCAGCACACACATGTTCAAACAATGGACTCTTCTAGATATTAAGTAAGATTTTTTTTTCTTTTAAAAATGGTAGAAAAAAAGAGGAAAATAACTTGACAGTTATCAGTACATAAGCTATCACTGTTGTTTTTTTTTCCAGATATGATTCACATAAAAAATGATCAGAGACTGTCTTAGATTAGAAATCTTATGATATTTTATATTTTTCTTTGGAAGTAAAAATTAAAATGCAATAATTAACTACGTAATATCATGATTGATATCATAACAGTCCACTGTGTCATCGAGACATTTTTTTAAATTTGATATTTGATATATTGTCACGTCCTTAATATAAACCTATTAAGAGGAAGATTAACACATTGTTGGTTCTGGTGTTTTCATGTGATTGGTTGACAGTAAGAAACATAGAGAATACCACTAGACTGTTTTCTTTAATGACGGCTTTTTCACTGTAATTAAATTGACATCAAGTTGATCAACACTGAACAAAAAGAGGGCAATCAGTGTTCCACAGGGATAATACAATGATAAAACATCCACAATACGATATTTGTCAGGATATCAAAAAACTTAAAAACTTACAGTATTAAGACATTTTTTATTGTGATATCATGACATTTGATATATTGTTCCATCCATACTGTTCACTGTTTTCCTACTATTTAATGATCTAATGGATATTAGTTAATCAGGTGAATTAAATTAACTTCCTGTTGCGCTGCCATCTTTCCTCTAGTCTTGGTTATGCCACCTTCACCTTAGCCCTCACCTCCTCACCTGGGCTCCACCCATGCACAGGCCTCGCACCGGCAGGCCAGAGCACAGCGGGGCCGGGTGCAGAGGGCGAGGCCGGGGCAAATGCAGGTCACGTCAGATCCAGATCTCCCTTGGTAATCTCTGCCCCAGCTCTGAACCCTGGATCCCATTAAAAAGGATTTACATCCAATAGTGTAGATGTACCAAAGGCAGCTTTGCTTTCTTCTCTTCCCATCATTTTCCCCCTCTAATAAAATCCCTGTAAAACACCGGCAAGCCCCCCCTCCCTTTTCCCAGCAATGGATAGGAGGGCTGTGATGTGAACAGGAGAGTGAGCCACGCCCAAAACACAGGGATAAAGGAAAGGGATTGGTGGGGAGTTTCATCTGTAGTGAAAGCTTTTTATGGGATGTAGATGTTTGGCAGACGGTGGCGCATGAGTAAAAGACAGCGAAAGATCTTAGACAGGCAGTGTGTGTTAGTAACTAAATATAGACTGAGAGGAAGGAGAGATAATTTCTGCTGCTTATCCCACCCTACTGTCCATTCATCCATCTATCTCCCTTCTTATCTCCGTCTCTACCATCCCTCCCTCTGTGCCTGTTTTGGGTGTTTACAGTAAGACTCGCTGGCGTCGACACTCCTTTCTGAGCTGTGGGATCCTTTCGATCCCATTATTTGTGTCGTGGTCAGTCGCTGAAGCTATGATCTCACTTGCCCTAGCTCCCAGTTGAGCCCGCCTTTACTGTGCAGTGATACTGTAGTTAACACCAGCAGCTTGCCTGATCACCTCCACACCATCAACACAGCTACGTTATGCTGCCACCCAACTGGACGAGCATCTTGTCGCTTTGCTGTTTCAGAAGATTTAAACTCTAAACTGGTGCCGGCTACACAGAGGTGCTGTGATAACACGCTACAGACTAGAAGAGAGACGAAGAATCACTGAGGAGCTTTAGAAAAGTTGGATAGAGGCTGCAAACTATTGATGCTGTCTGTACGCTCCAGAAACAATAACGTGCCCTTGAGCAAGAACTTGAGGGAAATATCTGGCTTGTTAGCTGCTAAATATGCCAAAGGTACACCAGTTAGCTGCTGCCTTTGTCTGTCTGCTGTTTGGTGCTGAGCAGGTAGTGTATGATGCTATGACAGCAGTGAGACTGAACTAAATCAGTAAAGTAGTGGGCAGAACAGGTAAACGATGAGCTGAAACTCACAGTGAGGCCCTGTAAGGACAAATGGAGCTGCTTATTCAGGTGATACTTCGCTGTTCATCAGTCAGTGTTTGGTTTGTCTCTTCTGGGCTACTGTAGAAACATGGCAGTGCATCATGGCGGCCTCCATGAAGATGTGGATGTATTAAAGGTAGAATACTGGAGACAAATATGGTGCCTCTTCAGTCCAATGAGAGTTGCTCACCTGGCACAAACTCATTCCCTCATTGACATTGTTGTCTGGCAAAAGTGTGGCCAAGAAGCAAACGTGTCTTAACTATAAATAAAGTTAGAAATTCTTAGTTTCAATGTCAGTGATGCTGGTCAGATCATAATGATCAGGAAAAGTTTCCCATTCTCCCAGCTCAGTGGGAGTTTGATATTATGGTAATCAGTGTGGCCAAACTTTTAAATGTGATTGAGTCTCATCAGGACTGGAGTTTCTTAATTGACATGCCTATTGAAAGTCCTTAGTCTATCAAACACACATCTGGTTAGTAGTGCTATGTGTCCTTTTGTTATGATACGAGTACCAATACCAGTACCCTTGAAGTAATACTGATACAGATACAGAGCTCTGTTCAATACCTTTTTCACGTGGGGCAGCTGTCCACCTTAAAGTTTTCTTCATGCAGTATTGAGTGCTTTAGCATGCTAGTCATATGTGTGATAAAGCTATACAAATAGTCCTTTTTGGTCTAGATCAGACATCACTTGACTGGACAAGTTTCGATGCTTGTTTCGTTGCAGTCTTCATCCAAGTCGTTCCACGGAGAACAGAAGTCTACATGCAGACGTGTGCAGAGTTTCTGAGTGACAAAACACAACGACACTGGACATTTGTCAAGGGAAATATATTAATTTATAGTTTATTTGATAGGGTTTAGGTAAATCATTCATAGACAAATGTACAACTTTTATCCAATGCAAGTATCATAGTGTTTGTACTGGATGCTAATTTGCAACACCCGTCTCTCTAGAACTTTTATGACAAAAATGATATTGAAATGTGAGGTACAAAGATGCCAACATGAGTGCAACAAGATATCATAAAGTTAATTAAAAGCTGATTACAGTAAGACACAATGAAGCACACATTTGACATTATATTTGAATGTTAAACATGAGCACAGTTTGTTGCTGAATTACCAGGATTTGGTAGCTGTGAAGTGAAATTCAGTGAAATTTGAAAACTTTTGTAGTGAATTTCAGTCACAAATGTGTGCACAAAGCAAAGCTTCTAAAAGTTTTCTCTTACCAGTTTCTGCAAAACAATCCATGTTTTTGATGTTTTTTTGAAGCGTAAAACCTGCAGAGAGAAAGAAGAAAAGTATTTCTAAAGTATTGACTAGTGTAATGCCACTGACAGTTGGACAATACAGGAAATCATCAGATAAATATTGAACTACTGGGCTCACAATTTAGCTGCAAAGAAGTCAGTGTTTTGTTGTACCTGTCTGAATCTAACTGAAGAATGGGGTGAGGTGAAAATAGAAGAACGTACTCACAGTGTGTTTATCAAAGTTCAGCTGAGGCTAAATGGAAGTTGAGACCCTTTTTGAAGTTTGTGACTTCGACCGCCTGTGAAACTGAAACCTGAAAATCTTTGTGATATCAACCAAAAAACGTCATTTTACACCCACACAGAGACAAAGGTCCGCTGACAGAACAGAACAGTGGGTCTTACTGATAAACGGAATCATGTGAGAGGTTCGCTCACACCAAGGGTGTGTGTGTGTGTGTGTGTGTGTGTGTGTGTGTGTGTGTGTGTGTGTGTGTGTGTGTGTGTGAGACTGTCGCGTGTTCAGGTCACATGTGACCTCTGTGAATGTGTGTGCTCACACTGTCCTGCTGTGTTCGCATTGTATCTTCAACCAAGTTTTATTTCATTTGTGTTATGCATTTACATGTGTTGTCTGTCTGTTACAAAAAGAAAAAATCAAACAAATGGTTATTATGAAACTTTTTTTTTAATTCAATGAAGCCACAGACCTTCACAGACTTACACATTTCTGCTTTAACAAGGGTTTCCTTTTAAGTCACCTGCTGACAATCCTCATTTAACACGGATTAGATTACTGGATTTCTACAAAAAATTGTGAAGAGGCTGCTGGAAAGTCTGTCCTGTGTGTGTAAATAAGTTTTGATGTAGTGTTGGGTGAAATGGATGGTTGAATTGAAGAGATAAAAATGTATGTTGGTGTCAGTAAATCATCCGGCTGATATCTATTGAAACACTTTGTGCTGTATGACATAAATCTTTTAAAGAAAAAGTTTTTGTGTTTCTTTAAACCAATGAATCAGAAGCTCAGAAAATAAATGACTTAACACCTTATTTTAAGACACGGTCAAAACCATGACATGACCCCTGTCATGAACATGAGGGAATCCTTATGAATGTTCATGAATGTTCTTCTTCAGTGTCATTCAGTCACTTATTTAATTCTATTGTAAAGTTAGGATTCCCAAACACTGCCAACGTTGGGTTAAAAAAAATACATCACTGTCATGATTATGACTTTGTCATGTCAGTCTTGTGTATACCTTTATACATAAATTGTTAGGGTCACTTTTGATGTAAAAATGTCAAAAATAAAACAAAAAAATTTTCAGTGTGAGGAGACTGTGACGACCATTTTTACTATTTTCTGTCATTTTTTGACCTGACGTTTAATTGAGAAAATAATAATAATAAATAAAATAAATAATAATAAATAATAATAGATGAGGAAAACAGAAGAAGAGCTCAGGAAAAAGGCTAAAAATATCATTATATGGCAACAAGGAAAAATTGTTTCTTACAGACATTTTCTCTCTTATAAAATTGTTCTGCAAACTATGAACATGTCAGTCAGACCTTCTTAAGAGAATTCCCAAACTTGGTTCTCTGATCTTCTTTTATGAGTAATTTTTTAATGTATTCCCCATTTTGATCAAGACAACAAGACGATGTACCAGTATTTCATTTAAATTCTCCCCAATGACAACAAGTTAAAGTCTAAACATCCAGCAGCCTGCATGCCACACTGTAGTGAGTCTGTTGTGAAACTCGGTCAGGCTCGTATACATTTTTCATGTGTGTGATTCCTCTCAGTGGTGGCTCTCCGTGCAGCGATCTTCTGTGACCCCACCGTGCCCTCCAATCAACACGCCGCCCAGCCCCAACTTTTCCACACGCTATACATTAAAGCTACGCAGCGGCCCATCAATTAAACATGGCGGACAAGGACAGACAGAGTTCACCGAGCTTTTCTCAATCTGCTGCGGGTGGCGTGATGGCTTGTGTGGTGAAACTCTTGAAGGTTGCTGTCGTGAGAGAGGACGATGGCGCAGATGTTCATAGCGATTATGAGTTTTTAATTCTTAAATTTTATATTTTTACTTCATTTTTCCTGTTGAGTAAGAAAAATCTGTGCAAACAGTTTCATTTGTGTTGCATTTGCATATTTTATCCAATATGTTCTCCATGTCCTCAGGCTATATTTAGACTCTTGCACAAATACAGGAGCACCTTTCCATTTTTCTGTCTCTATCGTGACCAAACTAATATTCCCACTCTGCTTTGATATCACTGCCCGTCCCCATATGTGCATTTCTAGCCTGTTAGAGCCGTGAAGTGTGAGAGGATGTAAAGTGCATACATGGGACCAAGCATGATCAAATGTGCAGAGAAAAACAACAGAGTTGATCCAATGGCTGGTACCAGGGGATTACAGCATCTCTGCTTGTTCTGCACGGATTTATGCGTGTATGGCTGGTTTATCACTAAGGTGTTGCGTGCTCTCACCGCTCGCAACCGTGAGTGTTCAGAACATGCTATAGGATAGATACATGCATCAAGCAGAGGTCACGAAGAAGTCAGCTATCCATGTGTTCAACTTTTGGGCATGTAAAGAGGATGTTGGATGAGTTACAGCATCAGTGATCTGCACACTTTATAATGTCCAAAAAAGAAAACAGTGCATTTTCATTCTCACATGTATAAACATATACCAAATGCTCACATACGTATGTCTTACATTTAAAATCACACTTACATACATATACTGTCTCTTTCAGACATGCATATGCATGTAATTGTCTCATCTTTTTTAGTATCAGTTACTTTCACTGACACAACAGAAAGTTCCTGCTTAAGTGGAAAGTCTCACTAGAAACCAGGGCTGCGTTCAGTCCTGACCAAAGGTAGCAAAATGTATATTTTAACAGGAACGGTGCTGCATTGAACACCCTGTTGTGTGTGCAAGCGCACTTCACTGTAATGCCTTTTCAATACAGTGGTATTTACGTGCACTTTGCTTACAGGCTAACACCTGTATTACATCCACCAAATGAGAGAAAATGTATTTCCAAGCTCGTTGCACACCGCTTTGAGGAGGCCTGCCATTCAATCCAGAAACATGTTTATAACATGCCCCATGAAAAACACCTGCAAGGCTTGCCCGACACTGAAGTTAGCTTCCAATTCACAGCTTTCAATTTCGGCAGTTAAGGAGGAAGTTAAAGGAAACTTTATTTACTTTGCTGTGTGACAGTTTCTCTGTTTTTTGCACCTCTTACTGTTGTAAAAGCATTTTAGACCTATCAGGTGCAGCCTTGATGCTGTCTGAAACCCACTTTCAGATACGTGAAACCCTTATTCTATTTGTGAAACTGACAAAACAGAAGATTTCACTGCTTTTTTCCCATCTGGACCACATTGAACCTGGTCCAGATCAGATTTCCCCAATATGAAAGTAGGTTTCAGACAGTGTTAAGGTTTTACCCAACATGTGTACCACACTTTCACAACAGCAAGAGGTGCAAAAAAAAAAAACAGAGGATACAATGCCCTCAACTTACCCCTTAACTGCCAAATAATTTCAGATAACTTAAGCACTGTGCGAATCTTGCAGATTATTTCCTGGTTTGAATGTGACTTCCTACTTAAAGAGGAACTTCATGTGTCAGTGAAAAATGTAAGATATGTAATATATGTGTAAGAGAATATGGTATATGTTTATAAATCGAAGTGTGTGATTTTGTAGCTGACAAACTGTTTGTCTGGGGCAAAAGCTGATCATGTGACGCTTTCTTCCTGGTTGTGTTGCAGGTGAAGGTGTGGTTCCAAAACCGCCGGACCAAACAGAAGAAGGATACCACCAAGGATTCAGACAAACGCTCCTCCTCCTCCAACGAGTCGTTGGCTACCTGCAACATCCTGCGTCTCCTGGAGCAGGGCCGCCTCTTATCGGGCCCCGCCCCACCACCTAACTCCCTCCTGGGGCCTCCGCCACACCCGGCACACAACGGCTCCCTGCTGAGCAGCCCGGGCGGAGGCTCCTCCACCTCTCCAGGCATCAGCAGCAGCACCCCTCCCAGCTCCCTACCAGGGGGGACTTTCGGGCTGTCACTGCCATCGCTGGGTGGCACCCCGCCCTCACCGCGGCTGGGCGTGCCCCCGCCGCACTCCCTCTGCTTCTCCATGCCACTGCTGGGGGGCGCTCACCACGAACTGACATCCACCTACGGCTGCGGTTCTTCAGCTTTTGAGCCGTACATGCGGCTGGACAGGAAGGAGGCAGATCTGGGAGGGAAGAAGACAGTTTCTTAAGTAACCTGTCCCTCGTTTAGGACACCAGGGGACAGGGACTTGTCTTTGTGAGAGCTTTTCTCCTCACTCTGCTGCCTATTTGACACTTGAGCAGACAGGGGAAAGAAAGCCTGGATCATAAGAAATGTGAAAAAGGAAGAGACCGGGTTCCTTGCGGCACCATTTTGTGCCACAGCGCTGACACAAAATGGTGATAAAGGACGTGATGTGACGGAGGCTCTCCCACATAAAAAAAAAAAGAAACTTGTGAATTTTTGCAACAAAGCCGTGTGTGTATGTTGTGTGAACCCTGACAGACAGATGTTTTTATCACCACTCTCTTCGCAGTGGTTTTAAGTGACTCTTCACTCTTTTTGTCCAGTGAGTTTGTGTGTGTGGTTTTCTCTCTATACAGGCCTTCATTTACTGTTCAGGAAAAAAAAAAATACTTGACATGGATAGTTCAGACTGAATCAGAGTCTGAATGAGACGAGCGATATTTCAAAGACAGCAGTTTGTACACATTTCAGTACATATTCCCGTACAAGTGGCCATGTTTGATTTTAGTTAATGTGCTATCACAATATGGAAGAAACACTGAAAAAAAAGAATCGTAGCATTTTAATATCAGTCTGTTTGGTGTCCAGCAGTAGTTTTTGTAAATTCTTTATTTGGTTGTGTTTGTGTACGAAATAATATGTGGTAGGATCTGGACAAATGGTGCAAAAATCACACATATCTAGATCCAATAGTTTTAATATAAAAGAGCATGAGGAGGAGGAAGAATAGTTGTGTGAGAAAGCTGGTTAGACTCTGCCAAAGCATTTATGGATTAAGCTCTGGAGGTGCCACACTTGAGTCCTCCAATCACTGAAGCAGCAAGTCAAGGTCAAACTGAGAGATGACCTTTGACCCCAGATTAACTGTTCAATCTTCAATTCACAGATGTCACAGATTTCCATTTGGGTGAGCGTCTCAGAGACAGTGAAAAACAAAGACTGAAAGAAAGAAAAAGAAACATCTGGCCAAGCTTTTGGGCATTTTTTTTTTTTAATTTGCCGAAACAGATTTATGTTGGGCGGGCAACACTCGGTCCAGAGATTTCTGTTTTGCATCTTATTTCTCAGTGTGTTTGGGACTAGAGCTGCAACAACTTGTTGATTTATTGACTAGACCATTAATCTGCAATAATTCTAATAATCAGTTACAATTTTTTGTGATTTTTCAAGCTTCTAAAACAGGAGGATTTGCTGATTTTCAAATTAATCATTATGGACCCTGAAAAATTTTGAATCACATTTTTTTAACTAAATTAAATTAATCAAGAAAATAACAAAAAAGAAGAAAATAATTGGCAGATTAATCAATAATGAAAATAATTGTTTGTTGCAGTCCTAGTTGGGATGAATATGTAATGTGACTATGAGCCACCACACCAGAAGATTCTGCTGCTGTTTTGCCCCAGATTTGGTCACAGTTTCATTGAAGGTCATGTCTATAATGCATTATAATCACACTCATGTTTAGAATAATGCATGACAACTGATAAAAGAGTTTATAAAGTATTACAACTGTCTACAATGCATTATACTCACATACTTAAGGCATTTATAAGGTTTTATAAACTCTTTAGAAATGTTTGAATGTCACAACCTATAACAAGGTTTATAAAACATTCTAAATGTCACGACTCTAATGCATTATAAACACATTCGTTAGACATTAGAATGCATTTAGAGGGCTTTACAAAACTCCTTATGAATGTTTAGAATAATGTGTGGTAACTGATAAAAAGCTAATATGTGTATTATACTCACATACTGAAGATGCATGTCAACCTATAATAAGGTTTCTAAAGTATTATTTGACTTTGTGACTTTTAAGTAAAGTGACAGCAATTTATAAGGTTATTAGCAACTACGTTGTGTTTATAAGACATAAACTTTACAAAGTGTCACTTTTGGATGCAATTATAAGTTTCATGCTTTGTCATGCATTAGGGTTAGACATTAGACTTTTATAAAGCCTTATAAATGCATTACATATTACATCCAGGTTTGTGTCTATAACACATTAGAAGCACATTCATAAAACATAATGTATTTGTACATTATGTTTACTAAACCCCAAAGTCATGGTGTAGTGTAATACTGATGCTTATAAGGCATTATTCCATTTCAGAGTCTTTAAATGTATAACCTGTTATGATTCATGCATGGTTATAAACATTAATTAAGGAGTTTTATAAAACCATACAAATGCATTATAAAGTCTTATTAATGCGCTCATAATGCATTATAGACAAGGCCATATCTATTATGCATTATAAGCACATTCATAAGACATCATTTATTTATAAAACTTTATCAAATTTAAAATACTTTTAACATCATACGATTGCTAATAATATTATAGAGTCCTGTCACTTTACTTAAAGCTCACAAAGTCATGCTATAGTGTATTATTGATGTTTATAAAACATTAATCCATTCTGAAGCTTCAGAAACTGAATGCTGGACTAAGGATACCTTATGTTCAGCATTTATAATACTTTATAACCCTGTTTATAGTTGTGCATGGCTGTAAACATTTATAAAGAGTTTTGCAAAGCCATAAAAATGCATTAAAATGTCTTATGAACGTGCTTATAATGCATTCTAGAAATGACCTTCACAGAAAGTGTGGTACTCTTATTTTTCTTCTTATTTTAAGCCGGCCATTTTGTGGCTTACAACTACATCATAACTATCAGATGTACTGTTTCATCAGGTCATATCCATAATCACAAGAACTCTCAATGTATTTTTTACACAGGAAACTTTTTTACTGTGTTCACATGTTTAGGATGCAATAAGCTACAGCATCACATGTGAAATTTTGTCTTTTTATTGATGATATTTTATTTTTCTTTAAATTGATATTTGTGTTTGCTCTATGTTTCCCATTTCTGAACGACTTTTGGCTCGACCTCCTGTTAGACTTTACCTCGGCTAAAAGAAAAGACTTCCTCTGCTTGTCCCTCATTGAAAGCACTTTATGTTTGTAGACTTTTACATTTCCTCCTCTATCTCCCCCATCTTTTTTTTTTTTGCTTTCAAACCCGTTTAACTCCTTATTGACAACTGAAAAACCTCAAAGCTTTAGTAAGAGTCAGTTTATTCTTAGAGAGGTATTTTCCAGCATTTTTTCAGTATTAAAGCCAGTGTTAAGTCAGTTATTTCTATCAGCTACATTTTTAATTGATTGATTTGAACCTAAACGGACCTCAAGATCTGAAAATAGCCCACTGTAAGTAAGCATACATTTAATTCCTGCAGGACAGGCTGAGGGAGGAAAAAAGAAAGATCAACTGTAATTTTTTTTCCCCCATATGATGCCATTTGTCCAGGTTACCCTGTTGTCCAAAGAAAATCAAAACTCACCCGCGAGAACCTGCAATTCGCCACAGATTGCCCTCAATTTGTGCATGTCAGATGAGTTATCACCCCCGTTTCATATAACTTCTGTCTCTCGTCTTATTTCCCCATGTATCTATTCATATCCAGGTTTCGTCTCATTGTGAAGTTTAATACATTTTCCTGATCCCTTTCTCTCACACTCGCTGAAGGTGACTTGACATCTATTAAGAAAAAACGGACACTACCCTGACATCAATTTAAAAAAGCTGCTCACGAGTAAAGGGCCAGACTGTGTCTCAAACAGCCGAGCGTGTTTCCAGCTGCAGGTATATTTCTCGTGGAGTGCGCGGAGAGGTTCTGACCTCAGCCTATGAAAACTTCCCCCGTCTTGTCTGTCGGCTCACCGGGCCTTTTTGCACCCGTGTAGCTGCCGGCCCGACTGGTAGCAGGTGATTTGTTGTTGTTGTGTTCAGACCCCAGCAGTGCTGCAAAAACCCCTGTTATCCACTCAACGGCTCTTTGCAGCGTGGCGCACCTGTGCTGTTGTTGAACACTGTATTATTTTCTATAAGCACCATCCATAATTCACATGCTGTGGCATCAAATATTGAGCAGAGAGATGGAGCTGAGAGGTCAGGAGGCTTAGCTCTCATGTAAGGCCTTTCACAAACCCTCGTTTTTTTTTTCTTTGCTCACAACAGTGTCGTGTTGCTTCATTGCTAAGTTGCTTCCCTGCGAGAAAACACAGACTCTGTTCCCCTTATTTTAACTGAGCTATTTGATTTTTTATTACAAGTCTTAGAGCTCAGAACTGCTGTAAAAACTGTTTTAATTAATCTAATTTTCAGTTATTTGTCAGCCAGTGAGAAGACATTTAAAAAACTGATTTTGTGGTTTCTCACACCCCATATTTCCCTCGACCTCCAGACTCAGCTCTGGCTTCATATTCTGTCTCTGTACGGTGGTGTTTTGTAATGTAAACTTGCAGTTACTGTATTGTACGCTCAGTCATGACAAGCAGCTACTAAATCACCGACTCAGCTTGAGGGAGACAGTCGAAGATGTCAGGTGCAGCAGAAAGACACATTGTAAAGCCTTGCATCTGTTAAACAAAAGCCTTTTGTTTTTATTTTTTTGGTTCTACATCTTTTTTTTTTTTTCAGCTTTCTGTAACTTTTTTTTTCACACGGTTTCTTCTCATTCCAGCTGAGTGGAAGTGTTGCTTTTGTTGTGTGCAATCTGTGACATCTTGCACTTGTTTGGATTGCCGCCATCTCAGAAACTCTCGCTATACTGCGTCATGGTTTTCCGATGGGTAAAGTCCTTTTTGAGATTGTGTGGAAATGTTCCTTAATATTTTTTTTTTTTTAATGAACTGATTCTGCTTGGTTTACTTTTTCTTTATGCACAGCCGAGGGTCCTACATAGGCCATAACTTCTTTTCTTTAAGCAGTAAAACGTACTTAATGTCAAGCTAATGGCACCAGCTACTACTTATGATGAACAAACTCTATGTACATATATATAAATTTATATATGAATATATATAAATGGGTCTTTGCACAAGTTATCTCCATGTCTGCTCCATGTGATTTTAACAGAAAAACAAAATGCGAAGGAAGATTCAGAAAAAAAGACTTTATATATGCTTTACAATTCTTTGTCTCATTAACATTTTGCACTTATTTAAAGAGGCTTACTTCTGTTTCTGGGCTGACAGAGCTGTTTTCACGCTCGGCCAAAATATTGTACAATATGTATATGTATTTTTATTCATATGCATATAAATATATGTCTATGTAATTTGCCTCCTGTGTTCTGTTTTCTTCATTTTTCTCATCTGCATCAATCAAGGCCATGAAAACTGAAATCTGAGATGCATGTGGACAATTTGATTTTTTAGAATATATAAGAAATATATTTCAACATCCATACACTGTAAGAAAAATTAAAATAAACTATTTGTTTTACTTAAAAAAAGCTAGTGTCCGAACTGCCTTAAAATTTAAAGTTGGCTGAATTTGAAAAGACAATTTGCAGTAATTTTTTATTCAAGTCCATTCAAACCAAACAAACTGTTCTAATAAACTCAATATTAAATCAGTTGTACTTCAGAAAACGTGTTAAATACACTTAAAATATTAGGTTGAACCAACAACTCTTCTGTCACAATGACAAAAATTTATAACAGTTAACATGTTACTTAGTAACTTTTACATAACTAATTCATGACTTATGTTAAAATGTATTCATCCTGTGTGTTTTCTTCAAACTGTAAAAAGAAGGTTCTCAGGAGGGTTTTAACTCTCAAACAATTCATGCTGGAAAGTCGGATAAAATGCTAATAATGTTTCTTTAGAAACTTGATTCACTGAGTTGATTGAATTCTGTACAGTACAGTCATTGAACTCATCATTTCAAGTCAAAAGATGCAAAGTTAGAAAAACTCATGTTTATAAGTTTTGACGTGTTCTGAAAACATATACTAGATATTTTAAGTTTGATGAACCTGAGTAAATAAAACTTGTATATATTCAAATTAATGAGAAAAGATAAGTTGATTCCACAGAATTCTTGTTGGATTTTTTAGAGTGGCAGTGAAGGAGTGCTGTATTTGAAAGAAACAAAAAACCCTGATAAAATAAAATACATTTTTATAAAAATAAAATAACTACACATTTTAAGTAGAAGCATGCCCAAATCTTATTTTTTTTTTTACATTATGGACAAGAAAAGTAGGAGGTTTGGAGGCGTGAAATCACTTCTTGCATAAAAAAGTTAGAAGAGCTAATGTTTATATGAAGTGTTCTGAAAATAAATACTAGAAATTTTAAGTTTACATAACTTGAATAAATAAAACTTGCACATTAATGATAATAAAAAAAATGATTCCACTACATTCCTGTAAGACTTTGAACAGCATGTGTATGATATGACTCAGAAAGCTTTTGAGAAAAACTGCTTTTACTATTTGGTGAAAATATGAGTATCTCTTTGTAATCAGCCAACAAAGTCTACAAACATGACTGACATGTGCATGTCTGAGCTCTTTCTATTCACACCAAAGGGTTTGGGGCTTGACTTTGCTTGCTCACAGCTTTATTAAAAACCTTGGCTCTTTGTCCTTTCCCTTCAGTGCAGCAAAAAACATCAAAGCAGTGGACATTTCACCTTTCCAAGTCTCTCTGTGGAGGCATTGCATTTAAATACTTTGCACTTTTAATTCTGCTCCGGTTTGGTACACAAAGGCTGAATTGATGTGCCCTTGAGACATTAATTGGATGAAAATATGAGAATATACTTCACAAATATGTGGAATGACTCAGGTTATTCTGTTTTTTGTCTGTAGGAAATAAATCTCATATTTTAATGGCAGAATAAGTAGTTTTTTGAATGAAAAAATAGTCAAATAATACATGTTTTTATACAAAACTGCAAGTTGAATTGACATAAAGTGACCAGGGCAGCGATGTTGAAATAAGCCAGTAGCAAGTAACAGCCCATTTCAACAAAGTACTTCCTAAAAACCAAAAGTCTGATACAACTTGGGGGCCCAACAGTCCCTTTAAAGCAGTGGTGTCCAAAGGTTTGACTTGGCCAGCCAGAAAAATAGAATTACAATTCATGTAATTTTCAATTTTATTTGAGGAAAAGGTGAGGAAAAATGTCCATCAAAGATGATTATTAGTTGTGTTTTTAAAAATAATCTGACTATTGTGGGCAGAGTGACACAGTCAATTAAAGGAACTTGAGATCCTAGTGCTTTTGGCCTGTGGCCCACCACTAAGTTTCAGTTTTGGCCTTCCAAGGAAAAAAAGACCGCTTCTTCTTGTGTTTCCATCCAACTTACTCAAAAACTTTTAAAAGTGACTGTGTAGTTTGAGGTTCTAGTTCTGCACATGATGAAAGCAAGAACAATTTCAATCAATTTGTCCTGTATTTTAGTTTTATTGCTGTGATGTTCCAATAAGAAGAACACAGAGGGAATGCAAAATCATCTTTATTACTTACATTTAAACATCAGTTACATTAAAAACAAAAAACAAAAAAAAAACATCTGTACTACATGGTGGAAAGTAACCAAGTATATGTACTTAAGTACAATTTCGGAAGCTCTATTTTATTTAAGTATTTCAGTAATACTTCTGTAACAAGACAAAAGTGATGTAATAAAATGAAAAAGATTCAACAAGCCAAAAATGACAGTAAACACATAAACACAAAAGACGTCACAGGACAAAAAACTATGTGAAAGACATAATAATACAAATAAGATGTAACAAGACAAAAAAACATAAGCTGAAAAATGACACAGACAGAATGATGACAAACTAATAAGATGAAAAAGACAAACTATACACAAGAAGTAACAAGATGTAAATGTAAAAGACATAATAAGACAAAAAAAAAAAGACACAACAAGATAAAAAAAATGTAAAAGATGTAACAAAACGAAAAAGACGTTACAGGACAAAAATGACATAACAAGACGGGAAAAGATGCAACAAAATGAAGTATGACATTAAAGACATAACAAGATAAAAATGAGAAAAAGTGGGAATTTTTGCTA
Organism: Lutjanus erythropterus; assembly: GCF_056507025.1. NCBI lineage: Eukaryota > Metazoa > Chordata > Actinopteri > Lutjaniformes > Lutjanidae > Lutjanus > Lutjanus erythropterus. The sequence goes on from NC_139339.1 coordinate 14,956,890, forward strand.
CATTTAATAAAGTAAAAGATTTGAGTTTGTCTTCCATCGCTGCTGAACGCTGTAGGCCTGTATGCTGCAGCACCTGTCCAGGTTACATGTTACCTGGACTGACAGTGTCTGCGTGACGCTGCTCTACGTCATCATTCAAAAGACAAACAAACAGTTAAACTCACTCATTCAAACCCTTTAATGTGTCAGTTACAAAAAATCTATAAATGATATGTGTGAAATGAAGAATAATCTGCGAAGAAAGAACAGGTCGTGCATTTTTTAACTGAGCTGTAAAGGTTACACACTACATGCAGTACTGTATATCCCCCCCTGTTAACCCAGACTGCAGTGAGGGGCACTTGTCCAAGCTGGGACAATTGACCTGCAGGGTGCCAATTATAGTGATTGGCACCTTTATTTGAGCGAGGAAGAGGCGAGAGGGCCGGCAGAAAGGAGACCAGATGGGTGGCCTGTTTTAGAGAGGAGGTGGGGAGGAGGAGAGCCGGGAGGGGACGGACGGGAGGAGCTGCCCTGCAGCAGCAGAGGAAGAAGAAGAAACTGTGGTAGTAAACAGCTTCCAGTGAGGACTAACACAACTCCACTAATTGGATTTTTATTAATGGTTTTAATTGGTAATTTCTCACTGGTGGCCAAATTAACCATTAAAGTAACAGTTTAAGGTTTTGCTTTAGCTCTGTGAGTGCAGCAGAACAGGGGGAGAAATAATGAGCAGTAACTGTAGTCATAGTAAAAAACAAATACTATCAATTATAATACATATTTTATTTACATTTAAATGATTTTTATGTTTGAAACATTTTTGTTTCCTAAAGATTCCCAAGAAAGGACTTGAAGTAACTGTTATTTTATAAGAAAGATTTTGTATAAATGATCTTCAAAACATTTTAATTTCAATCCTGTATTCTGTTTTATTTTATTTTTTTTCAGGTTGACTTCAATATATAAATAAACCAACAAAATAAAACAAAATAAATTTGAGGCAGTGTTCAATTCATACCTTTCCAATTAATTATTTCCAGTCAATAAACATAATAAACGCAACAATCAATGAACAATAATATAGTTTCTTCAAATAAATTTCTTAAAAATTGCACAACTAAACCACCTGAATTCAGTTAACCCCTTTTCCTCCTTTATTTGCTCTCAAATGATCTCAAACAATGTCTACAATATCAATAACTTCCAAGATCTTGTTTGGAAATAACATAAATAAAATGAAACAAAACAGAATAAAATTAAATATGATTTACTCCTCTATTCTGTCAAATCGTCTTCACAAGTCAGTACAAATACTCAGTATAACTTAGTATCAACTACAAGTTATCTGTATATCATTCAAAATATGCCATGTCAATTTTATTTATATCGTGCTGCATCATATCAGAATCTGTTAATCTGTTAATCTCAGGGTAATTTTCATTAAGAATGGGTCTAGAATGTGTTCTTCATAATATTAGATAAATATAGAGCGAGCGAGCACTTGGTCTCGGTGATGTTTGGCAGAAAACAGCAAAAAAGTCAGTTTGTACGCTGATAATGCCATGATTTATACCAATGCTCCAACAGTTTGTCCTGACACTGGAAACCCGTAACAACTTTGTTAAAACACAGTTCAATGATTTTTGCCTGATCTCATCCAGTTCTTCAAAGTGTCATCAAACATCATTTAAAGTTTAACAGGAAAAGAGAAGAAAAAGAGATTCTGATGTAAACGTTTGTGTGATTTTTTTTAGACAGGATTTTAGACATTATAAGTCCCCTTGTTTAGCATTTATTAGCTTTATAAATTTATAACACACTTTAAATTAGTTGTAAGCAGCTATACGTGTTAATAAATATATCTGTCAACAAACTCCACTTATGTAAATCCATAAGTGGTCACCAGTGTATAAACAGGTAATGAATGACAGAAATATGTAACGTAGCAGGAGTTATAATTGCAGTCAAATATGTGGGACGATGTACAATCAGTGGGTCTTTATTGCAAAAGAAACCACAATAGAGGTATTTTGCAATAATGATCCGCTTGCTGCACATGATTCCACTTATTACATGGCTACTTACTTAAAAAAAATCAATAACTTGACACAGAATATTGATTTTAATATAATTTTATTGCTTCTGTTAAGTCCTGCCTGAGAACCAGATGAGTCTGTCAAACTCATGTTTTTCATTTGCGTATTCGCTAAAGATGTCCTGACTTTATAATCAGAACTGCATTCACAACAGCGGTCTGGTATTCATAAGTATTCTGCTGTTCAGGAATAACATGATCATAGTATTTCAGAGTTGACCAATCAGAATCTACTTAAATCAGAACCAGAATCACTTTAAATACACCTAGAAATGTCCTTACTCTTGCACAGTGTTTTATAAACCATTCATTAAATGTATTCAGCTTATAAAGTATTTGTGAGATAAATGAACAATTTACACAAAGACACAGGATTAGATATTATATTTTATTATGTCTTTAATATAAAAGCAGCTCATCATATTTGATTTTCTTTGTGACTGCATCAATTCATTCCTTTCTTGACATAAAACACTGTAATTTGTCAGAATTATTTTTTCTATAGCAAAAAAATGTGATTACATTTGCCTTTGATGTGACTCCAGTAAATAAAAACCTTAGTATTCATTTAATAAAATAATACATAGACTTAAAAGTTAAAATATAAATAACAAAATATACAATAGTAATCTACCCCTTAATGAACAAAAATATAATATAAAAGAAAGTGAAGGAATAAATAAGGAAAGGCTGCATGAAGTGTTTGATGTTTAAGGTCCTGTGTTTCTGTCACTGAGCACCAGATCAATTCCACATCAACACTCTGAAGCTGTTTGTTGTGCATCAACAAATGAACTCTCAGCTCCATGTTGGCTCTGTTTTCCTTTTAACAGCTGCTGTATGTGTTTGTGTGTGATTCTGGAGGGCCCACAGACCTTTAGGAATGCATCACTGTCCTGCCTCCCCCACCTTTCCTCCCCTCTGCTCTCCTTCCTCACCCCTCCTCCTCCTATAAAGCAGCTCAGCGGCCCAGCAGGGGGGCCTCTCCACTAATTAGGGTCACTAATTGGGGGTTGTCCAGGGCAGAGACCCCTCCACACCTGCACGGTCATGTGACATTCAAAGAGGTGCGCGGGGTCAAAGGTCGCCTAGTCGGGCAGGGGGAGAGGAGAGGGAGAGCTTGGATTAGTTTGACTGAGCAGACGAAGAACGGGGTTAAAGGAGGAGAGTGGCAGGCAACAAGACGATGGAAAGGGTAAAATGGACAGTGGAGCTGGGTTTTTATTTAGGAGCTTTAGAGGTTATTTATTTTTGCTTCAGAGACAACCAGAAACATTCTCTGGAAAGTAAACACGAAACAGAAATATAGATTGGCTTTTTTTTACTACTTTGGTGTCCCACCTGTTTACAGGTGTCATCTGACTGAGCCAGAACGTAAGACAATTGGTTTTATATACTGTAAACACAGTATATATCATATATATAATATATATAGTATTTATTTATATAGTATTTATCGTCAGAACACTGAAGAACTCATAAATATGAGTTCTTCTAACTTGAATGGCTTTACAGAGTTCAATCAACTCATTAAATCAAGCTGAGCAACATATTTGTAAACTTCCCAGAATGACTGAACAGTTGTTGGTTCAACTTGATATATTTAACTTATTGAACATGTTTTTCCAAGTACAACTGCATTAATATCAAGTCTATTTGACTATAAAAGTTTGTGTTTTGACTAGAAAAGTTTGAAATTACGAAATGACCTCAAAATTTTACGTTTATTTGACTAGGAACTTTATTTGTTTTCAATCATTACAAAATTATCTCAACTTGTCTTTTTGAATTCAGTCAACTTAAATTTTTAAAGCAGCCTAGAGATAAACCTCTTTCAGTCATGACAAATTCACACATTTTTTTCCTACTGTGTATGGTCATCACAATATATCCAAAAAGTTGCCACATCAAAATGAAAGTATGTCGTGCACTAACTTTAAAAAGTGCAGAAAAATGTAGCGGAAGTGTAGGATGACAGAGTGAAAGGCGCATCGAAAAATTAGGGCGGGGACACGCTGCCCGGTCAGAGGTTAATTGCCAGGTGACCTTAAGGGCCGGACAGCTCAGCGGAGGCCCCAAGCCTGCCTGCCTCTCTCAGCTCTCGTGGACTAAGTGATGTCTGCTTGTTTTGACATGATTCACACAAGAGTCGGGCTTAAGCTCGCCGAAAAGATTCACAGCTGCATTCCTGAGAACTAAACCGAGCCCCAAAATCTTCCAGAGAGGGAGAGAGAAGGGAAACAACCTGGCTTCAGGGAATTTTTTTTTTTTTATATTGAAAAGGTCAGGATGAGATGATGAAAGAGGCGGTGATTTGTGTGGAAAAAGACGACATAATGGATTAAGAAAGGCGGTGAAATATGTGCATTAAAAAATTACAGTATATTATGTTTGTTAAATGTTAAAGGTAAACTGTTTGTGGGTTTTATAGCCCTCTTTCCCGGAGGACACTTTGTCTATTTATGTCACAGCAGGAAAATCACAGGTGTAAATAACAAAATAAATGATGGCTGAATTCCATTTAGCTGCACAAAAAAACATTTGCTTCTGAAGAACCTTGTTTGAACCCTTGGAATTCAAAAGGGTTCTTGGCGGAAACCCTCAGGAGGGATCTAGATGAAACCCTTGGAATTCAAAAGGGTTCTTGGCAGAAACCCTCAGGAGGGTTCTAGATGAAACCCTTTGAATATAAAAGGGTTCTTGGGAGAATCCCTGGGTGAGTTCTTTTTAACACCTTTAGAAGATGGAAAGGTTCTAGATTGAACTCTCAGAGAGGGTTCTGGGAGCCTTTTATAGGAGGTTCTGGGTGGAACATTTCACAGAGTGTTCTCAGTATAACTCTTCATGTTTGTTTCTATACAGAACCCTCTGTGAGGGTTCCAGGAGGAACCTTTACAAAAGGTTCTACCAGGAGCCAAGTGGGGTTCTCCTATTAGGACAAACAAAATAATCCTATATGGTTCTAATCAGCACCTTTATTTATAAGAGACATGAGACTCTTGTCGTTGTTTTTTAATCAACATGACGAGGAATCATTGTAACTTGATATGGTTTAATTTAGTTTATTTCTCAGGGACAGTGCACATTAATAAATATTACTGTAAAAATGCCTGAATTAGTGAAAGTAATGGCCTAAAATTGATCTAAAGAAACAAACTTATAACAACAATCATGATTTTCAGCATGTTAAAACAATAAAAGTAGAAAACAAACTTGGAGGGGAACATGAAATCATCCATCCTAACAAATTATTTCTAAATAAATTATGTATTATCATGCGTACGTACTCTATGTACAATTTAAACAAAAATACTTTTTGAAGATTTTGTTTATGTCCCCCCGCTGTCTATCCTGCTCAGTGGTTTGAACTGCATGTGTCTCTTTCCTGTCATAGTGCTGGTCCAGTCAGTACTCGTACATCAGTTCATCACAGGTTAGTTAATGATGTTACTGAGTAGAGAAGAGTCTTAGTGATGAGATAACTAAAGGTTTTACTGTGAAAAACTTTCCATGAAACACCTGCATTTAGGATGGAGTTTGGTTTAACTGGCTGTCCACTTAACATAAATTCAGATGACCTACCTGCTAATAATGAACCATAAAGTAACACAGGAAATGGCCAAACCTGAATTTTACCACTGTCCCCTGTTAAATTTGAATGAGACCTGAGCCCTTGGATATAAACAGAACACAGACAGGCAGCAATAAAAGCAGAGCAAATCACAGTTCCACAAGGCAAAAACAAACTGCACAATAACAAACAAACAGAAGGACAAGGACAGACACGCAACAGAAAATAAAGTTACAAGAGCAGCTTCGCCAAAACACACACAAGCAAAGGCTGAGAAGAGCAGAACGTTCTGTGTCCTCACATACTGTTCGATGTTTTCTTCATTTGTTGGATATGAATGAAAACTTGTATAAAGTTCGAGAAAGTCAAAAGTGACTTGAATCACAAGAAATCTAACTTGCTACCTTTAATAGAAGCTGCGGTCTTCTTGTATTCTTGTTGCCCACTGAAACAGAGGGAACAAACCCCAAACTCTGGGGTCAGAGTTCAATCAGTTTTGTGCTGTAAATGACCAAAGCACATCCCTCAATACAAAAAGAAAAGACAACATTACCATGTTTTTGCACAAAACATATCTCATAATACAGATTAATAGTAAATTAACCAAATTTCCAGGAGACGTTAGTATAAGTGCACTTTAACACTGTCATAAAATACAAAAATACTTTTATGGAGCAGAAGATTAACAGGGAATCTGTTGCGTTCTCATCTGCGTTTGCTTAAAAGTTGAACTTGCATATCATAGCCCAGTTTTGCAAATCTGTTAACCAAGCCCATCTAACTCTGCTTGGCAGACAACTGCACTGTCATACAGGTGAAATGTATACAGTTTTACATATTTACATGTAGAATATTCCTCTTCTTTTCCTTGCAAGTGTTTATGATTACACCTTTTGATTCCCTTGTGTATGTATTTGTAGGCTACATGTAGGGTTGCAAAGGTATGAGATTTTCACTGTACGTTAACTGGCACTGAAAAAATCATGGTATCACAATATTAAATAATGACCCTTAAAGGAATAAAAGCATATGGCTTTATTTGGATGAATAACAGTAGAATTCTCACACCAATACAATAGAAATCAATACAGCAATTTTCACACGTGGTGTATCGCGGCAACTAACTGTATGTATTTGTTAAAATAGTTTGTAAAATTCAATTAACAAAATAACAGAATAAAATTGAGTTTATAAGTTTGTACCTGACATGGGAAACAGCAGTTAACAATACAGTCTCACCACAAACTCACAATCTCATTACCAATAATCTCGGTATATTAAATCAGTGAATGATTAAGGTAGATGCAACCTTTTTTAAGTCTGCTGTAATCATAGAGCTGACTTTTTCTGAATAATAACGTGCAACTTAGGATAGAAGAAATGTGTATTGTAAAATTTCTATTGCATAATTTGTGTTTTTCTGAATTGTGTATTCAGATTTGGGTGCGTCCCTACAAACCATGGATTTGGAGAATCGTTACACCCATAAAATGTAGTGAATAATATGCAGATTTGGGTCAGATTACTTTGAAATGTTGTCGGTAACTGAATACAAATTACATGGCAATTTCTGTTATTAGTAATATGATCCACTGGATGAATCTAAACTGAATACTTTGGGATTAACTCAAAATCTAACACTGAAAATATTGCACCTTACAGTAAAAACTGAATGCAGCCACAAAAAGTTTAACAAATATTCTTTTTTCTTTTTACACATCTGAAAACATTTTCAATGCAAGTAAAATATATTTTTGTAAAGGGTTGTTTTTTGGGGATTTTAAACATATGAGCAAAAATGTGATCAAATAATCATTGACAATGTAACTGTAATCTAATTCCACTTGTTTCAAATGTATCTGTAAATCTGGACTGATTAAAGTTAGTTATTCTATATGTAATCCATCACTACTCAACCCTGATAATACCTACAGTAAGTTTTTGTTACAGTACATTTATGCATCAAACCAAATGAGTCTGAATCTTCCTACATATCAGTTGTCCTGTAAGATTTAAAATAAAACAATCCAGTGTTTTATTGGACACTTATATAACACTGTGTCTTGACAAATTCTGCATTCACACTGCAGCGTTTTTTCTGAACACATTCTGAAGGTCTGCTGATGCATTATTCTGGCTAAACAAACAAGCTTGCATCTCCAGAGGATGAAAATATTTCAAAAGCATGTTTTCGGGTACCATCTGCAAACACTAGAATCAAGGCCCAACGCAGGTCGAACATGTGAGCAAACAGCCATTTAGACTGAAGAATTGCAGATGACCCGTCATACTTGTATTTTGTGGCATTGTGACACACGCGCGCACTCACACGACAACACATCACTGCACTGTTCCCATTTTCAATTTTTCAACCTTTTCACAGAGCCGAATGAATCTTGCCTCTGCATACAAAAGTTGAGATTGCATGTTGTATCTTGGCCTCCTACACAATACATCTGAGCGGTGGTGTAACAGGAGGAAAGGCCACAGTCTTCTCTTTTCACTGTTGACTAAGGCTCTGCTACCTAGATCCTTTTCAAGACACAAAGTCAATTAACACTTTTCTCTTGTTGCAGGATCCAAGGACAAGTTCCCCTCTTCTCTTGTTTTGTCCGTGCACCCTATTGCCACGTTTTTGCATCACCTCTTTACCTTCTCTGCATTTGTGACCAGTGGGTCTGTATTCAGGTAGCGCGGCTGTGATACTATGTGAAATCAGCGGTGAGTGCATCGGGAACATTCCAGAGCTGTTTTGTATTGTGCCGTGAATCGGTGGACAGAGCTGCAGATTGACTTGGTAGATCTGGCCTTGGGTATAAAACTGCTTTTGTTGGGCTGCCATTCCTGCGCTTATCTTCCTTGATTAGGTCAGTGGATTCTCAGAAAGTGATCACACCTCAAGGACACAAGATGGCACCTTCATTTGTCTCCCGGAGCACAATGTGCCTCTATAGCTACGATCCTTCGCCATTAACCACCGCAAACAGTCTTGAAACCTTGAAACCCGAGTTAGAGGAAACTTGATAAACTCTGCTTTTAAATCCACCATCACTTTCCTCCTCTCCCTCCACTCTGCAGGAGTAATGCAGAGTGCTTCCTCGACTAATGAATGCAAGGTTTTGTGCAGAAAGCTTCTTATGTTTTATTATCATCAAGACTCCCTGAACCGGTGAGGCATTCAAGGAAAACCGACAATAACTAGTTACATTTCAAAGACACTGAGAAGTAATACCTTATTTTGCATTCAACAGCACACGGGAGTGCTTTTAGACATAACAGGTGAGGTGATGATGAGCAGAGTGCAGTCGGTGGTGAAAAATGCAGCATTTAATCCAAAAGAAAGCAGACAGTGAAGGCTGTACTTAAGATTTTGTTAAAGACAATCCAATTGAGTGTGTGCACGTCCTTGTATGTCTAAATGTTAGTCACTTGTTGCTACACTGGAGTCTTAAGTATCTAATTGAAAGCTTAAGGGCACTCGTCTCATATGAATGAAGTTTTCTGGGGATGTTTATAGTCTTTTTAGTCAGATATTGATTGTGCCTTGCATCATTTCTAAAGTGTTTTTTAGTGTGTTTCTTTATCCTGATCAGGAATTTCAGGTGTAATGTGTGATTTGCAATGCAACATTTTGTGTGCAAGGCATGTCAATATGTGCTTTATTATGTCTTTTTTAATCCTTGCTTCAAGGCAGATGTTCCTAGGAGCTGGAATTGGCCATTTGCTAAGTGCCAGGAGCAGGTTGCGCTAATTGGTCTTTGGTAAGCCTGACTTCTAAGTCAGATTTTGTTAACAAAAGTCTTCAGAATGGACTTAACATCAGTTGCACCAACCAAATATAAGCCCAGTCTTAGTGATGCAAGTCCATGTGGACGCCAACATGACCATGGCTATTGCCTAGCAGTGTGTGTTGCTAGAACACATACAACAGTCTCCTGTCTAATTTGAAAAATCTACCTTATAAAAATCTTATAAGGTAAATATTCTCATTTTCAAGTACTCAGCAAACGTCCTCATTGGTGACTTTGAAAATATTTCCTAAAATATATTTTTTTAAAAGTTCGGCATTCCCCTTTGGTAGCATAAGTCACATTTTTCCATGGCTAAACTCGTGTCCTAGTCAAAGTAGTTGAATCCAAATTATTTTTTGATTGAAGCATCATCTGCATTCTGATATATTTTGTACCTTTAATCAAGTCTGCATTTGAATGACAGTCTAAAATAAGCTTTATTTCATTTTGTGAGACCAGCTGGTGTCACATATTAAAATGACACGTCTTATTTTTAAATCTTGATTTCAACCCTTCACTTGGATCATCCCATCAGACTCAGCTTGACCCTCTGCACCCCTTGGGTCACCACAGGTTGCCCTCATTAGTAACAGGGTGTCCCTACCTCGACCCACTTCATCACCCTATTTGTGTCCTCTCTAATAGAGCCAAAACGACCACACATTAACTGGGGTTCCTACCCGGACCGTAACCTATAACCTCTGGAACTTCACTATGTCCTTTGCTTCCATTCATACTCCATTCACTTGGTCTCCAGCAATCCGTTTAGTCACTGAAAAGGGAAAAGACACATGCATACAAGAGATCATTTCCTTGTCTTGCCCTTGGCTCAAAACCAGGATGCCCACACACACACGCACACTCGTATACCCTTCAGTGCTCATGCATTGCGTTTCCGGGACCGAACCGAAAACAGAGGGAGCTAGTGAGAGAGACGGAGCGCAGGGGCACAGAACGGGATTATTGGGGAAGAGGAAGGGAGGAGGAGGAGGGTGCTGAGGCAGAGCAGGGGGCCCCACTCTGCTTTTCAACGGACGTGTGAACAAAAGCCTGGTCAAACTGTCGGGCCCGCAGCCTAGGGTGTTTACTGCTCTTGTATCTATAACCAACAAATCAAGGATCCCCCCTTCACCACCACCACCTCTACAGCTCGACTCCCCCTGCTGCCCCTTTTTCCCTTGAGCTGCCTGGCTTTATTGGGAACAGCAAATTAAGGAACCATCCATCTGGGTGTGATCACCAATTACGGAGGGAAGCTGTCAGCATGCATTAAGGCCTGCAGGGAAGGCGGGCGTGTTAGGGCGGCTTTTATGAAGAGGGAGGCGAGCAAGAGAGGGAGTTAAGGAGCGAGAAAGTGATTGGATATGATTAAAAAAATCTATGAGAAATTAAAACATTTTCCTTTTTTAAAGGTGCAAAATATCAAGAACTCATTCAGGCCTCTCAAATAGGCAATCTGTTTTGTTGTGTTTGTGTCTGGAAAACAAAGTTCACTCATTATGTGCCACTTTGCCGCTCCAAATAAATTTACATTGTTAGCAGAAGCGAGGATGAGTGAGTGCACTTTTTCAGCGCGACATAATGCGACCATGTAAGCGATATAAATATGGTAAAAACTCATTGCAGCGTATGGCCGGCCCCCTTTTGTCACTGCTCACTGGCACAGGCCATGATTCCCTGTAACACTTCTCCTCCGGCCAGCTTTCTCACAACACAATAGGGCCGTCATTAACTTTTTGCTCCATCGGAATGCTGAAAGACCCCGTCGACCAAACGCCCCCGTCACCCTCCCCTCCCTTCCCCTTCGCTCCACCATGCATCCCGCTTTTCTCTCCGCTCGCTGGTTTTCCAGGGCCCTAATTTGTGAAGGCCAGGTGTGCGCGGACCCACAGTAAAGGGGGGTGAGGATGGGTGAGTAAAGGGGTGAGCGTGGGGGGAAGAAGGGGTGGGCAGCACACAAAGGGGTCCCACAAACCAGAGGGCATCGGTGCAGCAGACTATTTTCGGGCATATTCTCTCAAGTACTTGTTTGAATGTGTTTCTTGTTTTATTTTGTGAATTTATCTAATAAACCAGCTGTTTAATTGCAGAAAACCCAGCAGGGTCACAAGATGGTTAATATGAGATAAAAGCAGAAAAGCAACATATTAATGTTACACAAATCTATGTAATTTTGATTTACTCAATTATTTTACCTCTTTAGGCCTCTAAAAATTACTTTTTCATTGAACTGGTCACTTTCAGTATACAATGTTGGGAAACACTGCACTAAACTGTACATGACTGACTTAAATCCAGACTTTTTGGCCACTCAGGCGACAAAACAACCGGGAAAGCCAACTCTGAAATTTTACATTTTAAGCTGATCCGCTAAAATTGTTGTAAAAAAGAAAAAAAGTTGTAAATTTACACACCCAGCAGATACGGCAACCTGATGCGCCAGATGGTTTGTTACACAGCACCATCTGGGAAGTCATCCTTAGAAGCTGTTTGGAAAGGGGCAGGCACTTAAAAAAAACACTGAAAAACACTTTCTTTGAAGAAATACTCTCCAGTTATTATAACTGACGCTAAAGCAGCATCTGCACTAACAGAGATGCTATGCTAGGCGCCACCATTATTTTTGTTGTTGCAGAGCAACATTAGCATGTATTTGACATAGAGTTGCAGGTCACTTGGCTCTGATTTAGTCTTTTATCTGGCTCTACAGCTGCTAAATGCTCCATTATGTTCACAAGCTAGTTGCTAACTGGATCACTGTACCACTGGGTGCATAGCAGCAGTGGCTTTTTAAAGGTTTCTCACCAAAAACAGTTGCCCTTTGTCACTAAAAATGGTGATGAGACATTGTTGAGAGTGAACCAAAATGATAAGATTATCTGCCAGAAAACCAAAACAAGTTGAAAGATGCTAAAACGGACCATAGAGCTGAGAGTCTGTGTTTTTGTCATTACTACTTTTTACCCTAACCCTTCACATTAACGTAGTAATTTGATCTTTTTTATTATAAAGATGTTGATTGTAGCTGCTTTACTTTTGTGTGATTATTTACTTATTTAAGTTTAGATTTGGGCTACAGTGTTTTAATTTAATTGAATGAAAACAGTCTACACAAGTGTTTCAATAATAATTCCATGTTAACACACCTGAAAATGCATATCGCATGACCATTCACTTTCACTAGGCATGCGTGTGCTGGCGAAGGAGACTCTGTGGCTGGTTGCTTAGTTGCAGAAAATACTACAAACGAAGAAACCAATGATGAAAAGAAAGACCAGAGATTTCTTTGTTTGGATGGACAACGAGGTGGAACTGTTACTGGCAGCAACACATTGACAACAAGGTCAGCAACGCCTGTAGTTAATTGGGGGTGGTCAAGGTTGATGTCATTTGATTCTTCTTCCAAAGAAGGGTCACATGATAGTTGCATGACACTGCATTGACCTTCACCCCGTTCCTGTGATACGTCAACATCACTGCACTGTAACATGATGTATTAAAGAGTTTATTATCTACATGGAGCGTGTAATTTTTTTTTTAAACATACTCCACCTATATAATGAACCCTTGAATATAAATACGACTCAGTGGCTTCAGTTGAGAAATGTAAAGGTTACAGTGCTTTTCATCCAGAAAAAAGACATTTTCTTGTATTTGTTTACAGGCCAGTCCTACCCGGTCCAGTATGGTGTTGGTGTTGGTATATGATTCAAGGGCCAATGCATCTTCTACGTATATATGTCTATGACTGATAAGACCCAGTTGGGAAGAGGACGTGTGTGTCTGTGTCATTGTTTTCATTCATCCAAACTAAACCACAGTCCCAGAATTTTCAAACTAAAGTGGAGTCAGCAGTGTTTTCAAAAGTCTCTGCTTTGAAAAGGGGTTTGAAAACCCCTGGTAGTGTGGACGCTAGCCATAAATGTAGCAAAAGTTCTGCGCTTTAAAATGAAAGCCTATAAGGCTCAATGATACTAAATGTTAGATGCACATACTGATACGGATGGAGCCTTTTGTCTGTACTCTGTGTTCACATTATCTGCATTTTTGCACGATTTCTGACAACTTTCGCATATGGACGAAACAGAGCAGCGCCTCTGGTTGCAGTGTAGCCAATAGCTGAAGTGAGACATGACCACAGGACACAACGAAGAAGTTTTTAGGTACGTACAAAAGGTACGTTACTGCAACCTCCTCCAGTGTCGCCATGTTTGTTGTTTTCAGGAACTTTTGACTCTTCTTCGTCTCTGGGGTAACTTTTGCTTCTGAGCGGTGCCCTCTAGTGGATGTATTTCCAACGTAAAGGACACATTGAAGTAAGCATTGACTATTATCATTTGAAATGGGCGTGTATATTTTTATATGTAAAGGAGGCCTTTAGGGGTTCAGAAATGTGTGGGCGCTAGGTGTAAATGTAGCAAAAGTTTTTAAACAAAAACGTATCGTGTGAATGTTGCATTAATGTATATCCCTCTGCTGTTCCTGAATTGGATCTGTGGGAGTTTATGTGCAGAAAACTGTGCTTTCTATGTGATGTGTCACTTTGAATATGTGCTCTGGTGGTGAGTATGAGTATGAATGTGTGAATGAGTCATTGTGTGTGTGTGTGTGTGTGTGTGTGTGTGTGTGTGTGTGTGTGTGTGTGTGTGTGTGTGTTGGGGGGTAATTGGAGGTAAGGGGCGGGGGGGAGCTACAAGTCGCTCCAAAGTTGTTCACCAGCCAGCCTGCCAGGTCGAACGAGTTGCTCAAAGCTCAGCAGCTTTGCTTTTTCGGAGAGACACAGCGGGTGGGTGAGGAGGGAGGTGGCAGCGGAGCGGGGAGGAGGAGGAGGAGGGGGAGGAGGTGGGGAGGACCAGGACTAATTGCCACTAATTGAATTGGATGTGCTGATCAGATGGGAGGCTGTGGAAGTAATCTGAGTTGTCACAGCAGATAACGCTGGGCCGTCCCAGAGTGTCCGCCTCATGTGACAGCCTGTAACATAGCCTGCGAGAGGGCACCGGCCCCCTTTGTCACCACCACAAAAGGGGAGAGAAGCAAAGTTGCCAGTTACAGTGAGAAGCGACAGGCTCAGAGCGGGAGGAGGGAGTCATGGAGGGGAAAGGCAGAGGGGAAGAGGAGGAAACGAGGAGGGGAGAGATGACTGAGATGAAAGAGGAAAGCTGAGGAAGGGGAGATGTTCAGTGGAGGAAAACACTGGTAAAATGAGATGAAGACGTACACCGGCAGGAAAAAAAAACAGAGGGGCGGGAAGTGCAGAGGACTGTGGAGGGAAATATGTTTCCAACGTGGAAATGTGCAGAGTCTGCAGGTTTCATTCACAAACAGCAGGAGCTTCATATGTTGAAGGTTTTTTACCGAGATGGACCACTGAGTGAACATACAGAGACCCTCTTTTGGGAGACGTTACTTAAGATTATTCTCTGCTCACCCTTCATTTGGATGGTACAATACTGACACTGACAACTTGCATGCAAATCAGTATGTCGGTAAAAATGAAAGAGTGGCAAAACTGTGAAATGCTACAGGTGTATTTCATGAGTTCAGTTGCAGTAACGAGTTTCAGATGCAGCAAAAAGTGACACTTGAACACTTAATTAATTATTGCTGTTGAGTATGCAGATGTTTGTTGTTTTTTTAAGTGTATTGTCTGAATGCTAAAGATATGATATACATAAAAATAAAAATTTCACTTATTATAATTATTATAATATGATTTTAATTTTTCCACACAGTAAGTTGTTAAAGCACTTTGAGGAAGTGTTTTTCAAACTGCGGTCCAGGAACAATCTGTATATGCTATTCAGCACAAAGATACAATAGAAACAGATGTTTATTCTATCCGTTGTTGCTCATTCTTCTCTTCACGATTACCCTGACACCCTTTAAGAAAAGGTTGTATCCATCTTAATAAATCAATGATTTATCGCACCAAAATGATTGAAATGGAGGGTGTTATGTAGTTGTGTATCTGAAGAGTTTCTACTCACAAAGTAAAACAGAAACGTCTGATTTATTCAACATTTTTAATGTTTTATATGTTGCAAAATGTCAAGCTTTGTTTTATAATGAAGTCTCTGTGCACATCTACTACAGGGATCCTTGAGTGCGTTGTAGGGGTCTAGCAAAGGGAGGAAGATAATATTTAAAATCTTATCACATTTTTTGGAAGTTGGAACGACAACAGAAGAAATAATTGATCATTGATTGACTCTGGAGACTTTATGGTCTTCAAACCTAGAAATAAAATAAAATAATTAAAAAAGAAACAAGGGGGATTCCTTAAGACAAAATCCTCTCAAACTGGGGGTCTGTGGTTTTATATGCATCTATTTTGGGGATCCTTGGTATGAAGAAGTGCTCTTAGGAATAAATATACATTTATGAAATGTAAGAGAAATATTATTGCAGAAAAACGTGTTTGAAAATAGGTACACATGGTAAATATGTCGCACTACTATGATTCTGTTTTTACAAGTATATTTAAATGTAAGGTTTATTCCTTATAAAATTATTTTTAGCAAAATGATGTTGACATTCAGTAACTTCAATAACTTTATCATCATCATTACTTGTTTTTAAGCATCACCCTTTGTTGTCTGTAGCTGCTCGCATCTGCACTGACAAAAGTTTCTTGTACTTTTTGAACTTATTAATTTTGTACTGTGAAAACTTTGTGGTTGATAAAACTGATTTTAAAGCTGAACTGCAGTGTATTCTTGATTTTGTGCTCGTGAAAGCTTGAGTACACATGATGTGTATTGATAAATATAAATACCTGTAAATGATGGATGATGATGGATCAATATTTTTACAATTTAAATGCACTACTTTCACTGTGTACTATCACTATCGCTAGATCCTGCACACTCAGGGGCGTCGTGGGGGGTAAAACCAAGTAAACTCAGCTTATCCAACTCTTTTCAGTATATCAATCAACGAGGGGACATTTATCATATTTGTGTGCACTATACATACTTTATATAAACATCTGCACATGCACATGATTCATATTAAGTTAAGATTAGACAGACCAGATTTTAAAAAATGTCCAGCACCCAGGGGCTTTCTCCCTGCTTTAACAGCCTCAGTTAATTTTTTTTTTTAAATAATAAGTGTCTTACAGATAGAACCAATGAACGGGCTAATTAGCCCACTAATAACATGATTGATTTCCTTTGCACTATTTGTAATGTTAACAAAATACAAACACTTGACTTTTATAAAGAGTTTTTATTTATGTTGGCTGTTCTGATGATCAGTAATTTGCCTCTGAGCTTTTATTTGTTTTTACTACATTTGAGCGGATTCCCGAAGCACACCTGCATCCACTGCAGCTCTGCATGAATATTGTACAACCAACTGCTGCTGCTGATCTCAGAAACACAAGATAATACGAGTACAGGTGGACGACAGCGACAGACAAAAAAAAGAGGCAGAGAGGGGTGAGAAAAAGAGGCAGAGAAGTAGAGAGTGACTGTGGGTCTTTCCCAAGCCTGCAGCAGTCCAATTAAACAGGATTTCTCCCACTCCACATCTGACTCACACACACACACACACACACACACACACACAACACACACATGTACAACCACAGCAGCTGTGCAGTCAGTTGGTGCTATCGAGGGAGGGGTTAAGTCTTGTCAGCACGATGAAAGCAGCCCAGAGTTGTGTGTGTGCATGCATGTGTGTGTGTATCCACATTTGTGCATTTTTATGTCACTATGTATATATACTCAGCAGTGTGTGTGTGTGTGTGTGTGTGTGTGTGTGTGTGTGTGTGTGTGTGTGTGTGTTGTGTAAGGGGTGAGTTATGCATGCAGTGGGCATCCCAGGGCACGCAGATGTGTGAGTGTGCAGGACTAAGCCCTGGCGAAGCCCGCTGCGACGGGTCACGACCTTTACAGAATCAGTGCCTCTGCATGTCAGGACTAATGGAAGGGCCCCACCAGCTGCACCGAGAGGAGGAGGAGGAGGAGGAGGAGGAGGAGGAGGAGGAAAAAAGATGAAGAGTGAATAAAGACGGAGGTGGGAAAAAAGGGATGGATGGGAAGATTTGGGAGCTGAAGGGAGACAGTGGGAGGAGAGATGGTGAGGAAGAGGAGAAGGAGAAGTGTAAAGAGTGAGGAGGGGCTGGAGTGGGAGGGAGGAGGAGGAGAAGGAGGATGGAAATTTTGAGGGAGAACAAGCTGTAAATAGTCATATTTTAGGAAGAGAAAAGTTGGAAAGCTGAAAAAGAGAGCAGAAAAGGAACAGGAATATTGGACAAAATGGATAGAAAGAGGGAAAGAGGAAGGATGAGCAACAGGAGATGCAAGGTAAGGATGAAAAGGAGAGCGTAAGGACATTAATCAAATAGGAAAAACAGGCAGAATAGAGAGATGTGTAGGTGAGAATGTAAGCTAAGAGGGAGGAGTGATGGTATGATGGCAGGATGGACAGATAAAGAGAGAAACAGAGGGGGAGGAATGGGTGTGGCCTTGGTGATGATGTTCTCTGTCATCACATCTCTCCCTATTTGACCTTGTATTTCCAATTTTATTGCAAAGATTTCCATACTATGACCATCACTGGAAAATCTTATTTGATTTAAATCTTTGGCTTTTTAACAGTCTGAGAAAAAAAAAATCACCTGTTGCAGATAAATGAATGAGTTGAGAATAACCGATGAACTGATTGTGACTAATTGGATGGAAAATGCTGCTATATCTACATTTAATCATGTGCCATTTTAAGGTCACTGCATTTCAATTTTATGTTTCTTAAATGAAAGAAATGTTGTACTTTTCACTCCACTATATTAACGTGACAACGATCGTAATTAGGGGTCTAGTCGTTCTCTGAATATACGGTCTGTTTCAGACCTCGACTTTTGAGCCGTGGTTCAGTTTATACCTCAGTTTGTTTGTTTGTTTATTATTTATTTATTTTATTTATTGGGGGGAGTGAGAAAAATTAGGGGTCTGGGTTTTATTCATTTAAATACAATTTAGAATTTCAAGAAAACTAAAGAACACTATGAAGGTAGACTTATTTTATGAAATAATTAATAAACAAGAACAAATAAATTCCTGCAGACAATATAAGCAGTCTGTTTAAGAAAACAAATTAAACAAACATTTCACTTTAGACCAGCCTACATATTAAAGTGGAATTCTTAAAGATTTCAGTCCTAGTTGATTATTGGTTGGTCGTTACACACTTACACACTTACTTACTTTGCAGATTTAGATGTTTAGAAATTATAATATAGGCTTATAAAAATAGTTATTTCATATATTAAACCACAAGAAAATGTACAAAATAGCAATATATTGATAATTTAACCTTTATGGAAAAGCTGCAATTAAGTGCTGATCACTTGTTAATGCACCAGTAATAATAATTTAATAAAATACCAATATGGGAGAATATAACATCCTGAAAGATGTTATTTTAAAAAATTAGTATGTTAATACTTTTTCTTACTTGTCTAACCTGAACCTGACTTAAATAAGATCAAATTAGATAAAATCTTATTGATCCCACACCATTACAGCAGCTTAAGAGTCAAAAACAGAGGTAGGAAAGAGTCAGTGTTAAATAAAAAATATAAAGTTTTAATGCAGGACTTTTACTTCTAACAGACTATTTTAACCTGAATGAGTACTTCTGCCATTGGTATGTACCGTACTGAGTGTGTAACTTTGTGAGAAACGAGTCAGATCAAAAGACGAGAGAAAAAGTAAACAGAGAGGTGCGAATGTCAGGAAAAGATGTGACCGGCTTCAAGCAATGATTTCTATTTTAATAATTCATCTGTTCAACAAACACCAAACAAGGCTCTCATTCCAGCCTGTTTGTTTATGTGAACAGTTTGGTCTTGACCTTTGACCCTTTAAGTGTCTGCAGCTACTTTTTTCAGAGAATAATATTTATAATCTACTTCAACCTAAAGAAAGTCATGTTTTTACATATTTGGATGCTAAAAAAAAAGTAAATCTCAAGTTTTGAAGCTCATTCAGACTTGTCCATCTGCACTAAAAAATGTTACGATGTAAATTTCAAATAATTGTCATTTAAACAGAAATGGGAATATGAAGTGCTGTAGGCCTATATTATAATACAAACTCAATGCATGTGTACTTTACTGCAGTATTTTATTCTTACTTTTACTTTATACCTCTACTCCCCTACATTTATCTGACTGTTTGAATTATTAGTTACTTTTCAGATTACAGTTTTTAACATCCTTCCCATTTGATTTGATTTTAAATGTGTGTTTTTTTCTGATAAACTGAAGTATGAAGTGTGGACTGAGAAATTTCTCCCACTTAAAACCCCTCTTGGATTAGCTGAAAAATGCATCGCCACCTAAGATGAAAACTGGCTGTTTTTCTTGTGAAAAATTTACATTTTAGAAATTTGTGATTCTCACAAATAAAAACAGATGGTGATCTTTATTGATTTAAAGTAGTGGAAATGAGATAACAGCATCCATTTTACTGCAGAATGAGTACTTTTACTTTTCATCCTATACTTTAAGAAAACTTTTAAGTGAGGCATTGAACGCAGGACTTAACTTGTATTCAGTGTCATATTAGTATTTTTACTTAAATAAAAGATCTGAACATTTATTCCACCACTTAGAAAATGTGATTTTATTAACAGTAAAAGCCGTATTTAAGAGAAATAAGAGTGTGTTTAGAGCAATCAGGTAGTTGACATCAAATGATTTTCTGCACTAATAAGAACAAATCATCTCTGACGTTAATTGAAGAAGAAATACGCTGCAATCAAGATGAGGTGACTTAACGAACAGCAAGTTGTGACTGAAGAGTGACAGGTAAGAGGATAATTTTGTGCAACAACATAATTTATGTTAATTTATTCTGTTCAGCACTTAAAATAATAAATAATTCCCATCCAGACAGAGAGACAGATGCCTCTATCAGTATCAGTCTGTCAGCCAGGCCAGAGTCTGCTGACTGTGTGTGTGTGTGTGTGTGTGTGTGTGTGTGTGTGTGTGTGTGTGTGTGTGTGTGAATACATGTACTGTATAAACTTCAGTGTGTGTGTGTGTGTGTATGTTGAGCTGCAGACAGAGCCACTGTGTGCCCATCATGACCAGACACCCTGCTTCCTCTCCTGTCATGACCCGGAGACGGCCATCGGGCCGTCTGTGCCACTTTGTGCCGGGTTCAGCAGACGGCTTCCCCTACTGACATCATCACTGTGAGACGGTGATGTAGCTGCCATTACAGGAGACGGGGCAGAAGCCAGTGACAGAGGACACTGACAGTGTGTCTGGTATTTTGTTGGGCGTACAGTGACTGTTTTTTTTTTCTTCTTATACAGACTTGGAGTTTAGTCTGGCCTGAGCACACTTTTATTCATCAAAAAACCCTAAAAACAGGAAATAATACAGAAAAACTAATCCACATACTAATTCTTAGCACCCACAATAAAAAAATAACATTTTTCAATTATTATGGGAGCAAACAAACATTGTGCAGATTCTTTTTTTGCAACAAACGGGAACATGACGCAAGCTTTATTATTTGTCTGCATATGCCTTATTATTAACATAACATAACAACTGTAAAATTGTACATTTTCGAAACTATTTGATTTATTTTTCTGTCTAAATCCAAGTTCAAATGTCTTCCTGTGCCAGTATGAGATTCGGCGCTCAGTAGAGAAGGAGAGACCTGTTGAGGAAATGTGGCAGAGCAACAGGTGGCAGATCACAGAGTTAGAGTGACACCTACAGAGCTCCGGGTGGAAAAACCACCAACTGCAGTTACACTCATGCAGCCTGACAGCGGAGGCTGGCTGTGTACTGTAGTTAGGAGTTTGTGCAAAGTCTTAAGCTTAAATTCATGTTGGAGGAAAGCACGGCAACTATGACCTTGATAAGTTTGGATTTTATTATTATTATTTTTGCTGAATAAATAAATATCATATAGACATAATATATAAATCATGGTCTTTAAGCTAATTTGTGTCTCCTGAGCTGATTCAAAACAACTTTTCTTCTCAAACTTGACATTAATTCAGTTGAATCTGAAAAAGAAACATGTTTGCTGCTATGACTTATCCTAAAGTGTATTAGACACAATTTTTTCCATCATATAGGTTTTCTGCAAATTATAAAAAGTCTCCAGAGAATTTTATCTCTTAACTCTGCATTTAACAAAGCATGTTGGGAAGTCATTCAACATTCCTTCAACATCATTTCAATTAAAAGGCATCAAGTTAGAATAACTCATGCAGGTTTTGTAAGTAAATTCTAGAAATTTTAGGTTCAATTAACTTGAATAAATAAAACATATATTTATGTTTACGTTACAGTGAGAATAGATTAGTTGATTCCAATAAATTCCAGGGTTTTGTTTTGTTTTTTGTTTTTTTTTTACAGTGCAGCACTCTTCATCCTGTTATAACAAAGTAGTAAGACAGTAGGGATATAAAGTATAATTAATTTATTTATTGTAATTTATAGTGATCCGGTTTGATCATTGATTGACTAAAGATTTATATCTTCAAACCTAAAAATAAAAAATATATACTCAGAGGGGATTCCTTAAGACAAAATCCTGCCAGATTAGGAGTTCTTGGTGTAATATGCATTTATTTTGGGGGTCCTTGACATGACTTGGTCTAATTGTACATTTATTCTAAATTGCATTTTCTATTGAATGCCCATCCATCCGTCTTAAACAAATAAGATACTGAGGCAATATTTTTTTCAATGCCTCACTTGTACAGTATAAACATGTTTTGTATTGTTTTTTTTTTTTTTTACACAGCCCCAGTTTTCTTTTTAAGAAAATAAAATAAACTTTGCAGATCCATTGTTGTTTAATGTTGTTTTAACACAAAGCAGCAATACGAGAATCTTGCGTCAAAATGATCATTTTAATTAAATTCAAAATGTATTATTCATCTCTGAAGAGGGAAATTTGAGACAAGCTGTGTGCAAACATAATAAACACAAAAAACACTCACACATAAAAAAAACCCCTCAAAATACAAAATTCAATTGTGATTACAAGACGAAGACAAAGGAGGGAAGAGCTGAAAGACACATGGAATTAATGATGATGGATAATCCATCGCTTGACAACAGTGTGTGACACCACAGAGGCACATTACAGCATGTCTGCAGCCACAGGAGCAACACACAACCTCAAAAATGAGCAAATATCACCTAATATTTTATCCAAAACCAAAAATCCCAATAAGCATTCAGTGCTAGATTCAGGGACATGTTTTCACACATGTTCACACATTTTACCCACCGGAGTAAAACAAAAATAGATTTAAATATAAAATTAAGGCCCACAGTTGCAGTAAAAAATTAGAAAATTAGATTATCACAACTTTTTTAAAACACTGAGTTGAAAAAGCTATTCCCTTTAAACCTGTAAAGTGTGCAGAGTTTGCAGGACGATCAGTAGCCAGCCCACATTTGTGAATATTTTCCCTCAGTTCAGTGGATCAGTGTGTGAATCTGCCTGTGTTTGTGTGTAAATGTGCGCTGGAACTAATCACAAGAGAATATTGTCATTTACTCACTCTAATAGACTCGGTCATCATCCTGTGGTCTAAACTAATGCAGAGACAAATCCCCCGCAGGGAACTGACTCACAAGCTGCTATTCTCAGCCAACTGGACTCATTCATTTCATCACCTGCAGCAGCCTCCATTATTCATGTGTCTCCTACATCAACGTAGTAGTGACTCATAAAATACAATGCACCTAAATTCTGTGACTACATGCTGATGTAACATCTATGGAGGCTCATTACCACCGATGTGATTTTTTAAAAAAAGATCCTGTAAATCATAATAATGAAAAACTATGAATGAATATCCCAAAATAATGAGATAGTCTTTCAAAATGACCTACTTACCCCAAATTAATGAGTTAATATCTCAAAATAATGAATTAATATAAAAACAATGACTTAGTTTTTCCAAAGTAACAACAGATTATATCAAAGCAATGACTTACTTATCTTAGTGTAACTAAAGTATGGCAAAATAGCGAGATGCTTTTTCAAAATAATTAGATACTCTCTTGAAATAATGGGGAAACTAATGACTAAGTCATAGATAGAGATAGTAACTCACTGTCAACATCATTGTTTTCAGATACTATTTATTTTGAAAAAGTTTGTCATTAATGACTTACAGGACTTATGTTTTTTTTTTTATCACATTGACAGAAATGGGCTTCCATACATATCAAGTGGGAAACGTGGTCCACATGTTAAAAATCACATTAAGCGCTTATAAAAATCCCTGCTGGCTCCGAACAGATGGTTAAAGGATAGTTTGGGGTCATGGAAAATGATATCCTTATAAAGTGTTGGTGTTTGTTTGGACAAAATGTAATGGCTTGGACGATGATCGAGAGGGGAGAAAGTGTGAGTGGGAGGGGAGAAAAAAGTGGATTGAGCCGGTGGCGGCCGTGGCGGCCCTGTTTGTTTGTGTTTCCAGCGTACAGTGGAGTCACCAGGAGGCCAGCAGTGTCTGCGAGGCTCTGCTGTCACAACGCATCCCGTCTCCCTCCTCTACAACACGCTCCATCCTTCCTCCCCCTTCCTCAGCATCCTCCTCTCTGAATTCCCAGAAAACGTGGATCCTGTCTGTGACCATTCTGCCAAAAACGAAGAAACGCCCTCCTCTTAAAATCTGCCTTCCATTCCATTCCTCTTCTGCAGTCCTGCCTAGGACTTTTGCCTTTTTTTACGCAAAGGTCATGACCTCTCGCTGACCTCTTGTTGACCCCAGCTTGACCTTTGCAGGTTAGCTTCACTGTCAGCTGCAGCTGTGGTGCTGCTAAAAGCCCGGATAATCCAATCACACAGTCATTAGTGCTGAGTAGGCCAGAGCCGGAGCAGGTGAGTGTGCGTCTCTCTCATAATCTCTCTCTTTTACTACAACAATTTTGTTGCTCATTTCACACACACAAACCATGTCGGTTTTACCCAGCAGATAATCACGACGGTGCCCTCTTTGTCACGTGCTCAAAAACACATCAGATCAGTGGCGTTAAAACCCAAACGATCTGTCACCTCGGCCCGATTCTGCTCCGACCAGATGCTGCTTTAGTGTCATAAACTGAACCAGACGTTTCAGCTTCATTAAACCTCTGCTTTTAAACGGAGTCGTGGACCAACATGTGTGGATGCAGATGAGGCAGGGGTTGCCAGGGTGGAGATTTTCAGGATGGCAGGCATGTGGAGCATTTGAGCCAATCGTGGCAAAGATGTAAAGAAGACAATCTGGGTGGTTTCAGCTGCAGGGTCTTTGATTTTCTGACTGTCCTCCAGAGCTACAGAAGAACAGGGGAGGAAAAAAACTTGAAAGACCAAGTAAAATGAAAAGATAGACATCTATTAGTCACATGGTGCCCACGTCTTTTAATTTTGTCTTGATTGTTGTCTCATGGCGTCCTATCCATCTGTTACCATGGAACCTACTTGATTAATTATAAATAAAAAAATATTGTAGCTCCAATACTGTACTGCTCGCAGGTCATAAAACTTCATATAGAGCAAGGAAGACCTGCTCTCTGTTATTGTGCCCCACATACCTAACCTGACATGCCAGAAGGCTTGGCAAACAACCATCTGGAAAGAGTTCTCTAGAAGCTGCTTGGAAAAGGGCAGGCACTTAAAAAACACTTGGCAGGTGACTGGATGAACCGTGTGTACATCATATCTAACGCGGGCTAACTTCAACCAATTGCTTTTGCATATTTACGTGTTTCCTGAAAAAACAGGCATCTAGGGAGGCACTTGTTGCAGTAGCCAATAGCAGTGAATGAGAGTTAAACTAACACCCCTCCAGCCATTCAGCTACAGACAGCGTTAAACACTAATCTAGCAGACTCTTCCCAGACTGATCTTGGAAGACACACTGACATACCATGCTGTTGCTAACCACATAACTCATGAATATTTGCCTTAATTCTGCACTGCTAAGACTTGCAGATTATTGTTTTTTTATAGAGTGAAAACATGATTGGATTTTCCATGATATTGACATAAAAATACAAATACAAATAAATTGATTTTTGTATATATTCTTTGGTATATATTGCTAAATAGATACCCAATATAACTGGGGATGCGATTTAAAAAGGGTTAAAAAGGCTTTTTTCATTTTATCTGAACTTTAAATACATTTTAGGTTGTAAGAAAGAATATATTTTAGCAGATTTGTATCATCCAGATGGACCCAGTCCAACTTGCGCCACCACAGTCAAGAAAAGTGTGGACACGCCCCTGTCCACGAGACCACACAAGCCCCTCCCTCCTCTACCTCCAGGTAAGACACGCAGCTGCAGCCTCCTGCAGAGCAGCGACACGACCTGCAGCCTTCACAGGTGACACACAGCCAGGTAACGACAGTTTTGACCGAAGCCTCGGTGTTATTTGTTACTGGTGTGAAATTAAACCACTATGAAAACTTCTTAAAACAGACCATAGCCATGTTAGCTAAGTTTAACGAGCTAGCTAGTCGGGCGTAAAGTAGCGTCGCCATTTAAAACGAGTGAACTGTGTCTGTCGGTTAGTTAAGCTAGTTTGTTTCTGTGTCAAGCAACCGAAGCAAATGAAAATGCATAATGTGGTTAATAATGTTTGCAGTCACTTCTGGATAAGTGAAACATTCACATGGAGAGAGAAAAGTACCGTGGTGTGTTTGCTCTGCAGGTAGTATTTGACTGTTGTTTTACTGTGCAGGGTATCCACTCCTGAAGCCTGTGTGTGTGTGTGTGGATCTGAGCAGTGATGGAGGGACTATTTGGAGCTTTTGCTTCTGTAAAAGTACTAATAATACACAGTAAAAATCCTGCATACAATAGGTTACTGGTTAGCTTAAATTAAGATAGGGCCTAAAAGAAACCCAGCAATGTTGTCACCTATTAACTTTTATGATTAAAATGCCATTTATAGGCTTAGCAGATGAGATTATGTTGGGAATTTTGGGTATTTTGGTATAATGAGGTAACTAAATGCCAGAAACTCGAAATTACTACAGTTTTGCTCTTATTTAACTTAGAAGAGTGATCCACCATTTTAAACTTGAATTTGAATTTTATCAGCATGCGAGAAGTGACAAAACAAGCATATAAAAAGAAACATAGCAGGAATTGTGCATGAGCACTAAGAAACTTGAAGGGACATTTTTTTTCAACATTGTTTTTATTTCCACAGAGTGTACCATAAGCCAGGACCAATCATACAATCATAACAAAGTACGCTGAGTTTCCACATGTCCCTCATCCCGTCCCTCCACCCTCATTACACTCAAATAAACAAATAAACAGATGAGCAAGCAAGAGAGCAAATAATGGAAACTAAGAAAACGAGACTGGAAAAGTATACTTAAAACTGCACAGAACAATAAAAAATGAGAATAAAATAAATCAATAGATAAAATTTAGAAAAAGAAAAATGAGACAAAAGTGGTGGCAAAGTTAATGGTAACAATAACTTCATAATCCATCATTCATGGTATGTATGTAAAGGCTGTTGGCCATGAAATCCAGCCTCAGAAAAATTGGTTTAATTGTTAAATTGGATTATTTTGGATTCAGTCCAGATGATAAACGTTAGCTAACAAACACTGCAGACTGCTGAGTGGTCTGAGTAACATTTTGCCATGAGTGTGTAACTTTACACAGATGGTAGATACCGGTGAATGTGTGCTCAGTGGAGCGAAAGGTTGGCAGTGAAGTTGTCCTTCTCACAGAATATGTACAAAGACTGTGCTGGTAAAATGTCAGGAGGGTATGAAGGTATGAAAAAACAGATACCTCCAAAACCTTTTCTCGAACAGAAACTGTGTATGACAGATATGTGTCTCAAAACTATTTGAAAATTTGCCACAGTTTATCATAAAAACGTCCCCTCTTTAATCTGTTATATTTATTATAATATATTATTCGTACAGTATGTACAGTAAGTACAGTATAACATGTCAGGATGGCCGAGCGGTCTAAGGCGCTGCGTTCAGGTCGCAGTCTCCCCTGGAGGCGTGGGTTCGAATCCCACTTCTGACAGCAGTGTTTTGAATTGTAAACTCCACCTCTGCTTGCATGTGTGTATCTGTGCAGCTCTCACTGGCGGGGCTGAGGAGAGTCAGTTGCGGCTGCCTGGAGACTAAAATGTCCCAAGCACAACAAGTAAGAGAAATTAAATCAATCAGAATTGATCTATGTAAATAGATATAAACACCACCAAACATTTCTTGTGGGTTATAATTTGGTTCATTATTTTTATGAGTTAATAATTTGTTTTATGTTTAATCCTGCATGGTGTGTGTTTAATAATAACTTCATCACACGCTGATGACAAGTCCTGAAGTAACCCGTCTCTTCCTGCTGGCAGCTGATCCATTTTAGTCAAATTCAAAGTTGCATTTTCTTATCTGAGTCTCACATAAAAAAAACCCCAACAAACTAAAAGCCTCAATTTAGGAAGCTTTTACTTTGAAGAAATATACTTTACCTTTGACAGTCCCCAGTAATCTTTCCAGCTCAGTCCTTCAACACGCTGCAGCACACAAGATTTGGATCATGCTATAAGTCAGACCTGCTTGGCTGTTTTGGTGAATGGTTGTAAAGATGTGAAAAGAATATGCTTAGAACATTTGCTTACTAAAAGGTATGTTCTCGCATGTTTGCCCAGCAGTTATGGAAAAAAAATCTATGCTTATTCTAAGCATGGCTTATCGTTGTGAGCTAGTGAGCACTATACTGATTAGGAATGTTCCTGACAACTCATTTCCCTGTTGACTAATTGCAAATTTTAGTTCAGACTAGTCGTCTAGTCTAACAGTAAGGAAACCCTTGGAAAGCAGTTAAAATTGAGCACATTTTGTCAATTGATAATGTTAAACATCAGAAAGAAATACTCTGTATTAAGAGCCATTTGAAGCTGTTAATCATAGTCTACATTCATAAATAGTATCTCAACCTTTAGATGGTAAGTAGAAAGTTATTACGTATACCAGGGTGTTAAGAAGTCCTGGTGGTGTAATTTCAATACTGTCATAAATGCAGATGCTCCTCTTTCTATTAAACTGATGGGGAGATGTTGTATTATAGTGTGCAACTTACTTACGCCACCAGGGGTCAGTCTCTGTGCGGCAGCACAGCGGAGCAGACAAACATAGCTTCCATAAAAAGAAGAAATACGGTGCCTGGTAATGAAGTGACAGGTCTAACTAGTTAAAAGAAGAAAAATGTCTCTGCCCCTGTTTTGGATTATTTTGGATTCAGTCCAGATGATAAACTTTAGCTAACAAACACTGCAGACTGCTGAGTGGTCTGAGTAACATTTTGCCATGAGTGTGTAACTTTACGCAGACGGCAGATACCGGTGAATGCGTGCTCAGTGGAGAGAAAGGTTGGCAGTGAAGTTGTCCTTCTCACAGAATATGTACAAAGACTGTGCTGGTAAAATGTCAGGAGGGTATGAAGGTATGAAAAAACAGATACCTCCAAAACCTTTTCTCGAACGGAAACTGTGTATGACAGATATGTGTCTCAAAACTATTTGATAATTTGCCACGGTTTATCACAAAAAATATCCCCTTTTTGATCTGTTATATTTATTATAATATATTATTCGTACAGTATGTACAGTAGATACAGTATAACATGTCAGGATGGCCGAGCGGTCTAAGGCGCTGCGTTCAGGTCGCAGTCTCCCGTGGAGGCGTGGGTTCGAATCCCACTTCTGACAGCACTGTTTTGAATTGTAAACTCCACCTCTGCTTGCATGTGTGTGTCTGTGCAGCTCTCACTGGCGGGGCTGAGGAGAGTCAGTTGCGGCTGCCTGGAGACTAAAATGTCCCAAGCACAACAAGTAAGAGAAATTAAATCAATCAGAATTGATCTATGTAAATAGATATAAAAACCACCAAACATTTCTTGTGGGTTATAATTTGGGTCATTATTTTTATGAGTTAATACTTTGTTTTATGTTTAATCCTGCATGGTGTGTGTTTAATAATAACTTCATCACACGCTGATGACAAGTCCTGAAGTAACCCGTCTCCATATGTTTTGAACATTTGCTTACTAAAAAGTATGTTCTCGCATGTTTGCCCAATATGTACAAAGACCGTGCTGATAAAATGTCAGGAGGGTGAGGGTATGAAAAAACAGGTACCTCAAAAACCTTTTCTCGAACGGAAACTGTGTATATGACAGATGTGTCTCAAAACTATTTGAAAATTTGCCACAGTTTATCACAAAAACGTCCCCTATCTGATCTGTTATATTTATTATAATATATTATTCGTACAGTAGGTACAGGAAGTGCAGTGTAGCATGTCAGGATGGCCGAGCGGTCTAAGGCGCTGCGTTCAGGTCGCAGTCTCCCCTGGAGGCGTGGGTTCGAATCCCACTTCTGACAGCAGTGTTTTGAATTGAAAACTCTACTTGTGTATCTCTCACAGACAGAGAACTGAGGAGAATAACAACTGGTCACTATGTGCTGACCTCATAATCTGTGTGCTGTTTAGGTTGTCTAAAGAAGTGTGTAAACACTGGTCTAAAGGCTGAGGAGGCTGAAATGTTTTTGTTTTTGTCTTTTAGGAACGTCCTGCATAGTATGTCTTTAGAATAAATTCAGCACATATGCTGATGACACAATATTCTGCAGTAACCAGTCTCTTCCTGCTCACAACTCATGCATTTTAGTCAAACTGAGAGTTGCTTTTCATTGTCTGAGTCTCACACAGTAAAACACAATAAAACAAAACAGCCTCTGCTTTTATTTTGAAAAAATACTTTTAACCTTTGACTGCCGCCAGCAATAACTGTAACATAACTCTTGCTCCTTTAAATAGATGTCTTTCCAGCTCAGTCATGCCTCTCTATCCACTAGGTGTGCAACGGATCACAGTTGTCCCATGTCTTGTACCGATCGCGCCCCATGGTTCAGCACACATGTGATCCGCGGACTGCACTTAACCATCATAGTGTGAAACACAGTTTTACTGTTGCTGTTACTCTTATATAAGTAAAAATACATGAAATTTCGATGCAGGGTTGCAGTGAAAAGATAGGACATATGCCCTTCGTGTTTTACTCTGCAGTGTGTCTCTGCGAGGAGTGGCTGATTTATAAGCTGCCGCATCGCCTCAAGTGAAATCCCGACCATGACTCTGGGTGTTTTCAGTGGTGTAACTGTGCTGTTGTCAAAGACACAGATCGTAAGACTGTGATATTTATTGAGACTTTGTTGATATCTGCCGCTTCCACACAGACTCTCTCTGATCAACGCAGTTCTGTGTCTGTCTGTCTCTGACACAGTGTGTCTGTGTTGATTGGCTATTACTCGTGACTTGTAACCAATCAGATAGTGCTGTGGGTGGGACATTGAGTCAGACTACAGTGTGGTAGTTTTATACTGCACAGTGTATAATTATCTATTTTATGTACTATAGGAAATACATAGAACAGTACTGTATAATGCAGTAGAGTATAGTATTCAAAGTACATTATTATTATTATACGTGATGATACAGTCTTCCAGAAAATTATTGCAGATGTTGCATCAAAACTATTTGAAAATGTGTAATAGGTCTTCAGTTTATCACAAAAATTATCCCCCATCTGATCTGTTATATTTATTATAATATATTATTCGTACAGTAGGTACAGGAAGTGCAGTATAACATGTCAGGATGGCCGAGCGGTCTAAGGCGCTGCGTTTAGGTCGCAGTCTCCCCTGGAGGCGTGGGTTCGAATCCCACTTCTGACAGCAGTGTTTTGAATTGAAAACTCTGCGTCTGTGAAATCTGCAGTTGTCTCTGACACACAAACAGAGCTGCTGTAACTGTTGGACGGTATGTGCTGACCTCACAGCCTGCAAGCTGTTATTGGCTGGTAGCCTCACACCTCTGACTGAAGGCAGAAAGTTAGAAATATCTCAAACACAGTAAAATAACAGGATTTATGTATTTATTTTATTTTTTTATTCAAAACAAATGAACCTTACTAGTCAGGTATCAGTTAGTTACTTATTAATTCAGTTGTACTTGAGAAAACATGTTCAATAAGCTGAAAATATTGAGTTGAACCAACAACGCTTCAGTCCCATTGATGAACAGTAGAAATAACAACATTTAGTATCAGTGGAAAGTGCTCCTGATTAATTTATTAAGTTTTAAGTGTAAGGAGATAGAGACTGAATTAAGTACTAACTTTTAACGTGGTTCACACTGTTTTCATGATTGTGAAAACAAGCAACATGACTATTACATGACTCTTAAAGTGTGTGTTTTCTTCCAACTATAAAAACAGAAGGGTCTCAGGGGAGTTTTAGTTCTCAAACAGTGCATGCTGGGAAGTCTGCTCGTATGTGGCTCGTGTCTTTTGAAACAAAATTTATCGATTCAAAATTCATTCAACTCATCATTTCAAATTAAAAGATTTGTAGTCAGAACTAGAAATTTTAAGTTTGATTAATTTGAATAAATAAAACTTGTGTTACTTATGTTAATGTTAAGTTAGTAAGACAAGATTAGTTGATTCCACTAAATTAGGGATGCACCGATCGACAGGCCAGAGACTGGAACCGGCTGGTTTTCAGCGTGACTGGCCCTGACCTGTAGCACACACTGACCTAACATAAACCCCACAAAAGCGCTGATCAAAGGGACACCTCACCTCAAAATCAAAAATACATATTTTTCCCTTGGCTTGTCGTGCTGTTTAGCCGTCTAGATTTTTTTGGTGTGAATTGCAGAGTTTTGGAGATATCAGCTGTAGTTATGTCTGCCTTCACTCCAATATAACAGGACTAAACGGCACTCAGCTTGCGGTGCTCAAAGCACCAAAAAAATACACTTGAAAAATTCAAAATCAGTGTCTCTGTCCAAAAATCATGACCCAGTCACTCAAGATAATCTACAGACCTTGTTGTGAGCAATTTCTTGTCAGAACAAAATTAGTTCCATTAGATTCCATTGCATGAAAGTCCCAGAAAAAATACTGAGAACATGACCTCAGTATAGGTCTTGCTGACAGTATTTAGGTCTGTTTTAACTATTTGCATTCAGTAAAAGAAAAATACTATAAGAACATATTGCAGCATTATTAGGAAAAACCTTCATGTGTTTAAAATGAAAAAAAAAAAGAATTACAAAGAAATTATAACAAAATATATTACCTTTTTCAGCAGGATCTGGAGTTTTCTTTTCTGCAGTTGTGCTGCACATCTTTGAATGACCTTTTTCTCTCACATTCACACATGACGTGTTTTTAAAATGGCCAGACAGATTAAAATGAATCAACACCTTTTTCTCCAAATGAAACAAAACAGTGTTTGAGAGTGTCAAGAAGGCCAAAGGACTGACTGAAACCCACAGCAAGCCTTTTAGTCTTTGTGTTGTTTCAAAAATAAATCCTGCTGGCTTTTCTAATCTGCCTCCATTTAACCAGAATTTAAAAGACCCAGCTCTAATGAGGACCGAGTTTTCTGACAATGTCGCCTGCTGCATGAAACACCAGACAACGGCTAATGTTAAGTGACAATTTCACCTTTATTAACATGATGAAGAATCATTAGTAAAGGTCAGGGTGACGGGCTGGAGGAGGTTTTGGTTCTCAGGTGGTGCCTGTAAAGAGAGCAACACACTGAGAGAGAAAAGACTCATTAAATCACAAGGACGTCACTGCCATGAAGCACAGCAGCTTTTTGAGCTGTACAGGCCAGCCACGTGCATGTTGAAGGTGATTTAACATTTGAATGAGGTCTTTTGATTAGTTTAGATAACCTATTTTCACCAGGAATTATTAAAAATATTCATTGTCCCATCATTTTTATGTTGCAAGCAAAGAAATGTCTTTCAGCACAAAATGTGAACATCTAAAGAATCATTTATAGAAAACCATGCACCATTTCTGAAAAGGACATATAAATAATTTCTAAAGTTATTCCACAAGCTGAAACCTTGGAGCATCAATAGACTCTTCTATTAATTGTAATGGTAATAACGGTTCCTAACACCTTACATTTTAGTTTTGTATTTTATAATAAGATATAACCTTAGCTAATATTCCTGTGGACAAGTACTTGTAACTGTTTTTAAGATCTGTTTTATTAAACATAGGACTCATTGTTTTCTCTACTTTATGTGTGAGGACATTTTAGTCAACAAATCCCATGAAAAGATCAACCTAAAAAAATTTCTAAAATGTTCTAAAACCATAAAACCTGTCTTGTACAAAATACATTTATGTACAAAAAACAATTCACAACGTGCTGATAGAGTTGTTAACGTTTTCTGAAAAATTATCCGATCCATGACTCAAAAATGTGACATGAGCCGAACTGTGAGTTTTGTGATCCGTTGTGTCTCTCATCGGTGAACCAGAGCTTCAAACCGCGACCCCAAGAGGTACCGCTCTAGTATTATGGATGTAACTCATGTATGTTATGCAACTTATATACGTTATGTGTGGGGAAAAAAAGGACTCGACGTTGATGCTTGTATTCATACAGTCTCCTGGAGGACAGTTTGTTTGTTTGACTAAAGAGAAATCCAGCATTTCTGTCTTTTTACTACATCAACTGATCTGACGGCACATCAGAAATAATCCTCCAGAAATGATGCCTGAGGAGTGCATTCAGTGTCATAGTTTGAAGCGCAGGGTCACTAAACAAGCTGCCCTTTTGCATGCAATGTGAGTGAGAACAGGCTGACATTTTCTATGATACAAAGAGGAAATGTTGTTAATTAATTGAGGGGATCAACATATTTATTTTGTTCTCCACCCAAATATCCAACCTTGCAAAACAACTGCTTATTAAAGAAAAAAAAACAGCAGTGGACAAATACTGAATTATAAAATAATATTTGAAATTAATCTTTCTCTATGCAGGATTTTCTTAAAAAGGTAGAGACTAGAGACTGATAAGTCACTAGAGGTGTGTGGTGGTGTTTGCAGAAAACCTTCCCCTCTTGTTTCAGGGAATTACTGTCTGTGTTAGAAATGACCTTATATTTGTAAACCTTTTTTAGATTTACAGTATATCTTCAGTAGGAACCAGAATTTGTTTACAGTAAGAAAAATATAGAGTAACCCAACCCTTTCCTGTAAGATACTGCTCTCCATCTGACCTCCTGTTTGCCCTGACAGACCAAATCCCTCCCATCTGGAGCACTAAGCCACCTAAATCAACCACCAAGAGTTAAATTCAGCTTATCCCTGACCAAACACTCTGTCTATACTCCTAGAAATAAACTCCTGGAATGCAGGTGTATAAATAAAATAAGTTTTTTTTACATTATTCATAGTGGAGGAATATGTGTCATCATCATTTCCTGAATTATCACCCAGAATGAGGTTGCCATTGCAGCTCTGATGTTTCAGAGGTCATGAACTCTTGAGTACAGATGCTAATAGAGGAATAGAAGCAGCTTCGGCTGCTTGAGTGACATTGATCTTGCAGTAGAGAGACAGTGTTGTCCCCTAGAGACCACATGCATGGACAGAGGCTGTATTTTCCTCTTTTTGCTGCATGAAAAGGGGGGAAAAGTTCAAACACCTTGTTCTATAGCTTACTTGTAACATCAGTAGCAAAATTCATCAATATTTACATAAAAATGTATCTTTTCAGGAGTCAAAAACACAAAAAAACTCTTTTATTCTGCTATAAATCGACATTCAGTTGTGATGATTAGTTGTTTTTTTTTTGGGGAGGGGTTAGGGAAAATGTTCCTCTTTCTTAAATCATGACAGTGGGTGAGGGTTTTAGCAGAAATTCCTACTTGCTTCCTCTGCAATAAGACGACTGTTGTTCAGACAGAAAGCAGCTTTTTCTCTGTGCTGGAATGAGCAGCTTAATTTAGTTTTATCAAGCAGCTAAAAACTTGAAAACTGTAGGCGACAGGATGTGGGCACCAGATGAGGGCAGTGCCGCAGCAGGTAAGGCCTGATACTGTGGATATAAACTGCTGATTAGATACTTAATTTAGTCACATGATGACTTTTGCAGTTTCAATAAAATCTCTAAGTATCTAAATAAGTCATGTTATTTATTGAGGACTCGTGGAATAAGATAATCAAGCTTTTAGTTCAGAAAAGAATTTCCTTTTCATCAACCTTAAAATGCTTCAGTTTTGTGCTGTTGCTGATTAAATAAAAGCGACTTTAATATTTTTTTTTAATTTATGGATACAGTTAGAATACCGCTCTCACTTTAAGCTACATCCATCAGACAGTTAGCTTAGCCTAGCACAAATGCCGTGTTGCATTTACGGCGGAAGTTAGAAGTCAGCGCTGGCGATGCCATCGTACCGGAGTTGACTGCATTTCAGTACAAGTCAGAAAACACAGATGGATGCCTCCAGGAAAACCTTAGTCGATCTTGCTCTTTTGCTCCTAAAGTGGTATTGTGTGTATACAAACTGTAGTTTTAACATATAATGATAATAATATACATCATTTCACTTTCTCGCTGAAAGATAGATGAGAAGATTGGTACCACTCCGAGATCTGTCCAGTAAATATGAAGCAACAACTAGCAGCCGGTTAGTGAGATTAGCCTAGCATAAAGAGTGGCGTTTATGTGCAGGACAGTTTTTTGCCTGCTGACTCTGGCTCTGTACGTAATAAGACAATTGATTTTCTTGCTGATAGATGATGATGATGAAAAAGTTGATCCCATTCTCATATCTGTTTGGTAAATATGAAGAAACAGCTAGCAGCCGCTTAGCCTAGCTTAGCATAACACAAAGGCTGAAAGACTGACTGTGCAAAGGTAACCTGCCATCAACTGTGAAGCTCATTAATTAACACGTTATATCTTGTTTGTTTAAGCAGCACATTGTGGTTCATAGGGGGTTATGTGTTGGAGTATTTCTTGGCTGGATACATCAATGGTATCAGTGTTCTCATCTAACACTCAGCAGGAGAGTCAGACGGGTCAAACAGCTGCTGTAAAAACACAAAACTCTCAGTTTGTTGGATGACGTGAAGTAGCAGCGGGGAAACTACTGTGAGTCCGAGTCCACAGAAAGTGAAGTGTGTTTTTGTTGGATCCTTCTGTGATTTCACTTCCTTCATTTCTCTCACCAACCTCCTTCACGTGGGCTCGTGAAGTTCCTCTTGCAGTCACTCTGACAGGATGTGAGGATTTTTGATGATCTCGCCTCCCAGCTGAGCGTCTCTGCTGCCCCTTTGTCAATCCTCCTGCTGTGTGAAGATAAAATGATTTTCTTTTCCCCACAGAATCTGACAGAGAGAGTGGTTTATCTTCTGAAGATGAAGGAGACATTCAGGTATCACTCTTAGTGACAGGCACAGAATAACTGATTAATTTATTACCACTTTATAATGTGCATTAAGGGAAATCAACACTGAATATCCTGCTCGTGTATATTTACTGTTACCCTGGTGACAGTACAACATACAATTTGGTTGAAAAACCTTGGATGTTTAATCAGATTATTCAATTACAGTAAAAAGAAAGAATTTAAAAAAGAAATAAAGAAAATAATTTAAGTGCAAAAACTTGATTACATTAATGGGGAAAAAATGCAATTGTGGTGCCTCAGCTGTTTGTTTATAGCATAAAATATGAATAAAATCACATACAGTTTGCTGTTGCATGATTGATCAATTTCTCCTGATTTGCTTCCCTCTCTGATTTATTTCTTGGTATTTGATTGCTAGTGTGAGATCCTGGAAATGCAGAGAGATGAAGCCAATCAGAAACTGGCTGAGTTGGAGGAAGGTGGGAATCTTTTTTTTTTTTTACCTGTTTGTCCCCCATTCTGGAGGAGTGGAGACTTATCCCAGAATGCATCACAAAGCAGATAGACACTGGGTTGCTCCAACAAAGATTAATTTAATCTAAGATTACTCCTAATCAGAGTAAATCCATGTTTAAAATGAGGAAATCCAGTTTAGTAAATCCACGTTCAGTGATGTACACTGAAATTAAATAGAGTTTAACAATATGGAGATGCTTGCTTACCCAAATTAAAATTTAAAAAACAAATAAATTTGAGTTGTGTCTGTACCTAGCAAGTATAAAAGAGAGGGGAACACTTGTGGCTGCTCTGTATTCCTTAACAAATAGTTAAATTGTTTGCTAGTCGGCTCAAGAGACTGTCCAATTTCTCCTTTGAGAAAAACATGTTGGCTGGAACTTAAATTTAATTAAATCTAGACTACTACACTGAGGTTTAAAGAGAGGTTTAAATTTAATGTTACTTCATTTTAAGCTAGCTAGGCAAAAGTCTCCACTTTATGGACAGGTAGAAGGAAGGAGAGAAGGAAAGAAGGAAGGAAGGAGGGCAGAAACAAATTTCACACAGGGTTAGGGTTAATTCTATGCAAGTTGATTCAGTTTTCTCTCCAGGTCTCCTCTCTCATATTTTTATGAGATGATTAACGACTCATCTTCTTTCATTTCAGTCTCCAATCAGCTCCTGAAAGAGATCAATGTCCTGGAGATGCAGTTCCAGATTGAACGTTCCTGCAGGGAGAGTGCTGAGGCGCTGGCTGTCAAAGTGTTTTTTACTCTTTTTTTTTTGTACCATTGGAGTGTTGCTCCTTTCCTTTCCTTTCCTTTCCTTTCCTTTCCTTTCCTTTCCTTTCCTTTCCTTTCCTTTCCTTTCCTTTCACTTCCTTCTCTGTCTTTTTGTTTCGTTTTTATTCCTTTCATCCCTGTTGTTTCCTGTCCTTCACTTCCTGTACTTTCATTGCTTGTCCATCAAGAGGCTGATGTAAGCACCGCCCTTACATACTGTACATCAGATGAAACACTCTTACCCCGCGTAACTTTTGTTTCATTTGTGTCATTAGATTACAGTAACAAAAACAGCGTCCTCCAGACTCAGCATCGTCTCCTTTGTTGCCTAGGTGACCAAAGAGAACAGAGTCCTGAAGAGAGCGAGCCAGATGCTGATGCCGCTCATCCCAGAGCTGCCTGAAAACTTAACTGCTGTGACCTTTGACCCAGAGACTGACCCCGCGGGTAACTGTGATGTGGTTGATCTCGATGAGAAGGACAACAACGAGGAGACGCTACTGCTGCAGAGTCAAGCAAAGATCACAGGTGAGACAAAACTTACTCAATTTTTTATGTCTGCCTGGGAAACCAAGTTAAAAATAAATTACCAAAAATTCATCATCGCAAACCTGTTCCTGTCTGTGTGTCAGAGTTGCAGACGTCCGTGGACGGTCTGTTGGCTGAGAAGCTGAAGCTGGAGCAACAAGTAGAGGATCTGACCAAAGAGCAGGTCCAACTCAGGGAGCAGGTATATCAGTGTGTGTGAGTGTGTGTGTATGTGTGTGTGTGTGTGCGCACTGTATCACAGACTTATTTTCTCTCAGCTTGCCCTGGAGGTCGATGAGAAAGAGGCCATACTGAGGAAACTAAGCAAACAGAGCAAGACCATGAATAAAATCAAACGAGGTGAGTCCATTTCTTGTTTTGTACCAACAAAAATTAATTTAATCTGAGATTCATTCGAATCAGATTTAAGCAAAACTGGGTTTAAAATGAGTTAATCCTGGTTTAAAATTAAGTAGACCTCTGTTTCACAATTAAAAACTGATCTCAGTTTAGTAAATCCAAGTCTATTGATGTAAACCTAAATTAAGTAGAGTTTATGAAGATTCTTGCTTAAACTCAAATTTTTCTTCGTTTGGAATAAAAATTGTCCAGTGATTTAATGCCAAAAAACAGCAGATTAAAAATGGACAACACCACAGAAAGAAAAAATAGACTCCCTGACAGCAACTGGTAGACTGATTTAAATTAAAGTTTAAAGTTTTGGCGCAACCAAATTATTTAATCTATATTTAGAGTAAAAACTAACATGATGGTTCAATGTAATGATTTAAAAGTGTTTACAGTTTGGCTCAACATGATTTAAAGTTAAGATAAATCCATGGTTTAACCAGGTTTGCTGGTGAAACCCAGCTTTTGTCTTCCTTCTGGTGATATCTACCCACGCAAATAATTGTGGTTTTATGTAGAGGTTTAATGTAAAACACAATGTAAAGCAGTTAATCCTCCTAACAGAGAGAAGTTTTGCTTTATATAAATCTGATTAATCTGACTTATTTATTAAGAAATTTCAGTACTTAATAAATTGGCCGGTTTCATTTTCAGTTCTTCAGTCAAAAACATCCTGAATGACATTGTAAACCGCGCTTAATTTTGTGTGTTTTTGTGTGTATGTGTGTGTGTGGGTATGTCCACAGTCTCCCAGCTTGTCACAGAGGAGTTCACAGAGATGTCTCAGAAGCTGGAGCTGGAGCAGGGCCTCCGGCAGCACGCTGAAGTCTTCGCCCACCAGGTGTGAGCGCGTGGCGCGCGTGTGTGTGTGTTTGTTTGCATGGCACGAA
Source organism: Lutjanus erythropterus (assembly GCF_056507025.1). NCBI lineage: Eukaryota > Metazoa > Chordata > Actinopteri > Lutjaniformes > Lutjanidae > Lutjanus > Lutjanus erythropterus. Next base: position 14,996,714 of record NC_139339.1, read on the forward strand.
ACATTTTGTCATACATTCACACCTATGGACACCAAGGGTGACAGGTCGTGCCACAGGAAGGGAGCAGGAGTGTTGGCGCTGACCTTCGGGCGGGTGCGACGGACACTCGGAGGGGCAGGGGGGAGAAAGAGGTGGGGGTGGGGGGCTCACACACAGACACACACACACACACACACTTCCGCTGTCAGGGTGCAGCTGATGTGGCGGGACAAGAGAAGGGGTCTCCATTCTCTGTTTTCACACTGATGACACTTTGGTCAAATCTGGGCTCTCTGTGTGTGTGAGGAGAGGCGTTCACACACACACACAAGACAAAAGCAGACACACACTCGTGCTGGTAAAAACACCAATTCACTTAAAATCCACATACCCAAACACACACACAAACACACACACACACAGCTGCTCCTATAATGAAGGCCTTTTCTTTCAAAATACAACTCTCCGTTCCCATTTAGCCCCTCCCCTCCCCATAATTAGTGGTCATCACTGCTGCCGAAGGAGAATAGTGGTCTTTAAGCACAACCTGTCTTTGCCTGACACCTTTATGTTTTGCCGAGCATATAGCAATTGTCGCCTTTGTGTGCGGTGTCCTCCATTTACCGGACAGGCGCACAATGGGCCGCCTCGCAGGGGTCCTTACCTGTGAAAAGGACCCCCAACTGTTCACACAATTCAGCCCCTTTACTCTCAATTCATGGTAAAAGACCCCCCTGCGCTGAATGCCTCTTGTATGCACTACTATTTGTCTGTTTTCATGTGTTTTGAAAACACCAACCATTCACACCTCTCCTCTGTGATGCATGGTGGTATAATGATGCAGGGCCTCAAACAGGAAACAATTTGGAGTTTTTTTTTTTTTGTGTCTGTCTGTGTGTGTGTGTGTCTTTGTCTCTTTGTGTAGCTGTGTGTGGTTGTTGGGTCTGTGTGTTTGTATGTATGAAATAATTGTGCTAATTGCTGTGTGAAAATTGCTCTCTGCTTAAGGGAGAGCAGAGATTAGAGCGATGTAATTTGCAGCGTGGAGCCTCGTGCTGCCTGCGCTGATACAGAGCTCAACCAAAACCTGCTGCTGCTTCAGTTCGTCTGCACGCTGATAAAACACAGAAATGAAAACCATTTTTTTTCTCACACTTCCTGTTCTCTAATCACAGACCTGCTCTCAGAAAGTGTCCATAAAATCTGTTAGAGAGACATTTGACAGCATTAATGCAGTTTCACACAAGTGTCAGAGTTTCACAAAAATAACACGATAGGTCGGCCATTGAGGCTGATTATTATAGTTTTGGGAGTCAATATAATGTTGTTTCTGGTAATAAAGTAAGAACAAAAAATAAATCCAACTAGCAGAGTGCACTCACTAGAGAAACTCTTAAGTGTTATTGGTGAGCCCTGATCATTACAAGAAGCCAGGTGGCCTTGCAACGATATGATGCACATTTACATTTGTGGAGATTAAATGATTTAAACTTGATGTTGGTTGGAGCCTGCATGTCCCGGTGCAAGTTGTAGCTATTGAGAAGGTTAGGTTCTTGGCATAGATCTGATTAGATTGCTCTGAATTTAATTCAAAAGCAAGTAACCAGTATCATATTCAATTTATCACGTTTATAACAAACCAGATTTCTTGAAAATTGGTGCAGAAAGTTACAGTCAGTTTTGTAGTGACGTTTGCGTTTCTCATTTGTTTACTGGCAGTCCTTGAACAAACGCATAGCGGATAACAAAATTATTCATTTATTCATCTTGTATGTTACTTAACTTTATTGGATCATGACCTATCGGGTATGGAATTAATCTGGTTTAAGATGAAACAAGACTTTTCTGTGGATGACAATTTTGAGCCACGACAAAAGTCAAAATTTGTCAGACTAGTAGGTATACCTTGTTTTTAGTCTAGCAGTTGTTAACCACTTGTGTCCCCAACCAGATAATTACAAGAAGTCAGCAGTTGATATAAAACAGAACAGTCTAAATAGATTTTTTTAAAAATTTGTGAATCAGCACACTTATTTCTTCTTTTATTGGTCACGTTTTCAGCTGCATCACAGATTTATTTGGCTGATCAGCTGAGTGTGCGACATCAACATCCTCTTTGAATGTGTTTGTTTGTTACTTTGTGGTCGCTTGTCTTTCATATATTGTTTTCTGTGACTTATTTGCCTTTTTGAATTAAATACCCACATTTTACCTGCACATGCAATATTAGACATCACACAAGCTCATGCAAAAGAATAAAAGGTTTGTTTATACAGCCTGATCATTTATGAGCTCTAAACCACAATTATTCACTATAGCTGGTGTATGTGTTTGTCACACCACAGAAGAAAGAATCACATTTTCCCCGTGAATCAAGGCAAAACTTGACATTTTTCACCACTTATCATGATGTTGGAAAATGCTGCTTTGTCTCACAGCTAAATCATCCCGTTTGCATTGTTACTGTTCATCAATGAAGCCTATGAGTAATTCTAACAAGGCTTCCAAGTCATTGTTCAGCCAAACAGTGGTTTGAAAACATTTTCTCTGCATTGTGACAACCTCCTGGGGGAGAAAATTAACAACCAGCCATTCAGATCTTGCTTTATTCTTCCTCTTAATTGTGGTTCATTGTCACTGATGTATTTTCCTTTCACTTTTGTAGAGAAAGATAATCATAAAGATGTGTTTAAGATGTCAGAGGGTGAATCTAGATTTGGTTTGTGTTGTCAGATGATGGAGCAGCAGAAGGTGGCCCACACACGCAGCATGATGCTGATGCAGAGCTCAGAGACCGGCCTGCAGCTGCAGCAGGCGCTGGAGCAAATCTCCACCATCAGCACCGCCCTGTGTGACATACAGCGCTGTTATCAAGACCAGGTGTGTGGAGACGTGATGAAGAGAGAGAGAAAGATGGGTATGCAGTCTGATCTTTTTATGTTTTTCATCATGTGTCCTGTTTCCTTCATCCCTGTGTGCAGGTGAAACAGAGCCAGAGCACTGTCGACGACAGCGGCGCTCTCTCTGAGCTGCAGACCCTGAAAGAGCAGCTGGAGAAGAGCGAGGAGGAGAGGAAGGCCTTCGAAACTCAGCTGTCTGAGGCTAACTGCACCGTCACACAGCTCCAGGAGGAAGGTAGCTGCTAGTGGAGAAATATGGATAATATTGTTTAATTGAGATACTAAAGCCTAATAAGTAGTCCTGCACAATTAATTGAAATCACAATATGGCTGAATGTAAAATCCAAATCAGCAGCTGTAATTTTTTTGATAAAAAAAAGTTTGATAAAACAGCATTATAATGAAGTGCTGTAGCACTGCAAAGATGCCCTGGTCTACAAATGTTGTTCTGTATAATTTAACAAAGCATCATATTTTAGAAACTCTTCATATGTTTTCTATGTATTCTCATTCAAATATCTGAATGTGTAAAGTAACTAGTACCTAAAGCTGTCGGATAAATGTAGTGAAGTAAAATATTTACCTTTTGAACTGTAGCGGAGTAAAATGAGAAAGTTGCATAAAATGGAAATACTTAAGCAAAGTACTGGGGTAAATGTACTTAAATGTACTGAGGTAAACCTATGAATAACATCACAGGCACTAGTTACTACAAACTGTGTATGAAAAGTCATACTGAAATGTTTTCTCGCTAATTGTTCAATTTCATCCTTTCATCATAACTAGAAACATTTCCTGTCACTATATTGTGCAAAGTCCTCGTCTCAGACATGTCAGGGCTTTAATGTCTCTCCTCAATGTGTCTGTCTCTCTATAAATTTGCATTTCTCTCATTTTATGATACTGATGATCAAAAGTAGTGTTTCACTATCTTCTGCTGTAGTGAAACAGTTACAAGAAACACACGACCAGGAGGGAAAAACCGATCAACCAGAGGAGAAATCTGCTCCTGCTCCACCTCCACCTCCTCCTCCTCCTCCTCCTCCTCCTCCACCACCTCCCACTACTGTCACCAAGTATGTTCCTTCCCTAAAACGAATAGGACAGTCTCAGTTTCACATGATTTTTTAGTTTCAGATGCTGTTTCTTCAAAAAGTATGACAGTTTGACCCTTGTGACCTCTCTGTCTCTGCAGTTCACTTGATTTCCTGAGAAGCAGGAGGAAAGATGGAGCCAGTAACGCTGATCAAAAAGGTGAGTCTCACACTTTCAATCACCCACAATAATGTCAGAGAAAACAGTTCTCACCCTCAAGAAGAGATATATCCCGAAGCTTAAAACTAGGGGTGCGAATCACAAGTTTTATCAGCACAATATTATATGGATTACTTGGACAGTGATACCATAATTGCAGCAATCGCGATGGGAGCCTGAGATTGATATGAAATGATCAGTTACAGAATTCTGCTTTTGGCCATGAAAGAAAAAACAACACATAAATAACTAAATAATTGTAACCTCTCAAGTGCAGTGAAGTTGATTTTTAATCGATTCCATTAACACATAAAAAATGCCTTAACAACAAGATAATAACAAGAATAAAATTCAACTCAACAATAACTTAAATATTGTTTATTGCTAGTCGTCATGATTAGCTTTAGCCTTAGCCATTGCATAAATTAGCAGAGCACCTAGCAGCTTAGCATCTATTATTAATACTTTTTCTCACTTACCGCTGGTTTAAGTCAGTGTATCTCCTGACAGAAAAACGTATTTTCAGCCTAACATGATGATGAAACAGAGCAGCAAATATTGCCGTGACAACAGCATCAAGTTAGTGGACTGTGGAGTGAGATGTCTGGCCAGGTTTGTCGTGTTTCCTGAGCATTTTACTTCATAACAGCATTGTTTGCATATATTTGCACGCTGCTGATTTAATCCCGAGAGAGTAACTAATCTTAATCATCTTTTTCTTGGCTGCTCGCCCTTAACTGCCTGGTGCCAAGACTGTTTGAATGTTTAGAAAAGAGGTGCACATGGTCAGAAACAATAACATAGACATGCCGTGGAATTTCAAAATAAAGGCATATCTTAAAGATGATGATACTGATCGCTGTTTTCACTTTGCATCAGTGATACTGATTCGTTGATCGCTGTACTGATGCATAAATCCAGATCGATAGATTGTTACACCCCTAATTAAAACAAGTGATCATTGAATTTTTATGATACTTCCTCTCTGGTTTCTCAAAGCACATTAAACAAAACTTCATCTTTAATTTCCTTATAAATTAGATGGAGTACATAGTCTACGTTACAGAACTGGCAATGGTTTGACTTGGAGTTTGTTCAGAGCAGAAACACCACGGCAATAAGCTCTCAGTCACACTGGTTTAAAACAGTTTTAAATATTTTATCCATTTATACTCTGAACCAGCACCTCTCTTGAACATGAAGGCGAAAGCGGTGGATGAAATGATGGAGAGAATAAAGAAAGGCATCATCCTGAGGCCCATCAAAAGAATACAGGTGCACAACTTATATAGACTTATATATGGACACAATCTAAACTAATGAATAATAAACTTTGATAGCTATTATCTCATTATCTAATTTTGCTCACAGGAGGATGACAGCTCATGGAAGGTCAGTTCTTTTCAAATTTGCGTCTTCTTATCTTTATTATAAAGCAGCTGTGAAACAGTTCCAAAATATTTCCTATCTTCAAATCCTAAATCTTCTTCCAGGACCAGAGGAGTGAAAACAGAAAATCAGCCATCCTGGAGTTGAAAGGAATGCTGGTAATGTACTTAAACTCGCATTAAGTGTCAAACGACTGTTTTCAGCCACTGTGTTTTAAAGAGTCTCTGGCCGTTCTGCTCACCAGGACAACATGAAACGCCAGCCCAACCACAGACGGTCGTCCAGGAGGGTGATTGGCAGAAATGTCGGTGAAGCAGAGCTCCTGCAGGTTCTCCAGAGGAGGAGGAGAGCGATGGGAGAGAACCAGGACCTGCCGTCCTCAACACAAACACAGGGTATGCTCTGCATTCAAAATGATGCTCCAGTGGTGGTGACTCTTGTCCTTTATTATTTTTCTGTCCCTCCATTCGTCCATCTGTCCCGTTCTTGTGATCGTGATATCTCAGGATCACCTGGAGGGAATTTCTTCAAATTTGGCACGAATGTTCACTTGGACTCAAGAATGATTAAATTAGAATTTGGTGGTCAAAGGTCAAAGTTCAAGGTCACTGTGACTCATGACTGCCCCATTCTTGTTAACGGGATATCTGAAGAACACCTTGAGGGTATTTCCTCAAACCTGTTGCAAACATTCATTTGGATTTAAGGATGAACCCACTAAATTTTGGGGGTTAAAGGTCAAGGTCACTGTGACCTCGCTTAATACATTTATGTCCCTAACTGAAGAAAACATACATACATTTTTAAGATGTCCAAAAGATTAAGGGTCATCTTCACTGTGACTTCATCATGTTCAGCTCTGTATCAGTCCTCTGTCCTCCTCTGGAAAAAGTCTTTTTGCCAAAAAATACACCTAATACCTTAAATTCCTTCAAAGTCTTTACTGCCTACATCACATCTCTGTCTGGACAGACAAAGATATGAACTGTAACTTGACTGGTTGGCAGAAGTGTACAAATGTGAGGCAATAATTCTAGTTTAAACCCAAATTAGAAATAGAGACCATCTTGTGTTGGGATCACATCGTCAGCTCACTGATGTTCTGATCCATGAGTGGTTAGATGTTTTTACTACACTATTACCTGAGTACTCATCACTCAAGAGTCAGACCACACCTACCTCTGAACTCAACCCTTATTTTTAATCTCAACAGTACACCTGTGAACTTTCATGACTAAATCTTGGCCAGTTGTTGCATATAAAAACCTGACAAGGTACTGCCTCAGTGGTTGTTTCTGCTACAGTTGAAGGGACTTTCAAAAGCAAGACTTCCTCAGTTTGAAGTTTTTTTTTTAAAAAAAGGATGTGTAAATTACTACTACTACTACTACTTTCACCCCCCCCTTACTGGGACCACACCCATCTTTGAACTTGGCTTTCATTTTGATCTCCACTATGTGAATGCATGATAGTGACCATAGTGGACTCTGTGTTCAGCTTTCATTCACATTTTTAAAATTTTGCATCTAACATGAGGATGTGGTCATGTCTTGGTCAGACTCCCAGCAGCAGCCACACTGTGTCCCAGCAGCAGGAGACGTTCGCTGGGCAGGCGAGAGCGGCAGCGCCCCTGTGCTCCGGAGGCTGAGACAGAACAGAGAGAAGAGGGACTCGCGCATCAGAGCATCAGCGCTGCTCATGAGCCAAGACAACTGAGAGCAGCTACAGGAAGAAAGACCGTCTTTAAACATCACTGTAGTCGAAGTGTCAATGCTTTTTTTTATATGATGATACACTGAAAATGAGTTTGTTGAGTAAACTGCACCTGCAATGGTTATTTTTCTGGCAGTGACTTATTGAATAGCTCTTTCTTTAGACTTCAGAGGAACTTATTATATATTGCATGTGTTCAATTAACACATGAATGCATTGCTTTTTTTAATCCCATACAATAAAATGCCAACTGAACTTGGTCTTATATAGACTTCAGTTGTATTCATCTCATGATCAAATAACATCAGAAAACAGTTCTTAAAGGAATAGTTTGTATTTATCGAAGTTTGGTGTCATGAGGTCCGTTTTCCCTTCATTTTAAGTAATCTTAAAGGGATAATTCAGATTTTTTTTATGTCTGATTGTATGAGATCATAATAGTCAGTATATTATCTGCAGTAGATGGTGATTGACACATCCACAGTTTGGAGAAGCAGAGAGGACAACCAGTGCAGTAGAAAAACAGTACAACATCAGCTTAAGTGTACACTATATTTAAAATATTTTCACCTCTTTACTTTGCCATCAGACAGTTTTTTTCTGACAGGAAACTGCCGTTGTATACGCCACTCACTGCTCTCTCTCCAAACCAACCAAACTCCACTGATGAAATCAGTAATTTTACATAGCAGAAGAGCTGCTGGTCCTCAGCTGCCTCGATTGTTTCTTTGCATGTTGGTGTGACTCTGATGAATCTGAACTAACACTTTAAAACACTGAAGAAACACAAAAACACAAACAAACTAACCGACCGAGGCAGTGGTAGACCAGCCACCCTGTGTTCTGAAACACTCGGTGGTAAAATTACTGTTTATGCCAATGGAGTCTGATTGCTTTGGTGAGATCAATATTTGGTTTATATAAGGGGAGTTTCACATCAGAAAAATCTGTCTGAAAGCAAAATAAAGTGATTAAAATATTCTAAATATAGTCTACACTTAAACTGATATTAATTTCAATTACGTGGGCCTTTTTTAGGTGGCTAAAATACATTTTGCTGCTGACCCTGTCCATAGCAGTACATCACGTAGCTTCCTACACTGATACTTCTGCTGCTCCTGCATAAGTGATACACTGACTATGGATAAGAGCCTTAATCCACACCACTTTAAAATATCCAAACTATCCCTTCAATGTTCATTTTATCCTCCCGGGAGCACTAGACTAGAGGCGTACACCACAAAGGAACATCAAATTCCATATTCAGGGTTAAGAAAAACAACAAAAAAGCATTTTTTTTCAAACACCATTTAACCCAGATCCACTTCAGAATGGCTAGAACTTGTTGCGTGTCTACGGAAATGAAACTCATTCAGCTGTGTTTAATGCCCATCATATTCTTCTTGGGTGCCTGGGTTTTAGTTGATCTAAGTGCAAGTTACATGATCTTTTATGCTACAGAATATAGATGAAAAATAGCCTGAGCCATAAAAAAACACACTTAGGTTATGTGACTCTCCTCTCCTCTCCTGAGGTGTCTGTCTCTTAAAGTGTGATCCAGCAGAAAGATGGAGGCTGCCATTTATTTAGGCACATTAAAGCTCTCACACCCAGAACCCAGAGGTGTTGTTGAGATAAGAGCCTCAGGTGATCTGAAAGTATCTTTAAATGCACCAGGTCGCCTTTTGTTTTCTCACCTTCACACAGATACTGTATATATGTGCCTATGCATGCATGAATGAACACATACACCCTCACCCCACGCTACCTATCTATCTATCTATCTATCTGCCTTTGTTAAAAGCATTTGAAAAGAGGATGAAATTACTCCCACCTTTGACTCTGACACCATTTTAGTGTCTTCACACTGTTTTCACATTATATATTTACTTTATTTAGCTCTTTTTACTAGAAGGTCTTGGTCTTTTCACTCTCCAGCATACATTTTTTATTGTTTTCCACCTCAGCCTCAAAGGTGTTAGCTTTTGGGATGCAGTAAAATATTCTGCCTCCTCCCTGTTATTGAATCAATGCACATGAAAGCCAGTGTGTTGTGTGTGTGTCAGAGAGAGAGAGAGAGTGAGAGAGTGTAAGAGAGAGATATACAAATACTGAAAGTGAGACAGGAGGTTCTGAAACTGATACTACCAGGAAGGATGAAGAGATAATAATGTAAAATAATGTACATTATCTGCTGTTGATACTATCAGTAGTTATACCTGCACTCTTAGAAATAAAGGTGCTAACTAGAACCATAAAGGGTTCTTCGGCTTGTCTGCATACGAGAACCATTTTTGGCTGTTGGGAGAACCTTTTATGAAGGTTCCACTTGGAACAAGTTCAGAGGGTTCTAACTAGGAACCAACATAAAGGGTTATACACATACAGGGAACCCTTCTATGGTGTCATGGTTCCACCATAGTTCTATCCTGAATCTTTCTACCCTAACAAGAAGCCACTCAGGTAGTTCTACAGAGAACCTTTTTATATTCCCAGGGTTTTATCAAAAACACACTCAGGGCGGTCTATGGATAATCTTTTTATATTTCAAGGGATTTATCTAGAACCCACCTAGGGGGTTCTACAGAGATCGTTTTAATATTCAGAGGTTTTTCTCTAGAACACACTCAGGGGGTTCTACAGAGAACCTTTGTATATAGCAAGGCGATTATGTAGAACCCACCCAGATAGTTCTACAGAAAATTCCAGTTGTTCTAGATAAAAGCCTTGGAATATTAAAAGGTTCTCTGTAGAACTGCCTGATTTATAATAAAACCCTAGAACCCCCTGGGCGGGGTTCATATTCCAAGGAATTTATCTAGAACCCACACGATTCTACTGAGAACCTTTTAATATTCCAAGGGTTTCATCTTGAATCAGGGGGTTACACAGAGAACCTTTTTATATTCCAAGGGTTCTACCCACCCAGGGGAATCTAAACCGAGGCTATTGTACCATTTTTTTTCTAACATGGACAAACATTTGAAAATTTGAGGGTGGATCTTGTGGATCTAACATGCATGCTTTCAACAATCTTTGAGGAACTCTTCCAAAAAAGGGTTCTTAATGGAACCTTTACAAAGTGCCCTGGATGAGACAATTCAATAGTGATTTAACAACATTATAATGCAAAATCAATAAGTTTAGGTTGCACTGACCAAGCAAGTGGAAACCTCAGCCTTGGATAAATTCCTGAAGATGTTCTGGGTTTGTAACTTTTGAAAGTTTTCTTTCACAGCAAGTGCAAACGTCCTTCTCTCAACATTCCAGGCAACAGTTTTATTCCTTTCAGCTGACCTCTTAGTTAAACTGAGATACTGCTTTGCGTTCCTGTGGTCATTTTGTGTCTCTTTAGAGTCGTATGATTGACTTTAGCAAGGAACACCTGGTCCCCAGGCCTGTGCCCAGTAGGCCCGTCCAGTAATCCATCTATGCACTGAACCCCAAATTGTTTCCAATGCTCAGATGGCACCTTGACTTAAACTGTAGCTTGCTGCCATCAGTGTGTGTGAGTGAATGTGTGAATGAGGAAAATACTGTATAAAAGCACTAGATAACTGGAGCCTTTCCCATTTACCAGTGGTGGAGGTAACAAATTACAAATGTTCGAATTATTGGAATAAGTAGTTCTTTGGGTTCTTGGACTTTTAGGAATATATTTTCAAGACTGTACTTTTACTCATACTTAAATATACATTATAGTATCTACTTAGTTACTTTTTAAAATTATAGTTGAGTACAGAGTACTGAGTATAATTTGAATTAACATTCAAACCTTTCATCAGGATTTTAGTTGCTAATAAGGCTATAAAATACTAAAATACTGCAAAAGCATAGAGTAAGGGTGTTAATGATTAATTATAAATTATTAATTGATTACTTGCCATTAAGAATTTAACCAATTAAAAATGAATTCATGGATATTTAATTAATAGTCATAGGAGTAATTGCACCTTATCTAACATTGTTTTGTCTGGTTGGAGCCATTTGTTGAATAGGGAAAATTAAAATTAGAATTAAAATGAGAAAACATGATAAAGGCATAAGAGAAGAATTTGAAAATGACAAAAAAAAAAACACCTGTTTAGTATTATATGAATTATTAATGATTAATTGTTTCCAACTATTGGCTTAGGAAAATACACAAAACTTGCAACCTGAAGGCTGAAGATCTTGAGAAACCAAAACCCCTTTCAGTTGAATGGTGATGCATTAAACATCATTGGTTCAAAGCAACTAATACTCAGAGTAGTTTTTGAGAAAGATACTTTGTACTTTTACTTGTAATTGAGTAATATTTTACAATGTGACAGTATTTGTACTTGAGTACAGATTTTCAGTACTCTTACCCCCTCTTTTGTGTATTACATAGATCTGAGTTACCTGCACTTCTCCTCCGACCACAGGTGACGCTGCAACCAAATCAAACCTCTCCCTCCTCGAGACAAGGCCCTTCTTCTATTGTTTCCTCAGCCTGTACTGAAAACACAGGGGAGGAACTTTGACCGGGGCTCCACTGCTAGCAGCCAGCTAGCTGTTTTCTGTTATTTTCATATTTGTGTGTGCTGTTTTATATGCAGAGAGATGTGGTTTATTTATTTACTCAGCTGGCTGTCATTGGTGATCCAGATATCCTTCGTCACTCTAGCAATAGGTAAGTGCATGCTGAGAATCGCTGCAGGTGCTAATTTACGAGCTAGCTATCATTTGCTCGCTAATGCTAGCGGAGCAAGTTAGCAGGTGATGTTGCACCATTTGACGATGATGGAGCTGCATGTCACAAAACTGCGACCGTGTTAGCAATGAGCAGTGTGTTAAAAATACAAATACAAAAAGTAATCCTGCCTCAAGAATAGATATGTTACGTCTGGTACTTCACCGAAGTACTGATAGCTAGCTACCTCCCTGCTTAGCTAGCTAGCTTTTCAGTACAGGAAGTTGTTGTAACTGACACATGATTTTATTTGTTGAGCTGTTATGATGTTAATGTTACATATTTTCAGACTTTATGCTATGATATGATTATGATGAAATTTTGGCATATCGACATTTCGAAATATTTTTATTGGCGCATGGGAAACTGGGATTAACGCTAGACGTATTGTTTGCTAACAGCTAGTTACCATTTAGCGTTATTTGTGTGTTTAGCCTTCTACAGTAGGTTTTATAAATATAAACTTATCTATCAGGCCTCGGCAGCTCATGTCAGCGTGGTCATAATATCTGACATACAGTAAAGACTTGTTAAAATAGCATCCAGCAGCAGGGAGGTTAGCATGTAAGCTAGTATGAACTAACCTCAAGTTTTACTAACGCTAGCTTGGGGGCATTTTCGTTTGTTTACATTAGATAGTACTGTAGGTTAGTTGACAGGCTGACCCTAACATGCGTCTTTCACAAGCAGTACCAACAATATGTTTGGGTTGTTTTAAAATTTTTGTAGGAAACTTGACAAAGAGCCTGTTTGTCTGTCCACGTTGCCAGTTAAGCTAGATACCTGGCCACGTAACACCTGCTGCAGCTGTCAGGTGTGGCTGCTAACTGTCAAACTCTGTTATCTCACACTCATACCATAATTGTTCTTAGCTGTTTACACTCTGCATCATCGTGGCAACAGCAGGAAAAGCTAAATAGACTGGATGTTTTGTTGTTTTGCTTTTACTGAGGTGCAAGAACAGGGATTTCAGATGTTCATGTTTGTTGACCTAGATCCGTCTGAAAAGTGAAGTCACATTGAATGATGTCACCACTTCCTAATAAGGCAACCTCTGCTAAGTGATGATCAGTTGCCACTTATTGCTTTATTGGTGTTTAATAAAACATTTACTAACATCATCGGAGTGGGAGTCACCAGAGGCCCCGTGGCACAATTTTATTACACTGTTTAAGTAACAATATAACATCATTTTTGGTTTGTTGTATGTGAGTATTGAAGTAACAGGTTGCAATACAGTACAATTTATTTATATGCAAAATCTACATTGCATGCAACATCTTTTATCTAACAGGTCATGTTTGCAGTGCGTTCATCTCAGAAAATGAGAAATTCTTGATCATTTATCAGTAGATTATCATCCTTTGTTACCACTTAACATAAAGAATCAACAAAAGCCAAAAGGATTTCCCACAACCTGGCAACTCCTGTTAATGGCATCTCTTATAAATGATCTGTAAAACATTAGGAAATTATTTATGAATGGTAAATAAAGACGTTAGATACTCTTACTGTATATACACTGGGTGTGGGCAGTTAGTTTCTTTTACTGATTTTTAGTAAATCACATGCTTCATCAGATTCTTAGGTTGTTTACTTGATCCTATTAAAAATTGCCTCATGTTAATCATGATTTTGTTTATTTTATAACATCTTTGATTCAGGCAGTGGTCTTATCATTAGGCTTCTCTAGTAAATCCAGCAAGCAGCATGATTTCAAAAAGTGGCCCAATTCTTTCTTCATATTTTATTTATTGTGGTGAGCTGTCCAGTGCTGAGATGAGGAACAAAGATTAGGGTGAGGGTCTGTCTGCTAGCAGACAAATATGGAGTTCAAAAGCACAAGGCAATCTGCCATCACTGTTTTTCTTTTGATTTTTCTTTTGACTCTGTCTTTTGGAAAGCGCAGATTGTGTTACTGTGATGAAGCTCTCAGACTTTCCCATGAGCCTCTGCTCTGTGATTGATATCACCTTCTCAGCCCCTAGTACATGTCGTTTTGACTAGTTTGATCAATTGCCTGCCCCTTTTTTGGCCGTGTTTGGTCTTCATTCCTTTTTGGCTGAGTAAATTTGGGTCAGGTCCATGTTGTCAGTGTGTTTTTTAACTTACTCAACTGAACTGATATTATTTGGCCTGTCTTTGTTGCTTTACCTTGGCTATTTACTAAATTGCAGTACCTACTGGGCACTGACTAAAGTTTGCCTTTAGCACAAAGAATAGAAAACTGTCAAGTTCTGAAAGTTTTCCTTGAACATTTGGTCAGATTCATTATCTTATTTATTTGACCAATCATTTGCAGATTATCATTATTGTTATTATTATTATTATTATTTTTAATTATTTTAAATAACATTTGAACCTAACATTTTAAAATGATGGAGAACTACCAAGAGATTTGTAGAATATGACTGGGGCGATTCAAATCCTGGTAAAATATGAAAGTGGCTGGTAGATATCAGACACAGAATAATGATTTACTAATGAGTGGCTGGTAAATTTCAACATTTTTCTGTCAGTGGCTGGTAGATCTTCAAATTTTAAAAAGTTAATTTCCAACCCTAGACAAACTCAACATCATCAATTTTCGGGAATATGTTGATTTGCGTAAAGTGCATCAACCCGACCTTGCTATTAAATAAAATAAAATGGCTTATGACAGCAGAACAACTGCTCTGCACGCTCTAGAAGTGAAAGCCCTGGACACATCTAACCGTGTTATTCAGCAGTTTATACTGTTTACTTTAATGAGCACATGAGAGAGAAAATGGATCAACCTTAAGTTACACATTGTTGGTACAGTCTGTAAATTGTTCAAATTATTTTCAACTTTAGCAGGGTTGAGTGATATGTTTAAAATTTTCCAACCAGTCACTATCAGCCCAACAACTGACGACTACCAATAAATTTTTGCAAGTGTGTGAGCGTGTGTGTTATCTGGAGTTTCAGCTGTGGCAAGTGTGCTATATTATGTATGCATCGTCCAATAAAAACCTATTTTCTTTATTAAACAGAAAAATAAAACTGTACTCCCTCTGAATTCAAGTTTATCTCTTAAGGAGATGACTAATAATAGTACTGGACTAATACAAGCTTAATTGCCTTGTTAACTCATAAAAGACATCTCATTCAAACTTGACAACTCAACTCAGCTTCATTTATATATCATCTTTCATACACACATGCAGCGCAAAGTGCTTCACATAAAGGAAACAAATAAAAACAGGCTAAGAATAATAAAGATACAGATAAATAAGAAACTGCAGGAATAAAATTACAACATGAAGACAATAGAATGAAAGTCTGAGGAATTAAGTAAAAGGAACATGGTCTTTCTTTCCTCGTCCAACAATCACTAACTCTGGTATGGTCAAAATATCCCCCTGTTCAGTGAGTTAGATGTGAAAATATTCTGGCTCTACAGCTCAGTGGGTGTGAGCTGTGCAGCTGGATGGGAGTCTTTCACCGAGCAGCGGCTCTCATTCGTTCCTTGGACTCAGACCATTAAATTAGCAAGATAAAATTACATAAATGCCCCTCAGAAAACCAAGTGGGGATGGTCACAGCCAATTTCTGATATATATTTGTCCAGTCACTCACCCCCAATACCAAGCCGTACTGTTGATTGCAGAAACACTGTCCTGGTTATAAACACAACTGCTTCACCCCCAAGAAACCAGCGTATTCTGAAACATCCCTACCACCCTATTAAAATGAACAATCTTTCTTTTTTGAAAACCCTAAATATTGGTTGATTTTCAGCAAAAATTGAATACTGAGTTACATTTGCCACTGTCTGGAAAAAAATCTTTGAATAATTTTAACCTCATTTGTGTCACTTATCATCTGATCTTTTTCTTCCCTCAGCTGCTGGCCTGTACTACTTGGCAGAACTAATAGAAGAATACACAGTAGCCACCAGTCGAATAATAAAGTACATGATAATGGTGAGTAAGTGAAAATATAGTCATGCCATTTTCCTTGTGCACTTGTTTTTACGGATATATGGCAGTAAAATACCTAAATAAACTGTTTTAACTGTGTGAATGTGTGCAGTTCTCGACAGGTGTGCTGGCAGGTCTCTATCTTTTTGAAGGATTCCCAGTATTCATGGTGGGAGTCGGCCTCTTCACCAACCTGGTGTACTTCGGCCTCCTGCAGACTTTCCCCTACATACTGCTGAGCTCCCCAAACTTCATCCTCTCCTGTGGTGAGTATGGCAGATACCGGCATTGGACTTTTTATATCAGCATTGCCTAACGAAACTGCAAACAATCTTACTATAATAATAACAATAGCTTAAAAGCATAGTAAGAGTTGATGCTGCCTGGTATAAACTTTCTTTTTAACTTTTTCCTTTGTGTTCACTCAGTGTTGGTGGTGGTGAACCATTATATGGCCTTCCAGTACTTTGCACAAGAGTATTATCCATTCTCAGAGGTAAATTTATCTAAACTTTATGATACTATGTACAGTATGTGATTCACTGCCTTCACAATGTCACATGTTTATTAATCTTTAATATTATCTGACTGGCATCAAGGTGCTGGCATATTTCACCATCTGCCTGTGGGTGATCCCCTTCGCCTTCTTTGTGTCGCTGTCAGCGGGAGAAAATGTGCTTCCGTCCACCATGCAACAAGGAGGTGAGATTTTTATTCCTCTTCAGCCGTATGTTGTCTTTGATTGGAGCATTTGTTGCAGTGAAGGATTCCTACTCATGATTTTTCCTTCAAAAAAGTTGTTTAAAAGAAAAACTAAAAAGTGTCAGTTTTTCATTGATTATTTGAAGATGGTGATTGAACGTTAACATTCATGCCGTATTTCACCAGCATGTGCAATAGTTATTTTTTCTCCCCATTATCCGTAACTACTTATCCGTGAAGGGTGGCGGCTGCAGCCAACCTCAGCTGACATTTGGCGAGAGGCAGGATACAGCCTGGATAGGCTGCAAGCTAATGATAGGGCTGACAACGCATTGTAATAGTGACATTTTTATCTTCTACAATGTACAAATGATAGACTATTCTCACTTTGGAGCCTGACTAAGAAACTGCTTCCAAATTTGTAAACCAGAAAAAAGAATTGCCTGACACAGGGTCAAACTGCAGTCTCCAGAACGACAGTACCGTGTTTAACCCATTCATCCACATTTTCTTCCTGCCTTGATGGACTTTGTCATTCTTTATACTATGTCACCTGACTTTCTAAAGCCTTTCTGCCAGAAAGCTGTCTGGTGCCTCTTGCACATGTGTGTTGGAGCAGTAAGCTCAATTTCTTATTTTACATTAATGTATAAAGCTTCTCCCATCACGATGTCCTGTAAATTTCTTGTTGGCAGCACGCTGCACATAGTGGGGTGGTGCTATACATATCATTAGCTGTGATGCCTAACCCACAGGAGAAGCCGAATGTAGCTAGTTACTGTCAGCTAGCAAAACAGAGGAGAAGCCAGGTGCAGCTTCTTAGGGGTAGTGCTGTAGGTGGGGGTGTGTGGAGAGTGTTGGGGCTATTTACATAGTCATGATTTCTTGAATACTAAATGCAGGCAAGGTCTATAGCTATATGTAAGCCATTTTAATAAGGTATTTACTTTTTTATTTTGCAAAAAACAAAAAAAACATATCAGTCACAACTTATTCCTTCTTGCAGGCATCTTATATTGTTTAAAACATGACACACAATGTTGTAACCGCATTTTATCTGGTTGAAAAGTGGGTAAAAAGAGGTCTTAAATGTCTTCAGACTGAATATCAGCCAGTTTTCAACTAGAAATCAAAGTTGAGATCCCTGTTGATATTCTTATTAAAACCAGGGATTTTAAGTCTGATACAAGAGGCCCATCTGTCTAGATGACTGTACACCTCTTTAATGTTTCATTTGATTCTGTAGTTCATCTTGTTCTTTGAGGAATACAGAAAATTCTGAAATGCCTTACGCTTAGGAAAAACCCACTTCTGAAGCCTGTTTTATGGTGTCAAGGTACAGTGTAGGCAAATGTCTGTCTGTCTCAGTGATACTGTGTGAACTGAATAAGTCTACACCTCCTGCTGTTATGAGCCCGGCTAGCTCAGTCGGTAGAGCATGAGACTCTTAATCTCAGGGTCGTGGGTTCGAGCCCCACGTTGGGCGTGTTACTTTTTCTTCAGTGTGTGTGAAATCAGTAGAGTTTATTTTATCTTTCCCCTAAACACATATTACATACATTTTCTACTAAATCCCAGAAACTCTCCAAAGCACCTAACAGGATTTTTGACCTTTCCAGGTAGTCAGAGTAAAAGTCCACTCACAGAGACTTTAACCGCTGTAACCCTACACAGGGTAAGTGGGTGTAATAGATGAATGGTCTCATTAACAATTTTCCTTTTCTTTTAGATGATGTTGTGTCTAATTACTTCACCAAGGGCAAAAGGGGGAAGAGGTCCGGGATCCTCCTCGTGTTCTCTTTCCTCAAGGAGGCAGTGCTGCCCAGCCGACAGAAAATGTACTGAGGAGCTCAGACTGGGGGTTGCGGCCCCGAGGGGTTGATGGTGTATGAGTGTGTGTATGTGTTGGAGATGAAGGGCGAAGCAGGAAGGACTTACAGAAATTAGTTTTCTGGATGGGACTAAAAAACAGTGGCCAAAGTGGGAGGAGAAGAAGAAGAAGCACACGAAGAGAACGGACCAATGACCGGAGCAGAGCCTCCTGCTGGACGAGAGTTTACACAGGCCATGTTCGTCTCTCTTTGTCTTTCTGTCTGTCTGTACTGACTGCCAACAACATCTACTAGAGACCTTGCTGAGGGGATCTTGTCTGTAAGCGCAACACTTTCTAATTGTCACGTTGGACTCCTCCATTTTTTTAGCTTTGGTATTAAATTGTGTATGTGCGGGGTCTGAAATTAACAACCACCAAAAACCTGTAAATTTTGACTTTGGCAGATAAATCACCGATCACTGATCACTTTTCTTCTCTAGACGACATCATTTGTGTCATTTGTGTGTTGCTCGCACTTCATCAGGTTAAATACACTAAGTAGCATTGATGACGCAAAGTAGCATTAGGATCAGTGCTGGGTATTGTATAAAATGTGTATGATACCAGCACCGATACAGATACGCTTAAAGTGATGCTGATACCAATTAGAGCTGCAATTATTAGTTGACTATTGAATTAATTGCCAACTATTTTGATAATGGTTTTGAGTCATTTTGTAAGAAACGATGTCCCAATTGATTTCAGCTTCTCAAATGTGATTTGTTTTTGATTTCTTTACTCCTCTATTACAGTAAACTAAATATCTTTAGGTTGTGCACTAAACAAGACATTTGAGGACGTCATCTTGGGTTGTGAAAACACTAGTCAATATTTTTTACCATTTTCTGACACTTCATGGACCAAACAACTGATTGATGAATTGAAAAAATAATCAACAGATTAATTGATAATGAAAAGAAACGTAAACTGCAGTCATGCTAATAGATTACTTAATTCAGTACCTTTTCTTTTGCTTTGGCGGCCTCTTGGCCTGCTGAACTGCCAACTCAAAAACAAAAACATGTTCAACTTCACCACCACAGATCGAATGCAGGTATTTGACTGGAGAAGTTTCAGTATTCCTTGGTCCTGGGTTATTTTATTTGAGTACTGATACCCAACCCTAATTTAGGAGACAAAATACCTGTAGCAAAAACTTAACATCTCCTCAGATGAAAAAAGGTGTGTTGAAGATAAATGAGACAGCTTAAAGGTACACTGTCTAAATTCTGATGTCCAAGCTTGGATTTTGGGTGTGAAGTTATTCTAGAGAGGGTGAAACTGTTTTAAGTGGCGAAGCAGCTGCAGGAAAATTGCCTTAGGTAGCCACAGAAATGCTTGTTAAGATTAGTGTAAATGAGAAAAGGCAGTCTGAAGTTTAATCGAACAGAATCAGCTTCTGAGCTATGGAGATGTCCTGTTCCAATTATAAGGTGTGACATGTTGGATCACACCATTGAAAATGGGTTGAAGGGAGAGTTTGAATCTTTTGAAGGGTCGGTTGTACGAGGCAGTTATCTATAGTCAGTGTATTACCTACAGTAGATGATGGTCAACATGCCCCCAGTTTGTAGAAGCAGCACGACTAATGGTGTAGGAAGCTAAGTAGTCTTGGATAGCCAGACTTCTCTCCACAGCAGTGCTGGAGAAAGGTCTAACTCTAGGTGGAGTTAAGCCCAGGATACAGTGATGCTGCCCCTAAAAAAATCAAAATGGTGTTACACAGAATTTGTTTTGGTGGAACATTTTGGTGGAACATGTCAGAAGGTGAGCCCAAGCATCAAAATGATTACATCACTGCAAAAGAAAAGGCAACAGCTGCTAGGTTGTCTATGTTTATACCATTAACATCCCTGGTGCTAATTTGTAATTTTCAGTGTGTAGTTTTCTATCTCAGAGGTTGTTGTTGTTTCCTGGGCACAGACAGCGGATGCCACAATGCCTACTGAAACAATTTGTCCAGGCTTACTGACAGAGGACATCCTGTGATCAGATTAGAAGCTAAGCAATGTACTGTTGTGAACAGGGCCAGCAGCAAAATGTATTTTAGCCGCTTCAAAAAAAATTGTGTAAATCCAAACTAACCTTTTAAAACACTTAAGTCACACAGTAAAACAAGCTAACAGATCAAGGTAGCGGTGGACCTGCAACTCCTGTGTTCTTTGAGGTAAAATTACTGATTTTGTTTATGGAGTTATGGTTGCTTTGGATAGAGCAATATTTGGCTTACATGGCAGTCTGTTGGAAAAGGCTGTCTCATGGCAAGTTTAAGTGGGGAAAATACTCTAAATATAGTGTACACTTCAACTGATATTGATTTTTTTTCTTTTTTAGGTGGCTAAAATATGTTTTGCTGCTGACTCTGTCCACAGCAGTACATTGCGTAGCTTCCTATGCTGGGACTCCTGCTGCTTCTACAAACTCAGACCATGTTGACTGCTATCTACTGTAGGTAATACACTGACTATTGATAATGACCTAATACAACCAGACTGAAAAAAAATCTGAATTATTCCTTTAAGATTACTTAAAATGAAAAAGGGCAGTCTGAAGTTTAATTGTAAGGAATCAGCTTCTGATCTGTGGAGAAGTCCTGTTTCAATTACAAGTTGTGACATGAATAAAACAAATGTTCTGTTTCATCACATCAGTGACAAGGGAGTTAATAAAGGCACTTGGAAAGGACTACTTTATAAATAAATAACCTTAAATTAAAAGGAGCTATAACATGTCTTTGATGTGGCCACAAAAATGATGCACTTTTTTGTTTTTTTGTTTTTGTCTCGCATCTACACTTAGACCATTAATTATCAGTGCTGTAGATTACAACATGCCCATCTGTTTTGGACTGTTTTTAAAAACTCTAAGTAATAAAAAATCAGATTTTTTTGTACATTGATCATACATTTTACCTGACATCAACGACAAATGAAAACATTCTGAAGATCAAACCAGTGCAGTGACTTTTGTAAGCTAATGGGTGCCAGGGACAAAAGCTGCTCAGAGTGGCTGGATCAAAGTACTATTAAAGAAGCTGAAATTCTTTTACCACTTACAGAGTGCAATTCATTGTAGGGCTGGTATACACGCACAACTATGTAGTAAAATAAAAGATTTTGTTGAAAAAACACAGATGAGATGGTTCTTTTCACAGATTGGTCTTCAAGGAAATCAAGGCGAATGAAGATGTACTGATCCATTTCCAATTAAATCAGGTTATTTCACGTGTTCAGTGTTAAATTTTATTTGCAGTACAATTTCCCAACTGTTCAAACTCCCAGAGCACTGAAGAATATGTGTGTGCTGGACTGTGTAGCTGAATTGTTATCACAGTCCCGTATGTCTCGGTCACAGAGGGTGCACCAGGTTGAGGCTAGTGTACACTTTGACCCCCACCGAGGTGTGAAGTGCTTCGTGAAGTAAAGGAAAAAGACAAAACCACGACGCACGCTCACACACCTTAAGCTGACAGGCCACCGCTCGCAGTTACACACATGCTGTTGACAAGCCCTCACCTGGATCTCAACTCAATTCCCCGGGGCAGATCAGTGAAAGTGCAGAGGATACATCTGTGACAGGTGACCCAGTTCACTGAGGTTTTCTCACCTTTCACTCACCCCTCGGTTCACCCCGCTTTTGGAGGCACAGCGTCTGGAGTGTGTGGCATTTTTAATTTTGTCACTTTGAGCTGAAGTCATGGGGTGACAGGATATTTTGTTAGGAAGGGTCTGTTTTTATGCCTTTTGATGCTCCTGGGTGGCACCAACAAAGATTAATTTAATCTAAGTTGAGTTCTAATCAGAGTTTAAGAAAATTTAAAGATTTAAATTTTTTAAAATGCACAATTAAAATTAATCTCTTTTTAGTAAATCCAAGTTAAGTGATGTACAACAAAATGTTGCATTGCTTTTTAGATAGCTAAAAAATTGCTAAAAAAAAAAAAAGAAAAAAAAAAGGCAAACCTAACTATTATGTTGCTAGCTAGCTAAAAAAAAGAAAACTGAATGTTTCTAGCAAACTGAAAAGCTAATAAAACATTACAGTTTCCTAGCTAACTAAAAAACTTTTAAAATGTTATAATGTTTGCTAGTTATTGTAAAAGTTATACTGTTTACTAGCTGGCTAAAACATTAACAAAATACTACAGTGTTTGCTAGCTAGTTAAAAAGTTAACAAAAGGCTACAGTGTTTAAGTAACTAGTTTAAGAAGTAAAACATCACATTGTTTGCTAGTTTAAAGTTTTGGTGCAGCAGAATTAAATTTGATCTAGGTTTAGAGTACAAGCTAACCTGAGGTTTAAAGGGAGGCTCTTTAAACCTCTTTATTAATTTTAAGCTAGTTTTAAAGTTTGGTGCAACATAATTTAAAGTCACACTATGGTTTAATCAGGTTTAAAACTTCATTCTTGCTGGTGCAACCCAGCCCTGATGTGAAGTTGTACAGATTCATGTTTTCCTAGAAAACTTAGATGTAAGTTTCCACAGCATTTGATAAAAAAAAATATAAAAATGTGCTTAATGTAAAAATGTACTTTCCACCGCCTACCAAGTTTGGATTTAAAATATCGGTAATATTTCACTACCAGATGAGATTTAATGCATTTAATTTCAGGTCTGGTTGAAGCTTTTCCAGCATGGTGATCAGTAGTGTCCAGGCTCCAGCTCCTCAGCCAGGTGCATGGCCACCTCTGTCCAGGGGGAGGTGCTCCGCCCCTGGGGGTATCCTCTGTGCTGGACCTCCGTGATGTCCTGTGGCTCAAAGTGCTGAGGTGAGGTGATCCTGCAAGGGAAGGCTCTGGGGAACAACACCCTCTCAAGGACATCCAGAGGCAGGTCAGGGGCAGGGCGAGGTGTACTGTCCCACTTGGTAGTGTACCGAAACTGCTTGCTGCTGGAGTCCCTCCACAATGAGACGCTGTCCCGGAGGTCTGGCACTGCAGGGGGCTTCTCCGGCTGGAGGCCCATGAAGATGGTCCAGGGCCTGGAGGAGGAAGAAGCCGGAAGTTGTTTGGTGGAGATGTTCCCGTCTTCCTGAGGGCTTCCTGGCTGGTGCTTGGCATGCTTTGGTTTAGAGCTGCTCTGGTCTGACTGGAGGCACTGGGTGTGGTACTGGCTCACCGAGACTCTCTGGGAGAAATCCTTCAGGGGAGGAAAACCTTTTTTGTGTGCCCACTCTGCCACCTTCACATCAGCAAGTGTCTGTAAGTGGATGCAGAAAAAGTGATTCGTTTCTCAGATATGTGAAATAACCTGCCAACATCATTAAATGAGTACAGAACTAATTATAGTGACTGACTTTGGTGAAATTGAAGTCTGAGTTAGTACAGATTTATCAAGAATAAGAAAATGTATTCTGAACATTGATCACATTGTTTAGGAATGCTAACATTTCATTTAGTTGTAAGTTTTCTTTATAAGGATACCAATAACAGTGTTTTTATATGTGAATGTTTGTCTGATTCTGTCACAGTTTGGAGGTAATTAATGGAGTCAGGGTGTAGTTAATTACATGTGGTTCAATTATTTGTTTAAGGGGATATTTCAGGTCATTTGATGTAGGGTTGAATGAGGTTCTTATACATAGTCAACAGTAGCTGGCAGTCAGCTTGCTCTCACTTAAGCAATATACTGTTATGGACAGGCTGCGCAAGAAAAGGTATTTTAGCCACTTCAAAAAAGCCCATTTAATAAAATCAATATTAGATTAAGTGTATGCTTTGTTTTAAATATTTTCACCACTTTACTATCAAACAGCCTTTTCAGACAAAAACCAACATTATAGAAGCCATCTGTACTCTGTAAACCAGAGAGACTTCAGTGAATATGTACTAACCTTTTAAAACATGGAGATCACGCAGTAACACAAACTAACAGATCGAGGCAGCAGTAGATCAGCAACTTCTGTGTTCTGAGAGGTAAACTTCCTGATTTCCTAACTTGAAGTTTGGATGTTGTTTATCTACTTTTTGAAAGTAGTTTTAATGTGACAAGCTAAATTTCTTTGGGAGTATTTAAGAAGTTATTTAACTGCTTTTCATTGCAAGCTAGTTAGTAGTTTGGTCAACTACAGTTTTGAAGTAGTTTCCCCAACACTGAAGTTTTTGTTACCTCTAAATATTGGATGAAACGACAGTTAAACTAACCTTTTTATTGAGATAATTCATTTTGGCCTGATCCAGAAGCTCTCTGTGTAAAGCTTGAACAAGATTCCTTTCTTGCATTTCTTTCCTCTTATCTTCCTGCCACATGCGGCTTTTCAGATACCTGCACGAGAAATACAAAACCTCTGTTAAAAAACAGTCCATTTTAAGTGAAACAGCTTTTACTTTGGTGTGAATTGTTCTTTCGGCTCATTACCTTGCAACCTCCCTGTGGCACCAGATGCGGGCCAAATCCAGAGGAGTGTGTCCTGCGCTGTCCCGGGCCAAAACATCCGCTCCAGCCTGGATGAGGATCTCTGTGCAGTGCAGGAGGCCTTCAGAGGCGGCCAGGTGCAGCGGGGTCATCCCTGAATCTGTGGTTCTGGTAATAACAGTAAAACTATTTTCAAGACAGCTGTCTTCACGGCTTCATCATCATTATCATCAGTGTCATCATAATCATCATCATTATCCCCTGCAGTAGCAGCAGAGGCTATAAATTCACTGATCTCATTGTAATCATAATCTTACTTTTGCACTTTGCAGTGTTATTTCTAGTCTGCTAAATGTCTTCTAAACATGCAGCTGAGAGAATTAATGAACTAACACATAACTGAAAATAAAACCTGCACATAATATTCCCCTACACGCTGATGTTGGCGCCGTGCTCCAGCAGGTATCTGAGGCAGGAGGAGGTGTTGGGTGAGCTCTGGGAGGACAGCACCATGTGAACAGGCCGGCGACCCTGATGATCACTGCTGTTGATGCACCCTGGACTGGACTCCACCAGGAGCTGAACAGAGGCTAGCTGACCGTAAAGGCACGCCATGTGGAGCGGCAACAGATCCTGGAGAATCAAACACAAACACGAGCACAAAGGTTACTCCTCAATATTATAATTTATAACCTGTATTTAACCTACAAGACCTGAGCTCATATTAAGTCTAAGTGCCATGGGAGTAATGACCAACAAGACTTTTTCCACAGCAGACATCTTGACATAACAGGAGAAGGATGGATGTGTAACTAATAACATTAAGGAGGGCTGCATGTCATTTAGATGGATGCACTGGCATGGTTTACTGGGATACTTAAATGGGTCGCAGCCTTAATTAAATTAGGGGTGCAGAATAACTATGGGAAAATTATACAGTATTATTATTTATTTTTCTTAATTTTAAATTAGAATTTATAAATATTGGCTATAACAATATCTGATTAGACAGACTATGCCAAAGCATGCAATTAGATTTCTTAGACAAAGTAGTCTATAAAAACTAAAGTATATTTGTCAAGTTTTGTGTTGTGTGTGTATAACATTCGTTATCCATCCCTGTGTTGTAAGGTAATAAATTTGATAATAAATTACCTTTTTTTAAAACCTTCATTAGTGTTGCACTATTCTACTATACTATACCATACTACACTATACTACTCTTTATACCACAGGAATGGATAACCAATATACACAGTATATCCTTCACCATACTATAATGTTAATAAGCCTACCTTTCTGTTCACACTGATATCCACCACCTCCGGGCTCCCAGCAACAACAGCTGGCAACATGTGTCCGTCAGGAGGAGTTCTGCGTTTAAGTTTACTGCAAAAATGAAGCCATGCAGAAAATGTCAGGCTATTAATAGACACAAGAAAGATTCAAACTAACTGTTCCGGCTAACTTGCCCCGGGTTGGTCACAACGCAGCTTGCGGATGGTGATTTTGATTGCGTGATCAAAATCATCCCAAATAACAAACTAAAGCGTCCAAAGCAGGTAGCTTGACCACTGAATAAACGTTTAAATTTAGGCTATACACGCAGGAAAAAAAAAAAAATCTTAACGTTGTTTACCTATTTTTTCGCCTCCCACGTCTCATTTTCACAGATTTGTTGACAGGTTTCATGGTTGCCATGGAAACGTAGTAACCAGGAAACGAACCGTGATTTACGGCAACTCACCCGCACGCAAATCACGCTGGCTTAATGCTGAAACCAACAGGTTTCTAAACCAATACAGACACATATTTGACCCTGAAGTCAAATTAATTGCTTTTTAGTGATGTCATTTATTTATTTATTTATTTATTTATTCATTTAGGCCTGTTAGATTTTTCTACTTATTTGGAATATTTACTTGTCTCCCATTGTAATGATTTATTTTGTTTTCATCCCTTATTTTTTTATATTCATCCAAATATGAATAATGATAATGGACACACTAAAATGACCCAATCTAATATTTTATGGTTTCTTCTTAAAGGCATCTCAATAAAATGCTTATGTTCCTGTAAATACTTCCTCCAACATATTTAGTATATGCCTGGTATCCTATACAATTTGTAACACAGTTAATGAGGATATAAACTCATCTGTTTGTTGAAATAGATGACAAGAAAAGCCTGTGTAGGAAGTCATTTTTCTTTTTCTTGGTTTTGAACTGTAGAGTCATATTACCCGAAATACTGTGTATTTGTTGTCAAATGTCTTTTTTCAAAAATTTGAAAGTGTCATTTAAATTTGAGTCAACTTCATTTATATAGCACATGTAATATGGCAGGCATATAAACTCAGTGTGCTTCAAAATAAAAAGCAAAATACATCATGCATGACAAGCACAAAAATAAGATAAAAAGTATATATAATGAGAAGGTATTATTAAAAGGAAATAATAATAATAATAATACGACTTTATTATTATTTAATAAGACTTTAAAATGATGAAAAAGAACCCCCCAAAAACTATATATTGACCTCACACTTGCAAAAAAAGATATGATTTCAGTCTAGGAGTGATGTGTTTAAAGTTTTAGTTAACATTCAGAACAGAAAGTGTAAAAGTTGTAAAAGAAGTGAACTCCCTTTGTTTTAGCTTATTTTTGTTGATGATACCTGAGCAAACAGAGATTGCATGTGTTCAAATCAAAAGGGGGGGAACATCCACTTGATTTAAGAACATTTTATTCAGCAGTCACACTGAGCATGTTTCATAGATGCAGCCTTCATCATTATGTAATTGCCAGTTGTCTTTTCATCTCTTGAATAAAACCAAAAATAAAAGCCCACTCCCTCATACAGCAGTAACACGTGTTATGTGTGAGTCAGTGTAATAGCTTGTGACAGATACAGGCAGATGAGTAGCTGCAGGCAGGGCAGAAATGGATACTTCCACCCTCCTGTGTAGTCCACAGCTCTCTGCTCATACATCCCTGGTGAGCTCGCATCGACAGTGCATTAGAATTGGCAGCTCGCACTTGGCCGTGACTAAAGCAGATCAATACTGCCGATACTGCTGTGGAGGCCTCAGAGGGCCCCGGACCTGCAGCCGCATGCGAAGAGGCCGATATGAATTGGTCCGTTATATTCTCCATGTCTCTGTGGAGCTGAGGGGTCGATGGGCTCATCAGGCAGCAGGCCTCTCTGATCACTGCTATTGACCACTTGACCCTGTGGTGAACTGTACGGCCACATATGAGAGAGAACACTGTCTGTCATGGCAGAGATACTATAGTCTGGCTTTAGCATGAGTTTACTTTTTAATTAGATTAAATTATTATTTATAGCTATATGCTATAAATTATATACTATATTATTATATATACTAATATAATTGATATTTTTAGGCCATGCCATGCTTTAAATCTTGATATACACACTTCGCCACACCACTACACTTAAAACAACATGCTGTAAATTCTCAAACAGTGAAGATCAGATCAAGCCACTCAAGAGTATATAAAGTAGGGCTGGACAATATGGACAAAATAAAATATCACTATATTTTTGATCAAATACTTTTACTGATATGGTAACAATATTGTGGGGGTGACTACTGGTGCTTTCACAAAATATTAACACCATGGGATTTTAGTAAGTAATAGGGATGTAATAATATATGAAATATCACAATATTTTAATATAAAATGTCCTGATATCTACTGGACTATATCTCTATGTACTGTGATATTACAAGCTCAATTGTTTTATT
Source organism: Lutjanus erythropterus (assembly GCF_056507025.1). NCBI lineage: Eukaryota > Metazoa > Chordata > Actinopteri > Lutjaniformes > Lutjanidae > Lutjanus > Lutjanus erythropterus. The sequence goes on from NC_139339.1 coordinate 15,025,309, forward strand.
TCATTATTTTTGTTTTGTAATTTACATACATAATTCAAACATTGATTGCCAAAGATAATTTATGTCAATGTTTCACACAAGCTTAGGTCATGGCGGGCTGCTTTTATTTTATTTTATTAAAGAAGGAGAGCAGAAGCACTTTAAATGCTGTACATATGAGATTTATCATTTAATAAAGGACTTTTTAAAAGTTTTAAATTTACTTTAATGTAATGCAGCCTTTAAAACCAGGAAATTACAACACTCATGGCATGTCCACATATAGCGATATCTAAGAGCTAAGATATCTTGTCTTATATCATAGCATCAATACTATCAATATTGATAAACTGCCCAGCTCTACCTTTATTCTACCAAAAATATATACAAAAATCAGAAAACTGATTTGCTTATATACTGTATAGTAGTGATGGACATTTCTGCTGGTACAAAACAACAACCACTATAATCACCGTGCTCATTACTGAGCATCATTTTCTTTCTTTCATCTAATACGTCCACTGACAAGCTATTTCTGGAGCTTAATTTGAATATGTTTGACAAAGAAATAAATACTTAACTCAGTGTCTACTTACTACCCTTTTCCAGGCTAACACTAACCACCTTTAAACTCTTGTAGATTTCCTACAACTCTATATTTTCATTCAGGTCTTTAATTTGTGACTTCTCCTTTTATTCCCTGTCATTCTCTGTCTCAGAGAGCCATCATGGTCCAGTAGAGGGTCAAGGACAGGACACGGACCCCTGGCTTTCTGCTCCGAGTGCCAACCCCCCAGAGCCTTCGCCTTTATCACAACACAGCCATGCTGCTACTTCGCCGACACATGCATGTGTGTGCGCAGATAAAGTGAGTACGAGTAAACTGTGTGTGTGTATGCGTATGTGCATGAGTGTGTATATGGTATATGCGTTGAGCAGCATGGCCCTGCTGTGGCCTCTGCGGCTTCCTTCGACCTCGGTCACATGTCATGGAGGTTGTATGGAGCCTTCGTTTGTAGAGCTCTTTCGTGTTTGACTTTCAGCACAAGTCCCTGGACAACAATCCCCGACATGACCTCTTTCTGCTGACAGCTGAGTGTGTGTGTGTGTTTGAATGTCCATGTACTGTCAAATTCAGTCTATATGAGAGAGTATTCGCCTTAAAAGCACCAAAAACCTTAAAAGCTTTCTGTCATATGACATCTGATGCTCAATTTGCAAGAAATGCAGATTAGAGCAACTGTTTATATGAGTGTTTGGGCCTTCTAAATTTCTCCCTACTGCGCCGACACGCTCATTGCATTAAAAAAATATAATGTGTGTGTGTGTGTGTATGCTGCAAGTGTGCATGCACACATTAGCTACAGCGCATGCAGTTGGTGCAGAGCAGATTAGCAACGGGCTGATCAGAGATGTCTAAACCTGCTTAGGGCGAGGATGAAAATGAGATCATGTCCCAGCAGCCTCGCGGCAGCCTCTCCCATTGGTCTGTTACATCATCCAATCACATCCCATCTGTCTTCATTGGTGGTGCAATAGCAGCTTCTGCTTGGCACCTGACCAATTGGCTATCAGGTCTCAGAGCACATGGAGTGGAAATGCGTTCAGTCTTGTGTGTTTTTTTGTGGTTATGTATAAAATCTTTTTGGGTTTTAGATAGTAAAAGGGATGACAAAAGAGTAAGGGGCGTGCAGCAAAGGTCATTGGCCAGAAACAGAACAGGGACATCGCAGGGACATTGGCTTCCAACACACACTCAGTTTGGGTTTTTGTCAGGATTTGGTTTTGCTTTAAGGGCTCTTTGCTCCTCTGTGTGTTTGGAAAATACTGTGAACTCTTGGTCTTATAAAGCGCAACAAAATTCTGTTGACTTTATGGTAAAATGAAGATAATTTGTTTTTCATATATGCAGAAAAGATAAACTTCTTTTTTTAAATTCAGCTGTAGTCTTTGCTAAAGTGATAACGGTAGTGTTCTGTAACGGTAGCTAATAGTGTTAACAAACAATAGCTAAAGGCAGTCCTCTTCAAGAGTGGTGTTCTCTAAAAGTAATGGTAGCGTTCTCTAACAGCAAGTAACAGTAATATTTGTTAGCAGTAGCTAATGGCAGTGTTTGGTAATAGTAACGAATGGTTGTGTTCTCTAACAGTAGTTAATGAAAGCATTTGCTAACAATAGCTAACTGTTATGCTTGCTCATGCTAACTGATGGTAGTGTTCTCTAACAGTAGCAAATGGTAATGTTCTTTAACAGCAACTAACGTTAGCGTTCACAAACACTAGCTAATGGTAGCGTTCACTGACTCTAATGGTAGTCTTCTCTGACAGTAGTTAGCAGTAGTGTTCTCTAACTGTAGCTGACAGCAGTATAGGCTAACAGTAGTGTTTACAAAGAGGTTTAGCTTGGCAAGATGAGAAGATGCTCAGATAACAGATAAAAAAAAAAGTTGATAAGCAATGCTGGATTGATTATTTAATATTTTCTAACCTGAGATAACATGTGGCTCTGTATTATCAAATTGGAAAAAATCCAATCTTAGATTCTTCATATCCCAACTTAAGACTTGAGATAGGAAGTTTCTGTAATATGGACCCTGTTTGATGTATAACTAACTTTTTAATTCAGTGTAAAAGTGATGAAGAGCAAAGGTGAGGAGGAAAGTCAGGAGAGGGAGAGAAGAGTTAAGTATTAAAGTGAGGCTGTGGAGAAGAGGGAGAGAAAACAGAGAGAAGGAGAAGATGAGGAGTAGATACGAGAGCAAACACATGGCCTCAACATGCCTTCATATTTGATGAGCCACCTTACAAGGACCTTGTGCCCCTGGGGCTTCTGAACTCTGCTTGTGTAAGTGTGCTGATGCCCTCACTTTCCTCCTTCCCCTGCTGCACCTCCCTCTTTTTGCTTTTCCATCTTTTACTCCATCCCTTAGCTCCTCCTTCTATCTCTCTTTTTTTCTCCTCCTCCTCCTCTCTCTCTCTCTGTGCCTCATGCTCAGCCAGGCGGCAGCGTGCTAATGCACCATGGCACATTCTGCAGCTCCGAGTCACAATGCGACCAGGCTTTGCGCAGTGACCGCACGGCGACCTCCCTCACTATCGCTGCACACAGGCGCTGTGCTGTACCAGGGCCTGTTCAGGGCAAGGATGGAGGCGATGAGTGTGAAGGAGGGTGGGATAGAGGATGAAGGAGGAGAGGAGAAGAAGAAGAAGTAAGGTTCTGCCACTGACAGGTGTGATCAGATCAAATGACAGTGAGATAAATGGATGGCAAGTAGGGAAAGGCTGCAGCACCCTGTCTTCACTGAGAGACGTTTTTATGCCTCGTGTGAGTTATCAAAGTGCCAAAGCAGAGGAGGTTATGTGCTTATGTCTGCAGTTGTGGCACGTGAGCACGCAAAATGACGAATGCTCCTGTAACCAGATTGTTCTGAGTCATGTATGCAGCTTCATGTGGCAGAAATAAGATATTTTTGCACTAGTCGATGAGCCAACATTTGAGCCACTGCTACCACTGGACGTTAGACTGGAGAGAAGAGCAAGAAATGGGGTTATCCTTTCTTGCCCCTTACTCTCCTTTTCCTATGACAGGCCATGCTCCTTCACCCCCGAGGTCCCGACAGACATCCCGCCATCACACCTACCCATGATCCTGAGCTTTTTTCCACATCCTACAGACACGTTCTTCTCAATCCTCACAGTTCAGCAGATATGACCAGAGGGAAGGGGAGAGAGATAAATGGACTGAGATAGTGAGAAAAAGGAGTGTGAGAGGCCTTAAAGGTCAATGATAGGAAGGTGGACTGATAGGAACAGAGAAACCAAGAACATTTAATCTAACATTGGTACTAATCAGAGTTTAGGAAATCTTGGTTTACAATAAACCCAGACTTAAAATGAAACAGTAAACTGAAATGAAAGTTTAATCAGTAGGAAGATGCTTGCTTACCTAAATTAATAAAAAATAAATATTCATTTGTTGTACTACTTTTTTCAGGCGTTAATGTAAAATAAACTATTTACGCACTTTCTGGTTGGTTTATTGCATGTTCTGCCTACACTCAGTGGTGAATTAATGAGGGCACTTGGGCACACCTGATAGGTGTATCCTGCTATGCACTGGTAGCGCAAAGGGTGGAACAGGACAGGATACCCCTGCGCCCCTGGTGCAAGACAGCAAAGGTAGATTTTGACACCTTGAATAAAGTAAATCCACTGCGGTTCCTTTTTCCACTCGCACTTTAGATCAGCGTAACATAGGGCCCAGTCTATGTTTGCCTAAGTATTGGAGGAGCTAGTAAAGCTCAAACTAGCTCATGGCAGACCTGTCCTGTTTTATTTATTTTTAGAAGTCGTGATTAGACTCAAGAAGGCAGCACATCTCTCCTCCATCAAACCTGAGGGGGATTCTGTCCATCTGTTGGTTGTCACATCTTCCAAGCTGGCTCACTATACTGTAGGCTGTACACCTGATAACATCCAGCTCCACTCTGCTAAAATTCATCTACTAATCTTTAACAGTCGTTGGAGTAAAACAGATGGTTGTGTATGTGTATGTGTACAATTTAGAGCTATAGTTAAATGCTTAGCAGCTATGAACATCCTGAAGAAAGATCACTAATTTAACTTGACATACAATATTACCACCTCTAGATCTAAAGGATTAGTCCTGTAAATAAGCCTGACCATTCATATCTGTAAACCAGAGACTGACTTCCAGTGTGAAAAGTATGACAAAAAATATATACAACCTTTTTACATGCAACAATTGAAAACAAGAAGAATGATAAAATATATTAATTTTGTTCTCAACCAGTAAAATCTAAATAACTAATGTGAAAGATGGATGGATGAATGAATAAATTAAACATTATTATTTTAAAGCAACTTTGTTCAACCTGCATCCATCCAAAATCACACACTATAGCTCCTGATTAATAAAAGAGTTTCCTTTGCTGGTCAAAAGTATTTTTAGCAGATCTTAAAGGTAACAGAACAGGAGCAGATGGTTCACCAAATCATATGCCAAGCGTTTTTTAAAAGTGTCTGCCCCTTTCCAAACAGTTTCTCAGGACGACTTCCCAGATGGTTCTGTGTAACAAACCATCTGGTGTGTCAGGTTAGTGATATACATAGACAAACTGAAAATATCTATCCTACTGCAAGTTCCTACTTGATGTAGGATACTACATGTTTTAATCTAATGTAATGTAATATACATTTTTGTCAGACAAAGACTAAGACTGAATCAAGATCAGGTGCCAAAACGAACACTTCTAGCTTCGGAGATGCTTACATAAGCAACCTTATTTATAGAGAAATAAAAAATTGACGAATCTTCAAGCACAGCTGCTCTGTTAAAAAAAAAAAAAAAGCTGCAGCAGCAGTATAACATATACACCATCAGTCATATGATGGCATGGCACAGGGACACTTCAGAAAAGTAACCCTGAACACATCACGTCCTCTGTATTAAACTATAGACAGGATGGTTAGCAGCGATCATGCAGCTTGGAGATATTTACTGACCATCAACAGCTCAGCCCACAGCACTCAGTAGTCCCGTCCTCACAGTGAAGCTGCAGGGTTCACATACCCTCCAACTTGTAGACTTACTATTGCTGAAGGTTTGCTGAGAGGACTCAGTGGAAAGAAAACTTTATAGTAAAGGCAAGTACATTTCTGGTCATCAGGAGATTCAGTTCTCTCTCTTTTTTGGTGGAAAGTAACAGCCCCTCCACACCTTCTGAACTCAAACTTTTTTCTTGTATCCCCGCCTGCAGAGGCCAAAAAAAAGTTTAGGCACGGACACCCTACAGTTTTTTTTTTTTTAAATAAATCTTGAACAATACTTATGTAAGAAACTGATAAAAAAGGATCCTAGTTGAATTTTAGTGAAATAAAAATCAGCATCTAAGCATCAACAAACTCTCAACTTTGTTTATTTTCCCCCACATAAATCATGTTCATATTTATCCATGTTGCATGTACAAAACAAAACAACAGTCATGTATAGCATGTATTGGACAACAGATAAGTTTGAAATACTGCAGGGAGTAATGGAACAAGAAAGAGCAGCCACAGTTAGCTGTTAGATGAAGAGTTACAGGCTGCAGACCTCCACTCTCCTGACCCCTAATATAAAGACAAGAAATATTGAAAATATCTTCAGAGCTTCAGTGACACAGAAAAAAGGACTCTGAGTGGGAATTTCATTCTTTGCCCCCATGAACCTCCTGGACTTTGCCGCGACCTCGGAGTTTACTGGTTCAGCTGCTGTGTGAACTCACACTCTGGTTGTGTGTAAAGCTGCAAAGATCAACCGCTCAGCGACACCATTAACGAGGTCAAATTTACATGTTATTCATCCAGTCCTCTGTCAGGAGATCGCTGCTCTGCACTGTTAACCTGCACATGAACGTAAAGCTTTGAGAAATGCAACCACCATGAAACACGGCACATATATACATATATATGAGCCAACGCTGCATGTGCGTGCGTGTGACAGCTTTGCCACTGACACTGTGACCCATTCTTACATGGTGGTCTCTCCTCTTCTATCCAGGTCATAGAGCATTGGCTCATCCTGGTTCATCAGCAGGGCAACGCTCCACCAAACCCATTGTTCCTGTGACACGCATCCTGATTATATTCATAAAATCTGGTGTTGGTAGAGATAACACGACGTAAAAATGCAAATGCCATTGGGACAGCGATACCACAACAACAGCTTCAGGACAGTCAGCCACTTTGCTATAATGTGTACACACTGTGCCTCAGCAAACATAATACAACAGGAAGTGAAAGACACACACAGGCCTGCTCACTCTGTAAATGGTATTTTTCGCCTGGGGTTTTTCATCAGTTCAATTAAAGTGCTCGTATTTTGCTCATTTTTGCAAAGCTGTGGAGCTGGAATTAGGCCAAAATAAACACAATAAGCAGCAGAGGGGAGGAGGGTGGAGGGCTTACTTTTCAAACAGATGGATGGATCGACAGCTGATCCGATGATCTTCCCAAAAAACTGACAGACAGTGTTCTGACAGTTTTTTAACTCTCCAGAGACATACAGCAGCCTAATTACCATGTTAAATAATTCAGCAGAATGGCAGCAACATGCAGAAACACTGAAATCCATTTGGGCCGACAAGGCTAAAAGGATGTAGCCTCATAGCCTGTGTACGACATGTTGATCGCTGTATTATTGATGCTGCTGAGTGTTTTATCAAGCTCAACTGACACTGAAATAGACCTAAACTTAACCCCAAAGACGTTACATTTCATTATTCATACTTAAATCACAACAAAAAGACATTATTTGAAGAATGTTGATAATTAATGTATATTGATTGCTTGTAATGAGCTCTGAATAGTGCTATTTTGAATAGAGAAACACCCTTATTTGCATTTCTTGGTGTAAAACTAATTATGTAAAAGAAAATGAGGTATGAGTATTTTTTAAAAAGTACTAAATTCTAAATATTGGTTAAAACATCATACCACTAAATGTTTACAGGGAGCTAGAATATAGCCTTGTTTTTCAGCTTGACAGTGAACATTTTTGACATTATCAGGCTGATTATGAAAAGGGTTCAGAAGTTCAAGAGGTTGGAGAAGAATTCCCCTCAGCAGATGTAAAAATCCCCTGTGTTGTTGGTGAAATGCTTTTAAAGTTCAAGGCTGCAAAACAACCGGGACACAAAGTTCAAACAAAGTTCTCTAGATGATGTACAGTAAGAACGTTAAACATGAGGAAATTCAAATGATCGAAAGACAGACAGCGATTAATTTGGCTCACCTGGAAATGACAACGACAGAAATGTTTCACAGAGCACTGAAAATATTCTTGGAGTCTTGCTGCATATTTTTCTTTTTCTCTTTAGAGCGTCTCTTAGAGCTGAGGGGAAGTGCTGCTTTAGGTGATCATTATGTGTTGGTTTGTCACTACGAGCACCATCTTTGACACACTTTGTCATCTGACCCTAAAGATATTGAGTAGAGCAGCTTTAAGGGCAAGTAAACTGACTCAATTGTGAAAAAGAGCGGTAACATACTTTCTCAGAGTCTCATTTGTTCCGCCTTCATACATACTATAAGCCTGTGAGTGTGTGTGTGTCTGTCGGCTCGGTGTGTGTGATCCTCACCTCCCCTGGCATCCCCCGCAGCGCCAACACTAAGGTCTGCCACCCTTCCCGTCCAGCTCCTCTTACCGGGGGTCGTGACATCGGCAGGGCGCAGGGCAGCGGATTGTGATCCCGTCTGGCATGTTTGGGCTCCCTCTGCATTTCCATTCCAGTCTCCACGTAGACACCCACTGGGCTGGGCGTATTATGCTCTTATAGCTCGTGTGTGTAAGTATTTGTATCTGTGACAATGCCAGATGTGTTTGTTTTAACACATCCACACAGCTACATTTGTTCCTCTGTTGTCACACACATAACTGTATATACATTGGCATCAGTAGCAGCATGTGGTGTTAAGCCATATGGTTTAGACACTGTCAGGTGTACTCTTTATCACGTGTGTATGAGTGTATGTGTGTATGTGTATGTGTTTATCCAGGGATGGGAAGTAACTAGTACGAAGAGTTTTCAGGTATATGTACCTTTTGTGAGTATTTATTTTTCTGTACAGCTTTTTACTTTTTCTCCCTACATTTTAACAGAAATATCTGTACTTTCTACTAAAACCAAAGGAAATTTTTGATTATTCTTATTTTGCATCATTGCAGGCCAAATACCCAACATTAAAAAACGATGTCAGCTTAAACAGATGGGACAATACCACAAAAAAATGAGTCCTTGGTGTATCCATCAGTGCATATCACAAACAGATGTAAAAGACAAAAAACACGTAACAGCATGACCGAAAAGAGGTATCAAGACATAAATGAAGTAACAAGACAGAAAACAACATAAGGGAAGTAACAAGGTGTAAAAGAGGTAACAATACATAAAACAACCCAAAAAAGATGTGACACAATGAAACAGACACAGAGGGAGACTAATGTGGAGAAAAGGTGAGGTTCAGTTGCACAGAAACAGCCAGTAGTATACTTTGAGCCTGTACTTTTTCACTTTTACTTGAGTAAAGAAGTCAAATCAGTACTTTTACCAGTCTTCCTTACACAAGTATCTGTATGTCTACTTGAGTAATGAATATGTGTGTACTTTTGCCACCTCTGGTGTTTATTATATTTAATGCACTCTCATATGTGCTTCTCATCCGTGCACATTTGTCTCTCTCGACACAGGCCTTTGTGGGTTTTACTATGTGTTGGTACACCCTCAGGGAAAGAGATATGACCCATAAAGCCCAGCATGCTCAGTGTTGCCTCTCCTCATCCGGTGAGGGTATCGGCAGATGCTTGACCCGGGGTCGCCCTCACAATTGTGATTGAGGCGTGAAAATAAGTCTGGGCGTGAGAAATCAGGGTTAACTCACACCCCGGACCAGAGTCTGGCTCCTCTTCTTCTCAGGTGTCCTCTCACCTCAGATAATGCTAATGTGCAGAGGGGAGACCGGACCTGAAAGGGAACCTGAGAGGATGTTTTCACAAAGTCAAAGGACAAATAGAGGGTGTTTAAGGATAATATTGTTCTCTCTCGTCACCATCCTCTCAAGCATTGGTGATTCAAAGTTTTAAAAGTGGTGTAACATTCCCCTGCAGATGTACAGTAAAGTGTCTACTGTACTGTAGAAAACATCTCAGCAAATGCAAATATGAACACATTCATAGAAAAGAGATGGTGTCAGTCAAAAAATTGCAGAGCAGTCATTAATTTCAGACCGGTATACAGTTCTCTGAAAAACACTGACTTCAAACTTACTGTGGTCATATTATAGATACTGAACATTGTGCAAAATATATCCAACTAGCAGCTTCAGTTCTAAATTATCTGTATTTATCCATCTTCTTCCGCATCAGCTTCCACTTTATGTGTGGTGATACCAGCATTACTACAGAGGAGTGTAAATATATGGAAAATTAAATTAATTTCTTGAACTTGACAGCTTTCATGGTCAATATAGACCATACTGGGGAATTTATTGCTTCATTTAGTGCCTCAGGCTAGATTTAGCATCAACACTGACTGGGCATCCACATGAAAATTTTTCCCATTAACATATCTCAGATGTCTTTACACTATGGGGAAAATGTGGTGGTGTTGTGATTTATAGGTTAAAATTATGCAGTGGTTTTACTGGTTCAGTTGTCCAAACCATCAAATCTGCCCACTTCACTGAACTGAATGTTTGCCTGAAATGTAAATGGAGTGTAATGAGTTGACAATTCAGTCTGATACCCGGCTACTGCACTGGCCCTCTTTGGGCTGTATGTGGCACATGAACTAAAATGAGTTTTTGACACCACTGGTCCAGGTTTAAGCAACAAAATTTCTTGGGTAGGTTCAGAAAAAGATCGTGGTTTGGGTTAAACATATACATTAAGTGTACTTGAACTGATAAAGGATGAAGGACCAGTGTGTAGGATTTAGTGTCATCTAACAGTGAGGTTACAGATTGCGAACAACTCTCCTCAACCTCCCCTTCCAAGCATGTACAAGAGCCTACAGTGGCTGCAAAACTTGCACAAAATGCAACAGGCCCAATCTAGTGTCAGTGTTTAGTTTGTCTGTTCTGAGTTTTGTAAAAACATGGCTGTGAAACATGGTGACCTGCTTCTCCTGTAGATATACTGTAAACATCTCATTATAATGAAAACACAGCAATTCTTATTTTCAGGTGATTAAACACTAATGAAAACATTCTTATGTATATTGTACTATATTTCTACCACATACTGCCAATAAATCCCTGTAAGTTTAGTCCTTTAAATATTGTTCCTGCCATAACCTGAATCCCTCTCAAGCAGAGCTCTATTTGCACACATTGGACAATCTGTTTGCCCCTCCAGATGTTACTACCTTCTTCATCTTCCTCACTGTCTACCTGCTTCCCTGCAGGAGCGTCTCCCTTTCAGCAGCTGCTGAGAAGCTGCATGCTTTTATATCACTGCGACGGTGCTCTCAGGCAGTGAGAGGAAATGACATCTCACCTCACCCACACAGCCAACAACACAGGCTTTTAAAAACCTCCCCGGTCCTTCCCTCAGCCGTGTCCTCGCCAATATTACACCGCCGGCCTAAGAACAGCGCTCCCCGCTCCACTCTGACCTAATGGGCTGTGAAGCACTGAAGGGAGGGAGGCGGGTGAGTGACTATCTCTCACCTCTGTCTGCCTTTTTCCTCCTCTGCGAGTCCGTCTTTCTCTATTTTTGGTTTGATTGCTGTAGTTTGTGCTAAAAACAACAAAAAAATGTTTATTCCTTTTAGTGTCAGATCTAGGATTTATCTCTATCCCTGCAGTATTTTTGTCACTGAAGTCACTGGTCTAAATACAAACCAGAGTTTACATCTAGATGCTTATTCCACAGCTCAAGAGCTTTGGGGGCCAAACCTTCCTTGGCAGCTGATGCAGGGGGGCAAAAGATTTTGAAATATCAAGATTGTATCTCTATGTGCTGTTGTTCTGCCATATTTCTCTACAGGTACTGGAAACAGACAAATCTCTCATGCTCTGATCATGTGTTTCTGATGTTACTTTGGCAGATATCCTCCACTCCTGGATCTTATCAGACCAAACACAATCTTTTACTTAATATGTAGCAGGTTATACAGTATATGATGACTGACAGAGGAGCACCACCAATCCAGATTTGAAAAGACACACCTCACACCAGGGCTGCTGCTGGCCATTTGGATGCCCTTAGTGTAATTGCTTTGTGGTGCCCTCACCCCGACCCCCTTATTATAACACATTTATGTTGCACAGAGACATGATTTTTTGCCCCAAACTGCACGAGATTAGCATTTCCGTCATGGGAAGACTCTTGGGTGTATAGAACCCATGTTATTCTCATATATTGTTGTGACAGGCCCTTTGAAAATGGCTATGCAGTTTTTCGTTAATCAAAATTTTTACCTTACCTGACAAGTATGACACAGTCCTCCTGGTTCCCTGTCAGGTTTATTAATGCAGTAGGTGGAGCTGTGAAAGCTCATTTTGGTGCCCCCTCGCAACACAGCAGGCTCACAAAACTCAAACAAAACTGACAAATTAAGCAGTGCTGATCAATTGTGAATCAAGATTCTGTTATGACATTGCCTTTTTCTCACCTTACATGTTTTCACAGACAAATTATATTGTACTGTTAAGCTGTAGATTGAGAAAGTTTGCAAGCGGGTTCCTGCTTGAAAACGGACCAAGCACCGCCCATAGACATATATACATAGACACTGAATTGAACCACTTGACCTGTAAACACATACAGATAAATGGGGGAGCTGTACTTTTTTTCTGGATAAAAGGCGCTATAACATCTACATCTGTTAACCAATTTCAGTTAGTTGTTGTTATATTCAAGAGTTCACAATCTATGTTGAGTCAGGAAAAATAGTTTTTCCTGCTCCATGTAGATCATAAACCCCTGAATATAACATGACTGAAAACAGCAGCTCCCCGTCAGCAACACTCAGCATCGCAGCAACAGGTCAAAGTGGTCACTCGAGTGTCTTCGCATGTCTACGGCATTGCCCCGAAACTGGTTGACATTTGAGGAATCAAAACCAGAACATCTAGATTCCACAGTGTTGAAGGAATTTGTCTTCCTGATTTTGTAGTAATGTACTGTAAGATAAGTTTGAGAAGTCACAGCAGAAGCAGCACCTGACTGTGACATCAACCTTGATATCATTCAAGTTTTTGTTGTTTTTTTTTGACATGTCACTGACTTGGTCTTGGCTACAGCTGGGTCCCATGCCAGAAATACATGTCTCTCTGCTGTTATTGTTTCTGCACTAACGTGCAAAGATTTAGTTGTGGAAACATTTTTTGTGTGTGTGTGTGTGTGTGTGTGTGTGTGTACTGATTGTAAGACTGCTTTAGGAAGACGGAGTGCAGAACAGGTTTGCAGATAGATCCACATCTCTGCTCATGCTACAAATGTCATGTTGATTACACACTCAGAGATTATTGCCTGGTTTGATCTCTCTAAGTCTAAATCTCAACTTTGCCTCAACTCTCATGAAGCTTTGTTGTAACTTAAATCCTGTTTTTGGTTGCACAAAACCTCATAAATTAAGATATTCCTTTAATTCCGAGTTCCTTTAGATAAAAAAAAAAACCTTTTAAGGGATTCTGTGCAATACCCTTAAGTCAATCTCTCACATACGGAGAAATTCAGCCTTAAATGTCATATTTAAGGGGAATGTTTAAGTTGTTTTTGATCAGGTTAATCTGATTTTTACGCAGCTCTGTCATGTTGTTGCTATAGATCCCTCATATCCCACCACTGACATCTGACCTAAACCAGTCCAGTCTGGTGCTCTGTGATGGATATGTGTGAGTCAGGAATAGAAGCTTTGCTATGACAGCTGTACATCACTGTCATGTGTTTGAGGAGTTGACCTTGCACAACCAGGATCCATAAACTAGTGCACAGGAGCAGGGGTGCAGGGGGGGAGAGGCCCCTTTAGTGGCCTTAAAATCAAACAGCACTCATAGACAGCAGCCTCTCCCCTCTGTGTTTTCAGTCGGCTAGGCAAGAGTGGCAAAGATAGCATCATTAGACTACTCAGCTCAGCCGAAGACATCACGAAAGAGATCTCATGATGGATGATAGTGGGACTGAAAGCTCAGGCCGAGGCACGTTTGCCCGCAGGACACGAAACAGCAGCACCTCAGGAGCCAGTCGGGCTCCATGGTCAGAGTTCGAGGACGATGCAGGCCGGGCCGAAGGAGCCCTCTCACATCAGCTTGTTTTATGAGACATCTGCAGGCTAAACTGACCTGACAGCGTTTGATGCATTTGCTGCCTGGCACATAAGCGATCTGAAAACACCGAGCTATTTTTGCTGATGTTAATTTGCTCTGTGTTAGGGCCCCGGTTCACAGCTCGGTCAGCCTTCCCTGATACTATATTCCCGTTTGTTTCAGTAAAGGTTCTCCCGTCACATCGCATTTAGGTCGAGATGCCTGTGAACTGTGAATGCACTGCGCGCAGGGACTTGGCCACGCTGGGGCTTCCGGGTCCTAGAGCCTGTCTGCTCCAAAGGAGGATCTTCCCATGTTGAGGGACTTGTTAATAATTTCTAAGTTTTCCTGTATCATGAGGTTGCTGAATGAAAAGTAGAAATTCAGACAATTAAAAAATCCTTTAATTTTTTCATGCTTTTATTGTGTGGATATGAAGGGGAATCTAAGGCAAACATCTTTGAAATTCCACTTCACTAAATAGCCACTAAAAAGGTTTAAATTTTTTAGCAATTAATAAAATATTAACAAACTATAGCATGCAATGAAATATATGAATGAGACTAATTTAATCTTTTCTTCAGTCTGATGTTATTCTTTCAAGCCATATTGGTAAATGTGGTATTTGTAAATATAAGTTTTTTTGGTGTCATTTTCTGAAAATCAAAAATACATAAAAACTGAATAATAGCACAATAAATTATCATATATATGAAAAACAGACTATTTTAAATATACATTTTTAAATAAAAAGGCATATGCAAAAGTGTAATTTTGTCAGTATAAATGACTATATTTGTAAGAGTTAAAAAGTACCTGATGTGTGCAGTTGTATCCTCCAAACAGCAGCAGCCTGGCCGTGTGTCTTCTAAGAAAAGGCAGCGGTGTCTCCTGTCTTTATACCAATCCCTCCTCAGTGGGCAAGCTGATCTTGTCATTCTCCTCCTCGTTAACTCTGATTTCATGAATAATTCATCACACAATCACGACCGTAAATGAGCACGCTAATTGGTGCCTTTTTTATTATCATCATTATTATTGTTATTATTCCCCATCTCCGGTGCGTACGATTAAACATGAAATTAAATTAATGTGATGGTGAGAAAAATATTTTTCTAATAGCCCTGCATTAACCCTCTTGTTAATTTGAAAACAGATTTAGGGAAATTAATTTTAAATTTGAACACAGTTTGTGAGGGGAAGAAAAAAAAAACTCCTAAACAGCTAATTTAAGTATTAATTTGTGTAATAGCTCAATTTGTTTGCCAGTGGAGATATGCTAATATTTCTTTTCAAACTAGTCGAGAGGAGAGGAGATTTAACTGAGCCTAAAATAAAACATTAATGAAACTAAATATTGAAAACAAATTCTGATCAAGATGATGTTATGTGTGCTGCTCTGTTTAAGAAGAAAGCCAGGGATATGTTTTTTTTTTCCATGTCATATCAGGCCAATAACAGAGTTGCTATTTTATCCGCTCCTTAGTACTTTTTTAATTTGATGTCCATTGGTTAATTAAATTGGCATTCCAGTGGTACATACACAACTCTAGTGTGTGTGTGTGTGTGTGTGTGTGTGTGTGTGTGTGTGTGTGTGTGTCCCTTTAAAACAGCCAGAAGGTTAGTGTGTGCCTTACAGTGAAGCGGTTAAACGGAGGTTAACACATGTTGAGGCAGAATACAAACATAATTAGGTCGCATTAAGTTCATGACTGAGTAAATCTATTTCCTAAAAATGTATGATTTTTCCCTTCTTTGAGATTTCTGGCATCATTGGTGTGCAAGGTTTGAATTGAGGTCAAGGTTGCTAGAAAAAAAAAAAAAACACTTTGAAGTTACATTTAAAATTCATGTAACAACCACACTTACTACGTCATGCTAAAGGCGCACTGGTTTACTACCTTTTATTTCTGCATGCACAGGTAAGCTACAAACTGGCTGTATGAATCTGTTAGTGTGTTTACAGGTCTGTTACGAGATTCTTATGTTTCATTAATGCTGCCTTTTTTTTTTTACAGTAAATAAATAAATGGTCCTGTACTGTTGTAGCAGCATCTAAATACAAATTCAGAAGTTTAAAAATGTCATCAGATCTCATCTAGTGGACAGTTAGCTTTGGTATGTGACTGCTCTGAATATATTGCTCTATATTGCTGTAGTTCCTTGATGTACAGTGCTGCACATCAGTCACAGAGGCCACCTCTGGACAACGCTTTCCCTCAGGAACAGGTGAATAAGATGTGTTCCGATGTGTTGGAAAAACACTTGTAATAGTCCAGGTCCGCGAGAGGATTGAGGTCCGAGACCTGCAGTGCTCCTGAAAAGCGGGCGTCATTTCTCTCTAGTTTGCGTCAAAACACATTAAAATGCACCTGCAGCAATATAAAAAAAAAAGCCTGTGCTCTGTCTCACTCTCTCTCTGCTTTTTTCTTCCTCGCTTCATCTTTCAGGCAATGATGGCAGCAGCAGCCAGTTGCCATGGCAACAGAAGCAGATGTTGAGGGGTTTCTCCTGTGTGATGGGATGTGAACTATTGACCTCTGCCTTTAAAAAAAAGAGAAATGGCAGTAATGGATATGGATTTATGAGTGTATGGGCTGTAGCTACATTGCCTCTAACGCAGCCTGGCACACCATATGCCACTGTATGCATTTTTTATGATGTGGGCCTACTTACTCGCAGTGGTTGGACGATTTACTTCACTCATGTGCTTGGGGGCTTTGCAGCAGTATACACATACTGTACATTGAAGCTATACAGCAGAAACTGTACCTTTACCTCTGTCTATAAATGTGATGACACAGGCAGTTTTATAAGCAACAGGTTCTTCGACTGAGACAAATCTCAGTCCAGGCAAGAACTCACAAAAGAAATTTAGACATATTGAAAAGAATACGCTGCAGCCCAGGTTTATATATGCAAATAAATGGCCTAGTCTTCTACACGTGACTCATACACACAGCTGAACCAACTGAAGACCTAATTTGACAGACAGAGGATGCATATATGCATTGAAGGCTTCGGGCACAAAATGAGTCACAACAATGCCACAGTAACCACAAGGGCCTACTTCTGCATGCTTTCCACAGGCTACAACGTGCAGGCTGCAGGCTCTGACGTTTTACATACACAAAGACATACTTGACCGCCGGTTCTTGCATGACTGTCCCTTTTTGTTTGGCATTTATGTCGCTGTTTTTGCAGCAGACCAACATAGTATTCTGTCATGTAGCACTTGAGGGACATAGAGGTGTGGTTAAAACTAGCCTCAGGCTGCACTGTTGGAATAAACAATTGCTCTTAAAAAAACTAATTAAAGATTTTATTTACTTTCACCAGGATGCTCTATTAATGTTGAAATATATTCTCTGAGAGAACCCTGGCGGAACTGGCATCACAATTATTATAATAATAATTATTATTCATTAACTTTATTCATTCATTGTGGGAGAGGTAATGAACAGACACTTAAAATGTATAACATAAAGAAATACCATAAATATTTAAAAAACATAAAAATACAACATTTTCTGATCAAAGAACTAAAATTATAGATTAAACTAAATGTATCTGTTTTTTTCCCCCTCACTTTTACAGGGTTTGCTACCGTCACTACATGCCACTAATGGAGGGATTTATGTCTACTTAATAAACAAAAGTCCTTCTGCACAGTCACGCTCAGGGATCAGCTGCTGATCGGTCACAGGAACATCTCAGGTAAGAACATTAACATAAACCACTACACACTGAGCTGAGTTGGTGCGATTTTATTAGAAAATCACAGTTCAGTGTGCGGTGGTTTATGGTGATGGATTTATGTCTACTTTGTGCCCATTTAATTAGCAGTAAAATTCAAATTGCCTGAATAAAACTGAGCTGAGTTGTGAAAATGTTTAAAAAGCTGGTGTGTGAACAGCGACAGACCCATCATCTCTCCCCAGGTACTGTATGTCTTTCCACTCGTCAACCTCCCCAGTGGAGAGAAGCAGAAAATACAACTTAAGACATCTACTGTCCTTTTAAATTTGAACATGGTGGCACATTGATTTGTTTTTAAATGCTTTGAGCTGGTAGCGGGAACTTTCCTCAGTTGAGGTTTCTGCTGTAGATAGTACCCTCTCAACACAGGCAGTAGTATTAGCTCATTGTCATAGTGATGTTGCATGAAACTGCCTTTTTTTTTTTTTTTGCATTGTGGCTACAAGTGTGCAAATATCTTCCGCCACACTTGTACTTTCGTCGAGCCTAACCAAGCTGTAGAATTGAGACATATGACCTTTTCCCCTTACTGACAGAGGCCTTGTAAAGAAGTGTCAACCAGAATGAGACAGTGTATATTTGACAAAATGTGGCTTTGACTCTGTTGTTTGGTGCCATCCACAATGTCCATCTACAATGTTTTATTAAGTATGAAGTGAGTCATGCATATTACATTTGTTACAAAGTTATTAGAGGATGAACTCTTCTCATGTTACCTAACAACCAACACCGCTTTTCTCATCTTCCCAAGCTTTGTAACTATTGTTTTTTTCTGCCAATAAGATTAATCAATAAGATTATTTTAACATTTAACACATAGAAATGTGTGTCAGTAGCTTGAAACAGCAGGTTGTTGCACTGGATATTTATAAAAAAAAAAAACAGGTTGAAAATGGCAGAACATTTCACTTGTTACAAGAGAATAAGACTTTTCGGACTCTGTAATAAGCGAAAACACCTGATAAGATGGAGATTTTGCAGCGTGGTCATCATTTCTTTCTTTCCTCTTCCTCTTCCTCTTTTTGTCAACAGTATAAATTGGAACCAGTGACTTGGCCCCTTTGTCTTCTGTTAGTTGTCTCATTTTATTCCAAAAACTGATACACACCTCTTTTAAAAATGGCCACAGTCGAGGTCTACAGTCCTCTATCCTGTATTTCTCTTATTTTCTCAACACTTGACCTAAGCAGAAGAATAATAGTCCCTAGAAGATTGACTTTATTATATATACGCAATTAATCTTTAATCTGTTCCTCACCTCCATCCAGAGCTGTGACTCCCGCTCTCTGCCTGCACATCAAACTTTCATAAGGGTAATCGAGATAAACCTGAAATGGAATAACTGCTCTTTCTGTATGATCCCGGAGGAAAGGTGAAAGAAAATGTTTCCAAGGTGTTACGAGGTGCCAGACGGCTCTGTGAATTAGCTTTTCCACATAGATGTGCTGCCTGGGCAGACATTGAATGGTATTGGGTGTAAGTGGTTTCCAATAGAATATTCTACGGGTGCCTCAGGGAGCGAATGGTATCTGTGTGTGTTTGTGTCAATGGCGCCACCAAGGGGTTGCCACAGCCACCCTGATATATAATATACATGCATAATGTATCTGATATTTGACATTAAGTGTTATTCAGGAGAAGTGTGCAGGATTTAAGTGCAATTTGACGAGTGGTGCTAGATGTTGGTTTCCTCAAGGTGTGGCCAATCCACCCCAACCTACGCCTCACGATCTGGCGCCGGTCTCCCTCTCTGCCACAGTTCCATGTTGCTGATTTTGCTCAGCCACCTGATCTTAAAAAGGCGCTTCGGACAGCTGTTGATGAAGGTCTTGATTTTCTGCAATATCCTTTTTGTCATTTCCCACATCTCTGATCCGTAGAGAAGGATGGAGGTCACATTGGAGTTGATGATCCACACTTTTGTTTTTATGGCTACAGGACCAGGTGTTGTTTAATACAGTGCTTTATAGCTCAAATATACACTATTTTGGCAATTTTTTTGTGTGTCACAGTGTGTTTCCTGACGTTTGGGGTTAAGTCTATCCAGCGTAAACTTGGACATTTTGTATTACAGCATTGTGGAAAATGTTCTTTTTTTATCAAGAGATTAAGAAAGTAAGTAGTTCGGATGAGTTAGAAAAAAAAATCTCTTGTTATGTTGCAGCAGTTGACATAACAGAGAGCGAGAGCAAGAGCGAGAGAATGTGTGTGTGTTTGCCTAATAAGTTTGCACAGCCATGTAATTCCCTGCTAGTCTGTCATACAGATCTTTTTTCTCAGTCTTATATAATGTAGCTCAGATAAGGTGAACTGGTCATGCAAGGATCTGCGGGATTAGGCTCTCTGTGTGTGTGTCTGTGTGTGAGTGTGTGTGTGTATGTCTGTGTGTCAAACAGACATGGACAAAACATCACAACATGATGCAAATACACCAAAATAAACATTGCCCTGGGGTGTACATTCATGCGTGCATGCATCTGTACAGTGTATACATCTGCATGCAATAAATAATGAGCAAAACACAGAGTACATAGTATACAGATGGTACGCTGTATTCACCACTAGAGAGCGCTCATCTTCAGTGAACTTTTGACCCCTGCTGCTGGGCATTCAGACAATATCACATCTGTTATTACGTGATCTAGCTTTGATTAATTAGGCGAATATGATGGTACACACTGACTCTATGACCTTCCAAATGAGGACGAAGCCCACGCTGGATGATTAAAGGGGCGAAGCAAATAGAGAGCGTGAAGTGATGCAAATTGACAAACTATGAAACAGAGGAGAAAGAGAGAAAAGAGACCGAGGGGAACGTGGGAGGAGAAGAACGAGAGGAGCTGACAGGACTGGCCATAGATGCAAGAGTGTTTTGCTTGATGCAGTTGGACAGTCAAAGACATGTTGCTCTGACTGTGTGGATTAAAATACACAGAAGCTTTCTGTCTCTCACAGCTGAGCAGATCTGTACATCCATCCATCCATCCATCCATCCATCCTGCGCTGTGCTGCATCAATCTTTTCCTCTTTTATCTCTCTCTGCCATGGATGGATTACTGATGGACCTACTGGGCCTCACATGACCACAAAGAGACACAAAACAAGTACAGAGAGATGCAAAACAACCAAAAAGATTAGAAATCTCAAGGTCATGCACTTTGACCACAAAGATACACAAATTCACTACAGAGAAATGGAAAACAACAACAAAGTGACGCAAAACAACCACAAAGAGAAGCACAATGACCACAAATAGATATAAAGTGACTACAAAAAGACATAAAGCCACAAAGAAACTGAAAGTAACAGCAAAATGACCACAAAGAGACACAAAGCAATGACAGACTCAGTGAATGCAAGGATACGCAAAACAGCTTAAAAGAGGCACAAAGCAACTACAAAGACAAAAAGAGACATGATATAACTACAAAAAACACAAAACAATCACAAAGACACAAAGAGAGATGCAAAATGACCGTGAAGAGATGCAAAATACGCACAAACGACATAAAACAACTACAAAGAGACTGAACATTTACCATGAAGAGACACAAGACGACCTCAAAGACTCAAAACAGACACAGAACAACTACAAAGATGCAAAACCACAAAGAAACTCAAAGCAACTTCAAGAGCAAAAAGAGACACAACCAGAAGTAAATTCACAAACACAGACAAAGTGATGCAAAACAATGTCAATAAGACTGAAAACAACCACAAACAAAGAGGGGTGGAGGGTTTTTTACATGTCTGCGCCCAGGGACTCAACATCTTACAATCCCTTCATCCTTTCTACGAGACATTCTTCTCGGTCAGGCTGAAGTCACATCTTCGATTTCCTCTTTCTCTCTATTACCCTCCTGGTTGTAGCCATGCCCTCTTCCTCCTCCTCCCGCTGCTCTCTTTTTTTCCCTGCCGTTCTTCAGCCTTCAGGCATCTGCCACCATGAGCTGATCAGAGGACGCTCACTTATGACCGGAAATATTCATCATCCCCTCGTATAGCATCCTGACCTTCAGATGAACTCGCCTCACAGCTCCAAGGAGGCCACTGAGAAGCAAAAATGTCGTCAGGTTTGACTTTTTCACGTCCTTTGCTGGACTGTAGTACATTTTCTAATGTCTTGAACTTGCCTCGTACCTCTTGGTCATATTTCAGATATTATTTCCCTATTATATATATATTTTCAACATCAGTCAAGGCTCACAACCATGTTCCCCCTTGTATCAAATGTCCAGATGGTGTTTAGGTCAGCTCATCCCAGTCCAAGTGCAACGAAAAACATTTGTATGACATTACAGATGAGAGGTTCTGCCTTTTGCACATGGTAAAAAATACTATATTTTATTCATGCTGCAAGGTACACAGCATGTCTCTTTGATTGTCAAAGGCCCTCCTCAGATATCTCACTGAATAAATAAAATCTATATGTGTATATTTTATTACAGTGAGTGGAAGTCATCCATCATATATGTGTGTTTCAATAGGACCTTGAAAAAAGGGTGAATTACACCCCTGAAAAACGATTCTCTATAGAGGCATTGTTACTCATTCAGCCTCAAGAAGAGAGCTTAACTCATAAAAGATCAAATACAGTGAGACTGCTGTAGGTACGGAGTTAAATGTGGTGTATATAAGTGCTTTAGACACAGGAGGGCTTGCTTTTCATTTGACAGTACACTAATAAGATGTAACAAGCTAGAAATGAAACTATAAATAATATGTTAATCTAGACCCTTTTTAGACTGGACCCTTATCAGATTTTATTAGGTGGTAAGTAGAAATACATTACCTCTATAATTCTGGCTTTACCTGGGACTTATGGGAGGTATGTGAGTTTACAAATTACACTCTAATAAAGTATAATAACAGTGGGATATAATACACTTACGTTCACAGTACAGTTATGTCCCTAATTACCCTCTAGCAAGGTTCTACAGGGTATAAATACTGTCTAAAAAAGAACATTTCTAGTTTTTATCTAATTTATTGTAAGTACAGCCTGTGTTTTTAGTATACTGTAAAATATATAGTGCAACCAAAAAGATGGGAGAAAATCCTCATCAAATATTTTAAAGAAAATAAAGTAAAAAGACAATTTCTTTTTTTCAACTCCGTCTTGAGATTCAACCTGTACTTTTTAGGATTTTCCAAATGTTAGTTTAAGTATACATTTCACTCCGCTCATTTAGCTTCTTTACTGTGTGCCATGCTGGATATGAATACTGTGAGTTTGATTTGCAACACGCTCTGACAGCTGCTCGCACAAGACTCCATCAGCCAATCGTCTCAGCCGCCGCCAGCCTCTCAGCCAATGGGATGACACGGGGCCCTCGGGGGGGTGTGTCTCATTAGCTAGATTCCAGGACCTGGCTCTGGCCCACTGGACGCACTCAGCCGGAAAGGATGCAGTCCAGAGGGGGATTCATCATCTGCAGCATCGTCTCCTCTTCATCGCTGTCTCTTCCTCCCTCTTCACGAAAGAGGGCAGGGGAGGCAAGAAAGTAAAACACACAGAGGAGCACAAAACTGCCAGCACTGGGTAACAAATACCATTGCTTTTCTCCTTTGTTTTTGTCGAAAACCTGCAATTCTCTGTTTTCTGAAAACTTTGATTTCCTCATTTCAAACATTAACAGTTGAGGCTTTTCTTTAAGATCAGCTGAAATTTAAGCATCTGTTCTCTCAGACACGTGGCCACCAGCAGGAACATTTTGTGCTTTTGAGGTCCTCCCTCTTGCTATTTTGGGCACACACTAAATAGTCATGCTTTAGGGCAATAAATTCATCTTTGTTTTCCAAAATATAGGATTGAAAGGTATTTTTGACTCATGATGGATGTGTATTTTTAATACTTTTCCACCAGTATAGTTGCATAATTAAATTAATCAACAGTTAAAGTTTAAAACAATCTTTATGTCAAGTAATTTCAGTTTAAATACCTGTTTTGCAAAAAGACGAGGGCACATTCACAGTGTGCACTGTTTTTCTGCAGGTTCTGTTAAAAAACATGTTTCCTCAAAATGCTTTACGACAATCTGCAACAGGCTCTGAGGTACATTTTGTCTTGTGTGTTCAACATACCACCATTTCCATTTAAATCAACGTTTTGCTACATTTTGTCGTGACCGAACGTGGCCCAGGACCTGGTTAGAATGAATCACAGTGACTTTGTAAAAAGTTATCCGGTTCTTATGTGTCTTGGTTGTTAATCGTTTCTTATCTGTGACTCAGACATAACTTGCTGAGTAGAGCAGACTTTAGTTTTCTACTTAGTTATGATGGCAAGCAAAATGCGTGTGCACGCTTGGTGGATCATTTGGTGGGAGGGGCTTAGCGGAGTGACACATGGCAGCAGAGAGAGGAAGAAGATTTTGTCATGTATGTTCAAATTCATAGGGCAGGTACACTGACTTGCAGCTGGCTCAATAACAAAATCCACCTGTGCACACATATGTTATATATTTTGTTCAGTTCTGCACTTACATTTTCCCCAGTGTCCACAATAGCGTTCAAACACAGAGAATGCACAATTTATTCTAGGTAACAATGCATTTCCTGCTAGCCATTGCTAGCTAGTTGCTAGTCACTATAATTCCCAGGAAGGACATGATGCGACAGATATGTCAGACAGATGAAGGAAGCTGATACATGAGCCTAAACATAACCTGAATAAAACTATAAAATCACTTTGTCCATGAACATGACTTCTGCCTGAGTCATGTCAGATTTTCAACGATATTTTAATGGTGGTTGTTTTACACTGAAGATAACGAAGCCCACTAGAATATTTGTTTGCTGCATCTGTTGCTGCTGCCGCCACTTGCTAACCCATCTTCTAAAAGACTCCCAGCAGGAAGTGTTGGTTACTCAGGTCCAAAGATACCTCCTAAAATCTGTGGTAATTTAATAATGCGTTCAGGAGATATGATGGTATTTTATTAATGGCCACAAGGTGGAGCTATTTGTGCCATGCTTCAATAGACCCTTTCACAGCCGACGTCATTGAAAAGCTGTGCACACATTTTGGCAACAGAAGTAGCGTCTCCCCTAGTCATCCAGATGAATTATCAAGCCGTAAATGTTGAATAAGCACCAAAATCATCAACATGTCTGGTTGTTGCATAGACTATACATCAGAATCGATATTCTGCTGGTCAATTTAAGTTTGAGCACAGAATTCTGACAGGATCACGACCATTTCAGAACAATCAGCAGCTTCTGTAGCTGCAAGCTATTAAATGTGTTGACTGGACTGAGGACACAATCAAAACTCAAGTTTGCAGCACCCATTGACAAGATGTTGTGGTCCGCCATACTTTCATTGCTAAACTGCACGTGCAGCTTGCTCACTGTTTACAAACTGTAAAAGGATCTATATGTTGTCCACATGCGTATGGAGAAGCTGTGTATTAAGTCAACATGTTTTAATGTTACTGTAGTGCCTCCTGATAGGCAGAAAAGGCCTATATCATTTAAATCAACTTCATCCAAGGAAGACACTGTACAATCTATCCTTCTTTTACTCTTTACAGTTCACAAGTTATTGGCCAAAACGTAAAATACGTAATCACCAGCCTCATGGGGGGTAACAGGTTCATTTAAAATGTGTCATGATATTTTCTGTCGTTCTATCTTTAAAGTCACTGCATTGCCTTCACTTTTTCAGTTTGTTAATGACAGAAATAATTAAGCTCTTTGACTAAGTGACACAAGCGACTTCACACTGAGCCTCTGGGCCTGATAGGCCTGTTCAGTAATCCACTCATGTTCATATTGCCTACTGCAGCTTTAAGTGTCTGCACCTCTTTACCCCTGCAGGAACATTTTGTACTTTTGTGGCCCTCCTTTGCACTACAACTATTTTGGGTACAGACTCCAGAGGGCGTGTGCGGGATCATGGGGGATTTATGTAACTGGCCAGAGTGGGCTATCTAATTCTGAAAGGCTAACGTTATCTAGATGTTATCTAAATGTAACCCCTGGGAGGCGGTCGAGGTGGGGAGGGAGGGGGGGGCAGAACTGAAACTCGTCATGGTCCATCAGGTTCAATATAAATTGTTGCCCTCAAGGGACCAGCATTGACCTTTACAGTCACGATCATGCAAATACCTACCTGTCCACCACGCTGGACGCCACCACAGCCTTTACCAGCTATACTCTCTGAGCGGTGACATCTGCAGAAAAATAAAGTTAATATACTAAAATATTCTGGGAGGTCTGAATAATACGCACAGAGAAAACAAAGAGGTGCTGCTTTCTAGAAAGGAACTCTTTATTAGCTGTAACTAATGGCTGCATTAATGGATAATTTACATGAATAACTGGTCTGTGTCGGTAACATTAGCGGTTGGTCTGTGTAGGTAAAGTTGGCAGGTGGTCTGCGGAGCTAATGTTAGTAGTTGGTCTGTGTAACTAATGGTGGCGGTTGGCCTGTGTAGCTATCAGTTGATCTAGCTAACATTACCTGTTGGTCCGTGTAGCTAAAATTAGCATTTTGTCTGTGTACCTAATGTTAGTAGTTGGTCTGACCTGTAAATGTTTCCTGAAATTAGAAAGTGAGACAAGATAATGGCGTAATCTCCATCTAGTAAAAACATTTTTTCAAGAGATAATGAATTGTCAGCTGTCAGATTAGCTGGTTTCGCTGAAACCAGAGTGCTGTTGAGACTCGTGAAGTACGTCATTTATTTTAAAATGTAGTTTAAAATTGTAACCTTACTAATGATCGCCATTTCATTAAATGTAACTGAAATCTGATTATTATTGTTTGTAACTGTAATTATTGCTGTTTTTTTTAAAAATCCTAATTATGTAATCCCACTCATGTACTCTGTTACTCCCCAAGCCTTGTTATAAACTATTAATAAGAACAAATTTGGGGTTGACAGGTTGCGGAAAATCCTCTTCCAGTATTTAGAATGTTTTTTTTTCTTATTAGCTTTAATTAAGCAGTCCACTGAAATGTACAATTGGACCACACCTGAACCAAAGTCCATTTATTAATGACTTATTATTACCTTATAAAGTTGCCAAAGTAGTCGATAATAGGGTATTTTTTGATGAATTAAAGTGACAGCTGAAAAGGCAAAGCAATTGTCATGCTGGAAAATTGACAGTTGAAAAACTGTTCTACTTAATGTCTTATAAATCCCTAGTACATGGTTGTGTATAGAATGTGGTAACAACAAAGGAATTTAAATAGCTTAAAGAATAAGATAAATAATTATTTCAAATGAAATTACCACAGTGACAAAAATGAACAGTTTAATTCAAAGTGAGATACACTTTGATTGCTCAAAATGACACCTCACAAGCAAGAAAATCCAATTTTAGGTTACAATGAGACATCCTTTAAAGCACTGAACAAAATAATTATGTATTTGATGACCAAATAATTATTTTTTCTTTTTCAAAATACTAATTTCTAGGTATTCTTTCCTCACAATAGGTATGTTTTTTTTTATAATGAAACCCATAGTTTTGTCCACCTCCATCCAATCGCACAATCAGAAGATGATTTATCATAAACTAGCACCAGACTGCCACGCTAATTACGGTGAGTCAGAAATAAACCTGGAGTATTAAAGCCACTTGAATATTAATGGAGGTGTTAAAGCGGAATCACATTTATTTCCCTCCCGGGTCAAGTACTGAAAAGAAAAAACATTGTTTGAAAGACCATTATTCAAATGAGAGTGCACAGACCTTAATAGAAATCAGCCCAACCATTAACTTCTGTTTTAACACAGCCCAGTAATTTTGTTTCCAACATTTGTAGACATGATTGACGGTGCTGTTCCTGTCTATTGTAGAGCATGTAAATGTGGCCTCATCCATATTTCCCAAAAAGCCTCATTCAGGACCTTAAAAGGTTCCAAATAAAGATAAATTAGGGTTACCATGTTGCCTTAATCTGAACTAATGCCAGCTAAAACAGAAATGAGTGCCCAAGAGTGGTTTCATCATTCACCATTGCACCATTCAGCGTCGGGATGCTGATACGGAGCAAGGATTCACCTTTGAACTCACAGATATAGTGGTGATTTTTGTTTCCTGAGTGGCCTTGAATGGAAAGAAGAAAGAGCGTGATGGCTGTTGGGATCAAAGTTCACTTAAAAAAAAACAACACATTTTATATGCTTGGACCTCGGTGTTAATAAACTTTTAGATCATCAGTTCATTTTGCAGAGGTTAAGGAATGTGTTTGCATGAAAGAGACGTGGCAAACAACTCATTACAGTGTTCTGTATACACATAATGTCCTGGAACTTCTTATTCCAACACGTCATAGAAGCTAGAAAATGTCCTCACTGAGTAAAATTTTCAAACATTAAGACCGCATGTATTTTAAGGTACATGCATCAAAGAAAAAGATATTTTATTATTAATGACAAATACACAATTTAAAGAAAAAATATTGTTATTCACTTTTTTTTTGCCAAGAGTTAAATGAGAACATTGTTAGCAGTCTAATGTATGTGCATTAGATAAATATGTAAGTTCCAGCCTGCAGTCAGTTAGCTTAAATTAGCAACGCACAAAACCTCCTGGAAAAACACAATATGTAATTTTCACACTTTGTTTTCAGAAATGCAAATTATAATTTGTGATATATAATGTATTAATTAGGGTGAATTTGAGTTGTTACTTCAGAAAGAGTCAAGTCGTAGTAGTAGTTTCTATTCTTTGCTTTATGCTAAGCTAACCCCCCCGCCCCAGAAAAGTTGGATAACATGTTAAATAAAGGGCCTTAAGAGTTGTAGGGGGCTTTTGTTACTTTAGACAAAATCAGGCTGTTTCCCAGGCTTTATGCTAAGCTAAGCTAACCAGCCACATAACATAATATTTAGCACAAATCTTAAAGTATTGATCTTCTCATCTAACTACGAGGAAACTCATAAGCGTACTTTCCAAAATGTATTCGTGAGTTTGATACCACTCTCGTGTCAGCTAAATATCACGCTACAGCTATCAGCCGGTTAGTCAGAAAACCACACAAGTTTTTACTCTTTGTTTTTTTCTTTTTTGTGAAGAAAAAAAAAGATTTAACATTTTAATTAGCGTGAGTTGTAGGTGGCTTTCTTTGATAATCAAGCAGCCTCCCCATTTTCCAGTCTTTATGCTATCTATTTATCTACATACACATATATTGCTGTGCAAAATACACATTTAATGATGTACTCAAAAGTTTTTGTCTTGTGATGTTCACGAGGTTAAAACTTCAAACAGCCTAAAACCATTTAAACTAAACCACTAATAATCACGTCTTCGAAATTTAGCAGAAAACCATCATGCACTCTGTAATCAATCCAAGCTTATAATCAATAAATCAAGTGTTGTGATACTATAAATGAGAAATGTGATGATAAATTTAAGGTTTTAAAAATGAAAAAAAGCGTTGCTTATGACATATTATGGCCGAGTTTGTGTTGGATACCTGATATCTTTAAAACATTATGCTAAAATGTATGAAAATTATGTCTGCATCAACTGCAATTTGTCAACTTTTTTTCCTCCTTAATTTCTCCCCAGACGCTTTGAAAACAGTCACACCCTGCCGAGATGATCAAAGAAGCAGGGATCCATCTTGACACAACACCCTCTCATCTCGCCTCTAAAGGCGGCTCACATTGAATGGACAGATTAAAAAACATTGCTGCCATGTTAGATACAGACCAGCACTCACACTCCATAATTTTTAGCCTGATGATTGCACACAAGTGTTTTTGGCTGTTGCATCTGGCTCTGCGGATGATGGAAGTTGTTGTATGTATCCACCCGCATTTTCCTGGCTGTCAAAAATTGCATTCTGAGAAAGCCGTACTCCTCTCATCAAGAGTCATAATTTACTTGTCAAAGCAGGAGTCCTCTCAGCGTGCGGGAGGCCTCCTGGGGTTATAATTGCGAGACGGTTTGGTTCTCCTGAAATGCCTCCAGTCAAGATGGAACACAGGCCTGCTAGTCAGCCTTTGTGTACTCTTCCTTTTAAAAGTAGCCATTTACACAGAAAATTGTAAAACGTGGTTAAAAAAAAAATATTTGACTAGCTTCACTATACTTTCACCATCAACTCCTTGTCATCAGTGACTTTCAACACTGATTACTTTGGTGCTCAGAGAGTAATCTCTACACTGACACAAGGTCCCCATCTTGTGGAGAGACCGTGAAAGTCTTTCTGTCACGGCTGGTGACAGAGCAGGTCAGCTGAGGTTTGTCTGAAGAATCATGTTGCTTTTGCAGCTCATTCAGAATTTTATGGGATTTTTTTTATGAAATGAATTTTTACATGGGTCATTAAGTTAACAGGTATCCACTGGTGGAAAGAAATATTTTCTCAAGCAGTATTATGTAGTACTGGTAGCGTGGGGTATTTAAATTTTCTGCTGCTTTGTATTTCCACCACATTTCATGAGGAAATATTGTAGTTTTCACCACTACTACATTTATTTAGCAGCTGTAGTAACTGGTTACTTTTTTATGGAAGCTCATTTCTGTCAATATGAAGGGGAAAAAAGATTATTTTGAGACACCACCTCATTTTAATGACTTACAGGAGTTTGCTTTCATCACATTGGCATGAAAGGTATCCCATAGCTTTCAGATTAAAGGTTCACTTAAAAAATAAAGATAAATAAAATAATAATAATTATACTATATATGCTAACTCAAAATAATACAAACTCAATATTTTGCAAGACAAATTCATTATTTTCATGGTGATATTTTGAGTTTCTCATTATTTTCAGACACAAACTCATTGTTTTGAGAAAATCTATCATTATAAAGTCATACAGGATCCTGTTTTCATCACACTGGCAGAAATGGGCTTCCATACTTTTCAGATTAATATTTTTAAAGAATACGTATGATTAGATATAATGCATGTCAAAACAAAACCAGCTGCTCCCAAACTTTGCTTTTTCTGGTTAAATATTTGGTAGTTTTACCAGGTAGAACTGCTACATGAAACCAAAGGCCCTAACTGGACACTGCTGTTTTGCAAGAGATCACAAGCTGAAAAGATTGGAACAAAGTCTTAACAATTAATACAGATTTGTGTTGCAGATTTTTTTTTTTTCTGCGCCATTTATCATCTCACAAACCCTCAGATTTATCTCATAACCAACTGAATGAAGCCTGACCCCTAAGTTGGGAACCACTGGACTAAAATCCTTATGTACTTTTTTATTTAAAATGCAGTAATTTTGCTTTGTGATACTGCCACCCCTGTCCCCTAAAAATTACATTTGCATATAACCAAATGGCTTTCATGAAATACATTATCAGAGAACATTTTATTGATGCATTCAGTATCAACATTTTTGCAACTTGCCAGGTGCATTAACATTTCCTTGTAATGTTAAAGGGACAGTTCACCTCCAAATCAAGAGTAGTTACATTACATTTGAAAAATTCAAATGGCACCACAGGCCAGAGCAAAAATATGTATTTTTGATTTTTGAACTGTCCCTTTACTAGTAAATGTATTTCGGTCTGCATCACGTTTCCCTCAAAACCTATGCTGTTGTATGTTAGTTTTATGTAAAAGTTATTTATATGTTGGAACTTTGATTTAGAGTAAATAAAGGATCTAAGTACTTCTTCCATCATTGGTTAAATTTATTCAATAATATTCACATAACAAGATGAAAAATGTTTTTACATGACAAATTCATACACAGTTTTACACATTGTTCAAAGCCACTATGTCCTCCATCTTCTCAAACAATCCCTCAGTCATAGAGTTGCTTTTCTTGCTGGTCACTACATGATACCTGCCCTCACATCTCTCTATGAGCAACGTTAGCTCTGTGTTCCTCAGGATGTGCTGCTCTGCGCTCTCCCCTAAAATTTCCCCCCATGTGAAAACCACCAGTGTGCGCTGCCAAGCTTCTTCCCCGAGCAAACTCATGTGCTCCTCCACCGCTCTCCTGTACTTCTGCGTGCAGGTCAAGAAGGCCGGCATGAGCAGGAGGACGACATGTGGTCCGGGATGACACCAGGAGATGCTGTCGAGAATGCTTTTCCTTTGCATCGTGTTGGTTGGATCGGGTCCGTCTCGCCATCGCAGACCTAGCGGTTCTGCAACAGCGAGATGTCGTCCAGCTATCTGGCCTCTCCAAGGCCTGAAGTTTTTAGACCCATCAGATTTGGATGCCTCTGCACTCAGGATGGTGACTCCAGCTGGGGAGCGAGACGACCAGGACTCCCCTAACACCACCACCCTCAAATCCGCCCCAGAAGACTCTTTGTTGTTTGAGCTTCTTGCAGATAAAAACTGGAAATCTCGACTGATCTTTGCCCTTTCCAAGTCCTCTCTGCCTTTCCTCTTCCTCATCCCTACTCCTGTTGCTCTCATCCCTTCCTTTTCCTCAGCTGTCTCTATCTCCCTTAGTGTTTCAGCATGACAGTTATTGCTCTTTTCAGCTGATGATGCTGTTTTCATCCTCTGATCCACCCCATCCTTTGCGTTTTCTCCTCTATCTGACTCTCTTCCTCTTCCCTTTTCACCTCTGTCACTGACCTCTTGGTACATTAAATGCATGTCATCTTCTGAGTTTTCAACCGCAGCTGTCAGATCAAAAGAGTCCATCCCTTTGCTGTCAACCTCATGTTGTCCATTGTCTAAACCTCTTTCCTCTCCTTTGAGCAACCTTTCCTCTCGATCTTTAAGATTCTGCTCCCATTCGCTCAGTTTTTTAAGCGACACCTTTAATTTCGTCTCTTTGTTGCGAAGTTCTTCCTTCAGCAAAGCCAAGTCTCTCCCCATCTCATCCAGCTGCTGTGTTGTTGAGGTCACATGTTCATTTCGCATCTGCAACTCTGACTTCCAGTTGAGCAACTCCTGCTCTTCACTTCTCAAGTAATACTCCCGATCTTTCAGCTCTTTCCCTTGATCTTTCAGCCCTTTCACCTTCTTCTGAAGATCTTGACCGTGGCAGCTGAGCTCCTTCTGTTTGCCCTCCAGCGCCCTAAGCAAGCTTTCAAGCTCCCTTTCCGTTTTCTCAATATTTTTCGCTCTCTTGCTTATATCTTGCTCGTATTTTTGCTGTTTTTCTAGGCTTGCTTCCCATTCACTAAGCTCATGTTCCTTACTTTTCAGCTGTACCTCTTTTTCAACAAGCTCTTCCTCTTTTGCATCAAGTTCTTGCCCTCTTTTGCTCAGCTCTTCTTCATTTCTACTCAGAACCTGCACCCTTTCATGGACTTCTTTTTCATAATTTTGCCCTCTTTCTAGACTAGCCTCCAATTCTCTAAGCTCTTGTTCCTTACTTTTCAACTTTACCTCTTTTTCAGCAAGCTCTTCCTCTTTTGCATCAAGTTCTCTCCCTCTTGTGCTCAGCTCTTCTTTGTCTCTACTCAGGACCTGCTCCCTTTCCTGCACTTCGTTGTCATATTTTTGCTGTTTTTCTAGACTTGCCTCCCATTCTTTAAGCTCTTGTTCCTTACTTTTCAACTTTACCTCCCTTTCAACAAACTTTTCCTCTTTTGCATCAAGCTCTTGCCCTCTTTTGCTCAACTCCTCTTTGTTTCTATTCAGGACCTGCTCCCTTTCGCCTACTTCTTTTTCCCTTTTCAAGAATTCCTCTATGACCTCCTGATCTTTCTTGAACTCACTTTGTTTTTCCTCTAGCCGTGTCTGAAAATTCTCTCTGATTTCTTTCATCTGCCTTTCAGCCTCACCTTCTCTATCTTTCAGCCTTCCTATCTCTTCTTGCAGTTTGTCATTTGCCTCCTTCAGTGCCCTGACTTCCACTTGTTTCTCTGTAAGCATGTCTTGGATTTCTGCTTCTCTGCTCTTCACCTGCTCTTCACTTTCATTGAGAAGTTCTTCCCTCTCCTTCTTCAGCTCCTCACACTTTATCATGAGATCGTCTGTCTCTTTTCTCATCCTCTCATTCTGCTCCTGCAGCTCCTCAACTCTCCTTCGGCTTTCCTCGTATTTCTCTGTGACGTTCGTGATGGTTTGCAGACTTTCTTCCTTCAAACGATCCTTCTCTTTTGCAATGGATTCTATGTCCTCGTTGCTCCTTGTGATCTCCTTTTCATACTCTTGAATCATGCTTGTTGTCTCCTTTTCCATCCTTTCTGTGAGCTCCTTTAGCTCAGACTTTGTTTGCTCGATTGTTAGCCTCAGTTGGGCGACTTCTTTCTCATTTTCTGTGTCTCTCTGCCTCAGCTGGTTCAGTTCTTTGTTTTTCTCCTGAAGTTTTTCCAACATTTCAGCATCTTTTTTCCTTTCCTGCTCTGTGTAATGCTGCTGTATCTCAATGATACTTGAAGTATTGCTTTCTTTCAGCTCTTCAATTTCTTTTAAGTAGTTAGCACATGTCTTTTTTACTGCATCAATCTCACTGTCTTTCTCTACAAGAAGACATTGTGCTTCTTTTGCTTCTTTGGTTTGCTTGTCAATGATTTCAATCAGTCGGTTCATTTCACTTTCTCCTTTCTCGTCCTTCTTTCTCTGTTCCTCTCTCCATCTTATTTCCCTGGAGTCGGCCTGTTGTTTAAGATTTTCCATCTCAGCTTCCCTTTCCTTTAGTTTTCTCTCTGTGTCATTTAAAAGCTGTAGTTTTATCGCTTCCATCTCTCGTTCTCTGTCTTGCAGTCGTTGCTCTGCCTCTCTCTTTTGATTCAGAATGATTTCTCCTCTCTCTTCGTCTTTTCTTTGGAGGATTTCGTCAATATCTTTTATGTGCTGGTCCAGTTTTTCTATCAGTCTTTCACTTTCTTCTACTTTTTGCTCCATTTTTTTCCTGTAATTTAAATAATCAGTTTCTTTCTCTTCCTTTTGTTGCAGCTTTTCTTTCACTTCTTTGATATTTAATTCCATCTCCTTGATTTGTTTTTCATTTTCTCGTAGTTGTTGCTCCATTTCTTTCTTGTTCTGTAAATTGTCTTTTTCTTTCTCTTCCTTTTGTTGCAGCTTTTCTTTTGTTTCTTTGACATTCAGTTTTATCGACTCTATCTCTTTTTCTTTTTCCTCCAGTCGTTTCTTATTATTTAAATTATCTCTTTCTCTTTCTTCTTCTGTCTGATGCAGCTGTTGCTCAGCTTCTTTTAAATGTCCTTTTATCACTTCCATTTCTGTTTCTCTTGCCTCCAGTCTTTGCTCAATGTCTTTTTTGTAATTTAGAAGACCGGTTTCTTTCTCTTCCATCAGTTGCAGCTTTTCTCTCATTTCTTTGACCTTTAGTTTCGCCTCCTCTATCTCTTTCTCTTTTTCCTCCAGTCTTTGCTCTGTCTCTTTCTTGAGATTCATAACAATCCTTTCCTTTTCCTTATCAACTTCTTGTGTTTTTTCTTTGATTTCACTGATCTGCCGATGTTTTAACTCTTCTATTAGCCTGTCGCTCTCTTGCATTTTTTGTAAAATGTGTTTTTCATGGTTTTCATTCATCAGTTCCTTCTCTTTTTCATTTTGCAGCACCTTTTCTTGTATCTGGATGGCATATGTTTGCTCTAACTCTCTTATCTCTCTTTGTCTTTCCTGCAATTGTCTCTCAATTTGTTGTGTCAGCTCTTTGATCTCTCTTTGTCTTTCTTGCTCTATATCTCTTATTTTTTCACTGTACTCTTGTTGGAGCTTTTCCACATCTTCCTCCTTTTCTTTCACTTTTCTATCTATTTTCTCCACTACTTTTTCCATTTCTTTTATTTTTCTCGCCATTTCTTCTTGATGCTGCAGCTTTAATGCTTCTACCTCTTTTTCTTTCTCGTGCATCTTTTGCTCCATGTCTTTTTTGAGATTTAACAGAACGAGTTCCCTCTCTTCTTTATTTTCTAGTATTTTTCCTTCCATTTGAACAAGATACCTTTGCTCTAGCTCTGCTATCTCTTTCTTTTTTGCTTGCATTTGTTCCTCTTTTTCTTTTGCAAACTGCCCTTTCAGCTCTGCAACCTCTCTCTCTTTTTCTTGCAGTATGTCTCTTTTTTCACTCTCATGCAGTTGTTTGACCCTTTCTTTGTCTTCTGCATTATTTTTCATCTTCTGATCAATTTCTTCTTGGTGTTGAACTTTCATTTTTTGTATTTCACTGTTTTTTCTGGCCATCTCTTCCTGTTGCTTCAGTTTTAAGCCTTGTATCTCTGTATCTTTATCAAGGATTTTAGTCTCTATATCTTTTTTATGTTGTGATTTCATTTCTTCAACTTTCTTTTCCATTTGTTCTTCATATTGTTTTAAGTTATCAAGAGCTATCTGCTCGTCCTCTGTCGCTTTCTTTCTCAGTTCTTCCTGCTCTTTGTCTTTTTGAAGCAGTTTTGTTTCCATCTCTGCTTTTAGTTTTTCTTCCTTTTCCTTTTCTTGTGCTTTCTTCTCAAGAAGATCATCATAGTGTCTTTTAGTCTCATCCATTTCTGTTTTTAAGGAATCAACTGTTTTTATCCACTCTGCTTTCTCTTTCTTTTGCAGCTCTTCCAATTTCTTCACCTCATTCATCCACTCTTGTTTCTGCAGTTTAATGGTTTCCTCCCTCTGTTTCCTCTCATGTTCATTTTCCACACTGGTACGCTCATGGTCAAGTAGCTTCACTTGCTGCTCGTCAATCCTTTCTTTCAACTCCTCAATCTCCCTCTCCTTTAGCTCCAGAGTTAGCATTGCATTGTCATTCTCTCTTCTACTCTGATTTAGTGCCACGCGGATTCTCTCTTTTTCTATGCTCAGATCCTGAATTTCTTTCTCTTTATCCTCGGTCAGCCAGCGTATCCTCTCCTCCAGCTCACCGATATCATGCTTCCTTTCACCAAGCCTCCTGTCCTCATCCTCCTCTTCTTCCCTTTGAATGTCAGCCTTTCCGGGTGATTTCACCTTTTTCTTCCTGTCAAAAAACCACCTGATGCTTTTCATCTCTCGCTCTCTCATATTTTTCAGTTCCACCTCCTGACGAAGCATTTTATCTCCGATCTCTTTCAGGCGCTGGTTGAACTTTTCGTTCCTCTGCCGGCTCAGATCCCTGACCTCCTGAATGATGCCAGAGAAGGCCTCGCACCTGTTCTTGGTGGCCATCTTTTCCACTTTTTGCAGTAGCTCTGTCACCCCACTGGAGCCTCCACTTCCTCTTCCTCCTCCGTCAACGCTGCTGATGACATGGTATCTGCCTCTGCACTTCTCCAGCAGCGACTGGAGATCTCTGCCCCCACCCTGGATGTGTTGCTCAATATCCACCCCCTCTCGAAGCTGATCCCCATGGGTGAACAGCAGTATTGTGTGTCTCCATACGCCCTCGCCCAGAAGCTCCAGATGTTCCCTCACATGTCCCGCCCTCACCAGTGTGTCCACCCTCAGAGTCAGCAGGAGTGCATGCGGCCCTGGCGGACAGAAGGCCACACTACTGACAATCTCCCTCTTCACCCTCTCAGGTGTGGCTCCCGCTACGCCCGCCTCCCAGCCTGGAGTGTCCACTACCGTCACCTGCCGCATGGCCACCTCGGCTTGCTGACGGATGCACTCCTCTGTTACCATCCCCGCTTGGAAGAAGTCCATTTTTCCCAGGATGGTGTTTCCAGCAGAACTCTTTCCTGTTTCACGTTCTCCCAGGAGGAGCAGTCTGACCTCGGGTAAACGGCGAGGAACTTTGGAGAACGACTGGTGGGCGTCAAGCTCAGAACCCTGAAGACCATCACCTGGATGGGAGAAAGGTAAACATTGTAATGAATGCTAATACAAACTTCAGATCTGATAAAATGAAACAAGTTGATTGTCGATTATTGATAGTGTGTTGGCAAACCAGTCACCTACACATTCACTTCAACATCATATTCATCAATCAGGATGTCGCACTGAGATTCAAAATCTCTTTTACAAGAGAGACCTGGCCAACATAGCAGCCGATCACAACATATTCAAATATAACAAATACATATTAAACAAAAAATCCACAACATCTATTAAAACATGGTGGAAAAGTAATCACTTGGAGGAGCGTAGCTGGTAACTACCAGAGCTGGTACAGAGAAGGGTACAGAGGTAGGCTGGAGGTTTGCCCAATATTGCTTTATAGATGAAAATATACCAGTGCTGTTATCTGCAAGTGGTCAGTGATGTCCAACCCACCAAATCATAAAGAACACAGTGGTGAATGAGGGACTTTACATTTGTAATGAAGTGTAAAGATGCGTGGTACACTGAATCAAGGTTTCGTAAGATGGAGGAGGCTGCATGCATAAAATAAAAGACAGTCTTCACTTTACTTCCTGACTAGAATAGTAATACGTACATTAAATGAAGCTTGTTATTTATCCATATACCCAAGTACTTGTACAAGGGAACCCTTTCAATCGATGAATTCAAGCATACTGTTATTTGCTTTTAGCTCCGTTCTGGTCTCCCCCAACCCCTGACAAAATTGTCTATCTTTAGGGTCTAAAGGGTCTAAATGTTCAACCTTCAATATTTTTACTTGTTTGGTGACAGGTAATTGTTGAAACTTAACAGTAAAAAAAAATTAAAAGTAAAAAAAAAAAAAATCAACAAGCTGACATAAAAGGCCGCTTCTGACAGATCCAGCTGACAGAGTAACATTAGTATCCTTGGAGATGTGTTGGTGGAAAATTAATGTAAGTCCAATATTCACACATTCACTTTTAGCTCTAATTTTGTCTCCACCATCTCCTGATATAATTATCTTTAGCTGGGCAGGTGGCACACAGTGAGTCTATCAGAGCTCTTGAAACTCAACAGTAAATGTTATGACCAAAATGAAATCTTAAGACCTAAACATTGCACTAAAACTGGCTAAAAAGTTCAAAAGTAAAACATCAAAACAAATTCCCATAAAAAGCCAGTACCTACAGATTCAACAGATGAAGTTGAGTCAGCATTTACTTGGAGTTGTGTTTGTGGCCAATATTCACTTTAGTTTTAGCTTTGTTTTGGTCTCCACCAACTCCTGCCTAAAATATCTGACTCTTTAAATTGCTAAATGTCTTTATACGCCACTTTTAACTGCCATTTGGTGCTGGGAGACAGCGTTCGGTGGATTTATCAAAGCTTTTTGCTGGAAATAGATAATTTGGTTGTTGGTTGTTGTTTTTTGGTTGTTTTATGGTTGTGCACCGGTAGTGTACAGTGGGTTTTACAGGGTTTTCTGACTGCAAGTGAAAATGAATGTGGCAAAAGCGAGGAGCAAGTCAGACTAGCAAATAATACTTTAGCTAGTTTAACCTTTCAGTAATGTCAGCACATTCACTTAGTGCAACCTGCTCATGCTAGAATGGGTGTGGACGAGGCGCCAAATTTAAAAAATGTTGTCTCCCTGTGCCTAATGACTAACAGTAAGAGTGAACTAAAACAAAAGTTGCAGCTGGAAAAGCAAACCAATGAGATAGGACCCTAAAGCACTGTGTAGAGCTACAGAGTAGATGATAATTCTCTGTGGTTTTGACACTATGGGCCACACCTTTCAAATTACACCTACTCAGAAGATCCACTGTCAAGTGTATAAGAACAGTGTGAAAAAAAGTTGAGACAGCTTAAAACTGCAGTCAAGTTTAGTCAAAATTAGTCACAGTGAGCTGTGACCCTTATTTGTGATTATTCTGGTGCCTTCAAAATTAAATGGTTTTAAAATATTAACCATTATTCAATTTCACTTCAGTGAGACAAGAGAAAAGGTAAATGATCTCAACAAAAGATAAGTAATACTTCTTCAGAACTTAAGAGTTTGAGTTGGGCTCAAAACTAAAAACTCTGCAGTAAGTTGCCTTGAACTTTTAAGTTTTCAGCTTTTTCATGTTTACAGTGGATTCATGGAACTTTAAGCACTGATTTAATAAGACAAATTTTAGTAATAATAACATTTTTTTGTGCCTGATTGTGGTATGATTTCATGTATTTTGGAGGACAGACAGAAGAACTCACTCATTAGGGCAGCTTTGATGGTCCCTCTTTGCATCTGCTCCTCCATCTGCCTCTGTTTCTTCCTCCTCTCCCTCGCTCTCCTCCTCCCGTCTGCTTCTAGTCCCAACAGAACCGTACTGTCCATCTCTAAATGACTGCTTCCATCCCTCTTTGCTGCCACCATCTCCTCTAGCTTCCTTAGCAGCTCTTTAACCTGCGTCCCATCTCCTTTGCTCCGGTTATCAACCACATGGTATCTGTTCCCACACTTCTGGAGGAGTCTTTGGAGCGCCAGGCCGCCTGTCAAGATTCGTTGTTCCATGGACACCAGGCCTAGTTCATCTCCCCTGGTGAACAGCAGCATGGTGTGTTCCCAAACTCCTTTTCCCAGCGGCTCCAGGTGCTGCTCTATCTCGCTGATGTAGTCCTCTGTCATTGAGGAACAAGATCGCACCACCAGAAGCACAGCGTGGGGTCCAGAGGGACAAAGCGACACACTCCGTAAAGTTTCTCTCCTCACCCAGTTGGGGGTGCTGTTGAGTGGGTAGTACCACTCCCACCCTGGAGTGTCCACCACTGTGACTTTTCTTCCTGCCACATCAGCACGCCGTTTCACGCACTCTTCCGTGGGCTTCCCGCTCTCGAAAGTTCCAACTCCTCCCAGGATGGTGTTGCCTGCCGCGCTCTTCCCTGCACCTTTTCTGCCCAGGAGGACCAGTCTGAGTTCTGAGAGGGCAGGAGCGGGACTGTGGGAGGCAGGAGGGTGTTGTGAGTCCATGACGACCTGAAGACTCTCATCTGTGAAGAAAGGGAGAAGTACTTCCTCAGTGCACCGTACCGGATAATCTGAATAACACAAAACACACAAGTGCAACAAAAATCAGTCGTCTGGTCTCTACTTACATTCATAAAACTGCACTTTAAACCTTAATTTTTTTTTGTTTTACCTCAAAAAAATTCAAAAAAATTGGATTGCTGACTTGCATATCAGTCCAATCTCACTGTGAAAATAGGATGTTTTCAACTTAAGGGACAGTTCACTCCAAAATCAAAAATACATATTTTCCCTGTGGCCTGTAGTGCCATCTATCCATCTAGATTTCTTTGGTGTGGCATCTAGAGTTTTGGAGATATCAGCAGCAGAGACGTCTGCCTTCTCTGCAATATAATGGAACTAAATGGCACTCAACTTGTGGTGCTCAGTGCACCAAAATGTACATTTAAAAAATTCAATCAATTCATTCATTCAGTGTCTCTCTCTTACTGAAGATAATCCATTGACCTTGTTGTGAGCAGTCAGTTCAATTTCACACAAATTACTTGGCTCCAGGTGGAGCTACTTTATTTCAGAATTGTGGTCATGAATAAGACTTAAAGCCATTTAAATTGAAATTACTTACACAATCAAATATGCCTACATGTAGATAAATTTGACGGCATTGCAATAAAATTAAAATTATTCATGTATGTTGTGATTGAGTTGTTTAATTAGACATGAAATATAGGTGAACAGTGCACAAAGATAACATGTGAAACTTGTGAATCTATTAAAATTTAAATGTAATTCAACACTAATCTTCATCATAGTTTGCAGTGTTTTTATTAATGTGAAAGCAAACAACCATGACTTATCTTAAAGCGTATTAGAGACAAACAGCAAGTTTTCATCATAAATGTTTTCTTCAAATTATAAAGAAGAAGGTTCTCCAGAGAGTTTTCTCTCTCAAACAATGCATGCTGGGAAGTCTGATAATATTCTGATCAAGTTAGTTTAGAAACTCTGTACAGTACATTCATTCAACTCATCAAATCAAAAGACTTCAAGTTAGAAGAACTCATTTTTAGAGGTTCCTGAAGTATTCTGAAAATAAATACTAGAAATTTTAAGTTTAAACAAAATGAAACTTGTATATTTACATCAAGTTAATGAGAAAAGCTTAAGTGATACCACTAAATTCCTGTATGATTTATGATCAGGAAATACCTGAGCACAGGCTGCTTTTGCTATCAGAAAGTACATACTATTATTAATATAGGTCTCTACAAGCTCATTTCAGATTTCTGAGACTTGAGTAAACAAAGAACATAAGCGCTCCACAATATACTCACCACCATTCGTGACGACGACTAGACTACAGTCCTCGTCTGTCGTGTCCATCACCTCTCTGTCCACTGTGTCCTTCCTCTTCCTCTTTTTGGTTCCTGAATGTCTTCTACAGGAAGTATTTCTTCAGCGGCATTGTGACGAAGAACAGAAACACCCTGATAGATAATTCATCCAAAGTGAGTGTTTTCGCCGCACAAACTGAGCACAGACAGTGGAAGAACTTGCCGTGTCACATGACCCACCTGTGGTTTTCTAGCGTGCTCTCATTCAAGATGACAGGAAGTGAAGAGATGGCATGGTGAGCTTCTGTGACACGCTTACATGCACACGTTTGCAAAAACACACAAATGCACATGCGTATGCTGCACACAGTTGTATGTATGCACACCTTTAACACACAGAACATGTACAGGTATGTGCAG
Source organism: Lutjanus erythropterus (assembly GCF_056507025.1). NCBI lineage: Eukaryota > Metazoa > Chordata > Actinopteri > Lutjaniformes > Lutjanidae > Lutjanus > Lutjanus erythropterus. Next base: position 15,067,231 of record NC_139339.1, read on the forward strand.
ACTGAGACACACATGCAGGCATCATGATGAGAGCTGCAGACGCTGTCCTGTGGTCTGGCACTTCTGTTTCCTTCACCCACAAGCAAAACACAGCTCATTTGGCCCTGTGGTAATGAGTTCCTGCCTCGCATCATGATGTCAAAATACTTTAAAGGACAGTACGACAGCAGTGAGCAAACAGCAGAAAAGTTAGTTTTATAAAAAGTTTTGTGAAAGTGAAATATTGCAATGCTGTATGATTGTTGTGAGTACATTTTGAGCATATACAGCATGCATATACTGCATATACTGTATGTTCCTCAATGTAATCCTTTAATTTTAATGGGCCAGTGTGAAGGATTTAGTGGCAACTAGTGGTGAAGTTATAGATTACAACCAATAAAATTCCACTCGCCTCATCCTTCCCTTGCAAGTGTCCTGCAGAAATTTGGGATGAATGTCTGTTCTGGGTGGTTCAACGCAGTGACCTCTGTAGAAGAGGACATGCGCCCTCTGTAGACGTAAACGGCTCATTCTGAGGTAATGGGAACACAATGATTCTTATTTTTAGGTGATTATACACTAAGTCACAGGGAGCCACTGGAGAAGGGCAAAGGAGCCGCTCTAGAGCCGCAGATTTCAGACCCCTGCTGTAAATCTTATACAGTGGACCTTAAAAATTTCATTTTTGACACTGGAATCAGCAAAATAATCTCACCACAAGGTCCATTAATCAGCTGTTCTCAAGTGTTCAACATTATCTTCAGTGTAATAAATAAGACTTTGAGACATGACTGCACAGAGACAGAGAACAAGGTTTGCTGGATAAATCAGGCAAACAACAGGTAAACAGTCAGATCAGCCCAAAGAATCATAAGCAGCAGGGCAAACGTCCAAACGGCAGGCAGAGATAAAGGACAAAGGCTGGGAGCTACAGCTGGGATGGCACAATAGACAGGCAGGCAGGGAGTTGGCTAGAAATGGGCTGTTATTTATTCTGAGGGGATAATTGGGGAAAGAGGAGCAGGTGACTGGGACCAGCAGGAAAACAGTGAGGATGGGTGCTGGTGATGCTGCGAATGTATCTGGGATAACACCTGGAATAACAGGTAGGTTGGTGCAGAGCTTGATTTTTTTTTTTTTTTCAGCCAGGGACGTCTTAAGGTAGAGAATATCCCGAGGACCCCTCATGTACAGTATGTTTATTTGACACTACGTGAAAGAATAACAGAATAGAAATGTAACAGAATCATATTAGACATGTATTAAAGATATTTGTACAGAATATCCATAAATTAGTGCAAATGACTTCAAGTCAGTTACCTGCAAGTAACATTAAAATATCAATGGCAAATCAAGATTTCAGATGAGAACACACACATGATGCCACACATCAAGAGAAAGTGTTGCACTCTTGTGCATAACCTCAACAAAACTCAGTTTGGTGTTTTCATCACCTCACTGGCAAGACGCTGCCAGCATATAAGACATTTCAGCCACCTGTTCAATTCAGTAAAGCCATATTGAAGGTGCCGATCCATACTGATACAGTGTGGGAAGGCTGTATTGATGATTTCTACTTGGCACCTAGCCGATAAAGTTGCAAAAGCTATCAGATCTGATTGAAGAGATGCCAAACTGTTTCCCAGTTATCTCCATCAAAGTATCAAAACTTGCAGTCCAATTGCTCTGCAAAGACGTACATGACCAGAACATGTGCACGTGGTTTGCAAGTGTTTGATTACACATTTTTCACAGAAGGGGTCAATATTGTCATACATTTTGAAGAGCATAACTTTGGTCCGATGAGTGCGGTGAACAAGAGGTTACAATATTTGACAAGTACATAAATAAAAACTAATGTCCATAAAGCTGCATACAACTTGTTATTGTTATAAACCAGTAGACGTGTTATTTAGTGCTAAATTGGGAAGTTAAAGTTGGGTGCTGACCATCACTTTTGGTTTTCTGTTTTGTATCTCTTTCAGACGTTTATGCAAACATGAGATATTTTTCATCCCCTTCTAACAGTCGTTGTATTGTGTGAAGAGCCAGTATCGTTTCACCGTGCCTGCCTGCTGTCACTGCACCCTGGCTGTGTGGCGTCCCTGGCTGCATACATGGTACAACATGTTCTCATGTCCACTCCAGTCACATATAAACACACACACACATTAGATCATGTCCTTTATGATTCACCCTTTCCTTCAGCACCAGGCAGGGTTAATAAAAACAAACCCTGTTTATGGAAAGGACTGAATCAGCCATATTGATTGGGCGCCATTAACCCGAGCAGAGTTGTTTTGAGGTCTGTTAAGTGTTTGGTGAATATTACCATGATGGATGCCTTTTCACATGTGTGCTGCTTTTTGTAAATGTCAAATGAATTACTTTTTATTGGACTCCCTGCAGCAGCAGCAGCACTTCCATCCAAATATGAGGCTGCCTGGTATCTAAAAGACTCCATATCATGAATAAAAAGCAGTCCAGAAAATGCTACCATCAGTGCTGAAGCTCACAGTTGTTCTTTTTAATGTAACATATAAATTTGCATTGGCATTTGCTGATTACTTTGCCCCTGAAATTAACTGGTTAATCAAAAAGATAAGTGCTGGTGGTAGAAATGGGAAACCCAGAAACACACAGAAGAGTGTTTCCTCTGTAATTTTATTCTACAGTGGAGCTTGTGGGTATTTTTAGATTTGCTTTCAAAGTAAAGGTTGCACATCCAATAAAGTTTCTTTTTTCAATCATTTCAAAACATTAGAAGCTGGCATCTTTGTGCTTCAGATGGAAATCAAACCATTTCTATGTTCGTGTTTTGGTGGCACTGATGGAAATGATTTCTCATGGTAGTAGCAGATGATTAAATGAATAAATAGAAAGGACTTTTTGTGCATAAGCAATGTGGTGGCTCCACTTGCTCTTCAACAGTTGTATCTGTTATTGTGTTTGGACACATTTCTTGCTCTTTAATACCCTTCAACACTGTATCAGTGCCAATATGGAAAATAAGACTACGCACATGCAAGAGTGAAGGCCGAAAACAGTCTTCGTAGTAAAGTAATAGTATCTGAGGCAACAGTGAGAGGAATAATGATAGTAATGTTATATATTAGTGTCATTGTATGGATGGTGTAACAGCACTGACAGACATTGTACTAGTAGCAGCAGTAATAGAAGTACTTACAGTAAAAATCCTAAAAGTAAAAACAACAGCAAACAGTAGTTGTTGCAGTTTAACACTTACAGCCGGTTCTGAGCCAGTTATGGCTCACTGTAGGCACATTAGGCGATGTTCTGGCACCAGACCTGTGAGCCAGCAATTGCAAAGTATAGCCATTTTTGCAAGATTAGTTAAAGGCATACTGTACAGAATTCTTGACCCACTAGAAGTGTCTGGTGGTGTCTGTATCTGCAGAGACTCAACCCTCTACCTTTATTTTCTTAATTTCTCATTATTTTGTTGTGTTCGGAAGATTTCTGGGCTTCAGTCTGATTGGCAGCGATGTGCAACTCCATCTAATGCAACCAACAGTTACATCGCCATCTCTGTCTCTTTCCTCTGCTACTGAGAGAGATACACACACATACACACACACAGGCAGAGCAGGCTGATCACTTCAGGTGTATACACACAAAATCTGCTTTGGAACTTGTGAAACGATCAGAAAATAATATTTTATTTTTTTGATTCACTCCTTTTTTCTCTCTAACAGCACTCCCCTCTCCCAAGAAGGGGCAAACACTGAATGGTGCATTAACAAACAATGCTGCATATTTTGCCTTTAAAGGTACCCTGTGGAGTTTTTAACCACTCGTATTGCTATCGAGTCATGTTTTGGAAATGCAAAGGAGGAAAAAGTATTCAACACGTTATCAGGTCTCAATGTAAAATGAATACAAGTCAAAATATTGGAAAAAAAAGAAGCTGGCTGAGATTAAAAGAAAGTTGGTGAACTGATAAAAACAAAATGTGATAGTGCAATAGAAACAGACTTAGTGAATAAATCATGATATACACCAAGTGTATGACTTAAATGTTACTCAAGCTTCTGCTCAGCTGGAGAGTTGATGAATTTTGTTAAAAATATTAAATTAAACAAAATTTTGATGGAAGACTGGCTGATGATTGACACACGATGTGTTTTGTGAGAAACAGGAGTGCAAATGTGGGCCAATTTCAGAGTTGGCATCCTGAATCAGACCGGTGAACTATTCTGGTCTATTCCAGTCATTCATCATGAATCCAGTAAACATGTGTTTATTAATGAAACTCTGATTCTAAATAGCCTGCCAGGAATTACCAACTGAACTGAGACACGGAGGCTTCAACAAAGAGACCACAACAGTCGATGTGGCTCAAATTCTGTAACCGGCTTTTTATTTAGAGCAGAGACTAAAACCCAAAAACAGAGGAAGGGGAGAGAACACACCGCAGCTGGGCAGCCGCTGTTGGTCCACCAGTGGGAGTATCCAACCTGTGTAAAGATAACATGAACCAAAACCAACACCTCACACTAGTAAACACATCACCGCAAACCGCGGCACCATCAGAAGTGAGTGGACTCACGCCGACACACCAACCACACCTGTGACTGGAGGCATGAGCTGCACGACTACAACAAGAGAGACAGAATCAAATCTTATTCTAATCAGCCCTGAAATAAACTAAAACAAGCTATGTTAAAATAGACATCAGTAAGAGCTTTTCCTGTGAGCAAACATTCTGTTAAAACTTAGGTACAAGAAAAACATAAATTATTAGCGACACTAAATTTATACATTACGTATCTCGCACCAGGTGACACATAATTACCTTTCTTCAGCTTCTTAAATTTCAGTTTAAGTCCTGGCAGACCCACTTGCACTAATAATGAATGCTCTATGGCATTTAGCAGATATAGTGTTTATTATATTCACAACCGTAGTTTAGTGTGTTTGTATGCTAAGGCTTGCTTATTTATCATTTAATTTTTATTTGTATAGGGACAAATAAGTAGCATAAACCAATGTCATGTATCACAGCATTTATATCCAAAGTGAATCTGCAGTGCTCAACCCTAGCTGGGCCTTTAGAATACAAAAGACTCAGAGTTACACAGTGAAACTGTCACGTAACTAGTTGCCAGTTGAAAATTGCATGAAACATAATTTCCATGGAACTCGATAGTTGCGCAAGGTGATTTGGAAATAATCAAAATGTCAAGCAACGGTTTATTTCACTAAAATTAGCTGACTAGATTGGAAATTTTTCATCTGTTGTATTGTTTTTTCACTATGTTTGCATTATTGGATCTCATGTTGCAGTGATTTTCTCTCAGGATAATATCAGTTCTGATGTAATCTATTGCTTTTTCCTCTTCTTCTGTTTCATAATGGTACTGAACTGTTGGAGAGAACATCTTCTATTTTATTATTTTGGTCAGCTGTTGTTAAGTTGAAAAGAAATCAATTAGTTGAAATCGTGCCTCATCAGCGGTAGTTTGACATAAACATCCTCACTATTTGTAACTGTTGTGACTGAGTTTCAGACACGTTTGGAGTGGACTGTGGAGGTCTTTACACCATACAGCTCAACCGGTGCTTATTTTCACCTGAGTTTCAACCAACTAGAGCGGGGCAGCCAATGGACCACAGGCGGGAACCGAACTGGTGGCCACTGCAGAGGACAAACCGCCTCAGCAAATGGGGCACATGCTGTACCAACGGAGCTAAAAGTTTCATTTGGATTCATCAAACCTGCTGATACCCCTCTCTGTTTCTCCTCTCTGGTGTGCAGACTGACATCTACTGTAGATAATACATTGATTATGGATAAGAAGCTCATACAACCCCACTTAAAAGTCAAGTAATTATGCAAGTCATCTTAAGTCATCAATATCCTTATAGAAGTTTCATGGCAATTCATCCAGTACATTGAGATATTTCAGTCTTCACCACCATCATGGCTACTAAAAATACTTAAATATAAAAGGGATGTGTCTCCTCTTTATCAACAGTAATAAGATGACAATGTGATAAATCTCATCATATCAACTCTGCCTGTGTATCAAACCGTCACATCTGACAGCTGCAGAGCTCAAACATCACAGCGAGAGTCTCAGTCACTTTATCTTGTCTGAACTCCATCCAGCTGTGGGTTGAACACAGACGGTAGATTCCACATCCTGCTCCCAAGTTGGACCGACCAGTTACACAACACTGTTTCCCTGCAAGGATCTTACACTCACACACACACACACACACACACACACACACACACACACACACACACATGCACACGCGCGCACACACACATTGATAGCTCTTCCTCCCTCCTGTAGGGAACACAGTATATAAGCAGCAGCAGAACTCTGTCAAGACGGAGCAGCAGCAGCAGCAGCAGCAGCAGAGCAACTCCAACCAGCAACTTCTCTCTACAACTTCATCTGAAGCGCATCCACTCTGCATTACTCTACAGGTACGAAGGTTGTATTTGTAACCAAGAACTCTACTTTGGTGCAACAAAGCATTTATTGCGCCAAAATTCCTCAACAGCTTGGTAATCTTGTTTTGTTTATACCTTCCAGATGTGAAGATGCAAATTAATTTGATTCTACATCTGAGAGTTATTTAAAACATTCTGCAATTGTGTAATTTTCTTAACTCTTTTGGTGAAACAAACAGACTCTGAATAACTCAAACAAAGCCTATTATTTTTTTTTTAATTATTATTTAATTATTGATGAACTTTGCTCTTATCTAAACTTTTTTGAGATGATTTAATTACATTCTCAGTCTCATCCTCATTTACCTTAATAGTTCAGGTATCAGTACCTGGGTATTAGTGGAAACAGCTACAGTGGACTTACAAATCCAGGGTTTATTACCTGAATGTCAATAATTACCATATAGCAGTAACAACAGAATAAAAAAGGTTTTTTATATTTTTAAATGTACAAACTCCACATCTTAAAATGAAAGAGTATTTGTACACTTTTCCAAACTGTTGCATAGTTTTTGTCTTTAAAAAAATATATCGTACTTGCACAACTTGGTTTATTTATCTTGAGTTTTTGCTGGGAAAGGTTTAATCTTGGCACGAGAGTTTTATGGTGAGCACAAACCCTCCCTGAGCACAAACTGGCTCAGTTCTGCTGGTAAAAATGTGTAGAGGTTTTTCTCCCGTGTCAGCATTTGCCAAAGCCGTGTTAAACACATGTGTGTCTGCGCTTTTACAGTAGCGAGTGTCTCAGACATGGAAACGTTTCGGGCAGTGGTGTGAAGTAATTAAATACATTAACTCAAACCCTAGACTACAGTTTTGACATACTTGTTCTTTTCCATTTTATGCTACACTGTACTTCTACTCCACAACATTTAAAATCTACTGTGTATTATAATGTGATGTCATCGCACTCCTGCAAGATGCAGTCATGATACTTTACAGGTGGTAGTTGAGATCAAAATGAGGGCCAAGTTGGAAGATGGGCGTGGTCCAACCCATGAGTAGGCCACTAAATACTCATGTAATAATGTAGTAATGACTACTGAGCAACAAGATGTTGATGAGCATCACAGTTGGTATGAGACCAGTACATATGCTGCAGAAAACAAAACAAAATCATATTTTGGGTTTTTCTTTTATCTTTGCTTTTTGTGAAGTATTCAGGAGTAACTCTGCTCTGGCCTGTAGTTCTTTTTATCCATCTGGATAGTTTTGGTGTGAGTTGCAGAATTTAGAGGTGTCTGCCTTCTATTAAATATAATGGAACTAGATGGCACTCATCCTATGGTGCTCAAAGTGCCAAAAGAAGTACATTTGAAAAATTCAACAGCGATATCTGTTTTTAAGAAATCATGACTCTAAATAATCCACACACCTTGCTGTGAGCAGTTTAATCAAGGAACTATGGCCTGTCTAGTAGAAAGACAGTATTTCTACAGTATGAAGAAAATAGTTCCTATGTGAAACTGCTCACAGCAACATCTGTGGATTATTTTGAGTCATGATTTCTGCAAAAAAAGACGCTGCTATTGAGTTTTTCAGATGTATTTTTTTAGCGCTGTGAACAGAACAGGATGGCCAATACGTTCAAAATTCTGCAAGTCGCCCCAAACCATCTAGATGATTAAACAGCACTGCAAGTACGATGGAAATTATGAGTTTTTGATTTGGGGGTGAACAAAGTTAAACCATTTGTTTAGTTTAGAATGAAAATCTCTTTTTTGTGGAACTGCTATGCTAACATCTCACCTGGAGGGAGCCTAACTAAAACATTACTAATTTGCAAAGAGTTTCAGGTCAAAAAAGTTTGGAACCCATTGGTTTAATCGTTAACAATAACTTACATACTTAGATAAGTTTTTTGTGTGAAATATTAATCTTAAAACTTACTTTAGCTGTAGTAAAGTAAAACAACTACATTTCAAACTGCAATGTCGTAGAGTTGAAGTATGAAGCAGAATAAAAATAGAAATATTCACCTAAAAATATACTTAAGTACAGTATGTGTTCACCCACTTTGTTCTGCCAGTCTGCAGAAGGTGTCTATCAGTGCCACTGGTGGTGAAGGTGAAAACAGAGCTCTCACTGTGTTAAATGATGACTCATGCAGCCAAACGTCGTCCCAAACTTCTCTCCTCGTCCGGCACACACCCGCATTATGCAACAGTGAGTTTTACTATATTCTCAGGCAGGTGTTTATACCACAAACCTGACACACTGTACGCCCCCCTACCATCTTATGAAAACAGCTGTTGTGTATTTAATGGTTAAATCAGTCTTACCGCATGTTTACATAATCTTCATGGCAGTACCTTCATGCTTCCTGACCTGCAGTTGCAGCCTGTGCAGGGTCTTGGAAGCAGGTTTTAGGTAGAGACCCCATGTGGGCTGAAGGGTTGATGTCATTTTAGTTCTGTTTCATGTTTTGTGGATTTAATGAGTCACACTGAGGGACACTGTTTACATGAAGCTGATGTGTTCACACCCAGGGCTACATTTGAATCTGTCAGTGGTCAGTTCTTTTTTTTGGGGGGTTTTTTTTGGTTTGGGGGTGGTATTGTTTTCACATTTACTTGTTACAGTAGCAATATTTTTATTTACTTAATTACTTTGGTTTAACCATGAACAGAAATAACTTATATTAATACAGTTAATTAATTAATGCTCTTCCCATAAGCCATTTTCTCACATGACTTGATGTAGGTTTCTGCATGATGACATTGCTACATAAGCCTATAAAAACTCTACCTCTACCTCTACCTCAGCTGAGTTGTAGTTTCCATTTAAAAAAATCATAAAATGATTGATCCTTATGTCTTTTTTTCAACTCACAAAATGGTAAAAATGTTCAAGGGGAATTCTTCAGCTTCCTTGTTTTGTTCAATGAATTGTCGAAAGCCCACAGATATTCAATTTACTGTAAAAAACAAAACAGCAAATGTTCAGCCACAACAGTTTGTCCATAACCTGCAAAAATGGCCAGCTGGCGTAGGCCTAATGTATTTCTTTTCCAACCCAGTCTCTTTAATCTGCATAGCCTATAAATACTTGACTTTATACTTTCAGATTGCTCGTAGTTCATACGCCAGTCTTTCACATTAACTTTGGTGGACAGCAGATCCAAAGTCAGGTGTCCATCGTCACAAAAATAAACGTGGTTAACGTTGTGAAACGGTTGCAGTTTGGTTAAGTTTAGGCCAGGAAAAGATCATGGTTTGGGTTGAAATAAGTATGTTATGTAAGCTACCTGATGCGCGTAACTTTAGATTTATTAAACTTACAGAGTGTAATTAGGGACACTATTATAATACTTTTAATTGCACTTCCTCAACTGCTAGTGCTACAAGTCCTCTTATATCAATTATTTTGTTTCTAAAGTAGTATATCAATCCTTCAACTGGTTGTTCCACTTCAGAATTCAGTTTTAGGTATCATGAATAGTCCCAGTGGATATTTACAATGTAGGTTTATTTAAAAACTTATTCAGTGAATTTAACTTGTAATCTGGCAGTTATTTCATCATACCTTTCATAATAACATGACTTCAAACAAAAGACGACCACAGTAGGACTCACTGTGGTTTTCCTCCATGACCAGGAATGATTCAAATATTTGTCAGTTCTAACTACAGTACTGTTGGCTTTTAATAAACGTGATTAATGCTCGGTGTTAAAACACATTTCTCTGTGACCACAAAAACACACAATATTTGTGCAGTGAAAATAAATCACCAGAACACTAAAAGTGTCTTTCATTAGCTGCATCTTACAGGAAGGGGAGTGACTATAAACTCGCCTTCACCCACCCCACAAACACACAGAGAAACCACTTCCATGTGTGTGCAGTTTATTCATCAAGGCGAGTAAGAAATTTCATCATTAAGCTTTAACATTTTCATGTGCTTTTCTTCAACAGCTATTCCAATTTGAAAATATTTTGTTCTTGAATAAAATGGACAAGGACACACTCTCTCACACACACATATACACACACACTGAGGCGTGTTTGCAGTTTTTCCACAGATGTAAAGCAGATGGGTTTGAAAACGACTCACCCACCACACAGGAATGAACAGAGCATGATGGGAATTTGGCCTTTAGAAACTGCAGAGATAAACAATTTAAACAGGCATATTTGAAATATAAAGTCAGAGTTGTGGAGGTTGCCACCATCTCTACTAAATATTTCAAACATATTTAAACTAATGGGGGAATAATGTATTTTTTTTCCATCCACTCTCCTCCTCCAGTCCTGTGACAGATCATCCACCCTGAACTATCAGCACCATGTCTGATCAAGCTACCGTTGTGACTTCTTCCGACCCCCCTCCTCGTCCCAGCGGACCCCCTCCCAAGGTGACCAACCTCGGCCGCGCCACGGCTCCCATTTCCAGCTCCAACTCGGACACAAAGGATGTACCTGAGTTTGAGCCCTTCGGGTTACCGGGCCCGAGAGGATTTCCACCTCTGACTGGTGAGGGAGCACGCTGCAAAAATATCACACAGGAGTCGACTAATCTGTTGTCTTTAACTTAATGTTTTGTTATTTTCAAGTTATTTCAAATTAATATATGTGTTGCACACAAGCAATGAAATGTGTAGGGAAAAGTCTCCAAGTGGAAACCTAAAGTAGCTAAACCAGTGATCTCCAACAGCCCTCCATCCACCTCCCGCTGGACTGTAAAAAATTCGTAGTTATTTTTCCTAGTTGTTTTATACAAATTTGAACTACCCTGAGTGTAATCCAGTGGAAATAAAAACACAATTCTATTTTTTTTTAAATGTACTGCATGCATGTATTTCTTGCATGTCAGCAATGGAAACAAAAAAGTACATTTTCAGAAATATCACACTTTATTGCAGTACTTGAAGTTTGAAGTGACCATCCTATCAGAGGCTCCAAACCAATATGAGCTCTTATTTATACAGAAGTGGGGGAAAAAATTGTTTCTCAAAAGAAAGTTAGATGTCACATTTCACAGTGCGTCTTTGTTGGAGAAGATAAAGACTTTTTCCCCACAGGGACACAGTTTCCAGTATTTTTTGCACATGACTGACACATGAGTGATGTCCAAACAGGATAAATCCTGCTCACTTCCTCCAGCTTGTCGCGAGGCTCCACCTTGTATCCTCGTCAACGAGCCACACAGTGGGGGATATCCAGATATGACGGGAATTTATGAATGCGCTGTCTGGAACATTTTGTGGTGGATTAGAGCAAGATGACAGAAAACAACCTCAAATGAGTGGTTGTAGTGTTGACTTACAGTACGTACTCATCACTGAGGTTTTTGACAAGTTTACAGCTGCTGACTCATTTAAAGGGAAATGATCTGCACTACTGAACAATTCTCCAACTTTTTTTTAAATTTATTTTATTGCAAACATTGCATCATTTAAAACAAAGGGTCACTGAACTGAATGAATGACTACAGTTGTGCAGCATTATTTATCTAAAGTTTTCTACATTCAGAGTTTCTTGACATCCATGGCGTGGACATGGTGAAGGGACGAGATGACATCAACAAGAGGGAGCACCACACCATGTTGTACAACTCTGACTATCTCATCATCCGGCGCGGACAAGAGTTTCAGATCAAGATCACCTTCAATCGTCCCTACGATCCTGCTTCAGACAAGTTCGCTTTGGAGTTTGCCATCGGTGAGCTGCGCATATTGATAATTTTGAGAAACCTTTTCATTATCCTATTCAACAGTTTGTGGAATTTGGCTCCAGGAGATCATATTTTCAAAAGATAAACTTTCTGCAGATGTAAGGCCAGCTGTCTTTGAGTATATATTTTTTCCAAAGTTAGATGCCATGGCGGCTCACTGGAAGGATCCAGTGGTCTTTACCTCTCTATTGACCCATCCCAAAGCCCCGCCCTTTTTTGCTCTGTGCTCCAATTGGGGTTGAGCAAGTTTAGTATCTGGCTGAACCATGGTTAACGTTCTCCTTTCCTGTTTTCTGTACTTAGATATGCTCACAGAAAAAATCAATCAAACAAACAAAAAAGCTAGCTTATCTGCATCATTACCTATGTAGTTATACCTGATAGCTACTATTAGCAAAATGCTAACAAAACGCAAGTTAACTCACCAGCTACTCTACATCAGTTGTTAGCAAGTTTTTGGTAACATTAACTTACTTAAGGTGTGCCATAAGGTTTAAGATATTTCACTTTAAACCATCTTGAAAAAGTTTCTTTTCAATACACACAGACTGTCTAAATACAGGAAACAGGAAAGGACAAACTTGATTGACGTTAGCAGGGGTCGATTGTTGTTATATACTTTTAATATGTTTATCATATGGTATCTTTAAATCTAAGTTTTAACTTAATTTAGGCCTCCCACTCCCACTTTAAGGGTCTCTTACAACTTATTTCATATACTTCATTTATTGTGGCGTGCCTGTCACTTACCCATGATGCCGTGCAAGTGCTAAATCTGCCAATACTCCCTGTTCACCCAGGCTCCAGCCCTCAATACAGCAAGGGCACCTACATTCCTGTCTTCCCCACCAAGGAGCGTCAGAGCATCTGGGAGGGTCGCATCACGAACACCTCCGGCAGCATGGTCACCATGGGCATCACTCCTACAGCAGACTGCATTGTGGGAAAATACCAGATGTATGTGGCTGTGATGACCCCTTTTGGCATCCGTAGAACCAGACGTGACGAAGACCGAGCCCTCTACATCCTCTTCAATCCCTGGGCGTCAAGTTGGTTTATGCCTTTTGGCCACAACCTTTGTTTTGTTTTTTTTTTTCCATTTGTCCATTTTATTGAACATTTTAGTCTCACCTTCATGCCCATAATAATCCACATGACCTGCTGTCTGTCCTCAGATGATGCTGTGTTTCTGAATGATGAGACAGAGAGGGAGGAGTGTGTGATGAATGAGATGGGGATCATCTATCATGGTGCATTTGACGACATCGCTGAGAGAAACTGGAACTATGGACAGGTAGTGAAAAAACAGATCGAGGACCAATTTTAGAGGGTCAATTTGGAAATATTCTTACTGTCTTAAGTCTTTTTTTTTTTTACCCTTAGTTCAATTTTGGGGTCCTGGATGCCTGTCTTTACATCATGGACAAGGCTGACATGCCCATCACCAACAGAGGAGACCCCATCAAGGTGACCAGAAAGGCCTCTGCTATGGTGAGAGAATATTTATGGATATCCTCTAAAACATGAATTTTTTTTACAGATACATGAGATATGTGGTCAAATGATGCATAAATACACACAAAACATTATTGTACTATAAAATGTACAATGTTGCTGATACAGTGAATAAAATAAAGGCTGTTAACTCAGTTTTCTTTCCATGACACTTAATAACACTTAAATTCTGACACCAGCTTGAAACATGACAAGCTGCTTTTTCTCTCATAAAACATTCATATTTTTTAGCTGACAGTGATGGCATTGAAGCGTGGTAATTTGTACAAAGATGCAGTTACAGATACAGTACATGACACAGTAACAGTATCACTACTGCATGTACAAATTAGGATAGCTTTATGTTAAATACCTCAGATCTCCTCGTGCATGTAGGATTTTACATGCTTTTGTATTTATTGAGTAAAGCTTGTCTGCCAGTTAAAGAAGAATATTTTGTATTATAATGGAATATATTAAAATAATATATGATAAGAATAAAATCAAAGTATCTACAATAAAGTCAAAATTTAAATAGTATTAGTAACTTAAATGAAAGTTGAAATGTTGAGAACAAAATAAAGTTGAAACATAATTTTAATAAAGTCAAAATGACATTTTGACCTCATCCTCAACATTTCAACTTTATTTTACTTTACTTCACTGAGAAAATTCTACTTTCTCTGTTTTTTTCTTGTGCCTAGCATTAATTCTGAAAGTTTGACTTGTTCTTGATATTTTTACTTTTTTCTTGACATTTTGAATATTTGTCCTCTAATTTTCTCATTGTACTAATTAGAGTCAAAATAAAATATAAAATGCTGCACAATTTGGCCGTTTTAAGAGAAAAACATGATATACTGATTGTCATGTGAACATTTTAGGGTTCTACTGAATTTCAGAAATGCTAACAATAACTTCACAATATCATATTGCATCAGAGCAATTAATGTCTAAAATCTGCTCTTGGTTGCATTCAGCTGAACTCTCGGGATGATGACGGTGTGCTGGTGGGGAACTGGAGCGGCGAGTACACCTACGGAGTGGCGCCCACTTCCTGGACTGGCAGCACAGAAATCCTGCTCACCTACGCCAGGAGCGGAATGCCTGTCTGCTACGCTCAGTGCTGGGTCTACGCCGCCGTCTTCAACACCTGTGAGATCTCCACTGATTCCCAGAAGCACTTTCCAAACATTTTAGGCTTTTAATTCATTTTGTGTCACAGTCTGGTGCATTTCCTGAGTGCTGAATGTGGTAACAATAGTCAGGCGTCCTTTGTCGTGATGATGATCTTTGTTGTGGATAACATTGTAGTTGCAGGTCGTGGTTTGGTTAGGTTTAAGCACAAAAACTATTTGGTTAGATGTAGATTTAGGAGAAGTTCAAGTTTGTGTTAAAATAAGTAGTTTGGTTCCTCATGTTAAATACATAACAAAGTTTTATTCACTCTTCCATATGCAAACTTTGTTGATCTTTATACTACATCACCTGACAGTTTTTTTCTCTATGGCATTTGTGCATAAAATGACACAGCATATGTGCATCAGTGTAGACTAAATGACATGAAAAGCAAGAAAGGTGTTCTGATAATATGGAGATGAGTTAAGACATTGGTGAGTTATTCACATGCCTTTTGGTGAGACCAGGCTGTGGTCGTGTGTGAATGGGAGCAGGGATCAATATTCAGGGAAGTCTGTACCGGCAATTTCCCACCTCAAAACCCAGCAACATCTCAGGGAATCGTTGCTCCGGTTGTGTTGCAATTGAAAGCAACATTGCAGGGATGAGCATGTAAAGTGGTATGTCTGTCTGACGAAAGATGCCCCATTTTCTTCTTCATCTTTTGTTTGTTTATAGCAGTTAGTATCCATAAGTGTTACCTTCCCGGCATCTATTCCGGCGTTACCACAGCAGGTTTGGTTAAATGTAGCCGCATGTGTAAATAGTGAAAATAACTAGTGGTGGCTGAAAGGTTATCCCAGTAGTTTACTGGGAACTGTATGTGAAAGGGGCTTTAGATACTTTGGGTAAGTGCATTTAGCTGAGAACCTTCTGTTCAATTCTTTGATTTCTGTCTTTGCTTGTCTGTTTAGTCCTGCGTTGTCTGGGCATCCCAGCGCGGGTCGTCACCAACTACTACTCCGCTCATGACAACGATGGGAACCTGACAACTGACATCATCCTGCATGACAACGGCAGGATCGACCGCAATAACACCAAAGACTCCATCTGGTAACACATCCTCCATGTAGCTTACCATTATACAGACATCTTATTATTGTAATGTATGGTTTGTTACTGACCTGCTGGTGATGTGTCCTACTGGTGGTCCCTCAGTCTGTCCAACATTTTGATCCACAGAAAAATATCACAGCGACAGGTGGTGATATCATCATGAACTTTGGCATGAGGTTTTATTGTGCCCACACCTTAATTTAAATTTCACTTTGGTTTATGACAGCTGTGAATATTCATGGTCCCCAGAGGATGAATCCTAATATTTTTCAGTGACTCCCTGACCTCTTTAACAAGCCAAAACCTCCACTCGTTTACATGGATATCTAAATCTAATTAGCAGTTTGCTCCTTACATGCTCCTCAGAGGATGAACACTCCTTCATCTAATCCCATCTTCAAACTAAAAACTGAACTTTTCATTTTATTTCAATGACCCTATAACCTTTTCTACATATCTTCAGGAACTATCACTGCTGGAATGAGTGCTTCATGTCCAGACCAGACCTCCCACCTGGCTTTGGAGGCTGGCAGGTTGTGGATGCAACGCCGCAGGAGACCAGTGATGGTAAATAATAATAATAATGATAATAATAATAATAATAATAATAATAATAATAATAATAATAATAATAATAATAATAATACAAAATAACTTCAGACTTTATAAGAATATGGTGAGACTACTGTTTTGTTTTTTGTTTTTTTGTATTTTGAGTCTGAATAAAAGTAAATACACTGGACTGATGGCACATATAATCTCTTCCTCCATGATCCACAAAGGCTTGTTCAGATGTGGTCCAGCATCAGTCCAGGCCATCAAACATGGACAGACATGTTACCCATTTGATGCTGCCTTTGTGTTTGCTGAGGTGAGTCTTTAAATTTTCTGTAAAAAGTTTCTTATTCTACTCACCAGTGGCTCATTTTGCAGACATTATCAGTTATTCACACAGTGTTAGATAGATTAGTTCGGGTCAGACCCAAGCTGCCATTTTTTGGAGGGGGTTATCTCTGCCTTTCTCCCTTCAGGTCAACAGCGATGTGGTGTTTCGTACCCGGAATAAAGATGGGACCATGGAGCTGGTCAAAGTGAACCAGACTCATGTAGGCCGCATGGTTTTGACCAAATCTCCAGGGGCCACGACCCGCCGTGACATCACCAGTCAATACAAGTTTTCTGAGGGTTAGTGACCACAACACAAATCACCGTGTTTGAAAAGGGGACAGAACCATTTTCTCTGATGCAGCCAAAGCACTTAAAAAGAGTATTTTCAAATGAATCATAATGGATACATCTGTCCTGGACACAGTGCCGTAAGGAAAACAGAGAGACAGTCTCTGCGAAAGTCAGTGCTAAGGCAATTTGTTTTTCATTCTGCGCAACAATGCCAGATACCAAGTTAATCTTTGATGACAGTGGCTGAGTGCTGGCACAGTTATCTGTGTTCTGGCACCAGAGGACCAGCCATGTGCCCCTGTGTGGATGCCACATTTGTCAAGGTTTTTGGGGTGTGGATGTTTTGGTCTTGAAATCAGATCCAGTTGGCATCATTCTGGCTTGGTTTGGGCCAGAGCTGGCACATGGAAAAGAACCAGAGTACACGGGGCAATTCTGGTGCTTCATTTATCACAAATTTGGCATGATTTGTGGCACACTTTTTAAATAACATACTTTAAATCTTGGATTAATGTATCAAGTGTGTTCAAGTCAAAAGGCTCAAGTCCAAGTGAAATCAAGAGTCATTTGTGTTAGAGTCTAAGGCAAGTTTCAAGTCTTTTTTTTATTTTGGCAGGTCTAAATATATCAAATTTGTGACTCAAGGCTGACTCGAGTACACACATGTGGTAAAACAAAACATAACTGAGTCAAATCGACAAACACACTAATATATTTTAATCATCCAAACAGGTACTAGAGAGGAGCGGATCGCTCTGGAAAAAGCAGAGGAGTACGGCTGTAAACGAGAGAAGTCCAGCCTTCCTGAGGCTGATGTGGACGTGGTCCTGCCCACCCTGGACGTCGATGTGGGTGATGACTTCGACCTGCACCTGGAGTTCATCAACCGCAGCGACCAGCGCCGTGTCGTGGACGCCTACATCAGTGGCAGTGTGGTGTATTACACTGGAGTCAGCAGCTCTGAGTTCCTGTTCAATGATCCTGAAGTGACAATTGGCCCCAACAAAAGTGAGTTTATTCATTTCTTTTTTATCATAATCAAAAGCAACCCTAATGACCAAATAAAATATCACAGTGCTCTGAAGTATTTCTAATGAATTCTTCACTATATTCATTCAGCAACCCCATATAAAACAACAGCTATATTATCAAGAATGTGTAAAGACTGTTAGAAATTATTAGACAGAATGAAAACTACTATAATTTGACATTAGAAAGGACAAAATAAGGTTCAGTTCTCTACCTTAGATATCTTTTAATGTACTTTGTATTATAACAAAAGAGCTCTGTTACACAGTTAAGATGTCACGTTACTTTTTAGCTCATTTAAAAGTTAACAAAACATACATGTATGATATGATTTTTGTTTTGTTCTCCAGGTGTGAAAGAGGTGGTGACGGTCGAGTCAAGGGACTACCTGAAAAAACTGGTGGAACAGGCCAACCTCCACTTCATTGTTACTGGGAAGGTCAGGGAGACTGGCCAGATCATCAGCGCCATGAAAGTCATCACCCTGCGCAATCCCAAACTCAACGTTTCGGTCTGAAATTATTCTTCCTTTTATTTGGTTTTAATTTGTTGGCATCAGCTTTATTATGCACACTCTTGACTTTTTTAATGATGTATGTCCTCTCTGTACTTAAGGTTTCCGGCCGGCCCAAAGTGAGTGAGGAGATGATGGCGACTGTGGATTTCACAAACCCCTTCGGCTTCAGCCTGCAGGACGTCTACATTAACATGGAGGGACCGGGGATCATGCCATTCAAGACAAAATATTACAGGTGAGCTCAGCCTAGTACTTGTCCAATATGTAACACATCCTCATACCAAAAGGACACAATAGCTCATTTTCCAGTGACTCCAAAAACCACATATACGACCTTTGGAGAATACTAGCGAGAGTCATACAGGACCTTACGTACACTGTGGAAGTCACATGATGCTAAACACATGGTTAATGTTGTGAAACAGTTTGTTAAGGTTTAGGCAACAAAGCCAATTGGTTAGGTTTCAAAAAGGTCATGGTTTGGGTTAAAATAAGTACATTATATTATGTTAATCATATGAGTAAATCACCTACATAATGCAACTTAAGTCACTCTTTTCACCTGGGATACAAACTGCATCTGTCCTGTGTTTGACCCATCCATCCATCCATCCATCCATCCATCCATCTAGTCTCCATCTAGTTTAGCACCAGATAGTCCATCAGATTAGAAAGGATTTTATGAACTGTTGATGACAGCCACACAAACCTTCCTCTAATATTTTTCACTGTCACAGCTTTTATTCATCAGTTCAAAATGACCCCAAAATAAGCTCTGTCTTTCTGGCATCTATCTTTGACCCTGCTGGTTTCAGTCTGATCCCAGAGAAGTCCTCCCTGACCTGGACCGAGAACTTCATCCCGCACAGGGACGGCAGCACCAGGATGATCGCTACTCTGGACTGTCCCGCTCTCAGGCAGGTCTTCGGCATGGCGGATGTCACCATCGAGCCCTGAGGATCGCTGCAGGATCGCTGACGGCCAACATGATACAGCTCATTTACACTTCAGCCCAAATATAGGCGCATGACATAGTTACGTTTCTGTAGGTTTAAAATAGTTAAACAGGTGTAGCTTCAGCATTTATGATAACAATGGTGACAGTTATAGTCATAAGCATGGAGAGGACAGATCTCTTAGTAATTTTTAAACATGCAAGTTTAAAAAGAGACTAATCAACACATTTTTGTACCATATCAATCATTTTGACAGTTAAAGAGCAACTAAATGATTTTTTTTTTTATGCTAAACAGAAATGATATAGGTCCTAAAACAATGCCAGCTTATATTCTTCATTTTTTTCTTTGGGTGTTGATAAAGTAAATTGTGGGAAAGTCTTTACATTGCTATTTAATTTTAACTCAAAAGTACACAGGTGGGTATGGCTGTTTCTGAAATCTCTACCTACACCACTAATTCTTCCCATATAATAAGATACTCAATAGTTTATATAGTGAGACATTTCAGACACCAATAAATAATTGCTTTTTGTGGGACTGACTGTTTACTTTCACAAACATGATGCACTGCATTGTGGGATTGTTAGCAGAAAATGGTTAACATGCCATGGATACTACTTTGTTTGTTCCATGGTTGAATTTTCGAGAACATGATTATATCATATCAGTACAGAGCTCTATAGAGTCAATAGGAAGAGGTTTCAGAAACAGCCTGTTTATTTTAAATCATTTTTTGGCCACCAGGGGGCAGAACTACATCTAAAGACACAGTCCTGTCTCAGAAGACACAGAATAACATTAAGTATT
This sequence comes from Lutjanus erythropterus, assembly GCF_056507025.1. Lineage (NCBI taxonomy): Eukaryota > Metazoa > Chordata > Actinopteri > Lutjaniformes > Lutjanidae > Lutjanus > Lutjanus erythropterus. Next base: position 15,087,594 of record NC_139339.1, read on the forward strand.
TACGTCCAATGGTCATTGTCCTTTAACCTTGGTTTAAGTCACCTATAGCTCCTGAACAATTTATTAAATGTTTAATTGTATTCACCTGCTAGTTGCTAACTTTTTCTGCTTGATAGGTAGTTAAGTTGATTCCCTAAAAATGGCTTCCTGTAGCTGTTAGAATCAGGATTGATTAGGGCGGTGAGGCTGAACGAAACAATAACTGAAACAATGAGTTAATGAGGCTAAAAAGTTGGGTGATAATTCTGTGGACACAAGATATTGGCAACTCATTTGATGTTATGTTTTATTTGATATACAAAATATTGATCAATGCAGCTCAAATTTAATTTTTGAATACTACTACAGCTATTAAATTGACGTATCGATGTTTCTGCTTGAGAGCTGTAAAGAGCTTGTTCACGTCTTTATATCAATCTATAAAATCTGTTTCTTCACATTTTTTTTCTTTGTATAAGAACAAATGCAAATATAAATCAAATAAAAGATTCCCTATGCTGTAAGTGTGTGTTGATGTGATTCAGTGGTGAAAGTCCAAAAACTTCAGTCACACCATCAATAATTTGACAAATCTTATTCGTGCTGAGACATGATTTCCAAAACAAACTCAAAAGCAGACAATTCATCACTGATGACAATTAATCATCAACAGTCTCAAAAACATTACATCTTACATTCTAAAAAGCAAAAGTGCAACAGTAAAAAGCTTTCAATTTTGGAGAAATTACAATCTGAATACTGGATAATGTACAGTGTACTGAAACCCTGACAGGATGATGCAGAACTTGAATCAGCACCTCACAATGGTAGCAGATGTTTTTTGGAGAGTTTTCTGTAGTCAAACTTGTGTTAAACAATAGATAATTGCCATTTACTCTGTTACTATTGTTTGGATAAGCTATAATGCAGTTTGTGTTTGTCTCTTTTTGTCATTCTTATTTCTCTGTTTCACAGAGTTACATGTAACATAGATCTCCAGTTATATTATTTCTGTTCAGCTCTGTCTGCTGTGCTGCACTGTTGGAAGTAGCTTTAAAAAAGAAGATTCAAGTGTCTCGGGGTGAGTGCAATGTCAGTCTTCTGAATAATATAGTTCTTCACAGATGCTGGGCTTCACTGAGAAAGTCCACTTTGAAAAAGGCAGTACTATCAAGTTAGCCACCCAGCAACAACGTTGGTCTCAATTAGCAAGCAAGATAAGAGGTTGAGGTTTAAATCAGAATTAGAAGAGAAGGGCCTAATAATTAAATGAAATAAATAAAAGATGATATATTTAAATATAACATTTGAAATACTGATATGGTAGACTTTCTCTGAAGGCCTAGAAGACCCTCAGGGTTTCTCTCTGCTGGACTCTCCCTCCATTCTCCTTACAGTCATCTGAAGGTGATGAGGTAGTCTGGGTACGCTTGGCTATCATGGAACACAATGAACATCCTGGGGTGCTTTATTCTATCCACCACACTGTCATAGCGGTCATGGGGCTGCAGGCCGCTACAAGGCGGAGGAACCTTCATGTTGCTGTGGCCCAGAGTGTAGACGCCAGTCAGGACTCGGGCCAGAAACATAGACCGAGTACCGTCAGCAGCTGGCTCGGAGAAGGTGGGTTGGGCTGAGTAGCTGGCATTTACGGCAAAGTAGGTGCCATGACCACATGAAGTTCCTGAGAACAAGAGGAAATATGGAATTAACAAAAGTACTCATTTATACACAGAAAGTACTCACGAGTGTTTTCTCATCTGGTTTGGTTACAATTGGCAAATAAAACTACTTGGTTAGCATTAAGATGTATTCTGATTCCAGTTTTTTCTTTCCAGGTCTCGGAGAGTACCGCCTACCAGGATGACACTAACAATATTCAGTGGGCCGCAGAGAGCACACCTGGAAGCTAGAAAACCTTGTTGGTATACGCTCTTGACAGGTAAATCTCATTGGACTGAATTAGCGTCATCTTTGAGTTTAGCATCCAGTTTTTAATTTCATTTGATTCACTCATTCCTGAGAATCGGGACAAAACCGTGTTTTGAGGGAGTTTCGATATTTACTCTTTATCGGATTCACCTCCTACTACGAAATTTTTTAATTAAATTTGGACATCGGCTCTGTCAGATTTTCCTTCTGTCATCTTACAGAGTTGACAAAATGTTACAAAAATGTTTTTTCATTTCACAGCATAGCCATATTTTTTTTTTTTAAGTTTTTTAAAGTTGTGCTAATCAAAATACACATTTTCAAACCATATTTTTTTTATTTAGCTTTGTTTTAGAGGTGCTACAGAGTTTTTGTAAAAATCTGATGGAAATCTGGGACAAAACTTTAAAGAGCCAACATTTTCATTAAAAAATATATTTTAAAACAAAGGTAATTATACTAGCACATTTTTACCTATACTATCAGTTATTATCATTAGTTTTAGCTTTTGAAGGTCAAAACATTTCATGTCAAGTCATGAACTCTTGTCTGGTACAAGAGTATTTTCTGGTACAGGGCAAGTTTAGGAATTAGAAAAAATTAAGCAAAGCAAAATATCTCATAAATTGCATATATTTCTTTTTTGTTTGGACATGATTTGTCCCAGTTCTCAAGAATGGGTGACACACACACACACACACACACACACACACACACACACACACACACACACACACACACACACACACACACACAGAGTGAATTGATCTTTACCATTCTGGCCAGCAAAGCTCCTGTTGAACCCAGTTTTTATGATGGAGCCACAGTTGTCCTGGGTCGTCCCATGGAACAGAAATTCTTCGCCTGCTCCGCGTTTCAGTCTGTTCTTCTCAGAAATATGCTTCTTTCGTGCTTCATAGGCGCGTCGCAGATGAACATTCTGCAGGCGCTGGATCTATGAAGAAAAAACAAACATAAGAAAATAGTGAGATGCCAAATTAGCCAAGAAAAGATGTAAATGTCTTGACTGTGTTCAAAAAGCCCTCTATTTTGCTATTATACCAGCACCCTGACTGCTGCATAAAACATAAATAAGAACAAACAGCTGTGATTTGCATTTTTATATTCAATTCAATACACTACAAGGACAAAATATTTAAAATTCCAACTACATATTTTTGAGCACAGTTGATCAATTTTAAGCTTTAATAGTCCAAACAGACTGAGGCTGACTTTGCACTGTCAAACAAGTCCTCCATTGGTGCAAAACTTTTGCACAGCTGTATGTACACAGGAATACCAGAGGAATATTCAGCGTCATTAGGTCTGTAAACAGCTTAGTAGGAACATTGTTTTTCAGAATAAGGGCAGAATATTGTGTGCATGTAAATGTATCCAGTGTCTTTGGAAATCGTGACTGTGGTGTCCTCCAGGCTAAAGAGGAAAGGGACCATCCAGATTAATACCAGTGTGTTAGTGCCCATGTCATGGGTAACTTGCCCATCTGTGAAGGTGCCAGTAATGCTGAAAGGTACATACAGGTTTTGTAGCAACATATGCTGCTGTCCAGACAACAGCTTTCTCAGGGACATCCTGGATTGTTGAGCAACTGAACTGTCATATATCAAACAATAATGGGAAAACTGGAAAACTGGAAAATTCTCATCTGCAGACAATGAAATGTCTTTGCTGCCCACCTTAATTACAGTCTGGGAGACAGTGTGTTTGAAGAGCGTCTCCACTCTCTGGTACTCTGCAGTGGAAGGCTGCAGTGCAACCACTTTCAGATCTTCACCTTCAGCCATGTTGTCCCAATACAGAGGGAGAGCAAAGTCTGAAAGAGGATGGATGGCAAAATAAAAAGAAAATGTCAGATAGTCAGAGTTAATGTGATTTATTTTTTTCAAAACCAAATGTATAAGGCTACAAAATGAAAAAAAAAAATCTGCTGGTCATTTTTTTTGAGTCAGATCTAAATTGTTTTCTCTCCTGTGCCTTAGATTGAAGAACAGATTAAAACAGTTCTTTCTTTTCATACACTCCATGTTAACATATTCATAGAACTGCATATTTTGTGGGTGTTGAAAAATCAGTGAATTTTGACAAAAATGCTGGCAGTGGCTGGCAACTTTATCAAAAAATGCTGGCTGACAATTATTTTTAAAATATTTTTTATTTTTCCCACAAATTAAATAAAAGAAACTCAGGGAGATGATCCTGGCAAAACGATCTAACCTTTTCTTACTTCATGAACACAGGAGAGAAGAATATTTAGAAAAGACTTAGGGAATGGATCGACAGACTTTTTTTCTCACCTGCCTCTCAGGGCTTCTGTAATATTGCTATTTGTCTCAAACCACAGTATCAGTCTGGCTCTTTTCGTAACATCAGTGTTCATCTAGAACCATCTTCTCACCTGGTAGATTCACAAGTCGTTTCAGCTTTGCTGTCTCTCTAGTCCAGTGATTTCGCCTTTTGGCCTCCAATCTCTGTAGATCCACACTCCACGAGATGCCCTGTGCGTCCACTATCCCTCCTGCTATATCTTTATTTTCCAGGCTGTGATTGGCTGTTTTGGGAAGTCTCTCCCAGTTGCTGTTATGCTTATGTTGTTTGCTACACACCAGACAACAAAGACAACCTAAGTAAGAACCTGTTTAACCTGTGTTGTTTGAAAATGTCTGCAGTGTCCTCTCAGCTCACCTGCTTTAAGTTCAGCCTCCACCTCTGGTCCAGCTACAGTTAAGATGTCTTTGCACACACCAGCTGTGGAATAAAGATTATAGTCACAAGAGAACAAGACTACAAGAGTTTAATGCAGTTTCAAACTAAGTTGGTGGGTAAATCTATATGGCACAGGTGCTACAGACTGGGTAATCATGCATGGGTAGCAGGGAGATCTGAAGGTTTTTACCGCTTGCACGCTCACATGTCAGTGAGTCATACGGGGTTTGATTGTCACATAAAAGTATGTTTTAAACTTAAGTCTTCAGAGAATGGGAACCTCACCTGTGAAAAACCGTCTGGACATCATCAAATGAATGTGTCAAAAATTAGGATCTGCTCCTGCACCCAGCGGCTGTCAGCTGATACTGTAAGGATGGTCGCTACATTTTTTACATTTTAAATGATCATGGCCAGAAAAATACTAATTTTGATCTAATAGCAGTGTTCTATTGTTTTTCATCACCCTTAAAACTGTTGTTTTATTTTATTTTCTTTTGATTTTGTTTAAGAGCTAGGTTCTGCAGGCACTACAGGATGTTAACATAGTTATTTGTTAACATTAACATATTTATCATTTATTTGAGTCCTTGTAAAGAGAAAAAAGGCAGTTTTATTCTAAACACATTATACATATTAGAACATATTGCTGAAAACGTGAAAGGGATGGCAGGGAAGTTTCAAAAAATTTAAAACACAAACTACGTTTGTGTAGAAAGCTGATATATAAATCATGAAATACATTTGTGACTCTTTCTGTGCATATTCGGTGATATCAAGAACCAACTGATTTCCATGCTCACCCACCTCTCTGGAAATTTGTAAAGTCAGTCGTGTTCACCACAGCATCTGTAGTCTCATTAGTGATGTCACCAAACACCAGCTGTAGTTTAACCCCACCTCCCACGGTCATTGTGATGTCATCAAGGTCACTTGCGAGGGAACTAAAGATTGCTAAGAGAAACAACACAACATGTTTCATATTTGTCTGATATTGTACATTTACAAGTCTAAAAGTGGTGATGCAGCTGCTCAGTTAACTCAAGCTGCACTGCTATGTACACATGGCACACCTCTTTCTCTAAAATCATCTACCAAACTGGAGGATTTAATATATTTATTCATCACTCCCCAATATAACGCACTATCCCAAAAACACCAGTAGGTGGCAGCAAACAACAAGCATTTAACACACGCCTGTATATAACAATATCGGCAGGGAGTGACTGTTAAGAGAACCAATTCACAAAACCCAACCTGCAAAAATGTGCCTTAATCAACACCACAAACTCAAACTGCAGATCACCAACTTAATGCATTATAGCAGCATTAGTGTAAGGACTGCACCACCCCAGCACTCTGCAAGGGGAGTATATTCAACATAGTTTAAAGATATGTATAGTTGTATAGTTTACCTTGGCCTCCCTGGTACATAATTGAGCTGAGGTATGTGTGGACATCATGGTAGCACTGTAAATAAAAACACAAGCATTAAACACTTTATCATCAATTTATCTATATACCCTGCATGCATATATCTTAAAGACCAGTTACAACAGATGTTCAAGTGTTGCTTTGTCACCTCAGAATCAGGATAGTCTGGTTTAATGACGATGTGGATGGTGGAGAGAGAGCCAGAGCATGCAGACAATCCAAACTGTCGAAAGATTTCAGTCATCAATTGAAAAGCTTCTATCAGCGGGTACTTTAAACAGGGTCCAGGTCCAATGACTGGAAAGGCCACTGAGCAGAAGCGCTGCTGTACGCAGAGGTCCAAACATCTCTTCAGCCCATTGCCAAGGGCCTGTAAAGCAAACATCAGGCAGTTCCTTAATGTTTTCATCAGCTAATACTGCATTGCACATATATTTCTCAAGGAAGCTAACATAAGCAGAGCTTTAAGTAAAACTGCTACATTTATGTCTGGTTGAGAACATTTTGACTGAAACCTGCTGAAGAAAGCACAATGCCAATAACTGAAATGTTCACAATACTACCTCATACAGTAGCATGTTCAATTACCTTGTTAGCTTGCCTGTTGCAGCCCTCAGTATGCATTAAACAAATTGCTTGTTGGATCGTTGAACATTATCTGAAACTGGGGGCAATGCATCCAACAACATTTGTAACCAACGATACATGAAGCAGAATTTGGCGTAGGTGTATGAAGGCGACAAAGTAGGCAGGATTAACACTTCTCTCTTTATTTTGTCATTCTTCTCACAACTACTTCAGTTTCTTTTCATGCATATGAACAAGCACAGCACCTTTGGAGAGAAACTTCAATTGTAGCCATGCAAAAAAGCTGCAGACTTGTATCTTTCAAACTTTCAAACCCAACTTTAAGATCACAAATGTCATGTTTATTCTGTTTTGGTCAACCAACTATATAAATTTGCCAGAATTGGTTGCATTCAAAACCTCAATTGCAATCATCAAGTGTCATCATTTGCAATTAACATTGCATTTTCTGTCTTCATTTACAATTACTGTTGCAGTAATTCCTGGTATTTAGTAAATTTCAATTGTTCTGCTATAAAGCCAAATACATTAGTTTAATGTCAGTAACTGGACTTTGACTTTGAACTCATCCTTTGCCTTCACCCAATGTATTTTCTCTCCAACACTTTTGAATCCACCAGATATTTCACTGTACCGTCACACTCTGCCCTCTGACTCCGTCCCATGGCACACATTCAATGAAGAAGATCTTGGAGCAGCCCAGTGATGGAGGTGCATCAACCTGCAGAACATCACCAGGGACGAGGGTATGATTCACTGCCATCGAGTCAAACTTTGACTTGATTGCATTTCCTGCTTTATTCAACAAACATTTGCCAATTTTTGTTGAAGTTAGCTGCCTGTTGAGCATGGGGACCACCAACACATTCACCTGAGGGAACAATATGAAATATTATAAATGTGAGTATTACATTGCTACTGTGCTATTTTATGTAAAGTAGAACAGAAATAGTCAAACCTGCTCATCCTCCAAACAGCCAAGTTTGATCTCCAGGCTTGTCTTGTTGACCACAGTGCTGGAGCTTTTTACAGTTTGCTGTTCTGTGATAAGAACCTGACAGGAGCTCTCTACGAGCTCCTTGCTCACTTTACCCTCTGCTCTGAAGTACTGCTGAGCCCCAAGTCCATCTAGAACCAAAATGTCTGACATTAGACTGGCTATAGCGGCGTTTAGGTCTGCCTGAACTTTCTTGACCAGACATCGGGGGCCAGACACAAGCACACAAGGACACGGGAAATGCGAGACTTTTAAGGTCAGCTTTGGCTGCTTCATACCAATCATTTTCAAGAGTTGATCAAAACAGTCAACCAGCTCAGGATGTGGTAGGTTCAGCATTTTTTGGGTTTTGACTTGGTTCATCTGGTAGTTGTGGAGAATCTCTTTGAGCTTGCGCAAGTTTTCACTGTAGCCCACCAGTCGGACCTTGATGACTTTGGTTCCACTGGGTACTGGGATGAAGCTGACGTCCACTCTGAGCTCATGACGGTTTGCCTCGTTCTTGGCTTTGATCATGATTTCTTTCACTCTATCCAGTTCTGGAGGTACAGCTGTAGCTCCCTCCAGCTGCACACTGGCCACAGTCAGGTCTCTCTTCAGTGCTGCCTCGGCCTCATCCAGGGCATCAGAGGACAAACTAGACAGAACCAGGTCTGACCCCAACTCGAGGGAAACAGGATTTTTCAGGCTGTGCTGGAAGTGAGTCTGGTACTTGGAGATGGCACCACTGGATCTTATGAAGGTAAGTAAAGCTGTTGGGAGCTTAACTCTCTTTTCCTCCAACTCTGTGATCAGTTTATCAGCCTGTGCAGCTGCTGACTGCACGTCTTTGTCTGGGCCCTTTATGATGGTAGATGATATAACAATATACAAGTTACAAAAGTGATATTATTACAGTTTTAAGTTTTTGTGTTCTCAATGCAATAACTTACAAAACAGATCATGACTCTGCTCAGAAATCCCCCCAAAATGGTTTGGCCAGCTTATTTGGCATTTGATGTTTCAATCATTAAAGTCTCAGCCAAGGTTTCTAAAGGGCAATATTTTCTCACCTTTGATTGACTGGTGGAGGACTGATCAAGGTTCTGTAATGAATTCAGCTGTAGTTCTGAGATTGTTGGAAACTTCCTCTGCATAACCTTTTCCTGGTCTGTAAAAAACAAAACAAAAATATCTTACATTTAAACTCAAACTTCAAAGATTATTCAGCAGAATAATCACTTCATTTTACAGTAAACTATAAGACCTAACAAACTGCACTTAAATTAGACAAAAACTATAAAATAATATGCTCTTTATTAGAAAGTATTACACCCTTTATTAGACTGGGGATAGAGGATAATTGGGGACACAAATGCCTACAGTATCAGTAAATGTACTTTGTTATTGTCCATCACCACTCATGACATATTGTTAGATAACCAATTTGCTGCCTTAATCTCAGGCAAGTCATTCTAAAGTCTTGGAGCCCTGCAAATAAAGACTCTGTCGCCTTTGCATTTGAGTCTGGATCTTGGAACAGCAAGAAGGAAAACACTGGAGGATTGGAAGGAGCATGGGTAAATATTGATTCCAAAGGTTAGAAATATAATTTCAGGCAATGATCCTCAGGGCTTTAAATGTAATCAGAATGGATAAGAATTGATAGCTATAATGTCCCTCTTATCAGGTTCTTTGCACTCCCCTCCCTGCATTTCTCAGAATACATTTGCCAGTTTGTTGTCATAGTAACTTTGATGGCGTTATTTTAGCTATTAATTCATCACCAACTCCTTGCTTTCGTCTTGCATCCCCAGTCCATCTACATAGAACCAAAGTTGCGTTACAGTAAATCTGTTTGAATGTCTTGAACAAACATACACTCTCATGTGCTTCATGCCAATATTTCATTGACAGAGGCAACCAGTTCAGGTTGTGGTAGATATGCTGTAATGTTATGATGCTATAACACGTGCAAAAGTCAACAGTCTATTTATATTTGCAATTAACGTTTATTCAACATAGTCTAAAGATATGTCTTGTTGTCCAGTTTACCTTGGCCTCCCTGGTTCATATTTGAGCTGAGGTGCTTGTAGACATCATGGTAGCACTGTAAATAAAAACACTAGCATTAAACACTTTCTCATCAGTTTATCCTGCATACATAAATCATACAGAATAGTTCAAATGTTGATATTCACCTCCACAGAATCAGGACAGTTTGGTTTAATGATGATGTGGATGGTGGAAAGGAATCGAGAGGATGCAGATAATCCAAACTGGCGAATGGTCTCAGTCAGCACTTGAATGGCTTCTATCAGCGGGTATTTTAAAACAAGTCCAGATCCAATGACTGGAAAGGCCACTGAGCAGAAGCGCTGCTGTATACAGAGGTCCAAACATCTCTTCAGGCCATTGCGAAGGGCCTACAAAGCAAAAGTCAGGTATTTTCTTAATGTTTTCATCAGCTACTCCTGCACTGCACATTTATTTCTCAAATGTGAGAATGGAGGCTAACATTGTACAGAACTTTAAGTAAAACTACTAAACCTACAATTTTTCTGATTAAAGACAGTTTGACTGAAACCTGCTGAAGGAAGCACAAGACCAGTAACTGAAATGTTCATAATACTCACCCATACAGTAACATGTTCAATTAGCTTGTTAGCTTGCCAGTTAGAGACCTCGGTATACTTTCAACAAAGTGCTTTTTGGATCGTTGTTCTGCTATGAAGTCTACGATACTGGTTTTATGTCAGTAAATGAACCTTGAACTCTTTGAACCGATCCTTTGCTCTCACTCAAATATTTCACTGTACCATGACACTCTGCCCTCTGACTCCATCCCATGGTGTGCATTCAATGAAGAAGACCTTGGAGCAGCCCAGTGATGGAGGCGTATCAACCTGCAGAACATCACCAGGGGCGAGGGTACGATTCGCTGCCATCCAGTCAAACTTTGACTTGATTGCATTTCCTGCTTTATTCAATAGACAGTCACCAATTTTTGTTGAAGTAAGCTGCTTGTTGAGCATGGGGACCACCAACACATTCACCTGAGGGAACAGTGTGAAAGAATATCAGTGTATTACATTGCTGCTGTGCTTCTTTATGTAAAGTAGGACAGAAACAGTCAAACCTGCTCATCCTCCAAACTTCCAAGCTTAATCTTCAGGTTCATATTGTTGACCGCAATTTTCCAAGGAGTCTTGCGCTTTCTGATGGCAGGTCTGGGTCGTGCACTGCTGATGGCGGAGTTTTTCACCACTGGAGAGCGCACACCTTGCTGTTCCTTGGAAAAAACCTGACAGGAGGTCTTTACGAGTGCTTCTTCGGTTTTGACTTGGTTCATCTGGTAGTCATGGAGAACCTCTTTGAGCTTGTTCACATTTTCACTGTAGCCCACCAGTCGGACCTTGATGACTTTGGCTCCATTGGGTACTGGGATGAAGCTGACGCCCACTCTGAGCTCATGACGGTTTGCCTCGTCCGAGGTTTTGATCATGATTTCTTTCATTCTGTCCAGTTCTGGAGGTACAGCTGTAGCTCCCTCCAGCTGCACACTGGCCACAGTCAGGTCTCTCTGCAGTGCTGCCTCGGCCTCATCCAGGGCATCAGAGGACAAACTAGACAGAACCAGGTCTGACCCCACCTCGAGGGAAACAGGATTAATGAAGCTCTGCTGGAAGTGAGTCTGGTACTTGGAGATGGCACCACTGGATGTTATGAAGGTCAGTAAAGCTGTTGGGAGCTTAACTCTCTTTTGCTGTACCTTTTTGATCAGTTCATCAGTCTTTGCGGCTCCTGATGGCACCTCGTTGTCTGGGCCCTTTAAAATGATATATGATTTGATAATATATAAGTTATGTATTAAGTTATAAGAATGTGTCATAGCAATTGTCAACTCTTATGTTGATAACAACCAGCACAATAACTTACATTACATTTTGAGATACCACTTTATAGTACAGCCTGTGTTTTAAAATGAAATCTCCTCACGCTACCATGCAACTTATATAAAATACTGAAATTCAGGTATCTTCTACTACTTAAGTAGGTAGGGAATATAGGTTTTATACTCATAAACATAAATATAGATAGCAAAAGTACTCTGAATTAACAGAGTAGTGGTGGTTTGTTTGTTGATAAGTCGATATGCTAAATGTGCATCGCTATGAACTACTGTGCAAGTAACAGTTTGGCTCTCTTGAAGTTCAGCAAACCGAACATAACTTATCACAACAGAACAACTGCTCTACACAAGTGCTGGAATGAAGCACCAAGTTATCTGTCCTCTTGCTGCAGCTGCAGGAGCAGCGGCAAGACAGCAGCATCACCCTTACTGCTCTCCATCAGCATCCAAACATGAAATATCAGGATTATCAACACGTGGTACGTGTTTCTGTTAGTAGATGTCACATAAGATACGGAGAAAGGCGGAAGATTGTAGTGGAAACACTGAGCTGTCAGGTGTGACTGTGTGGCAAATGGTTTATATGGCTCATGGGTCAGTCAGGAGGTTCGGACCGACTCTCCCTTTTTCAACTGAGTTTTGTGGCTATGTAGAGAGCACAGACGGTAGCTTCAGTTCACCGTTGGTAAAGACCATCTAACAACAGTAAAACAAGGCAAATGTTCTATACATAGCATACACTAAAACTTATACAGATTTCAGCCAGATTAAATCATTGTTTGTGTTAAAGGAGTGATGTGATGGCCTCAGCTCGACATTGTTGAGTTGGCTCAGACTCAGAGAGCAGCTACGCAGCGGAGCAGAGACATTTTGTTGCACCCACACAGCAACTGACATGGATACTTTATGAGTACTTTGTGGCATTAATTGTGTAATTTCATAATAAATCTCAAGCAGAGACACACCAAATTCAAATCCAATACAGGAAAGTATACAGAAACTCTGACAACAGTATTTCAAATTTGGATTCAATCTGATTTCTATTACTTCTTATATGCTTACTATTATGTACATAAGACCCTTATTTACATGGTCAGAAGACGATAGTGGATTGAGGATTACAGAGGCTTTAAATATGATTCATAATTAGACCATGTCTCTAAATTCTGTTGATTCCACTGTCAATTCTAAAACCATTAAAGCATGAATCATACTAACAACAGGATGAACCACACCCTCTCACTAAAATAAAACTTTCTGTCTCCTCCTTGCTCAGAGTTGCTCTCTGAGAGTATTCTCAAAATGTTTGTGAATAAGACCACAGTTCCCCACTCTCTCGTTCCTCATTGTCTTGATACCTCTCCTCAGATATCCCTCCAAAATCATCAGTCCAGATCATTTGGCACTTGATGTTTCTGTTTACCACAATCACAAAAGCATCAGCCAAGGTTTCTAAATGTCAGTATTTTCTCACCTGTGATTGGCTGGTGCAGGGCTGGTCAGGGTTCTGTGGTGAATTGGTCCGACTCACGGTGAGACGTATTCCTGCAGAAGGGAGGGAGAGAGTGTGAAACTTCAACTTCAACTTCAAACTGCAAACCCCTTTCCTTGAGTGTGAAAACCACCCAAAAATCTTAGATTCAAATTAAAACGGAAAACTATATTCTGACAATATTTTATTTTGACTCAAAGGGATTCCTTACCTTCTTTTTCCTGGAAACAGATTTTAGAAGTTTTGCCCCCAGTTTTTTTAATCATTCTACAATCACCTCCTCCAGAATCTCCTTGTTCCAGTATGTATCTCCTGATCTTCTCTTTGGCTTCAAAGAATGAGGGATATTGGTATTCATCCATTTCAAAACTAATTCTGAACTTACAGGAAAACTTTCAAAAAGCATGGCACTCCTCAGTAGCCACCCTGCCACTCTGTGGCACCGTGTACTCTGAGGTGCTTTAGTTTCAGTTTCATTTACTGTGAAAACTGTTTCCCCACTTCCTCATTTGGGGTTATAAGTTATTATTTTTTATTTTGCATCATTGGCCACCACCTTCCCAACATCAAGACTGATTTAAACATAAAGAGACTGGACAATAATGGGACACAGAAAAGGTGATTCCATGGTGTATGCATCAGGGCATATCAGATAATAGAGGGAGACTGGACTGTAAAGAAAAGGTGAGGTCTAGTTAGCTTCACACAAAAATGCTAGATATGTCTTTCTCTGTGTATTTTTTTACTTTTACACTTTGAGTAACAGTGTTTTATATGAACATACTAAAAGAAAGATAACGGCCTAACATCTGCATTTTTAAAAAAGTGTGATTGCAGCAGAGACAGAGGGAGTGTGTGAATATGGAAAGTAGTGCCAACATGATCTGAAAACTTTCTTTGAACACAAAGCCTCATGTTTCTCTATAACTGGGTGGTGTAACAGTGAAGTGAGTGAACTACACTAAAGGCTGGAGTCTATTAACAATAAGATCTGCACTGTACACTTATTTCCAAACATCTATATCTGTGGAAGCCCATTTCTGCCAATATGATGGTAAAAATTAAGATCCTGTAAATCATTTCAATGAGAAATTTTGCTAACATAATGTCTTGGAATCTAAAAATAATAATTTAATATTTCAAAATATTGTCTTAATATCTCAAAATATAAGAGTTTTTCTCAAAATGACTTGGAGGAGAAAAATCCTCACCTTTATTCAGCTCAGTCTGTACAATGGTGAAACGGTGTGTGATGGTCATGTTTTTGTATTAAGGAAGCAGGATCATTTACATCAGCAGACAACAAACTGCACACTGACACACCGAGGAGATGAAGAGGAGAGACCTAGTCTGGACTCTTCATCATGACTTACAATAATGCAGCACAGTGACAAACATTTTGTGGAGGAGACCAGCGTCTGTCAGTTTGGTCTTTACAGCAACAGATATTTAATCTTTAGTGTTTAAACCACAGAACTGTACAGTAACATCAGGATTCATCATCAATAAAGTTTTTATATCGGTTGGTACTTTACACACTCGCTCTCCTCTCTGCAGCTCGACTCACCGCAGTTACAGTTGATCAGCATGAATTAATAAAGTATTTAAAAGTACAAAAATCCAGACATAATTAATCGCTGAAGAAATATAATCATTAACTGTCTCAAAAACTAAAAACACTGGGCAATATCTTGTAATCTAAAAAAAACAAAAGTGCAACAGTATCTTTATGCTCTGCAGGTATTCAGGCATTTAGCAGCCTGAAATCTGTTGTGAACCAGTTTTGACTTAAACTGGTAAATAATCCTGAGATAACTATAACTTTAATTAAACTAATACCTGAGAACATCACTATCAAACAATCAAAAACTTATGTTTTATGCTTTACTCTTAAAACCAGGGATGATAATAACAATTTACATTTACTTACTTTCTTGATTATTTTTTAAATCTGTATTTTAAAATCATACAAAAGTATTTTTTATCTCAAGCACTATTAATTTGCTACATTTCAAATCACATTTGTTACAGAGTAAAAACAAACGTCATGTGAAAATACGGTGACCACAGACTGGGAAAGTGAAGTACAGAATTTACTCAAAATGAGCCAAATATTCTATATATTTTAATTCATCTGACATGATGTGTTCATCCACCTCCCCTGTCCTGAATTTCATCCATTCTCATCTGGTCACCTCACATGAAAAAGTCCTGATAAACGTGTTTAAAATGGAACAAAAGAAAGAAGCCAATCAGCAGCTGCAGCTGCAGGAAGGCAGATCTCCAGAGAGATGCACTCATCTTACACTCTGGAAAAGATATACATGTTCTAAAGATAAATGATAAAAGGTAAAAGGATAAAAGGCTGGCAGTGTGTGAACAGTGCAACATTCATAGTCATTTGAAGGTGATAAGGTAGTCTGGGTACGCTTGGTTATCATGGAACACAACAAACATGCTGGGGTTGACTATTTCATCCACCACACTGTCATAGCGGTCGTGGGGCTGCAGGTCACTACGAGGTGGAGGAACCTTCATGCCACTTTGGCCCCGAGTGTAGATGCCAGTCAGGACTCGGGCCACAAACATTAACTGAGTACCATCAGCAGCTGGTCTGGAGTATTTGGGGTGGGCTGAGTAGCTGGCGTTAACAGCAAAGTAGGTTCCATGACCATATGAAGTTGCTGAGAACAAGAGGAAATATGGAATTAACGAAAAAGTTATTTTATCTGATTAAACAGAGAGTTGTGGAGGAAATGGAGGAAGCCACAGTGAACTGGTCCAAAAGATGTTTACCATTCTGTCCAGCAAAGCGCCTGTTGAACCCAGTTTTCATGATGGAGTTGCAGTTGTCCTGGGTCGTCCCGTGGTACAGAAGCTTTTCACCTGCTCCACCCTCCTGTCTGTTCTTATCAGAAATGTGCTTCTTCTGCACTTCATAGGCACGTCGCAGATGAACATTCTGCAAGCGCTCAATCTACCAAGAAAAAAACAAAACAAGATAGTGAGCTGCTCAAATCCTTTTTGACCTATATTTTACTGAAGTACAACAAGATATTTAATGTTCAGATTCAAACACACTACACTACACAAGGCATTCCAACTTTTTAGGAATTAGGGCTGAGATTTAAAATGTTAGGGGTAGCTTGCCATAAAAAAGTTAATTCTTCTAGATTAAAGCTATGAAGCCATCATAGATCTAGACTTTAAGGTGCCAAAATCGAATTTTGAGTACTGCATATCTACAGACAATGAAATGTCTTTGTGACTGAAAGCTGCCCACCTTCATTACAGTTTGGAAGACGGTTAGTTTGAAGGCCTCCTCCACTGTCCTGTACTCTGCAGAGGAAGGCTGCAGAACAACCACTTTCAAATCTTCACCATCAGCCATGTTGTCCCAGTACAGAGGGAGATAGTAGTCTGAAAAAAGTTGTATGACACAATTAAAAGGAAATATCAGACATTCAGAGCAAATGTGTTTTATTTCCAAAACACTACAAAATGCTGTTATGGACAATTACTTTTCCTTTGTTGTAGGCAAAGATGGAGAGTTTTATTTGGTTGTTTGGGTTATGATTAAATAATCAAAATCAGCATTACAACATTTGAGTGATTTAGATTTTTGTTATTCACAAAATATCAGTGTGTCTGTTAGACACACTGATATTTTTGACCAGACTGTCAGTCTGGCTCTTTTTGTAACATCAATGTTCATCTAGAACCACCTTCTCACCTGGTAGATTCACAAGTCGTTTCAGCTTTGCTGTCTCTCTAGTCCAGTGATTTCGCCTTGTGGCCTCCAATCTCTGTAGATCCACACTCCACGAGATGCCCTGTGCGTCCACTATCCCTCCAGATATATCTTTATTTTCCAGGCTGTGATTGGCTGTTTTGGGAAGTCTCTCCCAGTTGTTGTTATGTCCCAGGATGCACCAAGCCACACGAGTGTACAAATCCTCCTCCTCCCTGGTTCTCATCTGTCTCTTGAGGGAGCCTTGCAGAGAGGCATTAATGAGGTGTATCATCTGGTGGACTCCATCTTTTAACCCACTCACTGTTATGTCGCCCTGGCCAGACTGGTCCATCTGCATGTTCAGACCCTGGGTCTCCGCCAGCTGGTTCAAATCCTTTATGTCATCTGGAGTGAGGCCTGCCAGCTCCTCCTTTTTGAAGAATTGAGTGGAGCACTGAGCTTGATACAGATCCTTCAGCTTTGTCATGGCTTTGTCAATATTCTTCCTGGAGAGACCCAGGAAGAGGAAGACAGACTGCTGACTTGTGGAGGTGGTACAGGGGATGTTTAGGTGTGGTGCAGGCACTGAAAAAAGGAGTTGTGCATGAAGCAACTGAGGCACTGCAAGGCAGGTCAGATAACAATCAGTGAAAATTATATGAGAGAATTCAGTAAGAAAAGAGACGTCTGACAAAGAGATGTTTCTGTCACCTCTGTTGATCACAGCAGTGGAAAACATTTGCATTGCTTCCTCTTTAAATGCCAAGAAGACGTTGATCTTAATCAGGACGAGACGGATGTTGATGAGACAGTTAAGACAGTTAAGAGAAGTGGATGACGTAGCAGCCTTGATCCCTCGGAAGATGGCGCCTGCCACGACACCAGGGTCCAACCCACCAGCTCCTGCACAAACAGTGTGAATTTTTACTAGCAGAATTAAAACTGACACTGATTTGACATACAAAATCGAAAAATTAGATGTCTGTGTGTGTGTGTACAAAATACTTACCTGCACAGATGGCTGGAATAGCCACAGACTTGAATCCAGATGTCTCACAAAGTTCAATGATACGAATCACCAGTTGTTCAATGATACCTGTATCCTTTTTTCCAGACACATGTAAAAGTGCTTTGCAGGGAAACAGTCCAGGCTGGGACACAAAAACGTCTCCTCGCTTCACTTTTGCTACGCACCAGACAACAAAGACAACCTAAGTAAGAACCTGTTTAACCTGTGTTGCTTGAAAATGTGTAGAGTGTCCTCTCAGCACACCTGCTTTAAGTTCAGCCTCCACCTCTGGTCCAGCTACAGTTAAGATGTCTTTGCACACACCAGCTGTAGAATAAAGATTATAGTCACAAAAGAACAAGACTACAAGAGTTTACAGCATTGCTAGCATCTCTGTAACGCTGTAATTAACAGGCTTACAAACCTTTCTGCAAAATTCTGTTTTGAATACAATCGACTACAGTGGCAGTAATCTGGATGTAAAATAACATTACACCTCCACAACAAACACCAAGGACCTGATTTACTCAAATAAAGCTAAATGCTAAATTGCATGTGTATTCTAACACTGCACATTTGGTTGGTGTGTGTGTGTGTTGCATGTGGTCAACTAAGAATTAGTGGAAGAGGCAAACAAACATATTGTTAAGCTACAGGGAAAAAAAAGTCAAGAACAACA
The DNA here is from genome assembly GCF_056507025.1 of Lutjanus erythropterus. Classification (NCBI taxonomy): domain Eukaryota; kingdom Metazoa; phylum Chordata; class Actinopteri; order Lutjaniformes; family Lutjanidae; genus Lutjanus; species Lutjanus erythropterus. The sequence continues at coordinate 15,106,053 of NC_139339.1, forward strand.
GATGAAATTAAGAAAAGATGGCAAGATATAAAGCGAGATATAAGGAAAGGAATGAAAGAAAAATTGATGCAATCTTAAAAAAAAAAATCCACAGGAGGTGCATGTTCTGTGGCACGAGGACATCACTGTGTCCACCAGGCAGCTGATCAGCACTGTATCTGATCTGATAATGGCCATAAATGCCCTGCAAGAAGAATTTAAGATGTTTGCACAGACAGTGGTGAGGTCTTTCATTCCAAGCCTCCCACAGTGGAACAGCCTGGGACTGGAGAGGGAGGAGAGATATCTGTGCATCTCTGATCAGGATTTTTGGGCAGACCTGAAACATGGCTCAGTGAAGTGCTGGAGTCATGGTCCCCCAACACTACATAAGCCCCCACGAATCAACATATGAATGACACCGCCTCTCCATCCACTCATCCTACCTAATGGGCAGTTACAAACGCGGGTAACGGGTCGGTTATGGTGCTCAGCTGTGCAGGTGCGGGTTTGGAAAATTAAAAAAAAAAAAAAAAATCTTGATTCATATCCAATGACAAGTGTATGTAATGTAATGTGTTGAGTGAAAAATATGTTTGTGTTGAGTGTTTATATAAATTATGAAATACATTTGTGAATCTTTGTGAATTACACGACCCAACTGATTTCCGTGCTCACCCACCACTCTGAAAATTTCTGAAGTTAGTCGTGTTCACCACAGCATCTGTAGTCTCATTAGTGATGTCACCAAACACCAGCTGTAGTTTAACCCCACCTCCCACCATCATTGTGATGTCATCGAGGTCACTGGTGAGGGATCTGAAGATCGCTAAGAGGAACAACACAACATGTTTCATATTTGTCTGATATTGTACATTTACAAGTCTAATAGTGGGGTGAAGCAGCCAGTTAATTCAAGCTGCACTGCTATGTCCACATGACACGCCTCTTTCTCTAAAATCATCTACCAGACTGTGGGGTTTAATATATTTACTCATCACTCCCCAATATCTCTATGTAAACATATCTGTTTCAGTACATAATTTTATTCTGTACACCACTGTTGCATATACACATACATAAACCTAGGCAGTAGTCATGTGCAGTTCAGGGTATTTTATGACTTGCACCCACCAACACCATCCAGCCTGCAAAAATGTGCCTTAATCAATGATACAAACTCAATCCAAACTGTAAATCAACAACTTAATGCATTATAGCAGCATTAGTGTAAGGATTGCACCACCACAGCACTCTTACCTTGGTCTCCCTGGTACATAATTGAGCTGAGGTATGTGTGGACATCATGGTAGCACTGTAAATAAAAATACTAGCATTAACCACTTTATGATCAATTCATCAATATACCCTGCATGAATATATCATACAGACCAGTTACAACATTTTGTTCAAGTGTTACTTTGTCACCTCAGAATCAGGATAGTCTGGTTTAATGACGATGTGGATGGTGGAGAGAGAGCCAGAGGATGCAGACAATCCAAACTGGTGAAAGGTCTCAGTCATCAATTGAATGGCTTCTATCAGCGGGTATTTTAAAACAATTCCAGGGCCGATGACTGGAAAGGCCACTGAGCAGAAGCGCTGCTGTATACAGAGGTCCAAACATCTCTTCAGCCCATTGCCAAGGGCCTACAAAGCAAAAATCAGGCAGTTCTTTAATGTTTACATCAGCTACTCCTGCATTGAACATGCTAGCACTGAACAGAGCTTTAAGAAAACAACTGCAATATTTCTGATTAAAACCATTTTGACTGGAAAATGCACAAGGCTGATATTTTGGGCCCTGTCTTATACCCAGCGCAAAGCAGATGTGCCAGTGGCACAGGTGGCTTTGCTCTCTTACACTGGCGCAGTTGCCATTTTTGGCACATCTGCAAGAAGGCAAATCAACTTTCACCTGATCCGTGCAGCCATGGCTGGAAGGTCTAAACATGAAGGCAAAATAAAGGAATGGCCTGGTGCTTTTGTTGTCTTGTGCTTGGTGCACTGGAGTAAAAACCACTTGTGCCTTAGGCCAGCTAAACTCTGGTTGAAGCACAAAGCCTGTGGCAATCCATCTGTCTACACAAGATAGCACTCGGTGCATTTGGCCGAAGCACACACACACATCTCCACAATCACAAACACCTTCATATATATTAAGTCTCCCCACACAGGAGTGTGCATTAGTAAAATATCCTTTGAACATATTTTCTACCTGCAAAAAAGTATAAATATTGAAGCGTGTGTGTGTGTCTCGCCCTTGGCTGAGGTGTACATACACATCTCCACAATCACAAAACACCTTTCATTTATGGTAAACAGTATGAGTGTCTCTAAAATTATCCTCACTAATAAGGAATAAGTAATTTTTATTCTGATTATAAAGCCTAATAACTCTCAATAGACCTGTAAAAAGCATACAGGACGGGATCACAGCTGATAGATCATCTTTAACAGATCAATCCCCACGACAGCTGGTGCAGCTGTAGTGTTTGTGTCTGTGTGTTTATTGGGATGCAGAAAAACAAGAATTAAACAATTATGATCTAAAACATACAAAATGAAAAAGATATTATATCTGACCACGAGACTGTCCCGACCTGGTGAGAAAAAGGCATGTGTGCTTCTGTCACAGCTGGTTGGATAGACCCTGATGCTGGTTGATATACCCGCTGAATAACCCATACATAATTTTGCACACAGGTTATCAAACTTCATGAACACTTTCTGAGTCTTTTTCCTCCACCCACAGTAGTGTTAGCAGGACAGAAGAGCAGGGATGGTAGGAAGAGATGAGGATGAGGAGAATGGGGAGAATGAGATGAAGAATGGGGACCACAAAGCTGCACCTTAATCAGGTGAAGCAGCTTCAACCGCCCTGACATGAGACTGGTTCAACTGACACCATCCCTCTCCCCAACTTCTCCAATTTCCTGCCCTGAAGAAGGAACCCACTGGCTCCTTCTTCAGGAGCTTCAGTCAGCAGAGCTGAATAAGAATGATTCACGCTTAAGCGTAAAACTTAAAAAATTACTTATCTGCATGACATTTACGATTCATGTATTATTTTTTGCTGGCATTGATGTAAAATAATCTATGTACATATCAAAGTTGCTTGGGAGATGAACTGTCATCTCCTTATATTGTGTGCTCTCATGCTTTCACTTCTTGAATAAGGAGATTTGTCTCCTCACTTAAAAAGCCTTTGTCTTTGTTTCCTGCCGGTAAATCTGCCATCATGCTGCTACTGCTTGCACTCCTGGCACACCTGCTTGTTCAAAGTGGCAAAAGTTGACTTTCTGATTATTGCATGTTTGGCCTACACTCACCCTTGAATTAATCAAGGCACATAAGCACAGCTGATAGGTGTACCTCACTGTACACTGCTGGCACAAGGCCAGGATACCCCTGCACCCCTGGCACAAGACAGCAAAGGTGGATTTGGACACACTTTGAATAAATAATAAATCCACTGTGCCTTGTGCTTTCAATTTGTACTTTAGATGAGCGTAAGATACAGGTTTATATGCTCAAAATACTGGCCCATACAGTAACATGTTCAATTAACTTGAACTGGCTGGCCAGTTAGAGGCCTCAGTATGCTTTACACAAATTGCTTGTTGGATCACTGAGCAATATCTGAAACTGGGGGAGCAGCACCCAACAACTTCTGTTAACAGCAAACTGTTAAGTAAAAACTCTTTTATAGAATTTGGCCAGGTGTGTGGAGGTAAAAACAGTAGATTTACACTTCTCTCTTAAGTTTATTTGTCATTCTTCTCACAACGACTTCAGTTTGCAGTAACAGAAATGCCTTTGGAGAGAAACTTCAAATGTAGCCATGCAAACCTACAGATTTGTATCTTTCAAACTTTTAAACCCAACTTTAAGATTACAAATGTTATGTTCATTCTGTTTGGTTCCAACCACTGACAGTTTTGGTCAACCAGTAACATTTTGTGAAGAAAGCTGCCAGAAATGGTTGCATTCAAAACCTCAATTGCAATCATCAAGCATCATTATTTGCTATTAATATTGCATTTTCTGTCTTTATGTACAATTACTGTTGCAGTAATTCCTGGTATTTAGTAAATGTTAAAACAATATTTCAATTGTTCTGCTATAAAGCCCACTACATTAGTTTAATGTCAGTAACTGGACTTTGACTTTGAACTCATCCTTTGCCTTCACCCAAAGTATTTTCTCTCCAACACTTTTGAATCCACCAGATATTTCACTGTACCGTGACACTCTGCCCTCTGACTCCATCCCATGGCACACATTCAATGAAGAAGATCTTGGAGCAGCCCAGTGATGGAGGTGCATCAACCTGCAGAACATCACCAGGGACGAGGGTACGATTCACTGCCATCGAGTCAAACTTTGACTTGATTGCATTTCCTGCTTTATTCAACAAACATTTGCCAATTTTTGTTGAAGTTAGCTGCCTGTTGAGCATGGGGACCACCAACACATTCACCTGAGGGAACAATATGAAATATTATAAATGTGAGTATTACATTGCTACTGTGCTATTTTATGTAAAGTAGAACAGAATTAGTCAAACCTGCTCATCCTCCAAACAGCCAAGTTTGATCTCCAGGCTCGTCTTGTTGACCACAGTGCTGGAACTTTTTACAGTTTGCTGTTCTGTGATAAGAACCTGACAGAAGCTCTCTACCAGCTCCTTGCCCACTTTACCCTCTGCTCTGAAGTACTGCTGAGCCCCAAGTCCATCTAGAACCAAAATGTCTGACATTAGACTGGCTATAGCTGCGTTTAGGTCTGCCTGAACCTCCTTGACCAGACAGCGGGGGCCAGACACAAGCACACAAGGACACGGGAAATGCGAGACTTTTAAGGTCAGCTTTGGCTGCTTCATACCAATCATTTTCAAGAATTGATCAAAACAGTCAACCAGCTCAGGATGTGGTAGGTTCAGCATTTTTTGGGTTTCTGCTTGGTTCATCTGGTAGTCATGGAGAATCTCTTTGAGCTTGTTCACGTTTTCACTGTAGCCCATTAGTCGTACTTTGATGACTTTGGTTCCACTGGGTACCGGGATGAAGCTGACATCCACTCTGAGCTCATGACGGTTTGCCTCGTTCTTGGCTTTGATCATGATTTCTTTCACTCTATCCAGTTCTGGAGGTACAGCTGTAGCTCCCTCCAGCTGCACACTGGCCACAGTCAGGTCTCTCTTCAGTGCTGCCTCAGCCTCATCCAGGGCATCAGAGGACAAACTAGACAGAACCAGGTCTGACCCAAAAACAGCAGTGGAGTGAAAAGTACAATATTTGTCTTTGACATGAAGTGGAGTGAAAGTCATAAGTTTCCAAAAAAAAAAAAACAAATACTCAAGTAAAATACAGATGCTCAAAAAATTTACTTAAGTACAGTACTCAAGTACATGTACTTTGTTACTGTCCATCACCACTCATGACATATTGTTAGATAAAGAATTTGCTGCCTTAATCTCAGGCAAGTCATTCTAAAGTCTTGGAGCCCTGCAAATAAAGACTCTGTCACCTTTGCATTTGAGTCTGGATCTTGGAACAGCAAGAAGGAAAACATTGGAGGATTGGAAGGAGCATGGGTAAATATTGATTCCAAAGGTTAGAAATATAATTTCAGGCAATGATCCTCAGGGCTTTAAATGTAATCAGAATGGATCAGAATTAATAGCTATAACATCCTCTTATCAGGTCAAAGTTTCATTGCACTCCCTTCCGTGCATTTCTCAGAATACATTTACCAGTTTGTTGTCATAGTAACTTTAATGGTGTTATTTTTGCTATTCCTTGATAGTATTTTTTCACCAACTCCTTGCTTTCTTCTTGCATTCCCAGTCCATCTACATAGAACCAAAGTTGCGTTACAGTAAATCTGTTTGAATGTCTTGAACAAACATACACTCTCATGTGCTTCATGCCAAGATTTCATTGACAGAGGCAACCAGTTCAGGTTGTGGTAGATATGCTGTAATGTTATGATGTTATAACACGTGCAATAGTCAATAGTCTATTTATATTTGCAATTAACGTTTATTCAACATAGTCTAAGGATACGTCTTGTTGTCCAGTTTACCTTGGCCTCCCTGGTTCATATTTGAGCTGAGGTGCTTGTAGACATCATGGTAGCACTGTAAATAAAAACACTAGCATTAAACACTTTCTCAACAGTTTATCCTGCATACAGAAATCATACAGAATAGTTACAACAGATGTTCAAATGTTGATATTCACCTCCACAGAATCAGGACAGTTTGGTTTAATGATGAAGTTGAAGGTGGAAAGGAATGTAGAGGATGTTTTGACTTGGTTCATCTGGTAGTCATGGAGAATCTCTTTGAGCTTGTTCACATTTTCACTGTAGCCCACCAGTCGTACTTTGATGACTTTGGTTCCGCTGGGTACCGGGATGAAGCTGACGTCCACTCTGAGCTCACGATGGTTTGCCTCGTTCTTGGCTTTGGTCATGATTTCTTTCACTCTATCCAGTTCTGGAGGTACAGCTGTAGCTCCATGCAGCTTTACATTGGCCACAGTCAGGTCTCTCTTCAGTGCTGCCTCGGCCTCATCCAGAGCATCAGAAGACAAACTAGACAGAACCAGGTCTGACCCCACCTCTAGGTAAACAGGATTACTGAGGCTCTGCCGGAAGTGGGTCTGGTACTTAGAGATGGCACAGCTGGATGTTATGAAGGTAAATAAAGCTGTTGGGAGCTTAACTCTCCTAACTCTCTCTTGCGCTACATTTTTGATCAGTTCATCAAGCTTTGTGGCTCCTGATGGCAGCACAGATGGTGGTTTCAGTTCGTTGTAGGTAAAGGCCATCTAACAACAGAGTTAAACAAGGCAAATGTTCTATACATAGCATACACTTAAACTGATACCTATTTCAGCCAGATTAAATCATTGTTTGTGTTAAAGGAGTGATGTGATGGCCTCAGCTCGACATTGTTGAGTTGGCTCAGACTCAGAGAGCAGCTACGCAGCGGAGCAGAGACATTTTGTTGCACCTACACAGTAACTGATATGGATACTTTATGAGTACTTTGTGGCATTAATTGTGTAATTTCATAATAAATCTCAAGCACAGACACACCAAATTCAAATCCAATACAGGAAAGTATACAGAAACTCTGACAACAGTATTTCAATTTGGATTCAATCTGATTTCTATTACTTCTTATATGCTTACTATTATTTACATAAGACCTTAATTTACATGGTGAGAAGACGATAGTGGATTGAGGATTACAGAGGCTTTAAATATGATTCATAATTAGATCATGTCTCTAAATTCTGTTGATTCCACTGTCCATTCTAAAACCATTAAAGCATGAATCATACTAACAACAGGATGAACCACACCCTCTCATTAAAATAAAACTTTCTGTCTCCTCCTTGCTCAGAGTTGCTCTCTGAGAGTATTCTCAAAATGTTTGTGAATAAGACCGCAGTTCCCCACTCCCTCATTCCTTATCGTCATGATACCTCTTGATACACAATCATGAAAACATCAGCCAAGGTTTCTAAATGTCAGTATTTTCTCACCTGTGATTGGCTGGTGGAGGGCTGATCAGGGTTCTGTGGTGAATTGGTCCGACTCACGGTGAGACGTATTCCTACAGAAGGGAGGGAGAGGGTGTGAAACTTCAAACTTCAAACTGCAAACCCCTTTCCTTGTGTGTGAAAACCACCCAAAGTTCTTAGATTTAAATTAAAACGGAAAACTATATTCTGACAATATTTTATTTTGACTCAAAGGGATTCCTTACCTTCTTTTTCCTGGAAACAGATTTTATTAGTTTTGCCCCCAGTTTTTTAAATCATTCTACAATCACTTCCTCCAGAATCTCCTTGTTCCAGTAAGTATCCCATGATCCTCTCTTTGTCCTCAAAGAGTGACGGATATTGGTATTCATCCATTTCAAAACTAATTCTGAACTTACGGGAAAACTTTAAAAAAGCATGGCACTCCTCAGTATGCCACCCTGCCACTCTGTGGCACCGTGTACTCTGAGGTGCTTTAGTTTCTGTTTCTGTCATGGACTCTGCTGGAGCTTCTTAGCCCCACCCTCCTGCTGATCCTCCTGCTCACACCCCTCTGCTCATCCTCCAGTCAGCCCCTGCCAGCTTTTCCCGACAGTACTCTGTCCACACCCAATTGCACTCCCCCTGCATTGACTGTCAGCCAATCTGATTGTGCTATTGAGCTGCTGCCTGGAACATCACCGTCTAAGGGTAGGCTCTACTCACTGACAGCACCTGAAATGGAGGCCATGAACAAGTACATTAACGAGGCTCTCTCTACAGGCATTATTCGGCCATCTTCTTCTCCAGCAGGTGCAGGGTTCTTCTTTGTGGAGAAGAAGGACAGGTCTCTTCAGCCTTGCATTGACTACCGGGGACTAAACAACATTAATGTTAAGAATCATTACCCATTGTCACTAATCACTTCAGCTTTTGAAAACTTGCAGGGAGCCACCATCTTCTCCAAACTGGACCTTCGCAATGCTTATCACCTGGTGTGCATACGTGAGGGACACGAATGGAAGATGGCTTTTAATACACCCAGTGGGCACTACAAATACCTGGTAATGCCGTTTGGCTTGACTGACGCCCCTGCTGTCTTTCAGGCCCTGGTGAATGATGTGCTGCGGGACATGGTTAATAACTTTGTCTATGTGTACCTGGATGATATTTTGATATTCTCCAAGTCCCCCCAGGAGCATGTGCAGCATGTGAGGCAGGTCCTGCAGCATCTTTTGGAGAATCAGCTATATGTCAAAGCTGAGAAGTGTGAGTTTCACCGGGATACAGTGTCTTTCTTGGGGTTTGTATTGTCTGCTGGAAAGTTGGAGATGGACTCTGCCAAGGTCAAGGCTGTGCTGGAGTGGCCCCAGCCCACAACCCGGAAGGAGCTTCAAAGATTCCTGGGGTTTGCTAACTTTTATAGGAGGTTCATACGCAGTTATAGTTTTGTTGCTGCCCCACTAACTGCTCTTACCTCTCCCACGGTTCCCTTTTCCTGGTCAGCTGCTGTGGAGGAGGCCTTTTGCAAACTTAAGAAGGCCTTCACCTCTGCTCCCATCCTAGTCACGCCTGATCCTCAGCTCCAGTTTGTGGTTGAGGTTGATGCCTCAGACATGGGAGTGGTTGCAGTCCTATCTCAGCGTTCTCCCAGTGATGATAAGCTACACCCCTGTGCTTTCTTTTCTCACCGTCTGTCTACCACAGAAAGAAATTATGATGTCGGCAATCGGGAGCTGTTGGCTGTCAAGATGGCAGTGGAAGAGTGGAGACCAGTGCACCTTGCCTAATCTTCGACAGAGGTTTTGGTGGCCCCAAATGCAGAGGGACGTGTTGGAGTATGTAGCTGGCTGTCCCAACTGCGCCCAGGGGAAGCCATCCAACCGTCCTCCGGCTGGCCATCTACACCCACTGCCCATTCCTCGCTGGCCCTGGTCTCACACCGCCAGGGGCTTTATCACTGGTCTCCCGGACTCTGAGGGTAACACAGTCGTCCTTACTGTGGTGGATCATTTTTCTAAGCCTGTGCATTACATTCCACTGCCTAAACTGCCCACAGCTAAGGAGACTGCTCAGCTCCTGGTACAACATGTTTTTAGGATACATGGCCTGCCTACCTCTGTGGTCCCCTCTGTACTCTCATAGGTGCTACGGTGGACCTGTCCTCAGGCTTCCATCCACAGACCAATGGTCAAACCGAGAGAGCCAATCAGCACCTTGACACCACCCTCTGCTGCACTGTCAAGTCCTTCCCTGGGTGGAGTATGCACACAATTCCCTGCCTGTCTCCTCTACAGGGCTCTCTCCATTTCAAGTCTGTTTTGGGTATCAAGCCCCGTTGTTCCCCTCACAAGAGAAGGAGACACCGGTGCCTCCTGCCCAGGCTTATGTCTGTAGATGTTACCGGACCTGGCAACGAGCTTGTGCCCAACTCCTGCGGTCTTCAGCCCATCAAAAGGATCAGGAAGACTGCCGCTGCTCCACTGCTCCCCAATACCAGATAGGCCAATGAGTCTGGTTGTCATCCAGGAACCTGCCCCTCTGGACTGTCTCCAAAAAGTTGACTCCCAGGTTCGTTGGCCCATTTCCACTGTCAAAAATTGTTAATCCCTTTGCTGTTCATTTACAGTTGCCCCAGACCCTTCGGAGAATCCATCCTACCTTTCATGTTTTGTGTATCAAACCAGTACACACCAGCACACTCACAATGTGATCACAGCAGAGATAGAGGGAGTGTGTGTAAATATGGAAAGTAGTGCCAACATGATCTGAAAACTTTCTTTGAATGTTTCATGCTTCTCTATAACTGGGTGGTGTAACAGTGAAGTGTATGGACTCCCCTACAGGCTGGAGTCTATTAACAATAAGACAGATCTGCATTATACACTTATCTACAACATCTATATCTGTGGAAGCCCATTTCTGCCAATATGATGGTAAAGATCCTGTAAATCATTTTAATGAGAAACTTTGTTATCATAATGTCTTGGAATCTAAAAATAATAATTTAATATTTCCAAATATTGTCTATATTTAGTTATAATATCTAGTTTTTCTCAAAATGACTTGAGGAGAAAAATCCTCACCTTTATTCACCTCAGTCTGTACAATGGTGAAACGGTGTGTGATGGTCATGTTTTTGTATTAAGGCAGCAGGATCATTTACATCGGCAGACAACAAACTGCACACTGACACACCAAGGAGATGAAGAGGAGAGACCTAGTCTGGACTCTTCATCATGACTTACAATAATGCAGCACAGTGACAAACATTTTGTGGAGGAGACCAGCGTCTGTCAGTTTGGTCTTTACAGCAACAGATATTTAATCTTTAGTGTTTAAACCACAGATCTACACAATAACATCAGGATTTATCATCAATAAAGTTTTTATATCGGTTGGTACTTTACACACTCGCTCTCCTCTCTGCAGCTCGACTCACCGCAGTTACAATTGATCAGCATGAATTAATAAAGTATTTAAAAGTACAAAAATCCAGACATAATTAATCGCTGAAGAAATATAATCATTAACTGTCTCAAAAACTAAAAACACTGGGCAATATCTTGTAATTTAAAAAAAACAAAAGTGCAACAGTATCTTTATGCTCTGCAGGTATTCAGGCATTTAGCAGCCTGAAATCTGTCGTGAACCAGTTTTGACTTAAACTGGTAAATAATCCTGAGATAACTATAACTTTAATTAAACTAATACCTGAGAACATCACTATCAAACAATCAAAAACTTATGTTTTATGCTTTACTCTTAAAACCAGGGATGATAATAACAATTTACATTTACTTACTTTCTTGATTATTTTTTAAATCTGTATTTTAAAATCATACAAAAGTATTTTTTATCTCAAGCACTATTAATTTGCTACATTTCAAATCACATTTGTTACAGAGTAAAAACAAACGTCATGTGAAAATAGGGTGACCACAGACTGGGAAAGTGAAGTACAGAATTTACTCAAAATGAGCCAAATATTCTATATATTTTAATTCATCTGACATGATGTGTTCATCCACCTCCCCTGTCCTGAATTTCACCCATTCTCATCTGGTCACCTCACATGAAAAAGTCCTGATAAACGTGTTTAAAATGGAACAAAAGAAAGAAGCCAATCAGCAGCTGCAGCTGCAGGAAGGCAGATCTCCAGAGAGATGCACTCATCTTACACTCTGGAAAAGATATACATGTTCTAAAGATAAATGATAAAAGGTAAAAGGATAAAAGGCTGGCAGTGTGTGAACAGTGCAACATTCATAGTCATTTGAAGGTGATAAGGTAGTCTGGGTACGCTTGGTTATCATGGAACACAACAAACATGCTGGGGTTGTCTGTTTTATCCACCACACTGTCATAGCGGTTGTGGGGCTGCAGGTCACTACGAGGTGGAGGAACCTTCATGCCACTTTGGCCCCGAGTGTAGATGCCAGTCAGGACTCGGGCCACAAACATTAACTGAGTACCATCAGCAGCTGGTTTGGAGTATTTGGGGTGGGCTGAGTAGCTGGCGTTAACAGCAAAGTAGGTTCCATGACCATATGAAGTTGCTGAGAACAAGAGGAAATATGGAATTAACGAAAAAGTTATTTTATCTGAATAACCAGAAAGTTGTGGAGGAAATGGAGGAAGCCACAGTGAACTGGTCCAAAAGATGTTTACCATTCTGTCCAGCAAAGCGCCTGTTGAACCCAGTTTTCATGATGGAGTCGCAGTTGTCCTGGGTCGTCCCGTGGTACAGAAGCTTTTCACCTGCTCCACCCTCCTGTCTGTTCTTATCAGAAATGTGCTTCTTCTGCACTTCATAGGCACGTCGCAGATGAACATTCTGCAAGCGCTCAATCTACCAAGAAATAAACATAAGAAGATAGTGAGCTGCCAAATTTTCTTTGGAAACATGTAAATGTCTTGACTCTCTTCATGTTACATGTTACAGTACACAGATATATTGCAATTATACTACAACCCTAATTCCTAAAAAGTTGAAATGTTGTTTAAAATATAAATATAAGCAGGTCACAAAGATTTCAAATCCTTTTTGACCTATATTTAATTGAAGTACAACAACAAGATATTTAATTTTCAGATTCAAACACACTACACTACACAAGGCATTCCAACTTTTTAGGAATTAGGGCAGATTTAAAATGTAAGGGGTAGCCTGCCATAAAAAAGTTAATTCTTCTAGATTATAGCTATGAAGCCAACACAGATCTAGACTTTAAGGTGCCAAAATCAAATTTTGAGTACTGCATATCTACAGACAATGAAATGTCTTTGTGACTGAAAGCTGCCCACCTTCATTACAGTCTGGAAGACGGTTAGTTTGAAGGCCTCCTCCACTGTCCTGTACTCTGCAGAGGAAGGCTGCAGAACAACCACTTTCAAATCTTCACCGTCAGCCATGTTGTCCCAGTACAGAGGAAGAGTGAAGTCTGAAAAAAGTTGTATGACACAATTAAAAGGAAATATCAGACATTCAGAGCAAATGTGTTTTATTTCCAAAACACTACAAAATGCTGTTATGGGCAATTATTTTACCTTTGTTGTAGGCAAAGATGGAGAGTTTTATTTGGTTGTTTGTGTTATGATCATAGCATAACAACATTTAAGTGATTTAGATTTTTATTATTCTCAAAATATCAGTGTGTCTATTAGACACACTGATATTTTTTGACCAGACTGTCAGTCTGGCTCTTTTTGTAACATCAATGTACATCTAGAAACATCTTCTCACCTGGTAGATTCACAAGTCGTTTCAGCTTTGCTGTCTCTCTAGTCCAGTGATTTCGCCTTGTGGCCTCCAATCTCTGTAGATCCACACTCCACGAGATGCCCTGTGCGTCCACTATCCCTCCAGCTGTATCTTTATTTTCCAGGCTGTGATTGGCTGTTTTGGGAAGTCTCTCCCAGTTGTTGTTATGTCCCAGGATGCACCAAGCCACACGAGTGTACAAATCCTCCTCCTCCCTGGTTCTCATCTGTCTCTTGAGGGAGCCTTGCAGAGAGGCATTAATGAGGTGTATCACCTGGTGGACTCCATCTTTTAACCCACTCACTGTTATGTCGCCCTGCCCAGACTGGTCTATCTCCATGTTCAGGCCCTGGGTCTCCGCCAGCTGGTTCAAATCCTTTATGTCATCTGGCGTGAGGCCTGCCAGCTCCTCCTTTTTGAAGAATTGAGTGGAGCACTGAGCTTGATACAGATCCTTCAGCTTTGTCATGGCTTTGTCAATATTCTTCCTGGAGAGACCCAGGAAGAGGAAGACAGACTGCTGACTTGTGGAGGTGGTACAGGGGATGTTTAGGTGTGGTGCAGGCACTGAAAAAAGGAGTTGTGCATGAAACAACTGAGGCACTGCAAGGCAGGTCAGATAACAATCAGTGAAAATCATATGAGAGAATTTAGTAAGAAAAGAGACGTCTGACAAAGAGATGTTTCTGTCACCTCTGTTGATCACAGCAAACATTTGCATTGCTTCCTCTTTAAATGCCAAGAAGACGTTGATCTTAAAAAGGACAAGACGGATGTTGGTGAGACAGTTAAGAGAAGTGGACGACGTAGCAGCCTTGATCCCTCGGAGGATGGCGCCTGCCACGACACCAGGGTCCAACCCACCAGCTCCTGCACAAACAGTGTGAATTTTTACTAGCAGAATTAAAACTGACACTGATTTGACATACAAATTTGAAAATTAGGTGTGTGTGTGTGTGTGTGTGTGTGTGTGTGTGTGTGTGTTTGTGTGTGTGTGTGTACAAAATACTTACCTGCACAGATGGCTGGAATAGCCACAGACTTGAATCCAGATGTCTCACAAAGTTCAATGATACGAATCACCAGTTGTTCAATGATACCTGTGTCCTTTTTTCCAGACACATGTAAAAGTGCTTTGCAGGGAAACAGTCCAGGCTGGGACACAAAAACGTCTCCTCGCTTCACTTTTGCTACACACCGGACAACAAAGACAACCTAAGTAAGAACCTGTTAAACGTGTTGTTTGTAAATGTCTACAGTGTCCTCTCAGCTCACCTGCTTTAAGTTCAGCCTCCACCTCTGGTCCAGCTACAGTTAAGATGCGTTTGCACACACCAGCTGTGGAATAAAGATTATAGTCACAAGAGAACAAGACTACAAGAGTTTACAGCATTGCTAGCATCTCTGTAACGCTGTAATTAACAGGCTTACAAACCTTTCTGCAAAATTCTGTTCTGAATACAATCACTCACAGTGACAGTAATCTGGATGTAAAATAACATTACACCTCCACAACAAACACCAAGGACCTGATTTACTCAAATAAAGCTAAATGCTAAATTGCATGTGTATTCTAACACTGCACATTTGGTTGGTGTGTGTGTGTGTGTGTGTGTGTGTGTGTGTGTGTGTGTGTGTGTTGCGTGTGGTCAACTAAGAATTGGTGGAAGAGGCAAACAAACATATTGTTAAGCTACAGGGAAAAAAAAGTCACTCAGGACATCACTGTGTCCACCAGGCAGCTGATCAGCACTGTATCTGATCTGACAATGGCCATAAATGCCCTGCAAGAAGAATTTAAGATGTTTGCACAGACAGTGGTGAGGTCTTTCATTCCAAGCCTCCCACCGTGGAACAGCCTGGGACTGGAGAGGGAGGAGAGATATCTGTGCATCTCTGATCAGGATTTTTGGGCAGACCTGAAACATGGCTCAGTGAAGTTCTGGAGTCATGGTCCCCATACACTACATTAACCCCCACAAATCAACATATGAATGACACCGCCTCTCCATCCACTCATCCTACCTAATGGGCAGTTACAAACGTGGGTAACGGGTCGGTTATGGTGCTCAGCTTTGCAGGTGCGGGTTTGCAAAACTGGAAACTGGTCCAGTGCAGATGCAGGCTTTTCACTTTCACTTATATGCAGGGTCAATAGTCTCCATATAAATGTAACACAATCCAGTTTTGATCGATTTTTTTGTCTTTATATCCAATGACAAATATTTTTGTGTTGAGTGAAAAATATGTTTGTGTTGAGTGTTTATATAAATTATGAAATACATTTGTGAATCTTTGTGAATTACACGACCCAACTGATTTCCATGCTCACCCACCACTCTGAAAATTTCTGAAGCCAGTCGTGTTCACCACAGCATCTGTAGTCTCATTAGTGATGTCACCAAACACCAGCTGTAGTTGAACCCCACCTCCCACCGCCATTGTGATGTCATCAAGGTCACTGGTGAGGGATCTGAAGATCGCTAAGAGAAACAACACAACATGTTTCATATTTGTCTGATATTGTACATTTACAAGTCTAATAGTGGGGTGAAGCAGCCAGTTAATTCAAGCTGCACTGCTATGTCCACATGACACGCCTCTTTCTCTAAAATCATCTACCAGACTGTGGGGTTTAATATATTTACTCATCACTCCCCAATATCTCTATGAAAACATATCTCTTTCAGTACATAACTTTATTCTGTACACCACTGTTGCATATACACATACATACATAAACACAGAGCCTAACTGTACTACCCCAAAAACACCAGTAGGTGGCATTAAACTACAAGCATTAAATATATGCCTGTATGTAACAATATCTGCAGGGGGTGATGAGTTCAGAGCCTCAACAATCCAAACTCAATCCAAACTGTAAATCAACAACTTAATGCATTATAGCAGCATTAGTGTTAGGATTGCACCACCACAGCACTCTTACCTTGGTCTCCCTGTTTCATAATTGAGCTGAGGTATGTGTGGACATCATGGTAGCACTGTAAATGAAAATACCAGCATTAAACACTTTATGATCAATTCATCAGTATACCTGCATGAATATATCTTACAGACCAGTTACAACATTTGTTCAAGTGTTACTTTGTCACCTCAGAATCGTCTGGTTTAATGACGATGTGGATGGTGGAGAGAGACCCAGAGGATGCAGACAATCCAAACTGGTGAAAGGTCTCAGTCATCAATTGAATGGCTTCTGTCTTCGGATATTTTAAAACAATTCCAGGTCCGATGACTGGAAAGGCCACTGAGCAGAAGCGCTGCTGTACACAGAGGTCCAAACATCTCTTCAGCCCACTGCCAAGGGCCTGCAAAGCAAAAATCAGGCAGTTCTTTAATGTTTACATCAGCTACTCCTGCATTGCACATGCTAACATTGAACAGAGCTTTAAGAAAACAACGGCAGTATTTCTGATTAAAACCATTTTGACTGGAAAATGCATAAGGTGCTTCTGTCACAGCTGGCTGGTTAGACCCTGATTCTGGTTGATATTACCCGTTGCATAACCTGTACATAATTTTGCACACAGGTTATCAAACTTTACGAACACTTTCTGATTCTGTCTCCTCCACCCACAGTAGTGTTAGCAGGACAGAAGAGCAAGGATGGTGGGAAAGGATGAGGAGAATGGGGAGAATGAGGAGATGTGTCTCCTCACTTAAAAAGCCTTTGTCTTTGTTTCCTCCTGGTAAATCTGCCATCATGCTGCTACTGCTTGCAATGTTCAATTAACTTGTTGGCTGGCCAGTTAGAGGCCTCAGTATGCTTTACACAAATTGTTTGCTGGATCGTTGAGCAATATCTGAAACTGGGGGAGCAGCACCCAACAACTTCTGTTAAGAGCAAACTGTTAAGTAAAAACTCTTTTATAGAATTTGGCCAGGTGTGTGGAGATAAAACAGTAAATTTACACTTCTCTCTTAAGTTTATTTGTCATTCTTCTCACAACGACTTCAGTTTCTTTTTATACATATGAATGAGTGCAGTAACAGGAATGCCTTTAGAGAGAAACTTCAAATGTAGCCATGCAAAAAAGCTACAGACTTGTATCTTTCAAACTTTCAAACCCAACTTTACGATCACGAATGTTATGTTCATTCTGTTTGGTTCCAACCACTGACAGTTTTGGTCAACCAATAGCATTTTGTGAAGAAAGCTGCCAGAAATGGTTGCATTCAAAACCTCAATTGCAATCATCAAGCATTATTATTTGCTATTAACATTGCATTTTCTGTCTTTATGTACAATTACTGTTGCAGTAATTACTGGTATTTAGTAAATGTTAAAACAATATTTCAATTGTTCTGCTATAAAGCCCACTACATTAGTTTAATGTCAGTAACTGGACTTTGACTTTGAACTCATCCTTTGCCTTCACCCAATGTATTTTCTCTCCAACACTTTTGAATCCACCAGATATTTCACTGTACCGTCACACTCTGCCCTCTGACTCCGTCCCATGGCACACATTCAATGAAGAAGACTTTGGAGCAGCCCAGTGATGGAGGTGCATCAACCTGCAGAACATCACCAGGGACGAGGGTATGATTCACTGCCATCGAGTCAAACTTTGACTTGATTGCATTTCCTGCTTTATTCAACAAACATTTGCCAATTTTTGTTGAAGTTAGCTGCTTGTTGAGCATGGGGACCACCAACACATTCACCTGAGGGAACAATATGAAATATTATAAATGTGAGTATTACATTGCTACTGTGCTATTTTATGTAAAGTAGAACAGAATTAGTCAAACCTGCTCATCCTCCAAACAGCCAAGTTTGATCTCCAGGCTCGTCTTGTTGACCACAGTGCTGGAACTTTTTACAGTTTGCTGTTCTGTGATAAGAACCTGACAGAAGTTCTCTACCAGCTCCTTGCCCACTTTACCCTCTGCTCTGAAGTACTGCTGAGCCCCATGTCCATCTAGAACCAAAATGTCTGACATTAGACTGGCTATAGCGGCGTTTAGGTCTGCCTGAACCTCCTTGACCAGACAGCGGGGGCCAGACACAAGCACACAAGGACACGGGAAATGCGAGACTTTTAAGGTCAGCTTTGGCTGCTTCACGGCAATCATTTTCAAGAGTTGATCAAAACAGTCAACCAGCTCAGGATGTGGTAGGTTCAGCACTTCTTGGGTTTCTACTTGGTTCAGCTGGTAGTCATGCAGAACCTCTTTGAGCTTGCTCACGTTTTCACTGTAGCCCACCAGTTCTACCTCGGTGCTTGTGGTTCCACTGGGTCCTGGGATGAAGCTGACATCCACTCTGAGCTCATGACGGTTTGCCTTGCTCTTGGCTTTGATCATGATTTCTTTCACTCTGTCCAGTTCTGGAGGTACAGCTGTAGCTCCCTCCAGCTGCACACTGGCCACAGTCAGGTCTCTCTTCAGTGCTGCCTCGGCCTCATCCAGGGCATCAGAGGACAAACTAGACAGAACCAGGTCTGACCCCAACTCGAGGGAAACAGGATCACTGAGGCTCTGCTGGAAGTGGGTCTGGTACTTGGAGATGGCACCACTGGATGTTATGAAGGTAAGTAAAGCTGTTGGGAGCTTAACTCTCTTTTCCTCCAACTCTGTGATCAGTTTATCAGCCTGTGCAGCTGCTGACTGCACATCTTTGTCTGGGCCCTTTAAAATGAATGAAATAACTTTTATGTTCTCAAAACAGCCAGCACAATAACTTACATTAAAATCAGTGTAAGCTCCTAACATTATCATGTAAGTTCTTGGCAGTTACAGTTTAAGTTCCTCATATGAATCTGGACACATAAAATACTTATGGGCTCCTCCTGATACCTAAATGTAGGTACAGCAGAAACTAACAAGATGACAAGGGGGGTAACAGTTTGGTTTTTAGAGACCAATCATTAACTGTGTAAATTCTGACTTACAGTATATCTTCTTCGTATGAATCCATATATATACAATTCTTACTGGTTCCCACTAGTTCTTAAATATTGTTACACTGGAAGAAAACAAGATGAAAACATAACCACTGGGGATTTAGAGTTTTCCTGACATTTACCGTGTTATTTCGTAAATTAATTGGAAGAATAATGGTGAAAAAAGGGTCCAGAAATGTTTATGAAATTCTACTGGGTAGCCATCTAAACCGGGGGAACTTGTTGGGCATGAGTACTAGTACTTTTTTCAGTTCATCCAGGATGAGTTGTTTATCTAGATTCTCTGCTTGGGTTGTTTTTTTGAGTTTTGGTGGGGAGACATTCCTCAGAAAAGCATCGGCATCGGTAGATATGGTGTCATGATCAAGGGTGTATAGTTTGGACTAATAATGTCTGAATGTTTCATTTATTGCAGTGTGATCTTGTGAGATGTTTCTGGAGACATCCTCTACTAATGTGATGTTGTATTTGCCGATTTGTTGTCTCAATCAATTAGCCAAAATTTTAACAGTTTTATTACAAATTTTGTTGATGCAGTCTAAGAAAATTGTATTTTAGGTTTTTTATTAAGAAGTTCATGAGGATTGAAATGGCTCGCTGAAACAGAAGAGCAATCAAGATCTGAGTTTAAATCACTATGAGAATAATATGGGACAGAAGGTAAGGGAGTCGATCTGATTGGTTGAAGTTAGGGGTGTAATGATTCACTCATGCATCGGACTATAATGTGTAAGACATGAGTGCATCGGTTCATACAGTCTGTATCATAAAAAAGCTGAACACGAATCGGAAACAAATCGATGCAGCACTAGCGTATCGATACATCTCATTAGGATGCACATACGTTTAATTTTTGGCATCAGTGAGCTGCCACTGTTAACTTTCCTCCGTCTTGTCTCTGCCTGCACCGCTCTCGCTGAATGCCTGCTGCCGTGCTCACAAAAACAAGCGCTCCCCCCACCCTCTCCTGTGTCTCCTCTTTCATTTATGCAAAACGTGTCTGACAGTGGAGTACAGAGGCACGAGTCTGACCCACAGAGACGTCATGTCCCTGTGAGAGCAGGTGACACTTCTCTGTTCTGCCACACTAAAGAGCAATCCACAAAACAGCAACAGAGAAACTGTCAGTCTCTTCCAGAAAACTCAAAAAATCCAGTCTGTTACTTCCCCTCAAGAAATCCCCATACAAAAAACACTTCCTTTTCCACAGTAGTTTAGTTCAATTCAGTTCTGAACTTCTGTAACCTCCCATGGTAGCACTAGCTGATCGCTACAACATGTTGACTCTGTTCAGAAAACCCTCCAAAATGATCAGTCCAGATCATTTTGACTTTACCACAGTCATGAAAGTGTCAGCCAAAGTTTCTAAATGTCAGTATTTTCTTACCTGTGACTGACTGGTGGAGGGCTGATCAGGGTTCTGCGTTGAAGTCGTTGGACTCACAGATTCCTGGTCTGTACAAAACAAAAAATCATACATTTAAATTATAACTGAAAAGTATATTCTGCCTATGAGTTATTTTAAGCCAATGGGATTCCTTACCTTTTTCCCCCTGCTTTTTCCAGATTTCATAGGTTTTGCCTCCATTTTTTTCAGTCAGTCCACAGTCCACTCCACCAGAATCTCCTTTTTCCTGTAAGCATGTCTTGATTTTCTCTTTGGCTTCAAAGAACAATGGATTTTGGTAATCATCCATTTCAAAAACAAATCAGAATTTACAGGAAATCTTTAAACAAACAGTGCTCTCAGTGTGCCTCACTGCCTCTAATGAACCACTGAAGTGCTGTTAGTTTCACTTTTAGTAACTGAAAATGTACTTCCTCATTAATAGTACTTTGTTACTTTGCTTAAAGGGGCATTAGGCACATTTTCTGTTTAAAACGTATTTTAATCACTTTTTAATAGCAATGAGTGAAGAGGCTGCTACATGAGCTGAAAAATGAGACAGCCCCCACCCCCTGCCTCTATCAGCCTGTAGCCAGCTATATTGTGAAGTGCCTCAGGTAATATCCTCTGAATCTCATCTAGCCAAGTAGGAATTGGACTGATGTCAGGAGAGAAATAGAGTAAATACTAGGGTGCTTTGCACTGTTTTGAATCTCCAGAACAACACAGACGTGGCTTCTTTCTGTTGGACGGGTAAGATAACTGTAGTGTCCCACCCCGTAGTCATAGACAGGAAGTAAACAGAAATCAGCTGTTTCCAATCTAGCCTCCCTTAGTCTTAGTCAGCCAGGTGAGCGCTGCCTCGCTGCTTCCTGACTTTGTTACTGCTGTTGAAGGGTGAACGTCAGACTAAGGTATGCTTTTTACCTGGTTTCTGTGTAGATGTGCATTTGTACCGCATACATGTAGTCCAACAAGTGTGGCATGCTGTTGTGCCCAGATGATCACATGTAACTTTCAGCTTAAAGGTACACCCTTTTTATATACCAAGTGTAATCCTTTGTAACCCAAGAAGTGATGTGTGAATCTACTGAGTGTATATTATCTGGGTGAAACTCCCTGAGTGGCGTTGCTGGGTTCATGTAGTCTGGGGTTTGGGTCGGACGCGCCTCCCCCCAGTCACATACCATTGTGTTTGTACATAATTTGATATTCATTGTGACGCCATCGGTGGTTTGACAACTTTTATTAATGCTCAGACTTTTTTGCTCATGATTCCAAACAAACTCAACCCCTGCCATAATTCATCACCGAAGAAATATAATGATTAACTGTCTCAAAAATCAGAAACAGTAGACTCTACCTAGTAAACTAAAAAACAAAAGAGCAACGGTAAAACATCCTCATTCATTGCAGGTATTCAGACACTTAGCAGCCTGAAATCTGTCTGGAACCAGTTTTAACTTAAACTGGAGAATAATCCTGACATCTTTCACTTAAATATTAAACATTTAAAATTCACACATATTTATGTTGGAGTGTCACCCTCAATCATGCTGTTTAATACTATAACAATAACTTTAAGTAAACTAATAGCTGAGAACATCACTATCAAACAGTCAAAAGCTAATCTTTTTGCTTTACTTGTAAAACCAGGGATGGAAATACAAATGATATTTACTCTCGAGTATTTTTTAAATCAGTATGACTCTCGAATATTCTATATATTTTAATCCACCTGACATGAAAAAGTCCTGATAAACATGTGAGAATGGACCAAAAGAAAGAAGCCAAATCAGCAGCTGTGGCACAGAAGAAGCAGCTGCGGCTGCAGGAGGGCAGATCTCCAGAGAGGTGCACTCATCTTACACTCTGGAAAAGATATGCATGTTCTAAATATAAACATTCATTTGCTATGTGTCAGGTGGGAGGCTGGCAGTGTGTGAACAGTGCAACATTCATAGTCATTTGAAGGTGATAAGGTAGTCTGGGTACGCTTGGTTATCATGGAACACAACAAACATGCTGGGGTTGTTTGTTTTATCCACCACACTGTCATAGCGGTCGTGGGGCTGCAGGTCACTACGAGGTGGAGGAACCTTCATGTCATTTTGACCCTGAGTGTAGATGCCAGTCAGGACTCGGGCCACAAACATTAACTGAGTACCATCAGCAGCTGGTCTGGAATAGGTGGCTTGGGCTGAGTAGCTGGCGTTAACGGCAAAGTAGGTGCCATGACCATATGCAGTTGCTGAGAACAAGAGGAAATATGGAATTAACAACAAGTTATTTTATCTGAATAACCAGAAAGTTGTGGAGGAAATGGAGGAAGCCACAGTAAACTGGTCCAAAAGATGTTTACCATTCTGTCCAGCAAAGCGCCTGTTGAACCCAGTTTTCATGATGGCGTCGCAGTTGTCCTGGGTCGTCCCGTGGTACAGAAGCTTTTCACCTGCTCCACCCTCCTGTCTGTTCTTATCAGAAATGTGCTTCTTCTGCACTTCATAGGCACGTCGCAGATGAACATTCTGCAAGCGCTCAATCTACCAAGAAATAGACAAAACAAAACCAAGTAAATAGTGAGCTGCCAAATTTGCCTTTGAAGCATGTAAATATTTTTCCTGTCTCTCAACAAAACATTCTCATATGGTCAAGATGCTGGAATATTCTGTTAATATCTAAAATGTTCTCTTTGTAATGTTGAAATGTGAATGTTCCCTAAAATCATTATAGTAAACTTTTAGCGACAGCACTTTATAAGCAAACTTTTTTATGAACGTCCCCAGTGTCCTATAAAGGTTCAGGACGTTCTTCACCTTTAGGGATCTTTTAGGGAACACTACTCCCAGAACATCCCTTCCTATGTGGGAAACTGTCATGGATCTAAACTAGAAGGTGCCATAATATAATTTAAGTACTACACATGACTGAAAGCTGCCCACCTTCATGACAGTTTTGGAGACAGTTCTCTTGAATGCTTCTTTCACTGTCCGGAACTCTGCAGAGGAAGGCTGCAGTATAACCTTCTTCAAATTTTCACCCGCAGCCATGTTGTCCCAGTACAGAGGGAGAGTGAAGTCTGAAGATGGAGAACAAAAAGAATAGAAAAATTCTGAGTTAATGTGTTTTGTTCCAAAATAATTGTATACCATTGAAAAGCAGTTTCTTTTTGCGGACACTGCACACATATAAGTGTGTATTTTATAATACACTAGTATCAGATTGGCACTTGATATTGGCCAATAGAGAAAGTTCAGGTATCGGAATCTGTATCAGGAAGGAAAAATGGTACTGGAGCCTTCGAGCATTTACTTTGTGAGGCAACTGGATTTGTGAGATCATAAGATCAAGCAAGAATCCATCTTGCCAGGCCTCAATGTACACGTTTGTGTCTGCACCAAAAGTGGTGTAGCCAATCAGTGTCCTAGGAGGGACTACTGGCAGCTATGGACATAGGTTTAGGTGTAACAGCAGCGAGAAGCATCCATGGAAGCAACTCGTCTCATACAAAGAATAGTGGCTCCTGAAGAGGTTAGCGTAGATACTGTGATAGCATCACTTATATCAAAACTGAAGAGTATTTCTTCATTGACAAAAGAGCAATTGGTGGAAGTTAGCCCATGACAGATGTGATAGACAGATGGTTCATTCAATCACCTGCCAAGTGTTTTTTGAGAGTGCTTGCCCTTTTCTAAACAGTCTCTAAGAACAACTTCCCAGATGGTTCTGTATAACAAACCACCCAGTGTGTCAGGGTATTCAAGTGTATGCTGGCTCACTAATTTGGCAACCGGTCGTCAAAACCTTAAGAACCCAAGGCCTGCAATCATTTTCTCACCTGTCAGATTAACAAGATGCTTCAGCTTCGCTGTCTGTCCAGTTACTTGACTCATGGCCTCCAATCTCTGTAAATCCACACTCCACGAGATGCCCTGTGCGTCCACTATCCCTCCTGCTATATCTTTATTTTCAAGGCTGTGATTGGCTGTTTTGGGAAGTCTCTCCCAGTTGCCGTTATGTCCCAGGATGCACCAAGCCACACGAGTGTACAAATCCTCCTCCTCCCTGACTCTCACCACTCTCCTGAGGGAGCCGTGAAGAGAGGCATTAATCAGGTGCATCACCTGGTTAACTCCATCTTTTAACCCACTCACTGTTAAGCCGCCCTGCCTGGACTGGTCGATCTGCATGTACAGGCCGTGGGTCTCCACCAGCTGCTTCAAATCCTCAATGTCGTCCTGGTTGAGGCTTGCCAGCTCCTCCTTTGTGAAGGATTTGGTGGAGCACTGAGTTTGATACAGATCCTTCAGTTTTTTTATGGCCTCTTCAACATCCGTTCTGCAGAGACCCAGGAACAGGAAGATGGATTGTTGACTTGTGGAGGTGATATCAAGGGTGCTTAGGTCTGCGGTCACAGATGAAAGGGGCTGTTGTTGTACAGGATACGGGTGAGGAACTGCCACTGCAAGATAGTTAAAAAGATGACAATCAGTGAAAATTCTCAATGAATTAACAGAATTATGATTGAAAAAAGAGACAGACTTTTAAGCAACAACAAAAGGGGAAGATGGTGAAATGATTGTGAAAACTGCTGTCACCTCTGTTGATGACACCAGTGGAAAATGTGCGCATTGCCTCCTCTTTAAATGCCAAGAAGACATTGATCTTAATCAGAACGAGGTGGATCTCAGTGAGATAGTGAAGAGAAGTTGACGACGTTGCAGCCTTGACCCCTCGGAGGATGGCACCTGCCACGACACCAGGGTCCAACCCACCAACTCCTGCACAGACAGTTTGAATTTTTACTGGCAGAAGCAAAACTGACACTGAATTGAAAAACAAAATTGACATTAAGTTACTGTGTGTTTTTTATTGACCACCTAGAAAGTCTTTCAAAGTACTTACCAGCACAGATAGCAGGAATGGCAACAGAGTTGAATCTATATGTCTCACACATTTTAATAATGTCACGCGCCAGTTGTTCAGTGACACCTGCATCCCTTTCTCCACACACATGAAAAATGGCTTCACAGGGGAACAATCCAGGCTGGGATACAAAAATGTCTCCTCGGTTCACTTTTGCTACATGTAACACAACAAAGACAACATTAGTAAGAGGCTGTTAAGAGCATCTTGCTTAAAAGTGTCTAGTGTGTCCTCTTTCCTCACCTTCTTTGAGTTCAGCCTCCACCTCTGGTCCTGCTATGGTTAGTATGTCTTTGCACACACCATCTGCACAGTAAAGGGTATATTTATAATAGACTACAACCGTCTACAGCCCTATGCTACCAGCTCTGAGGCTACATGCTAACATGCTCAGAGCTACAATGCAAGCAGCCTCTTCAGCAGGTAATGTTTACCTTGTTTATCATGTTCTTAATTTAGCATATTAGCATGCTAACATATTCAGCACTAAAGATGAAATATAACTGAAATTAGTGAAAATTATTGCAAAAGAATGTAAGAAGTTCCAAACAAACAGGGTGCAGCTTAACACCAGAGCCACTAACCACTAACTGCTATAAATTGTAGTTGCCATTAGCTAGTTAGCTAAACTACCTTACAACTGCTAGCACAGGAGCTTTGGTCTTTGGTCAACATGGTCTTCTGCTGATTAGGAAATATTCAGCTAGAGCAGCTCTCACCCACCGTACTGAAAATTTGTGAAGTCGGTCGTGTTCACCACAGCATCCGTAGTCTCATTAGTGATGTCACCAAACACCAGCTGTAGTTTAACCCCATTTCCCACTGTCATTGTGATGTCATCAAGGTCACTGGCAAGGGATCTGAAGATTGCTAGGAGGAACAACACCGCAACTTGTTTCATATTTGTCCGTTATTTGATCTGATAATTGAGAATGTCAATGGAATTACTTGAATAATTTTTTTTAAAAAGTGCAAATGCTGTATTTGTAATTAACAGTTACTCAAGGTAGGCTGAGTACATGTCTAGTTTACCTTGGCCTCCCTGGTTCATACTTGAGCTGAGTTGCTTGTGGACGTCATGGTAGCACTGCCAATAAAAACAGCAGCATTTAATACACTCTCATCCATAAATACTGCATGCATGCATCTTACAAACTAATTATAACAAGTGTTGTTGGTCACCTCTTCAGAATCAGGATAGTCTGGTTTAATGATGATGTGGATGGTGGAGAGAGACCCTGAGGATCCAAACTGGCGAATGTTCTCAGTCAGCACTTGAATGGCTTCTCTCAGCGGGTATTTTAAAATAATTCCGGGTCCAATGACTGGAAAGGCCACTGAACCAAATTGCTGTTGTACACAGAGGTCCAAACATCTCTTCAGGCCACTGCCAAGTGCCTATAAAACAACAATCAGATATTTCTATAATGTTTTCAAAAGTTACAGCTATGACCACTTTTGCCTTTAGACATGGTCGGGCAACACTTTGTATAAATATAAACTGTTTCTGTCAAACAGTACCTTTTTTTCTGTCTTAAAATTCTGCTTGAAGAAAGCTACAAGAAATGGTTGTATATTCAAATCCTCAATTGCAATCATCAAGATTTGTACATCACTGATTTGTTTGCCATTAGCATATTTTCTGTCTGGTCTGACGTCTGCTGTAGACTTCTCAGCTGACTCAAACAGTTAAGGTATTAGCATTAGCTTACATTAGCTAGATATACTTGTGAAATCTGCCAGCAAGAATTCATATTTTAGCAGACAATGTCCTTGAGCACTTTGCAGTCCACCAAGGTGAATTTCACTTTACCTGCACACTCTGCCCTCTGACTCCGTCCCATGGCACGCACTCAATGAAGAAGACCTTGGAGCAGCCCAATGATGGAGGCGCATCAACCTGCAGAACATCACCAGGGGCGAGGGTACGATTTGCTGCCATCGAGTCAAACTTTGACTTGATTGCATTCCCTGCTTTATTCAATAGACTTTGACCAATCATCGTAGAAGTTAGCTGCTTGTTGAGCATGGGGACCACCAACACATTCACCTGAGGGAACAATGTTAAATAATGTTAGTGTGAGTATTATATTGCTGCTGTGCTACTGTATGTAAAGAAGAAAAGAAATTATTGAACCTGCTCATTTTCCAAACTGCCAAGCTTGATCTCCAGACTCGTCTTGTTGATTTTAATGCTCTGAGGAGTGGTGGTGGGCCTTCTGGGAGTGGGGATCCTCTGGATGCTCATGCTTTGTAATGTATGCACATTTGGGGTGCATACAGCTTGCTGTTCCTTAATAAGGACCTGACAAGAACTCTCCACCAGTTCCTTGCCCATTTTACCCTCTGCTCTGAAGTACTGCTGAGCCCCAGGTCCATCTAGAACCAAAGTCTCTGATGTCAGACCGGCTAGAGCTGCATTTAAGTCTGCCTGAACCTCCTTGACCAGACAGCGGGGGCCAGACATAAGCACACAAGGATATGGGAAATTTGAGGCTTTTAAGGTCACCTTGGTCTGCTTCATGCCAATCATTTTTAAGATTTGATCAAAACAATCAACCAGCTCAGGATGCGGTAGGTTCAGCACTTCTTGGGTCCCGACTTGGTTCATCTGGTAGTCATGGAGGATCTCTTTGAGCTTGTTCACATTTTCGCTGTAGCCCACCAGTTGTACATTGGTGTTTGTGGTTCCACTGTGTCCTGGGATGAAGCTGAAGTCCACTCTGAGTTCTTGGCAGTTTGCCTCATTCTTGGCTTTGATCATGATTTCTTTTACTCTGTTGAGATCTGGAGGTATGGCTGCACTGCCCTGTAGCTGCACAGTGGCCACAGTCAGGTCTCTCTGCAGTGCCGCCTCGGCCTCATCCAGGGCATCAGAGGACAAACTAGATAGAACCAGGTCTGACCCCACCTCGAGGGAAACGGGATTTCTGAGGCTCTGCTGGAAGCGAGTCTGGTATTTGGAGATGGCACCACTTGATCTTATGAAGTCAAGTAAAGCTGTAGAAAGATTAGCTCTCTTTTCCTTCACCTTTTTGATCAGTTCATTGAGTTTTGTAGTTCCTAACTGCACCTCCTTGTCCAGTCCCTCCAAGATGACCATGGTGGTGGCCTTGTTGATTTTAACCTCCGGGCAATGTGCACGCATTTCTCGATCAAACTCTTCTTCCACCAGTTTGAACTGCTTCTCCACAACTGGTAATTCTTTCCTGGTTGGCACACTCTTCTCCAGGATTGCAATCTTCTCCTTCACAGCCTCAGTCTCTCCCACAACCACGGCGTAACCACTCTCTCGGTAAACTTGGATATCATCAGTCACAAAGGAGCGGTCCTGCAGCAGGAGTTTGACTTGTTTTGGCTCAAGAACATGATAGCAGAGGTACCTCTCAGTGAGACTAATGAAGACCTGATCCACCTGTATCTCCCATTCCTCTGCAGCAGCACCACCAAAAGCTCCTCCAGGCCCCTTCTCAATATCCCCCCACACCACTGCCTCCTCTTCATCTAGATTGAAATCCACTTTGCAGCCGATAGATGAGAGTTGTTTTTTTAAAACTTTGAATGCTTTAGGGTTGTCTGTCAGGTATTTCAGGAGGAAAATGTCGATGCGGAAAGTCTTCTCAAGACATTTGGTGTTTGCTTTTGTAAAAACCTAAAGAAGGAAATTTCAAACAAATTAATGAATATATTTCACTCTAAGTCCAAGAAGAATACGCAAAAACTAGTAAGTGTTGCTGTAAAAAGTAATGTGTCTAGTAATCATTTACAAATAATGGTGTTCATGTTAGCTATTAATTTTTGCATTAATTAATAATTTGTAAATATGCTACTCACATTAGTTAATACAGTAATAAGTCTTAACCAACAGTTAGTTAGCTATTAATAGTTAATTAATACAATAATATGCATTAAGTAACTGCAACCAAATGTTTCTTAACATTCATTAATCTTAAAAACTAACCCAAAACCACCTAAAATAACTTACTCCAAATTAATAAGGAATAGCTCCTCAACCATAAACCTTATATGCATACTTTCACTTTTGATAAGGAATGGATCTTCCCCTTTTGTTATGGAATAGGAATCCATTGCATTTAAACCTATTTTTATAATCATTCCAGAGTCAAACAAAGATGCAATCAAGTAAAAAAAAAAAAAAAAAGAATACTTTATCCTCATGTCATTAAAGAAATCAGAATTTCAAATAACAGCATTATACTGCTGTTATTAATTGCGCAATTGAATTTCTTTTGTTGCTCCTAGGCTACAACTGTTACTGCAAAGCTGATGAAAATACACTAAAATACAGTATTTATGATACAATTTATAAAGATATTCTCAGGTGCTCACAGGTTTTTGGCCATGTTTATGTTGGCTGTTGTTGGGAGTTTTACTTCAAAACGCTATTTATTTTCATAGAGCCAAGTTGCACATAACATAAACCGCCTAAAAACACTGACATGTTAATAGGCACTAATTTATTAATAAGTACTAAGAATATTGAAGAGTTCCATGCTGCACAGGCATGTAAATGGAGAATTCAAGGGCCTAAATGACTGACAAGGGGATCAAAAAGACTGAAAAAAGGCTTCCACTGGGCTTGAATTAGTGTAGCACCAGAATTCAGCCACTAGATGGAGACAGAGGTCGTATTATTCCATGAAAGACAAACTCATAAAACAACAAAACTAAGACATGATTTTTGGTTATAGCTGTATGACACGAGGTTTATATGCGCTCTGCTTTGTTTGCTTGTTGTTCACTGAGGTTTTGTCAGAGAGCTGTGAGTCATTCACGGTGGAGTTTGAGCTTTTATGTGACGGTTCATTTGTTTGTAGTCGGTGTAGTGTGTAGTTGCATCAGTGCTTAAATAACTATATTGGCTTCCTGTATGTCAGAGGATAAATTTTAAAATCCCAATAATAGTTTTTAACTGACTAACATAACTTTGCCTGGAAAATGTAAACATAGCAGGCATCAATAATAACTTGATGGTCTTGTTTCCTTATGTAGGTCATGTGGAGGCACTGGTATTAAAGTGAAACTGTTTCATAACCAGTTAACAAAACTCCTTCTATTACTAATTTATGAATATATAAGAATTCTAAAAATGCATTACTTAACCATAATTAATGGCGTTAGAATTAAAAGTGAAAACATTCTTACTGTATAAACTTACATTATGTTATATAAATATTTATAATATTAGTACTTTATATTAAGGTATGCATAAATTAACACCTTAGTTAACATGAATGTGAAAGATTATGAGACACATTAGTTCATGTTTACTACTGCATTTACTAATGTTTATTTATGCCCCCTTACTGTAAAGGGTAACAGAACACTAGTAATAATTAATAATTAGTGTTCTATAATAATTAATCATCTAGAATTTATCAAGACATAAAAAAAACTTTTGGGTTTTCTCAACAGACAGCACTATGACAGACATGTTGATTCTGCTCATAAATTCCTGCCAAACTGGTCAGTCCAGATCATTTGGCTCTGACGTTTGTGTTTACCATAATAATGAAAGTGTCAACCAAGGTTTCTAAATGTCAGTATTTTCTCACCTGTGATTGGCTGGTGGAGGGCTGATCAGGGTTCTGTGGTGAATTGGTTCGACTCACACTGAGACGTAGTTCTCCGGAAGGAAGTGTGATGTTGTGAAACTTCCGCTGCAAAACCCTTTCCTGGTCTGTGGGGGAAAAAAACAAGTCCAAACAACGTCCTACATTTGAACTAAAACTGCAAAGTATATTCTGCCTGTAACTGATTTTAAGATAATATGATTCCTTACCTTCTTTTTCCTTGAAACAGATTTTATAGGATCCGTCTCCAACCTTTTCAATCATTCCACAGTCTCCTCCTCCAGAGTCTCGTCTTTTCTGAAAGTGTCTCCTGGTCTTCTCCTTCTCTTTGTCTGTCAGATCTTTGGCTTCAAAGTATAACGGATACTGGTATTCATCCATTTTAAAAACAAAAACAAATCTGAACTTGCAGAAAAACTTTCAGTAAGTATGGTAGTGCTCAGTGCCTCTGTGCCTCTCTCGTGAACAGAGTGCTCTCAAGTATTTTGATTTGGTTTCACTTTCACTTACTGTAAGCACTGTGCTTTATCTGAACTACCTTGTGAAATGCAAATAGAAACGCCCAGTTACATAAAGGGTTTGCTTTTATTTTCAATGGGGCATTTCCCAGGTTAGTCATGCAGGTACATTGATCAGGTAATATTGATAATCACGCTTGTTTACAGTATATAATGCTGATAGTCACTCCAGCAGTTATGATGGTGAAACCATTTCACAGATTCTGATTTCAGATGATAAAACTAAATCCAACAAGGGAAGAAAGCAATATCACAAAGGACTTAATAATGTAAAACAATCATTTGGCAGTGGTTTAGTCAGTTTCAAGAAAACAGTTCAGGAGAGCATTTAGACCGAAACAAAACAGTAAAATTAAAACAGTGAAAAGAGCTGAAAAACTCCATATAGCTGCAGAGTTAGGTGATATCTCGTGTGTTTATCACTGCAAGCCACTATTTTCATATTAAATGTAGTCACTGGATTCAGTGTTATATTTAAAAAAAAGTTGCAGCTTGAACTTTACGAGATTTTCATTAATTTTTATTAAGTTTCATTGTTTCTACTTGAGTCAAATACTATTCTTCTGTCCATATTTCGTACAAGACTATATTTATTCTTTAACAGTTTGTGCTGTATTGGGTCAAAAGTTAAAAAGTCAAGTAATGTTAGAAATATAAAAATCAGTTGCTCTGCAAGGATAGGGACAATCGTTAGATAAAAATAAAAACACATGGACTGTCCAGTTTATTTGTAATATAATTCCGATGTGTTGGTTGTCAGTCTAGAAGAGTGTTTCCCCAAACCTTCCCAATTTCACCTCACAGCAGGCCTTATCAATAAAACCTTATCAATTTGTACATAAATGAATCCTCTTGACCATTTTTATAAAATCTGACCCAGTCTCTGGGAACAGCTGGTCTAGAAAAATCAGAAGCATTCTGATTGTGAATTTAAAGAAAACAAATATACATGTAAATATAATAAAAATGTAACTAGATGAAAATGACATTAATGACCCAACAAGATGAAAATGACATAAAAGAGACAGACACAAACAAGATAAAAGACGTAACAGGATATAACAAGACAAAAATGATGTCAAACTATAACAAGAATAAACAAACAGAGAGGAAGACTCTGCCATGAGGGGAAAAGTGAGGTTCAGTTAGCTTTGCTCAGAAACAGCTGCCAGAAACGTCCTTCAGAGGGCGACTTCTTACTTTAATACTTTGAGTACATTTCAGAGCCTGTACTTTTTTTCACTTTTACTTGAGTAAAGAAGTTGAATCAGTACCAGAGTCTTTTTTTTTTACACAAGTATCTACAGTTTTATTTTTATTTTTGCCACCTCTGTCCACCAGCTTCTTTAGATTCTCGAACCAAAAGAAAAGAGTATGATCACACATGACGTTCTGGTGTGAAGCTGGCATCCTGCTGTAATACCACACCAAACCACTAGATGTCCTACCCAGACTAAAAACTCTACCGGTGCAATACACTGAACTCTTCTAATCATGGTTTATCATGTTTCTTACACTTGCAGAAATTTTGTGGCTAATCAGTATGTAAGTATTGATTATGTTTGGTTTCAGGTTCACTCTTTAGATCAAGTAATCAGAGAATTTATTATGTGAAAATGAGCCAGCTTCATTTGCTGATGACGACCATGAGATGTGGTTGAAAGTGCAGACAAAAAGTAGAAAGTTGTTTGTATTCCTGTGCAGTTACAAATTAACTGTTAAAAAATGTAGTCACTTACGTAATCCTATCAGCTCTCAGATGTAGATGTACGTTGCTTTGGATAAGAGCGTCTGCTAAATGAAATTGTGCAGATTACACACAATATTAAAGTGAAGTAACTTGTTTACTTTTCATTAGTTTTGAATTACTTCAACACGAAAATATGGTGTCTTGACTATTGTCATCATCACTTAAATGGCTGATTATTTTCTAAATTAATTGATTAGTTGTTTGGTTCACAAAATGTGAAAATGGTGAACAATGTTGATCAAAGCTCAGGATGTCATTCTCAAATCATCTTGCTTTGTCCTCAACTCACAAAAATTCAGTTTACCGAGAGCAGAGACACCAGAAAATAAATGAACGAACTGTGTGTATGGTGTGACATCAGAACGTTAGGAGACTCGGATTACACCAGACAAGCAATATGAATGCAATTCTTGTTTTGTTTTGTTTTTTCAGTTGTTTTTTATGTTCGAAAACCGGTCACCATTCGCTTCAGTTGTTTGGGAGATTCTGCAACACTGTTTTCCTGTGAATCTCCAGTAGTGTTTTGTGGACTGAAAAAGTAAACCTAACCTTCAATCAGCATGAAGGTGAGTAGATAATTACCGAATTTTCATTTTTGAGTGAACTATCCCTTTAAGATGCTGGTTTTTGTGTGTGTGTGTGTGTCTTACAAATGACCTGAAATTATTAATCATTCATCAAAATAGGTGCTGATTAATTAATAGCTGATAAATAACAGATTAATAATCACATCATCCTGTGACATGTAATCAATAACCCCCTCAGCCTGATGTTGATCTATGAAGGGCAGTGTTGAAAAAACAGAAAGGCCACCAGCTTTTCGTGAGAAAGGCGTGATGCACTTCATCATGTTTTCTACTGTAAGGACATCCTGCAGGGCACAAATTTCAACTATTTCACAACATTACCTACGTGTTTAATGTCACATGACAACCTTTTATGTAGTTTAGATTCAGTGTGAGGACAAGTTGATCCAAACCAGTGTTCATTGTTGTACTACTGACAACAAGTCCTCAGAGTAACAAAAAGTCCAGAGGCAAAAAAGGCATTGGGCCTCAGGCATAAATGTTTTCTTACTTTTCTCTTATAAAATAAGAAAATCCTAAATGGAATTCATGAAATATGTGTAAACAACCACATCTGTTCTTCTTGATGTTAAAGAAAATGCAAGTTGACTTTTGCGTGTGCAAGCTGACAAGTGGTCTTGAGCTCGTATCAATGTTGTCCTTGCTCAGAAGAACAAACAGGAAATACGAAAGTACTGATTAACACCACAAAAGTTTCTGAATTGTTCACGTGCAAAGATCAAATCTGTATGAACGACTCGTGCATGAGGTCAGTTGTTTGCTTCAGAGTGACGGGTTTTGACATGGAGGTGGGAAAAGGTGGTCCTGTGAGTTTGACAGGGGCTGCATGCAGCTGCTCTAGGGCTACAGCGAAAAGGGAGTTGTAGTATCCAGGCAGAAGATGACGTAGTGTTTGAAGTGTTGCAACCCTTAGCTCGTGTTGGAAAAAGGGAAGGAACATAAATCAGTTGTAAGTGGTAAAAGTTAAAGTTATTTATTAACACTGGCAAGTAAAATTGACAAATTACACAAGTGAGAAAAATTAACGGGCGACAGGGCCAACGGGTGCTGCTCAACTCAAAGAAATAAATATTAAAAAAAGAGAGCTCACAAAGTGGGAACTAACAACTACTTAGAGGAACTAAAGATAAGGATGCAAAAAAACACCTTTAACAAAAACAAAACATAAGTACAGTAGTGTAGTCTAATATGACAAACAGCCTATCAAGTGTGTGATGACTTTTATCAGTTTTTGAACCCGTACCTCATACACTACAAAGTGTAGTACTTTAACAAGACACGAGTGTCTCAATGAGAAGCTGCTGTGTCTGTGATGGGAAAAAGAGGATTCTCCCGTTACTCAAATACTACTGCTGCGATGTTTGCTGAGATAACTTGACCACCCAGGTTCTTTGGCACGCAGGCTAACATCAGCAGTGTTATCAGCATTAACAGACAGGTCTCAGTGAATGCTTCACTTCTACAGAAGCAAGTTCAGTCTTATTCAGTTCATTCAGTTCAGTGGCGTGCAGGACAGGTACACGAGGTGTTTATGATGTAAGCAGTGATGCATGTCCTAACCTGATTGATATGAATGGGAAATAGATAAGTGAGAGCATAAACTAGACTGTAGGACAATAGTTAAAGTTATCTACCTGCCAACAGAGACACAAATCAATGTGTCACGCTCTTAAAAAAGGAGGAAATGGGGAGGGAGGAAAAAACTACATAGGAAAATTGGTTTGGCCCGGTTACAGTCTACTATAGGCAGATCAGCTGCCTATAAAATCCTATTTCTGGTAGACGGACGAATTTATTGGATTTTGAGGGCATTCGATGTTCCCTGTTGTCCACTAGTTTTTCCTTAGAAACTTGCTGCATATTTAGTCTGTTAAGTGGTTTTAACTCAGACAGTATTAGTCTGCTGGGAAAACAGGTTTAGAATAAACTTGGATCATTTACCACAAGTAGTGTGACTGAGACATACCTAGGACAGTTTGTCACTCTTAGATAAGTTATTTAGTGTGTACTAATATTTACCCTTTATTCTGACTCTCAGCTGTGTTTCCCAGAGTGTAAGCTGTGTTTAAACAGGAGCTGATGTCAAGCAAGTAGCAAGAACTTATTTGTTTGCAACTAATGTGAATTAGTTTGAGTACTAGACATTACAGAGGGGTTTACATGTTTTAAAAATACATTAAAAACATTTTGACATATTACGGCTATAACTTGTTTTGTCCACAATCCAAAGATATTCAGTTTACCATCATACAGGACTAAAGAAACAGACAATTTTCACATTTGAAATCAGGAAAGTTTGACATTTTTTCTTAAAAAAAGGACCAAACACAGTTGAATGATTCTCAAAATAGTTTGCAATTCATGTAATAGTTGACAACTTCTCCTGTTAGACAGGAAATGTTCTAGATATATTCATTGTCTATTTTTGCAACCATTCACAGAAAAAACAGAAGCACATAACATAAATCTTCAACAAAACTTTCATCTCACCATGTAAAAGCATTTAAAAGCCAACTTAAGACCTACCTTTATTCACCTATTTAATGTCTGTTTACTTATATATCTTAATCTGTTTAACTAGTTAGTATATCATTTAATTTTATCTATTATATTTAGTTTTCCACTTCACTGATTTCCAGACAAATTAATTAGACTAATTTAATATTTTATTTTTTTTTATCTTGTGTTCTTAACTTCTTCCTTAGTCTTTATCAACAGTTTTTATTTGCTGGTTGATGTAAATGTATTAACCTTATCTTTTTATTTTTGTGTTTCCTCACTTATGGTAGCAATTCCTCAGTTCCTGTTTTTAATTCGTGCTCTTCTACAGACAGGGGGTGAGAATGACATCTGAAGTAGTCGGTCAATGACAAGCATATACTAGGGGTGTGTGATACTGCAAAATTTGGTATCGATCCGATACCAAGTAAATACAGGGCCAATATTGCTGATACTGATAAAGCAGCGTATCTACTTTTGTGTAGAGGAGAGCAATGCGTCATAGTTTATGAAGTGAATGCATCAACAATTTTATTTTCATGATTTTCCTTTAATTAGTTGGTCATGATTATGATCATAATAAAACACAGGACAAAGATTTTAGGCAAATAAAATAACTTAACATTTGCAATTTTATCAACAAACTCAATTTGCAAACATGAAATCTGCACAAAATTATTACTGGAGAACCGAGCACTGAGAAATGTTTTAAACTTACATTAAATCTTTCATTACACACAATTGTTTGTGAAAAATAAAGTCAATAGTGCAAATTTAAAAAAGTACAAATAACTAAAGAAAAGCAAAAAGTACTATTTGCTCTCATTCACGACCCCCAAACCCCCAAAGCCCTCCTGTGTCCAAGAAATTATTCCCTGAGGTCCCCTTTTGGGCCCTTTCCCCATGTTGAGAACTACAGATTTATAGGTTTTTGTTCAGAAATATGCTTACATTACATACATGCTTACATTTTTCCCTTTTATTGCACTTTTTCTCTGACTTACTAACTAAATTCTTTCAGCTTGCAGTAATTTTGTCGGCAGCTGTAAAATAACTCCAAACGGCGGCCCTTTTCCTCTCTGACATCATACAGCCAGCAGCGCGGTGCTGAGTCATGTAACTGCACGCCAGCAACAACTCACAGCATAGCGGGGAGGAGGGGGAGGAGCAAAATGAGCATGAGCGAAGTGAGAGGAGCGGTGTTTGTACAACGTTGGTATCGATACCATCGATATATAAGATCGATCCGCCCACCACTAGCATGTACCCACAGCTTCTCTGAGTCAGACCAGAGTCAAACTAACTTTACAGTCACTATCCAAGTTTCTAAGAGGTGTGCCAGGCTTTGACGCAAATTTGACCCGATGGCCAAAAATAAGCTTACATTGTGAAAGAACTGGCTGTAAAACAGACAGTAGCATAACAAACACAATCCCTGCAAAATGACTCATTCCTCCATCAGGATTTCATTAGCTTGGCTGGCTAAAGTTTCTAGTGCACTTGCTCTATGCGCTGCACGACACAGAAGCATATGCAGAATATCAGAATAATGTTATACCCGAAGTTGGCTGCATCTGCTGCTTAACAGCTTTCTTAGTGATGAACACGCCCACCTTCAACACTGCATCCAGTTCTTCTTCATACATCCATGTTGCCATATTAGGGAGCAGTGCAAGCCTCCCCAAGCCAACCAAATAAATTTCAGTTTTATATGAAGCACTTCAAATGCTTGTCCCAGACTTAAATCTAAAGTAAACACGAAAATTAGCTCCCTGGTTTAGCTATAGAAGTTAACGGCTAAATTCCTCCAGGTGCTGATCGCAGCCATTCTACATAATGCTTCTACCACTCCATTTCAAATACACACTGAGTCTATTTCTAACAGATGCCGCATCAATTAGCACAGAGCAAGTCGAATGGGCAGGGAGTCAGACACCAAAAGACAAGGAGAATCCGGTTAATCTTCAAAATAATAAACCATCCCGTGCAGACTCGCGATCATAACTGACAGAAAAGAAACTGTTTACCCTGCTTATCCACAGTAGAAGGACAAAGAGTAAGGAAAGAGGACCTAATCAATGAATTCTGAGCAATTAAAGATAATCAGGCTGGCAACACGTTTTGCTGCTGAAATGCTTCTGAAACACCGCTGGTGAGGCTTGCAGCTGTGCAGAGGACGGATCAGACCCGTGGCGCAGACGTGCTGTGCTTGGTATAGAAGCAAGGAGATCCTCATGGAGATCCTCTCAGTGAAAGTCACATGGATTTGTTATTTCTTCTGCTTTAATCCAAATTTTTGATATTCGGTCGTTAGTAGAAAAGTCATTTGGGTTGTTCCTGCTGTTCTGTTCTGCTTTCCTCCAACAATCACAGTTATCACAAGTGATAATTCCCATCATGTCCCTTAGCTGACATCTGTGCTCAAGTTGCCACACACACACACACACACACACACACACACACACACACACACACACACACACACACACACACAAACATTACACATACTGACAGCTGTTAAACAAGGCTTCCTTTCTCTTACACTCTTGTAACATTTACTAGGAAATCTTTTCTTCTTGATGCATATCAGGTTGCAAAACTCACAGTCTGTCAGACTGCTTTTGTATAAACTTGCGGGTCAAAGGAATGTGGTGGGTGTAAATCTGACGTAAGTTCACAGTTCACATGAGGTGAAAAGGAGGGCAGCACAGTAGTGGAGGGTGATATCATAAAATTTGGTTTCAATTCAATTCCCAGTCATACCAGTGTGCCACACACATAGGTTAGTGTTAGCAAACATGTTGTCCATTCAGTCCATTGAGAGTTGTTTGCCTGGAACATAAGCCAAAAATGTTTTCTAGTTTCCACTCGGTCTGGCAAACAGCTGCCCAGAGCCGGGGAGCTCTGCAAAATAGAGTTGGTAGTTGCTGTGATGCCAGCTGATTTTCTGGCTGGGGAGGAGCTCAGAGTGTATGTTTCTAACTTTCTGTTCCCCTCCAACAAGCGAGTGTTGAGATACTGAGCTTGTATGCAGGCTTTTTAAAAAAGTCTCTTTATGTTCAGTACTTTTTCTATCTTCACACTGAATCTTCGCTTCACTTGTTTTTAAATGTAGTTTCTCTCCTCTGTCAGTGTTTTTTTTACTGCCAGGTGTCTGTTTTATTACACACAGCGGATGTCTGTCGGTCTGTGCTCGCTCACGATTACCTCCATAAACTGTGTGCTGTACTGTGTGCATAAAGCGTGTGCTGCTCGTCTGGTGGGAGGGGCTCAGGACACAGAGAATAAAACCTAACTCAGACAAGACTCAAACATCAACCGTTTTTAGGCTTTCTACTTAATACACTTTTGAATGAAATAGGAAATAACAAATTTGAAACACAAAACGATGACACACAATCCCCTTGAAATGGCTCAGAGCTCCCCGAGGTTCTTCAACGTCTGGCAACTGTTAAACTGGTTCTTGCCTTTATGATTGTGGCCATTTGAATACAGCCCATCATTGCCATCTCATAGTATACTGGGGGCAAAGCTTACCAAATAAATTTAAATTTTCTATGAATCATTTCTAAATTAAATGCAGAAATTAGCCCCCTGGATTAGCTATTGTAGATAGCTGCACAGAGATCTCAAGGAAAGTCACACACATTTGTTATTACTGCTATTACTACTTAAAAGGTCTAATGTTCAGTTGTTAGTGATCATCATTGTGAGAGAAAAGCAGAACAAACAGCAGCAACAACTCAAATAACCTTTCTACAATACGGGTGAACACGTAAATGCTTGAATATCCATGCTTTTTTTCTTCTGAAGTGAAGCGATAGTTCCCATTATGTCTCCTTGCTGACATCTGCGCTGAGTTGCAACATAATCTGTCCCACTTCCACACAAACACTGCTCGACAGCTGTTCAACAACCTCCTTCTCCTTTCCTCTCTGCAGATGCCGTTCACCTAATTGTCTGGAAATCTTTAGGTTGTCGCAAGTGTTGTTGCAAAACCTGAAATTTCAGTGTTTCCTCTATCTGCAGGGCTGCGCTTGAGCAAAAACCTGCAGGCCAAATGACTGTGATGGGTGTTAGTTTGGCGTAAGCTCACAGTTCACATGATGATTTGGTATCAATCCAATTCCCAGTCACAGCAAGCCAAGACTCACCAATATCAATCTCAATACTAGGGTTGGAGAAAATATTTGATACTTAAATGCACTGCGGATGTGGAAGACTCACAAAATCAATTTTCTAAATGCAAAGTAACATAAAATGGCAGAACTCAGCTGCAAGGGCAATGAAGCACCGGGACAGTTTACAGAGCGCGAGTTATAATCATTTCAAAACAGTCAAAACAGTGGTTGCAATCATATTTTGATTTAGTGTCTAAATAGATGAATATGAAGTGCATAGTGAATACTTTTTTACCATCACCCAGAGGTGGTAATACTTTAACAGAGACAAGCAGCAATCAGCTGTTCAGTCTGTTCACCTCAAATGCCCTGTGTCTGCTCTGCATCATGGACAGCGTTGACTCACAGTGCAGCAGAGAAACTGATGGAGACATAATGCTAATAAAAGCAGAGCACTCGGTTTTATCACTCTCATACAGGCAGGAGACTGTAGGATGCTTTCAAATGGTGTAATTCTTTAACTAATTTTCTATTCATTGAATCCAGAATATATTCTAGATCAAATCAGACAAAGATTTCCACCCCTACATGTACATAATTTTTACTTCGAAACTAGGTGCCTTCTTGAGTTTTAGTGAGGTTAACTGAGTGGTGGCACCTGTAGATGGATAAAATCCAACTGACACACCCTTAGCTTAAAATTTTGATGC
The DNA here is from genome assembly GCF_056507025.1 of Lutjanus erythropterus. NCBI lineage: Eukaryota > Metazoa > Chordata > Actinopteri > Lutjaniformes > Lutjanidae > Lutjanus > Lutjanus erythropterus. Next base: position 15,147,359 of record NC_139339.1, read on the forward strand.
ATTGAGAATCGTTTTATCGTTGCATTGTGCTGATCTAAATTGGAATCGAATTGTGAGGTACCAAGAGATTCCCACCCCTAATCAATACTGAACTGTTTTGTTTGCCAGTAATGGGATGAGGGAAAGCAAGAATTTGGAGGCTAGTCTAGGATAGAAAAAGGAGATAAGTTGGTTTTTTTGTGTGGGCAAGTGTTTCTTTCTATTAATATTGTTTCATGTGTCCGAGAGTGATGGACACAACGTTCCACCGCAGCAATGGTGGCGCCGCAAGATGGTGGAACGCACAAAGCAGTCACCAGATTCGTCTTCTATCAGCTTATATTAGTATGTTCTACCAACATCACTCAGATTTTATTGCCTTTCTGTGTCATCTGTTTGGTTATTGTTGGAACAGTGGAAAGAGGAGCCGAGATATTTTTGATGAGTTTCATTTAGTCTCTGTCGAGTTTGAATGAAGTGCAGCAGATAATATAAATTATAATTATTTGATTCCCCAAATAATTCTTCATTGAAATCTTGTCCCTGTGTATTTTTGTAAGCTTCTATCTATTTTATCCTGTTATTGTAATGCACATAGACTGACAAAGAAAAAAGAAAAAAAAAATATGCTGGCCTGGAAACCGTTGCAGCTGGTTATTGTTAAATATAATCTACCAAATTAATATCAACAAGAGCATTCTTTGGCAGGTTGCATTAATTTGGTATATTGCATATATTTCATAATTGCTCAAAATATTATTGCAACTTCCATTGTAGGTTAAATGTGCCATGAACTATAATTTGTCATTTCGTACAGAGTCTGATGATGATAACAACCAGGCCCTCATCAGGCTGAGGGCTGAATATGATTCATCTGTTTACAGGAAAGCAGCACACTGCCAAAAGAGCCCTGGAGTAAGTTGCTGAATTGTCATGAAGTGCATAATACTATAATTTGTAACAGCTTTTGCTTTCAACAAAATCCCTTACATATAGCTCAACACCTTGCCTTCATTTAGTATTCAAGGTTGTTATGAATATGCAAATAGTTCCTTTCCTCTCCACACACGCTAACTCCCACCCCTAAGTAGCTGCACCTGGCTTCTTCTCTGTTTTGCTAGCTATTATAGCTACATCTGGTTTCTCCTGTGGGATGGGCATCGCAGCTAATGATATGTATAGTGCCACCTCTCAATTAACGGGATTTGTTCCTAATGCTTATGAGTTTTATGACTGAATCCGTTTTTTCGAGACTGCCCTTGCTTATTGCAGTTTCAAAGCAAGACATGCTCAGATGTGATGTTTACTGCTTGTTTTGTTCCTGGTAAACGTGATTTTCACGTGGGTGGTGGGGGTCTTTCATTCTGCAGGGTTACAGTCAGGAGCAGGGAGCTGTTTTGACAGTCTGTCTGTCCTTCTCCACACCTGACAGAGTGGAGGCATCTCAATCTCATCAACCTCCTCCGTTGGCTCAATGAAGACTCCTGTGGTCCACCTCCAGGGCCTTGAAGAGCAAACTCCCCCTGCAGGGGCTCTTGGGATGGGGTAATGACTGGCTGTCCAATGCACAGGTAGCCACCATCCCCCACAGTGAAATACCCTGGAGGAGGGTACAGAGCCTCTTCATAGATCGTGCTGTTCTTGAGCAGGCAGGTGTCATGCACAGATCCGGGGTATCTCTCAAAGGTGTTGAGAAACCAGTCCTTCCCATCACATAGCCTAGATGTAGATTTATTGATGTGAAGAGCTTGTTGTTTATGAAGTCCTCAGTAGTGGATCCAGAAGGGGTCTTGACATGAATATGGCACCTGTCAATGGCACCTACACACGCCAGAAAGACAGGGCTGTTGGCCAGCTGCTGGAAGTCCTGTCCAGTCTCTCTAAGCTCTGGAGCAGCAGGCAGTTTGATGATCTCATGCCTGAAAGTAGAAGTCTTCTCAACTCCCCTGTGGACCAGCCTGCAGAGAGTGGCTCTGCTCGAGGCTACGGTGGGAGGGACTAAGACGTGAGGAGAGGAATTGGCCTTTCACTAAGCCCAACCTCCAAACAGCAACTGTCCAATCATAGTTTAGCCACTGGTGGCTATGGCTATCAAGCTTTCCATTTCTCTACATGTTGAAGTGGTGTGCATGTGACCCTGAGAAGAGCAATACTCTGCGTCTCATGAGTCTGGTCATAGTCATGGTCTTTTTGTCGTCTCTCTAAAACGTGAAACACAAAAGCACACGTGGTGAATGCATTAAATTTTGCCTTCATGTGCTCTAACATAAGCTGTGCATATTAACACATCAGGCTAACTAATGCTAGCTTACTAGCTGCAGTAACTTCACCTCCAGCCAAACTTGTTCAAAACCACTGCATCTGCATTTGTTATGTTGGGGTTTGAGGAGGAGGATGTGGGCCGGTGCAGAATCAAAGTGGGTCAACGACAATGCACCTCACTCTGGCTCACTGTCTCAGGTCTGAGCTGGGTTATCTTAACTGTAATCCCAGCTCTCTTCTGCAATCGCAGTCCAGCTGGTTTGGCTGGGTGACCCATCTCAATGCGAGTCCCTGCACTTCCTTCAATTTCCTCACAGGACATTAGCCAGGAGCAGCCTTAAATCCCAGCTGGGTTATCATGGCTTACTGTCCCCGCTCTCTTCCTGTCCTGTCCACCTGGTGGTGCATTCAGCTGGTCTGAATAGCTCTTATTGCTGAGTTTGTCTCTAATCCTGTACTAATGCATTGCAGTTCAGGGCTCACATGTATGTTGCCAGAGTTACTTTGTGGATCACAATACACAGTATTATGTATTTCTTCTCATGCTCTTTGTCCAAGCATTGTACTTCCCCACCTTGCAGCTGTTAGTAATCATTAATCAAAACAGTGCCAGACCTACCGCCAGTTCCAATGGAGAAAGACCAAACACAATGGACAAAGGAGGGATTTTAAAAACCTTCCTGTGTTTCAGATGTCTGTGGACATGCCTTGTCATGCAAATCAATATAATCCGCTGTAAATTCAGTGCCCCCTACAGTGAAGATTTAGGCTAAAACATTCTATAAATTATGTCATTCAAGTCAGCTTGGTATGTTGGGGCTTTAAAGATTACACCAGACAAGCAGAATGCCCAGACAGCACGCATACGTCTGGCCAACGTCAGCTTCAGATCGTGCATCGGCATTCTACTCCCAAAGTCTGTAAATGCATCTGAGAAGCATCGGCCCATAGTACGGACATGGTTTGCCAGAGGGCAGTTTTATGCGCTCTATTTCAAAATCAGCAATAGATCAGCTGTGGATCAGCCTTTTTTTTTAGGCGATCTTTTTAAGAGAGCCAGCCAGAAAGAGATGTCTCATCGTCAACCCACTTTGATTATACACCAGCCTACATCTTCCTCCCCAAAATCCTCACATAATAAATCCCAATGTAACCACTGATGGGGATAAACCATGAGTTTCGCAAATGCAGTGGTATCAAACCCAAGTTTGGCTGGAGCTAACATTACTGCAGATCCTAAGCTAGTTAGCTGACAATGCTAATGTTCACAGCTTATGCTGGAGCAGAAGAAGATAAAGTTTAATCCATTCCTAACATGTTTGCTTTGGTGTTTTATGTTTTTTGAAATACAACAGAAAAGATTCCAGCCTCCAAACGACAATGCTTAACAGTCAGAAGGTACAAAGTTATGGTTGTTAATCTATGACTGTATTATTGCTGTTCGGAGGAAAGGCTTAGCGAAGGATCAAAATTGGCCAGTCACTCAATAATAGTTAAAATTAGATACATGTATGTATTATTAAAATAACCATGTATAGCAGAAAAATGCACTATACACAAGAAACCAGGGGATGATTTCACAGATCTACAAATGATGAAATAAAAGCTCTGCAGTAAGACATTGCAGAAGTGGGTTCAATTCATAGCAATCTGCAGCATCGAGAAGCAATACCACCCTCAAAGGCAAGCATGTCACAGCATGAGAAACCCAACACACAGGAAGTCTTTAAAAGGAAGTGAGAGTGTCAGCTTAAGGGTATTCCAAGGAAAAGTGGTAAGACTGGTCTTTCTATTTTTTTTGAATCACTTCTCAGGAACTTGTTTTCACCAAACTGTGAGTGTATAAAAAGGAGGCACAGAGCACATGGGGCTGCACACTTTACAAAGCAGCAAGATTCTTCAAACCTCAAGAAGAAGCAAAAGATACCAAGATTACATTTACTAATTTCTACCATTCAAGACAAGAATGAATTCTGCAGTCCAGTGCATCATTCTTTTGGCCTGCTTTGCCATTTGCTCTTCAGCAACAAGTGAGTGTGCTAATTTATTGAATTGTGGAAAGATTTTCTGCTGTATTTCTGCACATATGAGGCTTTAAAAGAACTTAGCATTTAACAGCAACTTAACATAGAAGGAAACCATATGACTGTTCCATAGTTTATTTACACTGTTGTCTTATTTTTCCAGTCATTCCAAATTGCCAGTGTGCATCAACAATAGAAGGTGTACATCCATCTGAAATCGCTGATGTCAGCGACTACCCTCCTCGTCCATACTGCAGGAGACATGAAGTTATGTAAGTACCTACGGTAATATGATGAAAAATAACTATTTTCATTGTTGACTATTGTTGATTTTCCAATGATAGTGATGTGGAAGTGTTGTTTATACTTATTTTACATTAAAGCTTTCTCTTTCTCCTACAGTGTCACACTGAAAGATAAGACCACACACTGTCTCAACCCTGAGCAACCACTGACTAAAAAAATCCTGAAAAGAAAACAAATGTAAGTCCAAAGACATTATTTACATGGTGTGCTTTGATTTATACTTGTTTATCATGGCTTGAAGTACTTAGATAAGCTTGCCAAATAAAAAAAAGTCACAAGTCTTCTGTAAGCAGTCCTGTTGCAGCTTCAAAGTACAACACTCTGCACATCAGTGTTTTATCACTGTTTGTCTAGATCTATTTTGCATGCAATTTACATGAATAATGCGTATGAATAAAGGTGTATTTTTTAAATGAAATAATGTAGGACCTAATATTACCCAAATCCAACCAAACTGACATTAATATGATATCAATAGGACTGTGGATTGGGCAGAATCTGGAAATATCTCTGGAACCCCTGTATCATGATACAGGGGTTCCAGTTCAATATTGCAATATACTGTGATGCTGTAAGCAAAGCGATCTAATCTAATAATCTACAAAGAATATATAATCGCATCATCTAGTAATCAAATAATGTAAAAATCTTATTTTAGGAAACATGTCAGATAAAGACCACACAACCATACGCATAAAGTCCCCGTAACATCTAACATCACCGCACTGCTTATTGTGCAATTTGAGCAAAGGACAAAGTGCTCACTGCATCCTGTCTCAGTTCACATCAGGACATTAGAGTGGAAAAGTCTGAAGACAGATTAAAACACTGACACAAATGTTTGCATGTAAACTATCAATTACTATCAACAGCTGCTTTTAATGCTGGGACACTCGACATTTATTGTGTTACTTTGAAGATATTACAATATAATATAAATTTGGCGATGAAAGCAATGCTTTAGTACATGAAAAGCAGCATATATGGTTTGGAAGGATCAAATTTCGACTTCTGGTATAGAGTTCACTCTTAAGGACAGTTTTATTGGCTGCTGGGCTGTTTTTGATCTGCCGTTTAGCCTTGTCACACAAACATAATAACCCTGGCATGTATGAAAGCCAGAGGATGTTACATGTAATTTAAAAAGTCCTGTAACTGTTTGAGTAGAGGCAGCTGATACAGGAGGAAAATAGCAGTTTTTAAGACATATTGAACCACCACATCGCTTAATCCAACATTTAATGCATTTTCTCTTGCACAGTTTCTGTTTGTGTAGAGGTTCCTAACCTAGGAGCTGGGAGAATTGGAACCATAAAAAAAACATACATACAACATAAACTGCTACACATAGTTTATTTTGTTCATTTGTTTTTTTCAGACATTATTCTAATTTGTTTGTACTACCAGATAATCTTATTCTTCAAGATTCTAAAGATAAAATAAAGAAAAAGATTCCAGTTCGATGAGCCTAAAATTTAACCGCTGTCTTCGAGGATTGAAAATTCAGAGGTTGAACATGATTTGTTTTCTTTGCAGGATGATGGAGAAGATGAAGGCCATCAGGACAAAAGCAGCCGCAGTGGCAGCCATGCTGCCAGCCACAGTGGCAGCCACACCGCCAGCCACAAAAGTGTCAACATCATCATAATGTACTTTTCTGGTGTTTGTCATCGGTACATTTCAAATGAGTTCAATTTACAAGAGGAAAGATCAGCACACTCTCCCAAAGTAAGGGTATGACTGGTGTAGCTCCTGCTTCAGAGCCTCGCACCTCGGTTATTAAAATGACAGCAAAAACCCTTAAGTATTTAATAATCCAACAGCCATAACTGAATGTTGGTACATTTAGGTGGCAGTTTGTGAAGCCAAGGAAGTGTATTTTACCCAGAATATCCACCTGGATGGACAGGGTGCACTTAAGAGGTTTCAGTTTGGTGGGATGGGAAACTCTCCTCTCACTTTGTGATGTACATACGCTGACGACACTTGTGTATTTTCCCCCTAAAATGCTGCCTTAAGATTACGTCCATGGTTACTGAAGCGTTTCTACTGTGACTTTGTTTGTGTCCACACTACTGTGCTCTTACTCAGTACATCTTATAGCATGTTATAACTGTCACCATTCAAACTTTCTGTTAAAAAGCAGTGTTTGTGATGTGATCCAAGCTGGCAGATAAATGTGAAGGTCAGTAATGATGGTGAATCTGAATTGTGAGTTTTATGGTTGATATGATAATGCATCACTTGTTTGTTTAATTTGAAGGATTTATTTCTATTTTTATGACAACCAACTTTGTATTTATGTGTATATATATCCTACTATATGTGAATTGTGTTTTTTAAGGCTGAAATCATGGTGTATAATACCAACTCTTGCCATGTGGCATTGTTGATGAAGAGCTGCAAAACTGAAATAAATCTTAAGATGGTGAAAAATTGACATCTTGGCATTTGATTATGACTAAATACACAGTTTCCAGTTCGAAGTGGCCAGAGAATTTTTTTTCTGTCACCTTCATCCTCTAGAGAGCTGTATTGCTATCAGTATTTCCTATATTTCATGGTAATTGTGCGCATTTTATAATATTTCACCCTGACAGATGACCCAGGTGTCTGTTTGACCCTTATATGTGATATGTGAAAAGTATAACAATTTACTTACTGACACAGACAATACAATTTATATGTATTAACATGATTAATACATTTAATTTCAACTTGATGTTTTGGCAAAAATTGCGGTCAAAACACTCGAGTCAGATGTGCAGAACACACATGTAGTAGCGAGGCAATGGCCAAATTTCCGGTCTAAAAAAGTGTGAAGATGCATACTAGTAAATGGAACTTTACCTACCTCAACCTTTAAGAACCATTATTACGTTCTCTTAACTAGATTAAAAAAAAAAAAAAAAAAAAAAAAATGCTGGCTCTGTTCATTTCAGTTCCCTGGAAGAATTTCAGTTCTGTAGACAATTTTCCACATACCTTGGTTAATGTTGCCCATGGGATTGAACTTGGCCATGACTTTTTTCTCCTCTTGTTTCCTTTTAAGGTAAAAGAGAAATATAACTATCGCAGTCTAACCTGAAACAACAATTGTATTTGTGGTCTGAAATAACTGACTTGACCTTTTGTGTTTTATAATCATAGTGAGTAAATGTTTGTAAAACAAAGTGTGGCGTGGATGGGTTTAAAAATTCATTTGGAAATGGTTAGTACTGACTTCATCTGTTTTGCTGCCAATGGCCAAGAGCTTCTTTAACATGACTCCTGTATTAGAGCAATGGGTGGGTGGATGGTGGTGCTGGAGTGGGTGTGGATGAGAGACCCAATTTGAAAACTTTTGTCCCCAGTCCATATTTTCCAGTCCACAATTGATTTTAAAACTAAAGGTTGGGGGCCAAAAGTAAACAAAAATAACACTGCTTTCTGACTGGAAGTGATGCAAATGTAAATAAGCAAACATCATTTTTTTCCGATGAAGATGTACCGACCTGCTCTACGCATCAGCGAACAGGCTAAGTGACATGTCACTTGCTTGAAACTGCTAGACCTATTTTAGCAAAGATTCACACACTTGCTTCACCTCAAACTTATATTTATTAATCAAATCTGACACAAACATTCTTGTTTCCCCTTCAGCCAGCAGCATAAGGATATCCTCAAAAATGGACATTTTTGGAAAGAAATGGGGACTTAATTAGAGTTACAAGTAAACTGTATATCTTAATTTGACTCAAGGAAATTACGTTAGTTATGAATCATTACACAACAGTGGCCGATATCCAGCTGCCGACCCAGGCCTGAGTGAAATGGCGCTTGCAGACACTTCTCTGGTGTCTGTTGCGATCTGCTTTCCTCTCTTCTCCTCCGCTCTGCCTCAATAAAAAGTCTGTCCAGTTGGACAACCCCCCCTGTCTGTGAAGATCATCAGTCATCCAGGTCATAGCATTTTTCTACACATTCCTGGAGTGTGGGTGGGTCTTTAACAGAGTCATATCAGGTCAAAACAGTTTGCTTAAAGAACACAGCTCAAAAACAGACTAAAAGTAAGCAAAGCGATTAAAATAATGACTATAATCACTGGAACCCAGGTTAAAGTGAAAAAAAACACAAAGTAAAATTTTAAAAAACGTGCAAATTAAACAGATAAATATGGCATGCATATGTATTTCTGACCCTGTCACACTCACACCACTTCCTAACTGGAGGCAATGTGAAGGATCAAGCAAGCGAACAGCAAATTGTTTCAGTTTTTCTGAATGAGGACATCCTAACCTGCTCCGATGTGTCACCTGCTTGTACACTCGCTTGCCCTGGGTCTGTTTCAGTGAAGTTTCATGCACCTCCAACCTATTTTATCTAGTTAAAATTGATCTGACATCCTTGATGTTTCCCCTCATCAAAGCAGCTGAAAAGGAGGATGAGAGACTGATTAACAAGGCTGAGAAGAAGCAGCACTTTGGATGAGATCCACAGCAGCCTTTTTATTGGAATATCCTCAAAAAGGACAAGGTTTGGAAGGAACAAAGGGAACTTTTGGGAGTTACAAGAAAGTAAACTTTCCTTCAACTATATAGAAACAAAGCTGATCTAAGAAAATTATGTTACTTTGAATAAATAACTCAGACACTTAATTTACTCAACTACAGAGGGAGAAATGCAGCGCCGCTGCAACATCGCTCATATGTACAGCTGTTCGCTTGCATCACTTCTAGTTGCTCACTGTCAACTGCAGCAAACCAGCTCAGTTTGGTTGTTTCATAACTTTCGATTTTGAGTGCAAAACTTTCACCAAAAAATCTGTGAATGCTTTTATTACATAATCTTGGCAAATGACCATGGTATAAGCGGGATAATCAACCGGTAGGTGTGCATTAAATGGTTTATCGTTTCATGGAGGCTTTGCGCTGGCTGGTTCTTCACCTCTGTGTTGTGCATTCAAACCATTTAACACACACCTACTTGATGATTATCTGTTACATAACTCAGACTCTTAACTTACTCATTTGCTGAGGGAGAAAACGTCAGTGGCGCCACCGCTGTGACGTTGCTCGAAGTATCTGGACAATTTTTCGTGCTCTATCTTCAAGAGTTCGCTCGCTCACTGTATGGATGGACCACTGCAGCCTACCAAACAGTCAGTGAGCAAACTAACATGATTTTCTGAGGTCAGCCTTGTTTCCATGTAGGTGGGGGACAGTTGACATACTTGGTCCCCATTTTTCTTCCATAAGCCATCCTTCTAGAGGATATACTTATCTTTATACAAGATGTGCCGCTTCTCAGCCTCTTGTATTAGTCTCTCGTCGACTATGTTGCTGGGATGTTAATAGTTTGGTAAGTATTTGGTCATTAACCAAAATACTGGGCAAACATTTAGATCAGAATTTAGATCAGATGATGCTGTTTAATGGAAAATTATTACAGTTCACCCTGAAGGAGAGATGAATGTACCAAATGTCATGGCAATCAATCCAGTAGTTGTTGAGATGTTTCAGTCTGGACCAAAGTGGTATGCCTACAGACTGACTGAAATCCATACTTGTCAAGTCTGCAAACGTCGCGTCAGCATCACATTCATGTGTCCAAGTCGCACTGAAGCTATACAGGTCCCATCTTGTCTGGACATTTCAAAGCATCCTGCAGCAAATGAGTAGCCAAACTTTCTGTTCGCTGCGCAGTTTTTCTTCAATATGTGTGAATATTCCTGATATATTTTTCAGCAGCATGATGCATATGATTGTGACATAAACACAGCACTGTGTGTGCCCGGTGAATGTGAATGAACAAAAGAGAGAAAGGAAAAATGAGAGTGCCGGTGGCTGCAGACAGATGTAAGCAGCCTAGAGCCACAGGAGAGTTCAGCCATGAAGCTGTTTATGTTTGTTTGGCAGTAAATATACAGTGAAGGTTACAAATTGCCCCTAAATAAACACTGCACAGGAAGTTGAAGATGCTTCCCAGCTATTGAGTGAAGTGAAGGACGAGTTGGTGGGACAAACCGGAGCAGAGTGAGCTGCTCTATGACTCTGGAGGACACTCTGCTCCACCTAGGTTACAAAATGAGCATTAAAATTACTATTCAGTGGCGTTTTACTGGACATCAACCATACGTTTGTATACGTGGGGTCGAAAAAATTGATCTGAAGTCTAAATAATGGCTGAAAATAATACAATGTTGTACTCTGGGGATGCTGCATCTTTGTTTGTTTCTTTGTTACACACAGTACACATACTTTGTTAGTGTACTTTGACACAATTATCCGTACTTTAGTCTACTTACATTTTCAAAACAAGCTTCTTACTTTACTTTTCATGTGTCTGAAGGAATTTGTGATTATTTTTATTTTGCATTGTTTGTGTTGTGACAGACATCCGGGGGGGGGGGGGGGGGGGGGGTGTAAAAGACTGAAAAAGACATGTCTAGACAAAAAAAGAAGTAACAAAAAAACCACATAAGATGAAAAACAACGTAACAAGACAAAAAGTTCTCAGTTCCAGTGAGAAAGATGTAGAAGTATCCGTGCTTCTACGTGAGTAAATAATGTGTGTACTGTTGCCACCTCTGCTGACACAGTGGAAACTGCACTGCAAAAATGCTGATAAAACATATCTGCTTGTTTTAGGCTTCTATACAGCCCCCACATCCCTTCATATGCTTACTTTTCTTTGGCCATTAATCAAAACAAATAACAGTAACATTTTACTGACTGACACAAACAACCAAGTAAATTCAGAAGACAACTGCTATTTCTATTTTTGGGCCGCGGCCAGGATTCAGTTGCCGTCTTCCATCTCTGAACAGTTAAGAGCAAAACAAACTGGAAAAGGTACTTTTCAAATCACATTGTCATTATACATTATTACATTTGTAATTCAGATTTTAAAATCCCATTAAAAGCCCCCTCAAGCTTGTTTTTCAAAAGATGACAATTCTGCTAAGTCACATTGTAATACATCATTTCATTTCTTACAGTCATGTGGCCTTGAGGCTTCGCATGATGACCCACTTTTAGCCCACGGCGAGACCCGAACGTCTGATAAAGACACATGCTTTCCATCATAAGGGAGTAATATTTCTCAAGTCACATCTGAAAGTGCTTGGTCATCAAAAAAAAAAATGATTTCAGTTTTTATCTGTGTCATTACTATGTGCCACTAATGATACTTGGTGAAACTCTTGGACAAAATAACCATATTAGTGCACAAAACTTCATTTCAGTATCAATTAATCAATTTAACTTCAAAACAAACTGAATGAAACAATGCAGACGGTGGTTAATGTTGTGTGAGTTCAGTTTTGTTTTCTCTTGAAATTCTATCTGTGCTCAGATCTTTAAAAGAAACACAACTGGTTTATATAATCAAATGAAAATATATCAGCACACCCGGTGTGTGTTTTTATAGCTATACAGTGTGTTCTCTCCTTGTAGTTGATGAGTGTCTTTATTTTTTACAAACAGAAATTCCCTGCATCTTGTCCTAATTCTGTGTGTCGCACTGGACATGATGGGTATGATGGGTATTACTGTAAAACATTGTGAACGTTAAAAGAAATATTAGATGAGAGTTTAAACATTAAACTAAACACAAACACTACTAAAAGCACGTAACATGTTACATAATCAGACACGTGAGAATAAAAACTGAACTGAACGGTTTCATTTCCATTTGTATGTGGAGGAAAGGAATTGCTAGTATTTTTTTTTAATGCTAATTGAAAATATGTTAACAACACTGCATCCCCAAAAATCTTCGAGCTGCATTAATTAACTTTTTGGGCCACAAAACTAATATATCTAAACTAAAATATCTGCCTAAATGCTTCACTTTGTTAACCAGTTAGTTGATAACTTTGGGCCTACAGAGGTCTGTCAGAGCTTTTTGGCTGAAAATGGCCAAAAACTGATGACAGTTTCAAAAAAAGGTGATGAAAAAAGTTACACACTTTGAGCTGCTGAGTTGGGCGAAAAAATTACATAATCATTTGAGCCATTGCCTGCATAAAAATATTGATTAATGCTGCTTTAATACTCCCCTTTCCTTCTCACATTAATAAGTAGTTGCCTAGAATAACAGCCAAACTACAATACATCCACACCACAAACTAACACCAAACAAACATGAGAAAAATAATGAAAACTGATGAACAATTTCACATAGTAAGTACATTGTATGTATATAAAGGGTCAGAACAAGCCCTCAGGATAAAAAAACAACACTATCTCACAGTGTCATATGCACAGTAGCCACAGGTGAATATTTGTTTGTTTACGAAGCCATATCTGCTGATCATTTTATCATTTTCCTCTTTCAGAATCAGAGGGGGAGCACAGATTTGCAGAGCTATGACAAGCAGAAGAGAAACGAAGCCGCTGTCTGAGCGTCCAGACAGACACGCTGCATCTCTGTGACTCATCTCTATGGCTGCCAACTGCGCGTGTCTTAACCTCAGCGGGGCCTCTGGTCTGTCCCTGAACCGACCGTCCCATGACTACCTCCTGCTGCACATGTGAATGCACCAAAGTGAAACCAACATACATACACACACATTTACAAACGTTTTTTCTTGAGTTTTCCACAAGCACATGACCTCTGTATGTGTAAATATCCAGTTCAGAATGTATATAAACAGTCGCTGTAACAGCTGTATGATATCCCTCTGAAGAACTGAAGAACTGAAGAACTTCACAAGCAGTCGAGTGAACAAGATGAAGCTCTGCATCCTGTTGGTGTTTGGGACCCTGTTCGTCCTCATTAATGGTAAGAGTGCAGCTGCACAGAATGACACTTTATGTGTGACTAAACATTCCTGTGAAGACTTACAGTGTAAAGTCTAATGACTCAGGAGCCTAGAATCATAGTTGTGACGTGGGCTGTTGAACGTGGATTCTGGTGAAAGTGGTGAGGTTCCTGGGAAATAACTGACAGAGGTAAAAATGTGTGTTAATAGGACACATGGGATAACATTTTGTAATACTACTCATTTACAAATTATGAACTGATAGCCAATTAAACTTTCATTTATAGTTAATTCACTGTTAACAAACAATGACGTGATAATTATGTTTGCTAATTATTACTAACAGAATTTTATTTTCTCGTTGGTTTGTGTAATCAGAAATATAGCATATAAATTATATGTTGTATCATAACTCACTTATTCACAAGAGGTTTTTATTTGTTTTTTTTCCCAAAATGTATTTTGTGAATCAGGACATGATGGTTTCTCAATTTTCAAAACTCAGTCCCTAGATAAAACTTTTGGGAAACACTGTCATAGCTGATATGAGACAATCACAATTACACTCTGATTAAACTAGTAAATTAACAGTTTATTGTTGTGCATACATCATAACATTTTATATTACATTAAGTATTTGTTAATGATTATTACCTGATGATCTGTAAACCTTTAAGACAGAGAGAGATGGTCCTGATAGTTGTAAAAGTTGTTAGTATTAAATAATTAGTTTGTAAATCATCAATGAACATTATTTAGAGGTTGCAACTAATATCTTACACATGTGAACTTGTAAGAAACATACTTATTTTAACCCAAAGCATGATCTTTGATCTTGTGACAGCAAAGCCCTGCACAGAAACAATAGATCAGGGTATGTAAAGCAAAATATTATCTAAATGGTCAATAAATACTGTTTAGTGCATTTATCAACATTTTTGGATGGCCATTACAAAGTTGAAACAGACGTTTATAAAACTTCAACTTCAACAATTGATTAATGATGGTTATTACAAAATTTTACCATTTCCTCACATTTCAGGCAGTCTTTTTCTCTGTGATATGATATGAAAATCAAATCTATTAATTTTTTTTCTCTTACCTGCGGTGCAACCCATGGTGCTCAAAGTGCCAGGAAAATATATCTGAAACTCGACAGCAATGTCGCTTTCCAGATCTGGTTACTCAAGATAAAGCACAGACCTTGTTCCAAGCAGTTTCATGTAGGAACTACTTTCTTTCTTTTCCCACAAACGGTAGTAAAATAAATGGGAACCAGTGGCTAAAGTCACTTCTGCTAAATTGGCAAAAGCAAAAAAACAAAACAAAAAACAGATGTTGGCAAATACAAATCAGCCAAACATATTTTCTATCTGAAATTAAGGGATTGTATTGTCAAAATTCAATATTGTTGCAGGGTGACACACACAAAGACACATTTTTAATATTTTTAGTCTTTTAAGTCTGTGTTGCATTGAGATGCAATAATAAGGCAACTTAGAATGGAAACCAGTGGCTTCCAGGAGTTCAATGAAAATTAATAAAACTGCACAGTCACTCTGAATGAAAACTATTGCTGTTGCCTTGATATTTCATGCTTGGTCCAGCATTTGCTGAATAGTTTCTAACATGGGTACAGTCTGATGTGGTTTAACCCAAGAGATTTTTTTAAATAAATAGATGTGCGTCAGTTTTTGCATGATTTCCATGTAATTCAGCCAGAAATATTCGGATACTTTGGGATTTTGATGTGTTTAATTGAATTTAAATGGTTTGTTTGGTCGTGCAGCAGGATTGAATGATGTTACTGGAAAAGTGAAATGGGAAAGTTCATGTTCATGATATGAAAAAGGTATAAAATGACAAATTTAATGGTATCTTTATTCCTTGGAGTTATACTCACTGCATATTACTGTTAAATCAGCTTAACTCAACCATTACAGCACTATGACTTTAAATTTGAGATGTAGTGAAGAGGAAGATGACCGTAAGAGAAATAAGGGAAGTGCTCGTTGTAATAATGTCTCAATACCAATGCTGGTGGTTTTGCAGTTTCAAGGTGGTTCTGTCAGCATTTAATTCTTGAGTTAAAAAACATACAAGCATCTGGTCTAACACCGTCACCATGAGGTAATGCCATGTTCCCTCTAAAAGAAAATAATGAAGGGGAGCTTTCACATGAATACTGACAAAACCTTAGAATATGAGTCACTGTGATGTGCTACCGCTGACATGTGCTTGGAAAACCCATGAGTGCAGTGCAGTATCAGTGCTTGCACTGATAAGAATGTAAAAACACAGAGGAAGTCACCCTCTGCTAAAATTATAATCTCAAAAAAGACATAATTGAATCTCTGAGAGCAGACCTATCTTTTTGGCATGCAAAATAAAGACCAAATGGAAAACATCTGCATGTTCTAAAAGCAGCCAGCCTTTTTGAGGTCAAGCTTGTTTTCACAAGAGATTCAGGAAAATGTCAGTAAAGATATACCAAAATGTTGGGTTTGTATGGTAGAAGATCTGTATGCTGACTGAATGTGGGTTCATTTACAGGTATGCCGCCCATCAGCAGGGACTACAACACCCACTGCCGGTGCCTGCAGGTGGAGTCGAGGATCATCCCTCCAGACAACCTGAAGAGCATCAAGCTCATCTCTCAAGGGCCTCACTGCCCAGAAACAGAAGTCATGTAAGTTTGATTAAAGTCATAAAACTACCTGATCACCAGTATTTTATATTATAAGAAGCCAGAAGTAGCCCTGTGATTATTTTCATTGTCAATTAATCTGCAGAGTGATTCTTTGATTAATAATTTCATCATCTTGTCTACAAAAAGACAGAAAATTGTAAAAATGGCCATCATAAAACAGTTCATTGTACTTCAGTTCATAAAGTAATTTTCTCTTTTAACAGCCACGTGTTTTTTTAAGATATTTTCTTTTTTCTTCTTCTTTAGAAACTCCGAAAGAATTGTATTTCAGAAATTGGTCACTATGAGCTGTTACGGCAGTTTGTGTTGCTGGGGAACCTTTAAAAGCGACATACTTAAGGCCTACATATATTCACATCTGAAGATAGCTAATGTTAACGAATCGCTAGCCAGCTAACTAGCTAGCTAATTTATGTCAAAAGCTAGTGAACTAGCATTTTGCTAACATCAACATTAGCTAACTTAGGATGTGCCTATATGTAGCTTTTACAGGTCCCCCAGCAAAATCTCTTAGGCATCTCCAAAATCTTTTCAGTGTAGGGAAACCTATATTCAGTCATTATCTACTCACCCTCCTGCCGACTGAAGGTCAAGTTTAGTTTTGTAGTTTTTTAGTATGCAAAAAACAAAACAACAACATAAAATGTCTTCATACTGCTCCTCTCGTGTAATCAAGTCTCCTAAACCCCTGACATGCCAAGTTGAGTTGAAAGATGTTATTTTATTTACACCATGTTTGTAGCCTAAACGTTCACTGTAGATCCTTAGCTTGGACCCATGTTCATGTGCACTTGCACACTGTCTAAAGAGGGTGTGTGAGTTGTGACGGTGTGCGGTAAGCTTAGGAAACTCGGTTACCAGTCACCAACGGTGTTCGGGAGATTCTGCAACACCGTTTTCCTACTCCAACTGCGGTAGTGTTTTGTGGACTAAAAAACTAAACCTGGCTTTCAATCAGTATGACCGTGGGTTAATCACTAAATTTTCATATTTGGGTGAACTATCCCTTTAACTGCTACTGAAGCACAAAGCAAGTGGGCATGGGAAGAGTCATTTGATGGGACACATGCCAAAAAACACAACCTCCCCCAGTTTCACTTTAGCTGGAAACTTCCCACACTGTCTGCTTATCTCTACACTGTCAACTAGCAAATTAAGGCACAAATACCAGTCACATAATACTCCGTTGGTCCGTTGGTGCCAAACTGGCACCAATATATATTTGTACTACGAATTATCTCTATCATCTCTGTTATCTGATTTCATTGGTGCATTCAAATTGAGTATGCTGTGTGAATTACAAACATGGACAAGCCTGAACGGACATCAAGGTGTATGTTTTTTTCCATGTCATCAGCTGTCATAGCGGGTCATAAACATTACATGGAGCTGAACCCGATTTCAGTATAGTAAACATTATTGAGAAATGTTTTTAAATGGGGAATAAAATTGAGGTTCCACAATTATTTGGCAGGATTTTAAGTCTAATTACACTAAACCATGCGTTTCATTTCAGTCTATATTATGTTTTTGATTAGGACTGGGTTCTTAGGAATATCAGAACTCGGCTGCCAGCTGTGTGTGTGTGAAGAACAGCTTGTATATTGTGGTCGTGGTTATATCTATCATTGAGGCCAATAAGGATTGTAGGTGATGTTTGAGCCAGCAGCCTTCAATTAATACTATTTCTAAGCCAAAATAAATAGAGGGATTCTTTCTTTGTCCACTTGAATTATATTCCAGCATTGTAGATTTGGCATTGATATTTTTAATTGCATCAATTTAAACACAGAAAGTGGCAAACATTTCTTGAAATTATTGTATTTCTGCATTTGACACAGTCAGTCACAACAAATTAGAATTTCTGGCACTGTGTGAAACTGACTTGCAGAATAGGGACTGTTTCAAAAATTTCTGAAGGGGGTGCGGTTGTTCTTAAACTCATGATCTCAGTGTTTCAAAAATCCTGTCCAGCTGGCTGTTATTGTCTTTAATCTTGTTTGCCTTTAATCTTTTTGACCAGAGCTGGGCTGGCGAGCGGGGAGAAGGTTTGCCTGAACCCTCGGTCTGCCTGGGTGAAGAAGCTCATTCACTTTGTTCTTGAGAGACAATTACATCAGCAGGGCGCAGCACTTCCCAAGAATTAAGCATGAAAACAAAATGCAAATTAAAAACATCTTGCAAGCAAAGTTATTGAAAGTAACTCCATTCTGCAACTATGAGCCATGCTGTTTTACTTTAATACATAACAAATGACACAATATTTAACCCGGTTTGCATATTTTTAAGAACTTCTTTTTTATTATGTTTGTGATTTCTGTTGTTATTGTAGCTTTTTGTGTTTTCATAATTGTATTTCTACTGAATGTTTTCTACACAAACCTTTTGAGATAATATTGATTCTGGATTTATGTTGTGTTGGAAAGTGCAATGAAAAATTTGGAAGTAAGCAGTCAGTAATGTGATGTAAACCTGTTGGAAGACTTTGTGTGCACAAGGTATTTAATTATGCTTGTAAAAAGCCAAGTGAGACACTCTCTCTGCATAGAACGTTTTGTTGTATGACCATTGAGACACTGTATGAAGCATCAACTATTTAATATTCTAATATGTAAACATATCATTTCTATGTAATTGTCCTGTTGGTTAAGCTTCTCTAACAATAGCATGAATTGATCCATTGCTTTGATAAGTCCCTAATGAAGGGCTTGAGAAAGAATACTGAAAAGTCCAATGTGAGGCTTTAAATAAAATAAATATTAGACTTGCACCGATTTCAACTTTCTTAGCCGATTCCGATTTCCGATTTTTTGGGGGGGTCTGACCTACCGATTCCGATTTTGGCCGGTTCCGATTTTCAGTCTTTCTAAGAACTGTAATTGACAGCATTCACAAACATTTTTGCAACTTTTCTTGTAAATATGTTCATAATAAGACACTGACTATTAAATATTCATTTAATACTTTCTCCAAAATCATCCAGATTACAACCAGGCCTAATCATAATTTTATATTAAGATTATGAATTGGGTGAACGTGATCTCGCGAGATCATCTCGCGGGATTTCGTGGGACGCGATTTCACGTGATCTTTTGTGGAAGCGGATGTAAACAAACCGGAGACTAACGCGGTGCAACAGTTTGAAGTAAAACTTTGCCGTGAGAAAAACAGACACAGAAGTTAAACGAGTCTGGATGACAAAATGTCTGAGGAGACGCATCAACACAGGTTGTTTATTCTTCAGCCAGAACAGGAGGTGAGATTTGAACTGTCCTTCTTTGAACAGCAGTCTGCTGCTAGCTTGCTAGCATTAGCCTGAAGTGCGAGAGAGTTTACGGCTGTTTTGCGACATTGTCAGCTGCTCTGTCTCGTTGTAGACTGTCTGTCTTTTCTTTATCCTGTTCTTGGAATCTGTCTCTGACACCATCTTCAAGCAGACATGTGTCTGAGTGTGTAGCTGTTATCAGCGCTGTGTTGACGTCACGGTCAGTTTGTCTGCTGCGCGCATGACGTGACCATCGTGCAGAACGTGTGTGACAATGATGGGCACAGAACCGGATTTGTGACGCAGACCGGCCGGTCACCGGTCAGGGCCGGTCACGTGAAAACCGGCCCGATTCCGAGCATTGCCGATTAATCGGTGCAAGTCTAATAAATATGTTTAAAAAGTAAAATTTGTCATTTCTTGCATTCAATAATACACTACTGAACAGTTAGCAGTTATAGCTGTAATAAATTTAAGCCTCAGTGTTATTCTCCCCAAACAGAAATTTGTTTTGCAGCCAAATGAAACACAAAAAACACACAAAGTTGAGCATAAAACATAATAGAATACATGAAACAAATAATAAGCAGAGGCCGAAATTTTATGTCCCTGTTCACAGAAACAATAAACATCAACTTATGAAAACAAAACAAACCAGGCAACTTAAAAGAACCCGTCTTCTCATCATTACAAAATCTGCTGCAACTATGTTGTCTACGTCCTACATCATCCTCCTTCTGTGTTGTCAGTGCTTCCACAAAAAGTTGTCAGTTTCCTGCCTGAGGAAGACGGTGTGAGGGGAGAGGGAGAGACGCTGTGCTGCTGCCAGAGGAATGCTGACTAAGGCTAGTTGATGCATGGGAATAAATTACAAAATAATAGATCTGTGTGTATTTCCCATTTTCCCCCTGATAGTAGTGAATAACTACTAGGTGTGTCCATAGTTGCTTAATTCAATATTAAATATTTCTATCAGTAAAAAGATAAAAAAGTAATAAAGTAGGCAGTGGACCAACCCCACTGTAAGGCATATATGCGGGGGGGTGACTTAATCTTTCAGAACTTAAAAATTCATTGTTTTGTGTCCATAATTAGGACCTTGACTTGATACTGGATCTAACTAATTAACAATGACTAGACACAGACTGACAACAGTGCCAGTAGTTGCTGGATATTTGTAGGGACATGTCCCTACCGTTCCTGCCAAATTCTTAGTTCTTGGTAATAACCAGATTAAGGTCTCATTTGGTTTGTTATCTTGATCGCCCCACCAATATGATGTGTTTACTTTACAGAGCTGACACAACTGGCTCCACATGCTCCCTCCTGGCTCCCCTCTCCCCTTGCACAGGGGCCACAGCAGAGCGCGTCCATTATAATCAACTGCAACTGCTCCGCTGACCATTGAAGCTGCCCAGACCCACCTTACCTCATGGGACAAGAGGCCCTTTTTGACAAGGTTAGACGCAATATTTAATAACACCTGCATTGAGGGCGTGTGCAAGGATGGGTACTGTCTTGTTGTTTGTTGTGGGTTGGCCTGGGTCAAATGCCAGGGCCGAAATTTTGTCCCAGTCCACCATCCTGGGCCATCCCAAGCTTGGCTAAATGTGTATAAAATCATATGCCAAAACAGATCACTTAACTTAAAACTTAAAACAATATACATGAAGTGACTATAATTTAAACTGTCTTTACAAAGTTTTACACAAGAATTCATCAAATGTTGTGCAAACCCTGTGATGGCATGTTTTCTAAACTTTTAAGTATGGTTGAGCTAGATGGTTGGAGATTTCTAGATAACAATAACTATAATACTGTGTTATTTCACCACAGTGCAACAGAACCCCTGGGAAAAGTTCTTCCAGAGAAAACCAAAGCACTGACATCTGCCAAGACACCCAAGCTCCTCTTTATACGGTGCATGTGGTAATTGTTTAGAGACAAATGTGATGGGATTCAACAGTGGTGGTAACGAAAATCAAATAAATAAAACAAATCCTAATTATTATTTTTTTCTATTTCAAAATGACTGATCGGGACAGTAGCTGAAAGCCAGATTTAAAAAAAAAACACGCATTGTAATAAAATTGAAATGTTATGAGGAAGGTGAATAAATATGTGTAAATTTCTTAAAAAACAAACACCAGTTACTGTTGTAAATGAAGCTTAGAAATCATAAATATAGTTTTAAAAAGCTTTGGATGCCTGCTTGACATTTTTCTTCACCAGAGACTGAGAGACTGGTAAAAGCTGCAGTTTGGACTCCAAACTCTCAAAATAAGGTACTTTGATTTTCGCATTTTTTGATTGAATTTGATTGAATATAGTTTTAGGTCTTACTGCTCCTGAGTGTCACATTAAGCCTGCAACAAGGATTTTTTTTTCTTTATGGGCAATATATGCTGGCTTGTTGAGAGTTTTGTTTCCAGTTGAGGGGGATTATTGCTATACCTGAAGTTACTGAATAGAAAAAAGTGACATTCAAAGGAAACTCGAACTTTTACATGTCGCTAATTCTTGCTTTTGCACATGCCAAGAAGCATTTAAAGTCTATTTGATATGTCTTAATTTATCATCTGATGAAACAATAAAACTGGAACCAAGATGACAAAAAAAAAAAAAAAATTGGGACAGTTGGGGGTTCATGCCACTGCTCCTTCACTTTCCCCACCTGAACTCACCAGTCTGGGGATCAAATCTGCAAAAAATAATTTAAAAACCACTATAATTTATAACAGGCAAGTAAGCTCCTCTTTTGCCTGATTTGACGTCGTCTCATGAGAAGATGATTGATGAAGTTGTTCTTTCCAGTGAATGTTGCTGCACGTGTTTAGACAGGTACTTATTTATCAGTTTAGTGGTTACGGGTTATAGACAAAATACAAACTGCTTTGGTCTCAAGTGAAGCAATATTTCACACCTGCCCACACAAAGGTTCAGGAGATTAAGTCTTTTCTGTCTCAGGAAACATAATATCTGGGTAGGTTTTAAAATCCTCATTGACATATTCCAGGTTCCAAGGAGATGGTATGATATGACAAAGGCCATAGGTTTACAGTGACTTTTAATAATGACTAAAGCCTGCAAAAGAAGTTGAGCCACTGTATACATAATAGTAATAAAAGTTTTGTGCAGTAGTAGGTCTGCGTGATTGCCAATAAAGTAGCCTGGAACCGACTTAGTGTCAGGAAGGGGGAAAATGAGAGTCAGAGTTTCTCACACTGTCATAGGAGAGAATACTTTCATAATGCCTTGTAAAATTTTGTGCAGTGAGTGTGTCCTGGATCAAGGATGGTACCGGAGGGTATTTCTCAAGCCAATCCACTGAGACAGTTTAGCCAGGTTTAGTCAGATCCCTTTGCTAACTCAAGACAGGCTTAAATAGGCTTTCATTGTGAGCGTCCACAGAGATCATAAGCAGCCCAGAACAGCATTGTCAAAAAAAAAAACAGCAGTAAGTGTCACCAAGAAGAAGCAGTTTTCTTCTCAGCTGCAGAACAATGTCTGAAGATCAAACTATACGAATAATATAAAAGGTTCGTCATGAAAAAAAAAGCCAATTACCACAATTAATAGAACAAAGGAGGTATCTTGGCAAGAAAGTGCAACAGAGTAAATGTGAAAATAATGGGATTCTGGCAGCCTGCCACTTAAGCTCACTTGGTAGAACATCCACCTCATGTATAGAAACTTTAACAGCTAACAGTAAAAGAGCCAAAAAGTCACAACAATCATTTTTGAAAAGATTTACGAGCCTACTTATTGTTTTATTTGTATTTGTTAATAAATGTCTAACTTGCTGCAGGACAGTAAATCAAAGGATCATTAGCGTGCAATAAAAATGATGAGATGAGATCCAGTTAGATTTTCTCAGAAGCAGCCAACAGAAATGTCCTTCAGAGGGTGATTTATACTTTGAGTACATGTCAGAGCTTGTACTTTTCCACTTTCCACTTGCAAAGAAGTTGAATCAGTACCTCTACTTTTACCGGGCTTTTTTAAACAGTATTTGTACTTTTACCGGAGTTAAGTGAGTACTTTTGCTACCTCTGCTATTCCATGCCAGAATTCCTGTGTTTATTTAAAATGCTTTACAGGGTGATAAAACACATGTAATAGAGCTTAATTTCTTTTGAGTTCATGATTGTGTAACCTCACATCAGTAGGCAGGTTGTTCCATGTTGTAGTTCGCTAAAGGCTAAATGCCCCATTTGCCACATTTTGATTGAAATCTAGAAGTCTGAAGATTAGCCGTACCATGACATGATTGCTGTGTTTATCAAGGGAATGCATACCTTAAAACCAAATCAGGAAGCGCTTGATAAACCATGAGCATAATCTTAAAGTGGTTATGGTATTTAGTGGAGATGTCTGAGAATCTGGCTGATATGATTGACTGAGTTGTCTGGTCCTGTTGTCAACAGGTGTTTTTTTTTTTATCTAATCTAATCTAGTCTGCTGAAGACAAAGACAAGTGTTGTGAAATATTCATGAGAAGCAGGATGATTAATAATAATAGAAATGTAGGATGTAGGAGTGATTCTTAGGCATGAATTTGCTTCTTTGAAAGGAATTTTTTAAATTTGACAAATCAGTGGTTCCCGTACCCATTCCTTTTCTATCATTGAGTAAAATGACGACTCCCGACAAAGTGATATATTTTATGGATATTTCATATCATATTTACGGCATAAGGCATAACAATAACTGTACAAAACAACTGATAAACTCTACAATTATCCCAAATAGTGAATGAAATAACTGCAGAATGTTTGTGTAAAACGAGTGATTTGGATTCATTTTGAGTAGATTATTTCCTCTGAACTGTACATGTGAGTTTTTCTGATATTTTAGGAACTTCTTATACAAATCTCTGCCTGTATTAAGCGTGCCATTTTTTACATTTAACATTCATTTGTACTGAATAGACTTCTTTTTCAATAATTCAGTTTTATTTCCCTGACTTGACCTGCCCACCACTACTCTTTTAGCTCTTTGCTTGTTTTAACTGTGTACTTTCTAATAATTCTAATCATTTAAAGCTAATACAAGCAACTTTCATGTAGTGTTGATTTTGGAGGCCCCTGTTGACAAAAGTGCCACCTTAATAACCACAAAATATAACATCAAAAATAAAATGATCTAAATAAAAATGTCCTCCTGCTTCTTTTAAACTAGCTAAAGACTACTTACTGTAACATTTACCAGGGAATGTGAAAATGGCTTCATGGCTGACTCTTACACATCTACAGCAATATTTATTCATGTGCACTCATTGTTATATAATCCAATAAATAAATTAATAAACAGCCGTGCAATAAACAAGTCGAATAATTTATTAGAAACAAAGTCTCAAATAGGTGGATTCATTTTGCCTCACCGACCAGTAAACCCTCTGATAATACACTGAAAACTCCTCTTCAAGTCAGTGGAAAATAGATAAAACATTAGAGAACAAAGACTAGAAATATTTTCCAGAGAAACTCGGGCTGAGTACCAAGATAAATACCAGCCGGACAGCATGACTCTGTGGGAAAAGGACACTGCAGCTCCAACACATGGTCTTCTTTATTAACCCAGTAATCTCTTTTAAAATGTGAGCCATGTGAGTCAGCATCAAAAAACATACATTTTAAGCACAGTGAAACTAACAAAAACTGTTCATCAACACACACACACTGCCTGTTCTGAATAATTTAATTAACAAATACATATCAGAAAAGTGTTCACTCTGGTTCACTGCAATACAAAAGAAAAAATACAAGGAACAGTCCTTAAATCTTGCATCAGCAGCTAAAAGGGTGAACATTTCTAACTAAAAGTGAATATCTCAGACATCACGCGTTTGATTTTTAATTAAAGCTGGAAGAACAGTATGGACCAAATACAGCTGCAAACACCTAATTTGTGCCTTACCAAAAGTGTGTGGCTGTGGAAATGCCAGATAAATCATGTGACAGATATTGCCATGGCAATATGATTGACGATAATTTTTGCCTAAAAAATTTTATTTTCACTGGAAAATAACAACTTTTCAAGTAATGATGATGTGACGTGTGTTGAGGTCTGAACCAAATATTTTTCCTCACATCTGGAAAATATAATTTGTAAGTCAAGGCATCTCTGCAGCACTACAGTACTTCATTATAACGCTGTTTGATCTCACAGTTTCCTTTAACAAAAAATAGCAGCTTTTTGATTTGGATATTGCACTGGCCATACTGCAGTTTCAACAATATTTCAACCAAGTGTGCAGCCCTTATCTACATTATAACTTACATACAAAAAACTGATTAAACTGTGTTTCAAGATCAGATTTTCTGCAAAGATAATTATGGCTTTGTCATTTTGTTCACAATGCTGTCATTCACTGTTACTGAATTTAACAGATGACTCCTTGCAAAGAGTGAAAATATCAAGATTAAATTTCTGAAGTCAAAGTGTGATATGTTTTGGTTTCAATGTAAAAAAAAAAAAAATACTGAGAAATGCTAAAAACAGTTTGCTATTTCTTCTTAAAAAGGCACAGATCAAATTGTGTCAGCTCCCCTCAGGTAATTCAAGGGATAGTTCATATAATCTGAAGTGCAGTTCTATGAGGTAGATGGCAGAAGTACTGCTGTAGGAACATAAGACATGTACTGCTGGGAACAAGGTCAGCAGCAAAACATATATTAGCCACATTAAAAAGCAATATCAGTTTATTTAGCTTTACTTTGCCATCAGACGAACTTTTTCTGTGGGAAACTGCTGTGTACACTTAAACTGATAAAATACATGACGTGGTGATTGATGCTGAAAGAACAAACTCCCTGAAAACTGCAGGTCTGCTGCAGCTCTCAGTTCTTTTAAATCACTTCAAATAATCTGAACTGCTCCTTTAAGATAGAGAGCGATGACCCACCAAGGGTTTTGTTTAAAGCACAGGTGAAATCCAAGTGTTATGTCTCTGCTGAAGACACAGGAAGTCGTGAGGAATCGTCTCGTGCAACGACATAACCCTTCCCCCGGGGGAACCACGCCTGCAGTGCTTCTGTCCAGCTGCCGGTGCTGCAGAAGGTCAACAAGATGTCAAACACTGCGGACAGAGAGACACTTCGTTAAATAACAAATACAAAAACAGCTTCAGTCGTCCTGAAAATGAAAATTATTCAGCCACCTTGATTAACAGCCAGGATCTTTGAGTGGAAGTTCTTGGTGTTGTTTTTCTTCACCATGTACTCGTCTATGGGCAGCCTCGCCGTGCGGACGCTCAGCTCTCTGGCCCTTGAAAAGCTCAATTTCTGTGAGGGAGAAGTTTTATTTCACCTGAGCAAAATACTTATCAAAATAGAAAACTAACATCTAATAAGTCATGTTGAATTTGCAGATTGAGTTGCTGCCATGTGACTTCAGTATTAGAATCCATTTTAACGTGTCATACCTTCTGGATGCTTTCATCCACAAGGCCGCCGAGGACGTACACCGTGTCAGCCTCCACTGTTTCTAGAGCTGAAATAAAATAAGATAAAAACAAATAATCAACAAAGATAATAAATATGGACATATGAATTTACATAGGCCAGCTCACAATTTTTTTTAAAAAGAAGGCTAAAAACTTAACTCTTCATTTAACCCTTTAACTAGAGATGATGTTCCTGATACAGGCCTTTATATACTTAATTTTTCAACTTGAATTATCACTATTATTATCTCAACCATCTTATGTTAAGCAATCCATTTTTATCTTTTACTCAGATTTTCTAGTGGGTTTTATTCATATAAAGATGTATTCTACTTTTAGCTCGTCTTATCTCAGTTTTATTCTTCATCTCATTTTACATTACTTGGCATTATATTCCTGTTTTTATGTTTATTCTATGTATTTTGTATGTGAAGCACTTGGAGCACTTTGGTCTGCATTTGTATATGAAAGGTGCTATACAACTTACGTTTATTAAGTTAAATTAAGTTTTCTTTTATTATAGTTTTATAGTAAATTTTTTATTGAGGTTTTTATTGACCTTACATGACCATTGTGTTTTAGTATGTGTACATTTAAAAACATTATTAATGAGTAGTAGTAAGAGCTGTAGTGGCAGCACTGCGTGAGCAGTTATGAATGCCTGAACGTGGGCAGAATGCGCCATCTGTTGGCCAAAAGATGCATTTCAACTGAAAACTTTTAATCATAATGTGATAATATTCTTGTGTGTGTTATGTGAATTATTTGCTTGTATTAACTAAGTACATTTTCAAAATGTTCTTTTGATTAAATTACTGACTTTTTAAAAATTAGTTTTTCACAAAAGTTATTGACATAACACATCATAATATGATTTCAAAAAAAGGAAAGAGAAGAAAAAGCTGAAATTTAAATAGAAAGAAAAACTAATTAAATTAAAAAGATCCCTGAAAAAATGTATTTTAAATAATTAGATTTATGGCACAAATACATTTAAAAATTTAAATATGTATATGACAGCTGGAGCATATTTTGAGTTTTATATAGTCCGAGACTTCACTAGAACAGAGCTTTTTACTTTTCATATTGTATTATTGTACCTTGTAATTGTCTGTAGCAAATATTTATTTATTTATTTTTTTAATTAAAAAAAAAAAAAAAATTCATCAACTGGCTGATGATACAACATTATTTTTTAAAAGATCTCTCTCAGATACCTTTATCTATTGATTTGATAAATACTTTCTCTGCAGCATCTAGACTTTGCTTGAACATAAAGAAATGTCTCTCAAATATTGTGACATCCCTTCTATTTGCAATATACCTGTAAAAGACACTATTATGTACTTGGGAATCGTCATTACTAAAGATAGAGAAGCCAGATGCAATCTGAATTTTGACTTGATTATTGACAAAACCCAGAAAAAACTGAACCAATGGCTACAAAGAGATTTGTCATTGAAAGGTAGAATTTTGCTAACCAAAGCTGACGGAATATCCCGTCTTACATATGCTGCTTTATCTCTCGATGTTAACAAAAAGGTCTTAAAAGATATTGACAAGATGTTGTATAACTTCATATGGAGGAACAAAAAACACTATATTAAAAAATCAGTAATAATGAACTCATATGATAAGGGTGGCCTTAACTTTTTAGACTTTTACACTTTAAATAATACTTTTAAAATAAATTGGCTTAAACAATTCATCAAAAACCCATTTTCAATTTGGAACTTCATACCAAATTTTATTTTCTCTAAATTAGGAGGCCTAAATTTCCTTTTATTTTGTAATTACAGTGTTGAAAAAATCCCCTCAAAACTATCCAACTTTCATAAACAGATGCTTCTCTCTTGGTCATTAATCTACAAACATAATTTTTCCCCACATAGATACTACATATGGAACAATAAAGACATCATATTCAGAAAAAAGTCCTTATTTTACCCTTTTTGGTTTACTCACAACATACTCTTGGTTCATCAGTTGTTTAACCTAGATGGGTCACTAATGACATATCAAGAATTTATCTTAAAATATTGTATCATAATCCCTATTAATGAATTCAATATTATTATAAATGCAATCCCTAAAGGAGTAATTATGTTATTTAAACGTACAGCAGGACAGAATCCAACATTATTACCCATTGATCCAACCAAACTTGAAATTGGTCAAATTTGTTTCTCCTCAACAGGCAATAGTAATCGTCGTATACGCTCATTATTTCAGAAAGATGTCATATCAATCCCATATGTGGTAGCTTATTGGAACACCTTTATTAATAACCTTAACTGGAAAAAGACGTGGAACCTGCCAGCTAGATATATGATAAATAATAAAGTAAAAGAAGTATCTTTTAAAATAATTCACAGCTTTTACCCATCAAAAGTCTTTTTACAACGATTCAAAAGAGATATAGATATAAATTGCTCTTTCTGTGAAGGACACCCTGAAGATGTATTTTGTATGGGAAGATAAACCACATTTTTCCTTTTGCTTTCTGCAATCTGCAAAAAAAAAACAAAAAAACAATTTTATATCATTAATCTTAATATACATTTTAGCCAAATGGCATATCCACAAATGTCGATACACTAATCAGAAACCTCTTCTTTCTGTCTTTGACAATGAGGTCAAACAACATATTAAAACTATTAGACATTCCACTAATATGAAAGCCATTAGGTGCTGCCCCTGAATGTTTGTAGCTCCCTAGCGGTTGTCTTCACATTGTATTGTGTTGCACTGTACTGCATTGCTTTTTTAAATAAAGATTTATATATACAAAAAAAGGTTCCAATGGAATGTTGTTTATGATGTCATTGTGATGTCATCACACACGCCACTGTGATTTTTTTTTTTCATTTTTTAAAACTTTATTTAAAAAAAATTCAAAAAAAAAAATGAAAATCCTTTGATGACATCATCAAAGGATTTTCATCAAAGTGTTTTGTCCTGTATCCACGTCGTTCATGAGTCCAGTAGGTCCAGTAAAAGCGAGAAGGAAACTTCACATAATTTCAACCTTAGTTTGATAGAAGCACAGATGAGATGTGATCTTAAGGACAGTGGGGCCACACTCACTCAAAGTAGATCTGCAGGGAGAGGCCACTTAGAAATCTAAGAGGACTCACCTGTAGTACTCAGTGAGCTACAGGAACAGACAACAAGCGGACAGAACAGGATAGACAGGATACAAAACTGCAATCCCAGCTAGGTGGCGTGGAGGAAACCTCTAAATTATCATGAGCAGCCACACTCTTAACACCAAGGGCATGGAAAGCCGATTGAAGCAGATGGAGACAGAGATGGAGACGTTGAAGGATCAGCTATGTGCAATAGCTGAAAGCAACCTTGGAATGACTTCTCAGGACACGAAGGTGCAACTTTTAGACATTGCCGTGTCTGAGGCTCACTCGAAGGTAGAACAGTTGGAAAAAGATCTTTTATTTCAGAGGGCTGAAGCTGAAACGATGCAAGAGAAACTGAGCAACTTGGAGAAAGAGCGTCTTAAACAGAAAGAGGAGGCTAAGACAAGTCTGGAAATATGCAGCGCCTCCTGTCTCACCAAGCACGATGGACACAGCACTAACATGAGCAAGATCATAGATGCTGTGACAAATGCAAAATTTATGCTGGAAGCTGAGCACCACAGCTTCCAGGAGGAGATTTCATCCCTCCAGGAAGCTAAAGCTGCCTGTCTGGCTCAGGCTGAGGAGCAGAAAAATGAGATTAATAAGCTCAAGGCTGCTCTGAAGAGGGCTGAAGACCAGAGGGAGAGCACCTGTTTCCAGTGGCAGCAGGAGAAAACCTCGCTGCTGGAAGAGACTGCATCCCTCCAGGAAGCTAAAGCTGCCTGTCTGGCTCAGGTTGAGGAGCAGAAAAATGAGATTGATAAGCTCAAGGCTGCTCTGAAGAAGGCTGCAAATAAGGAGTGCAACTGTTTCCAGTGGCAGCAGGAGAAAACCTCACTGCTGGAAGAGACTGCATCCCTCCAGGAAGCTAAAGCTGCCTGTCTGGCTCAGGTTGAGGAGCAGAAAAATGAGATTAATAAGCTCAAGGCTGCTCTGAAGAGGGCTGCAAATACGAAGGAGCGCAGCTGTTTCCAGTGGCAGCAGGAGAAAACCTCGCTGCTGCAGGAGATGAAGAAAGTAAGGAAATCACATGAGGCCCAGCTTCGTGAGCACAAACAGGATAACAACAATCTTCTGGCTGCTGTGATGAGCGCTGAGCATCAGTTGGCGAATGCACAAAAACAGTGGAATGAGGAAAAATTGACCTTCTCGGAGTGTGCGGAACTGCTTGACCACGAGAGACAGGAGAACAGCAATCTCATGGCTTCACTCATGAAGGCTGAAGATGACCGTCTCCAATGGCAGCAGGAAAAGTCTTCGCTGCTGGAGGAGTACGAGGCACAGCCTGATGGAAAGAAACGCAACAAAAAACTTGTGGCTGAGCTTAAGAAGGCTGAAGATAAGGCTATGACTGAACGTCTCAAGTGGAAGCAGGAAAAAACCTTGCTGCAGGAGGAGATCAGGAAATCACAAGCATCATATCTGGCTCAGCTTAGGACACACAAAGAAGAGAACAAAAACCTTGTAGATGCTGTGAAGGACGCCAAACATGAGCTCAAGAGCTACCATTTCCTGTGGCAGCAGGAGAAAACCTTGCTGCAGGAGGAGATGGAGGAAATGAAAGCCTCCCATATGGATCAAGTTGACAAACACAAACAGATAAACAACAAACTCAGGGCTAAACTCAGAAGGGCCAAGGATCAGGCACTGACCCAATGTCAGCAGTGGTGGCAGCAGAAGTCCCTCATGCTAGCAGAAATGGAAAAGTCAAAGGCTTTGTTCATGGCCCAGCTTGATGACCAAAAACAACAGCTCTCAGCTGCTCTGAAGAAGACCAAGGAGCAGTTGGACAGTCCAGAGCTGTCAGAGGACAAGTCATCCATTCCTCAGGCCACACAAGACCCCAAGCAGACTCCCCAAGAAAATGAGCAGGAGGGTGAGCAGTCAGGGGCGTCCCAGACGGACAACCTCAAGAGCCAGGGCCATAAGAAAAGAAAGGAGAAGAGGAGGTGGTTGGGTTTTTTTCCACAATTCTTCTAAGGCCTGGCTCCAGAATAATTCAAATAAAAATAAGAGATAAGATCATGAATTGGCCAACCTATGTCTTACATGTGAGAAGTAATCAGTCAACCTGATTCTCACAAAGATATAAATTCTGAACACATTTAAAAAAGAAAAACACTAGTCTAGTGTTTATGTGGGTTTTCCCCAGGTGCTCTGGTTCCCCCACAAAAAACAAAAAAAGCACTAGTCCTAGTGCTTATGTGGGTTTTCCCCAGGTGCTCTGGTTCCCCCACAAAATACAAAAAAAAGCACTAGTCCTAGTGCTTATGTGGGTTTTCCCCAGGTGCTCTGGTTCCCCCACAAAAAACAAAAAAAGCACTAGTCCTAGTGCTAATGTGGGTTTTCCCCAGGTGCTCTGGTTCCCCCACACCATCAGAAACATACGTTCGTTGTCATAAACATGTCTGACATCCGTCATGTCGGCTCCTAATATTGAGGATGGGTCAACTGCTCTATAAGGCTCAATAAAGGATCAACTTCCAATCTGAGTCCATAAGTCCCACTGAAACACATTCCAACTACACTCATAACATCATTTTCACCTCATATAAAAATCAAATAAAATATCATTACAAATATCTCAAGCATTGATGAGTTCTCATGTGCACAGGACTCCTTCTGGCAACTTTCCAAATCCTCTTGGCGACTTATTTTTTGGTCAAAAGTCACTAGCGAGAAATCCCCTGCAAAATGTTATAGTTACGGCAAAAAACGTTCATGTTTTACTGTTACTTGTTGTAGAACATAAGGATAGAAACTAAACCAAACTTAAGAAAACTAAACAAACAGTAACTCTGCCAAAGTGTCTCTTGGGTCACTTAGCTGAGCTAAGCAGTTCCACCCCACAAAATCAGTGATTTGACACAAAAGCTTCTTTTGTGTTTGTGAACCAGAGAGATAAAAAAACACTGCAAGGATTTCACCTCTTCCATTATGCAGATTGCAGACAGCGGGCACGAGCCTGTCAGTTTACATCAGATGATTCTAGTTGTTTGGTCCAAGAAATGTCAGAAAATGGTGAAAAATGTCGATCAACACTGAAGACGACGCCCTCAAATGTCTTGTTTTGTCCGCAACTCAAAAATATTCAGTTTACTGTCAGAGAGACGTACAGAAAATATTCACATTTAAGAAGCTGAAATCAGAGAATGTGGAGCTTCTTCTTAAAAAATGACTCAAAAAAACAATTAATCAATTATCAAAATAGATGTAGATTAATATAACAGACTACTAATTATAGATTAATCATTGCAGCTCTAAGTGTATTAGTTTGTCCAGCTGTTCCTTCATTTACAATTTATTGATTGATTGATTGATTGATTTAAAGACAAAAAAAACGTGAAATTTCCACCCAGTGAAACATTTCTTTTCTACATGTAATGATAATGAATGTGTGCACTGAGCATGGTAGTATGTTGTCCTTTATTTCAAAATTAAAATCTTACTAATGATCCCCATTTTCTACTAAATGTAAACTAAAGCAGCTGTATTCAAACTCAAATGAGCACATCTGTCCTTTCAACACTAGAGGGAGCCCCACAGCAGACTGTTTAGACTGTAAGTATATAACCATGAATCCCAAAAGAAAAGACTGAAGGTGACTGGGGCTGTCTGGGAACCACCGAACAACAGTGTTACAAAGACAGGCACAAAAACAACGAGTGAAAGAAGAAATGGAGTCAAACCTGCAGATACTAAAGTTGTGAAGAACAAAACGGAGTCAGAGATAGCAGATGTAAGAACAGAAGGAAAGAGTAAAGACAGAAGAGCAGCTGGTGTCACCGAAGGTGTGGTTCATTCATTGTAAATGCATTTCAGTTTTCCTCCAGGGGCCATTCGTCCTCTTCAGTTCTACACTCGACAGAACACTCGTAGAGTCATATAAGAACAAATGAAACCACCGGTTGTCGCTATTCACCAAACCTCTACAGAAAATCATGTCATAAATGGTAATGGAATACCAACAGCTAATGTTATAGGGTAATCACAGTCTCAGGTATTTTATGTTTTTTGAAGGAGGAGCCCAAAATCATCAAGGACCTCCACCTGGCTGTGCAGTGGGTCCGCAGCAACCCAGGGCTTTTCACAGGAGAGGTGAAAGAGCCAACCTTCCTGGCAATGGAAGAAGAGGACCAGCAGGAGGCCTTGAGGGTGGCACTAGAGGAAGAGGACCTGGATGCCAAGGACCCCTTTGTATTTGTCTTTGAGAGGATGGAAGACATGGAGGTTTTCCTCACTGAGTGTTGGGATGAGCAGGGCCTGCGTGTTAACACTCTGTGCATAAACCCTCACACTCCCTTGAGCCTGGAAGCTGACTAGGTGCCCCTCTCCCTTTCTCTCCATTGTGGCTGGACGCTGGCTAAGTGCCCCACACACCCTACCCTCCTGTTTTCCCACTCTTGGCCTACACCTTGACATGGTGAGTGGGCTTTCAACCAAGCATGGCCACACCCATTGAAACTGTCATCTAACCTAAAATTCTCTCTATTTTAGATTTAGCTTCACTGTGCACATTCTTTATCTTTAATTTCTGTATTTTAGAAAACTGTCACTTATCTCTGTATACTTTACACATTACAACATGCCACATATACATTCTGTACATATGCTCTATACTACAAACAAAGGTAATCTAGTTATTGCTAACTTAGTCTAGTAAAATACTATAATGGACTTGTGAACAGTGGTGTGGTGCAGGGTATACGCAGGTATATGGTGTATACTGTATAAACATACAGTGATTTGTTCAAATGGTTCCAGTTTATTGGCATCCAGCGAATCACTTTAATTACAGAAAAACACCACCCTACTGGCAGAATCCTGCACAGTATGTTACTGCAGAAAGAAACATACCACACAGCAAGTAGGTAAGAAAACTAACTAATATCTACAGTGAAGCACACCTGGGGCAAAATGGTGCTGAAATCCTTCCTGGCATACAGAGTTTGTATTGAACACTTTTTGTATTTATCACTAATTACCACTAAATTACATTTTGATCAAGACAAAAAATGTGCCAAAATTCCTCCACCAAAACAAGCCCAAAGATATCTGAGTATCTTGTGACCGTGCCAGTGACCGTAATGATTAGATCCACACCTCTGATTTAATAATCACTTCTGAAGTTCACATTTTTACCTGCAGTTTGAAATATTTCGCCTGGAGAAACAAATCCATCTGACAGTTTATTGAACAGGATTTGCAGCAGCATTTTTCGCCCGAGCTTGTTGCATCAGCAGGAAAGTTACAGCAACTGTAATCTTCTTTAACTTTAGAAAACTCTCCATCAGCAGGAGCCGTGATACAAGTAAACAATCTCTGACCTTTTATCATGAAACTTCTCAGATCAATTTTCCTTTCTGCATCGGACAACTTAACATCAAATATGAGCAAAACAAATGGTACATGTTGTTGTGGCCTTGACAGAGAACTGATGGAAAATCTCAGATTCTCAGAGACTCGAATGAGGCATATGCCAGCAGAAAGAATTTTACTCAGATTTTCTAGTGGGTTTTATTCATATAAAGATGTATTCTACTTTTAGCTCGTCTTATCTCAGTTTTATTCTTGTCCATGACCATTGTGTTTTAGTATGTGTACATTTAAAAACATTATTAATGAGCAGTAGTAAGAGCTGTAGTGGCAGCACTGCGTGAGCAGTTATGAATGCCTGAACGTGGGCAGAATGCACCATCTGTTGGCCAAAACATGCATTTCAACTGAAAACTTTTAATCATAATGTGATTATATTCTTGTGTGTGTTATGTGAATTATTTGCTTGTATTAACTAAATACATTTTCAAAATGTTCTTTTGATTAAATTATTGACTTTTTAAAAATTAGTTTTTCACAAAAGTTCTTCACATAACACATCATAATATGATTTCAAAAAAAAGGAAAGAGAAGAAAAAAGCTGAAATTTAAATAGAATAGAAAAAACTAATTAAATTAAAAAGATCCCTGAAAAAATGTATTTTAAATAATTAGATTTATGGCACAAATACATTTAGAAATCTAAATATGTATATGACAGCTGGAGCATATTTTGAGTTTTATATAGTCCGAGACTTCACTAGAACAAATCTTTTCACTTTTCATATTGTATTATTGTACCTTGTAATTGTCTGTAGCAAATATTTTTTCAAAAAATTTGGTGTCACAATTAATTTTTTTAGCAAAGGTTAGGTTTAGGTTCAGATTAGTTCTTGATTGAGCTTTAAATATAAATATTTTAGCTAACAGAATAATTGTAATTATTATCTGGTATCAAATCTATGGACTAATATATTTTGTAAGCATACCTATTAAATTCAGCCCTTCTGAAAACTTCATCTCCTCTGTACTAAGATATTTTTAATCATAAATGAAGTTGAGAAAAATCAGTCAGACCTTGTTCAGCGTCTGGTGTGAGGTAGACAACAGTTTCTGGAGGAAAAAGGTCTAGACAGCTTTCTTCTGTAATGTCCATCTGAAAAATGAAAAAAATCTGAGTTGGTTGCTGAATATTGAAACAATTTTCTCTCATCACAGAGGAAGTGAGTGAAACCACTGAAGAAACTATAATCTTAGGTGTTTTCTGTAAGTGATGGCAAGAATGCTCTTGAAAGTTCAAAAATGCCCAAGAAATAGCCTTAAAGTATGATTGTTGCATTTTGCCTTGTTCACAGTATAATTTCCCTACAGCTGAGAGCTTGTTAACAATTTTCAACAGGATTCAGTTTATGTTCTCAGTTTTAGGTTAAAATAACACAAAAATCCTTGTCTGTGGGTTAACTTTTAGGCTTTTAACTAAGAAAAACAAAACTGCAAAAGAGTTTTCCTAATTTATCCTTCATTTTAGAAATAACTACCAGTGAAATCAGGATGTGAACAAGAATAATCACCGTGTAGTTGATGAAGCCGTCATTCATTCGAATGCACTCTCTATAGAGACGACTGTCCTCTCTCAAGTCCGTCAGGAAAAGGTGAAATGGTCGCGTCGCTTTCTTGTTGGACCCGTACAGCCTTCTTAACTGGCCGGCCAGTCGACTTATCTCCTGAACCAGACAAACACGAACAGCTGAAAGTAGTAGTTTTGTTTGAAACAAAAACAGTGTGTTTGTGTTGTTTTGAGGCTTGCTCACCTTGTCAGACATGCTGTCTGTCATACTCAGGTCGACACACAGTTTGAGCCCTGTGGACTGAGCCTCAGCTAAACGCTCTTTGATGATTGCTTTCATGACCCGTTTGGTGAACTGGGGATTGTCTCCATTAGCACCTGCGGGACAAAAACACAGACGAGACATGGGTTCCGGTTACTTTCACCTTCAGTCCCCCTACAAAAACAACAGTACAGTTTGATTCTCTTCACTTTATATTTACCTGACTCCTGTTCGCGGTTGAGCTTCCTCCTCTGCTTCTCTTCTTTCCTCTTGCTTTTCTTTGCTGCCAGCTGCCTCTCCCAGTTGCGCTGCTTCCTCAACACATTCCTCTGATCATTGAATGGAGAGAACACCATTAACAGTGCAGAATACCTCAGGATGTGTAAATACTTTGATGGCATGCTACCTTAACAGATTGTTTTATTCATTCAGCAGGTAAAAGACCAACAGTTTTAGATAAAAAAAAAAACAAAAAACAGGCATCTGTGTAATCTTGTGGAAACAGGTTGGCTTTTAGCTTTACCTTGCTTGAGGTGCTTTGAAAATATTTTATAAGCCCAGATGTCAGTGTGATTTCTGCTTGGATCTGTACCAAACTAGAATGTTGCCCTTTGGCTGGAGAGCATGATTTATAGTCTGTGACCTCTCTGTAGCACCACGATGCTTAATTTTTGATTTATACTGTGACACATTTTACCTTTGTCAAAGAATAGCAGTTCCTGTGATTGGTATGGTCATATTGCAATTTCAATTATATTAAATTATATTAATATTAATTTCAAATGAAGGCTGGGTAACAAGACTTACTGAATATGCTGCATCATCTCTCCCTGGCCTCTCTTCCATCACATCAGTCTCCACATCTATCTGGAGCAGATCCATCTCCTCTGAAACTCCATTCAACTTCATTTCACACACATCTGAGCGAATATGTGCCATGTCAGTCAGCTGCTCTCTGCTGTATCTACCGTATGTATCACCTGAAAAAATAGAAAAAAACATTATTTTCTTCTGCAAAAGTCCAGTTGTGCCTCTAAGTTTTGTTTTGTTTTGTTTTGTTTTTTTTGCCCAAATTATTTGTGGTCGCTGAGGGCTTAGTGCCATCGTAAGTAGCAAGACAGATCACTCGTGTGTTTGGAGACATTTAACAGCCACAAAGTCATATTTGTGTTTCCATAGTAATACCAAATATCAAATTCATATCGCTTTTTCTTTCATTCATTAAATAACACATTAAAAGCAAAATATGAGTGGTATAAAGGCAAAAGAGAGAAAACTTGCCTTTGACGAACAAGCTTCTAGGTTCCAAGCATGTGAGCGGCGCATGTGAATGACGTCAGAGTAAACAAGGTCGAGGGGGTGGGTAAATCGTGTCTAGAAGGGAACCCCAGACCTGCGAAAGACCTCGCGAGAGTAATTATTTCTTTTTCCCCATATCATGATCTTTCCATATCCTAAACCACATGTTTTTGTTCCTAATCCTATCCATGTATTATACACAGCATTGAAACATTATGAAAATGTCATTAATTTGTACAAGGAGTACAATAAATAAAAACGCGTACATATCTCGCGAGAGTTTTGCAAGGCAAGGATTCCCTTTTAGCCTCAACCGGGGACAAGACGAAGAATTTGGCATAAAATAAATACATATGTATAAATGCACGAAGACCTACTTTATTTTAGCTAGTTATGATGTTAGTTGTGATGATTTGAATATATTTCGCTAGTGTTTCATGCCAAGGTAAGCTGTGTTTCCGCGATATTTGGCGATGCACAGGAACTATCGCGTAATCTTGTTTGTAGTCGGAAGCCAAAAGTTGGTGCACCCTCGCGTGTAGCTGCTCTTAACATTAAATTGTAATTTGCTCGTGTTTTCCTACGAGTCATTTTTCCAAACTGAAGCTGTTTTACATTGTGTGACCTCGGCGTTCAGTCACTGCTCATACCTTCAGTATTTATTAAAGTCTCGGCTCTGAAAACAACATTTATACGCCTGTTGTTGTTAGCATTGAGGCTAACACGCTGTCGTGCAGTGTAGCGGCAACCAATGAGAGACTCGAATGAGGCATATGCCAGCAGAAAGCATTGTGGGTATTTTAAATAAAACTAACTTTTAGATATTTTACACTCGATAGAGACTTTGATCGCGAGGATATGTGTCATGTATAGACCGTGCTTTGTACTGTTAGCAGAAATGGTGATAAAATATATTTCTGGATGAAAATAGTATCATCGTGGTGCGATTTAAATGTCGTTAACTTGCTAGCAAACGCAGATTTATATACATATTTCGGCTTTTATAGGTTTAGTCCACTTGGCAGCTATTTACATGTTATTTTAAATAATTTTCTTAATCTGAACATGTGTTCTACAGTGGCTGGATATAAGCACCATGACCGTAAACACCAGAATCGTCATTCTAGTAGTCGGGCGAAAGCGGTATTAGAGTAAGACTATACTTTCAGGGATCATTTCTATAGTTATTGACTTGAGAAATGTGTTTCTAAAGTGTTTGGTCTCGCTAACCACGATGAAGAGATGGTGATACTCTTTCCTGAGCGCGAAGCGAGTAGAGAGAGTTGATTAAATTCATGTGCTCTCTACTTTTGATGACCGTTCACTGTTTCCTTCGGGGACAATGAGGGAAAGAGTATGATCAGAGTGGTAGCGTTATAATATTGAAAATAAAAAAATATTATTGTATAGGGTAGGTACCGTATGGATGCCTGGTTACCTGACAATTTGAGTCGTGGGAAGCATGTTAGACTCAATCAGTAACAGTATTGATCATCAAGGTGATTTACATTGTAGTTGTGTTTATCTAGTTAAGTATAGATATCATAAGAAAATGATGAATCAGTCTACTTCATTTATTTTTTATTTTTTTTACAGTATTATTGTTGCTCCCATTCAAGAATTGGAAAATAAGTTTAGTGAAATTATTAGAGGAATAGAAACTATGGCTAAGAATTATGTAGAAAACAGTTGCATTATACTATAATACCATACCATACCAACTATATATACACAGCAAAAATAGAAAATAATAAATATTTATGCTGAAATTTATATCAGTGTGCCTAAAGGACAATGTTGAAAAGTAGGATTTATAAATAAGTGTGTTAAAATGCAAGTGTATTAAATAAGAGTATAAATGAAAATATCCAGTATGAATGCAGCAAAAAAGTTTTTTTTTTATTTTTTTATAACAGTTGTTACCCAGTGTTGATGACAATATTGTGTACTTATTCACTTACTGTGAATGTATTTCAATCCACTCCACTTATTTGCTACATTATTTTATTAATTTTGTTTACTATTGGCTATAGTTTCTAGTTAATTAACAAAACATGATTTTACCTTCACTGTCAAGTAAATTGGCACCGAATTATCCAGAATCTTACGACAATATACAAAGGTGGAAAGTTACTTGAAGCTAATTTTAAGCGTACTTGTTCGTTGTTTAATCTATATATTGGTGCGATTTAATGGTTTTACTAAGGCACATTTCAAATAAAACTCCCCACAATATTATCTTAAATTTTTAGCTTGCATAATTCTGTTTTAGATGCCAGGATGTTGTATTTAAATGCGATGGAAATGCTATTGTTGCAGCGGTCTGGCATGAAAACAACCCGCAATATAAATTCAACTTTATTGCTGCGTTTACTAAACTAAATGGCTTAAATGTGTCTTCCATCATGGGCAATACAAGCGGGTGATTTGTTGTCGGGATTATAGCCAAGGATACGCGTGGTGAACTAACATGAGTTCCCCATGCAGACTCTTTTTATTTTTTACAAATATGTGGGCCTTTCTGCTGAGCTTTTTGTTGGGAGTCCTGAGTAGGCGGGTTTTTACTCCACCTGCCAAGAAGACCGCTGGGACAAATTCCGCTCTGCTGGCCTGGAGAAACACTCAGAGCTCCTTTTTTTTTTTTCTTCTTTTTTCTTTTCTTTTTAAAGCACCAGTGGGTTTCTTCTACCTTTGAATAGAGTTGGTGTTGAACCGTTCAGCGCTTCGGGTCGGTGATTGACGTGAGAAACCGGAGGAGGATTTTTGGAGACGCGGTTGAGTCTGCACGGTGGCGTTCATGTGTTCATGCGGTTAGAAACTTCATACG
The DNA here is from genome assembly GCF_056507025.1 of Lutjanus erythropterus. Taxonomy (NCBI): domain Eukaryota; kingdom Metazoa; phylum Chordata; class Actinopteri; order Lutjaniformes; family Lutjanidae; genus Lutjanus; species Lutjanus erythropterus. The sequence goes on from NC_139339.1 coordinate 15,188,506, forward strand.
AGCCTGAGGAAAAGGGATTAATTTTTATTTTACCGGTGGCTGAGGACAAGCAGTCTTGTGGAACTCTTGGAGATTTAAATCGCATCTTCATGAGTTGGAAAACTTAAAGTTAACGCAGCGTTGTTGGCCCGGCGAAAACATGCCATACAAATGATGTTTAACATTTCTATAGATGGAGGTTCATTCTCTAAAAATTTGGAGGACTTCGACTCTATTCGCAGTGTTCTCCTTTACAGGTCAGTAAAGCGCAATTGTCTGAGTGAACTTTGCAATATTCTGTTTTCACGCACCTGAAGTTGTGAGCTTTTGTGTGGCCGGAGGGGGTTTGTTCGAGGTTTTGTGAATACCGCAGGGGATTTAAAAAAACCCGTGCAAGCCTGAAGGTACGTGGCGATAAGAAGGCAACAAAATGAATGCGCAAAGTTGCATGTGTGAATTTAAAATTTAGACATGTAATTGTCATTTAATTGTTGTCGTCAGAAGTTGATTTGCACTGTGGTTCTTACACATTTTACCCCTCATATTAATATTAAGTCGATGGGCTCATAATACTTTTTACGGCGTGGCATTTTCAGAAATTGTGAGCTAAATTGAATGAAATTTCCACGTGAATATAATATGAGCAGGTATGAAGTGTTATCTGTGTCGTTACTGCATTATTTAATGGGATGAGAGCCGCATGCTGCCAAGCAAACTCGCACATTCCTTCCCGGCCCGTGCCAAAAAGCAAAGAACACCCTCCTTAGAAAGCTTCTGCGTTGTCAGGGGCAACTGCACCCTCCGCCAATCAGGTTGAGCGCATCCCGGTCACGTGATGACACTAGCCCGCTCGTCAATGCTTACAACATGGCGATAGAATATCGCCGCTCTTTTGACTGAAAGTTGAGCTTTTTTCGTGATAGCGTGGGAAATAAACCGTCGTTTAACAAAAATGGCCGTCGCAAATGCCCACCAGTGTACCGAAAAAACTATTTTTAGAGGTCAAACGGAGGAAGAACGCGGCAGCGATAGGGACAGTGAATCTGCATCGAGTTTCAACAGCTCCGACTACTCCGAGTAAGAAGACGATTTGACTCTCACTTAAAACAAACAAACCGTTTGGCAAATGCATCACAATAACAATATGCGACTCTGAAGCTGCTTAAGATTGTATGAGGTTGAACTAGCTACAGCCCACAGAAAAGTTACGCAGTTTGTGAGAAAGAGATGCTGTAACTTGACACTAACGGTCGTTTTAATGGGTAACACTGCAGATGTGAAACAGAGGCTGTGATGATGGCTGCCCTTGATAATATCTTTACACATGTAACCTAAAATAGTTGTATTGTGACTGAATTTCTTGTCAGGCAGTGGCCAGCTTTGCCAAAGAGGGAGTGTCTTTCCATCCTCAGTTTCCATCTCTCCTCCCCTTGTTCTTTTCTTAGCTTCAGTGAGTGTTTTCAATTTGGGTGGTAAACCTTCATAAATAATTGTATGCTTCTTCTTGCCATCCTCAGTAAATTTATGGATATTGTGTTGAAACTGCCTACCACAGGTACTTCAAAGCTAGTTTTAAAGGAGAGAAACCCAAAGTAAAAATATCTAGTTTTTCTTCCCACCCTTTTGGTCAGGCATATGATAACACTTTATACATATTATAGTTTTTACTCTAGCTTTTCCTGTTCAGTACAATAAACATATGGGCATAATAGCTAATAAAATAAAATTAAAATTAAATTACTAAAAGCAGTAACTGTGGGCCAACACCCCTCTCAGTGATCTGGAATCTGGAAACAGAAATAATTAGCAATGTGGAAATGATAACAATCAAATAGAGGCATTTACTGGTCATATCACTCAGAAAAAAACAGCCAAATAAATTAAAAAGTTTGTGCAACTTAAGTACAGAAGTAGACCAGAAAAAGACAACAACATTTAAGCTCTGTCACAATGTCATGATGCAAGGTATATGTGTTTGTGTTTGTGTCCTCACAGTGACTTGGAACCAGAATGGCTGGATGACATCCAGAAGAATGGCGAGCTTTTCTACTTGGAGTTAAGTGAGGGTGAAGAGGAGGCTGCATTGGCTCAAGCCACAGCCAGTCAAGGTGTGTCCACTAATCATGTCCGCTTTAGCGAGAAGGAGGCAGAGATCATCACAGAACAAAACAAGAAGCAGCGATGCGGTTCACGGACAAAAGGGGAGCCCACGCTTAAAAGGCTAGCTAGGATCCTGAGGAGAAAACGCCGACCATCTCAACGCAGAGGAGGAGGAAAGGATGGGAGTAAAGACAACTCGGCCTTGTCGTCACCTCCAGCGTCCATCCTGAAGAACCAGCCAGGTCAACGGCAGGGTGTGATGGTTCAGCAGCAGCAGCTGAAGGAAGTGTGTGTCTACCTCAACCCTAAACGTCTTGGCGGTTCATCAACACCTCTCTCAGACAGTGGGGGACTGCTGGAAGCGCTGCTGGGCGTGGTACATCGCCCCTGCTGGAGCAGAGGACATGGAGACCCTGCAGGGGTCAGACAGGAGGAAAAACTGACTGTTCATGGATTAATACCCAACAGCCCAGCGATCAAATGTGGCCAAATCCTGATTGGTAAAACAATGATTCCAACAGTTTAGTATTATACAAAACTACAGAATACAACTATGATTCCATTTTTATTGTCAGTGGTCATCTTCAAGGGATATTTCAGATTATTTGTACTAGGGTTGCATGATTGATCGATTATCGGTAGTCTGTGTATTTTCCTCCAGTCAATGCTGGTCAGCATACAGCAATACATTGCTTAACTTCCATGCTGATTGTCTTCTCTGCTTCTACAAACTGGGGGCATGCAGACCAGCATCTACTGTAGCCAGTACACTGGCTATCAATTAGTGACTTATATCACCCCACTTCAAATAATCCAAACTGTCCTTTTAAATACCATTGCTATATTTTGGAGTTTTGAAAAACCACATATAGTTACTACACATGCTTTGTCCCTCATTCAGGGACTGGAGCAAAAGCATGTTATCCGCCTTTTTTTAACAAGGTGTAATCTATCCCCTCTAGTGTTCAGAAGAGGTCAAAAGCTATCCTGACCTTTTAAAAAGTTCCTGGTTTGGTCATGACGGGAAGTGGGATGTATCTGAGAAGTCTGAGCTTTAGAGGAACACTCTATTTGGCTAAAAATAAAGTAAAGGTTCTCGCGTCATCCTCAAAAATGATTTCAATAACAGTCATCTGTAGAGTCATGAACCAGCACTGACTCATTCATTTCCACACCACACAAATTCTCTGCCAAATCATGGCTACAATTATTACAACATAGCATTAGTCACATATGAAGATTTCTTTAAAAAAATGTGCCCAAAGCCTAAATAATGAGCATAATATACAACACCTAAGTAAGTAACCAAATGGTAGCTATGTAACCAGGGTGGGTGAGGTTTGTAAAAGTAACTACATAGCTATGTTATCATTCTGCAGGAATATATTGCAAAAACTGGCCTGGGTTTGGGAGTGAGGCTGTTTTATTTTTTTTTTTAACTTTGCATCATGTTGCTAGATATAGCCAAGCTCTTTCACTTTGTTGAATCCATAGCAACAACTACAAAGTAATACAAATCATTATCATAGTTTCAGTTTTCAGCTCTGTGTTGTAAAACCACAAAGTTCTTGTTAAAAATGTGAGTAGGACGTTTAATAGCTACTTTCTCATTGCCAACCCTGAGCAGCAACTATATTCAGTTCTAGTGAAACTTTCAGCACCGTTTTGAAGAGTGAATCAAACTCTTAAGTGTAGGTCTGTTCCTGGAGAAATCTGTCCATTTGAAAGCTTGGACTCTCTGAAGTAATTTTCTTCTATCAGGGCTAATGATCGGACAGTTTTTACTAGCAGACAGAGGAACGCCAGTTGTGCTTTACCACAAATGACTACCCACATGAGTTACTGTTTAGAGAGGCTTTTATGCAGGGCAGCTACATGCTTAAACAATTAGAGTGGTTAAATACCTGAAATAGCTTTGTTACTGAGATGGTGGTGAGCCTTCCTGCACACAAGCAGGTGAAGTGTTTTATTGGCCCTTTCCTGAGTTTAGTGCAGCAGTTCCTAACTTTTTTTCCTGGGAAACTCTGAGTACCTCACAATTTGCTTCGATTGTAATTCAGAGGGCAACAATTTGATGATAAAACAATTTGTGATGCATCTCAATGCATCAAAAGTCTTAACTTTCAAGCCATGGGGTGGGATTGTATTTATCTGCAGCTGCTCATGTTCAGCCACTCTCACCAAAACTCAGGAAGTAGCCAGTTTAGAAGTAAACATGATGCATATGTTACATTTAGTGGAGAATATTTTTGTCTGATTTGATTCAGAGTCCATTTTTGACTGAATTAATAGAAAAGGGGCACAGTTTTCAGTCTGTTGCTCCAGTTTCTCTGAAACACAATATGAAACATAACTGGCAATGGTCCGCAGCCTTTTCATTTTATAAAAAGTTAACTGACAAATTAATCAATGTGAAAGAATCTTACAGTGCTCTGCCTGTATGACAATTTAAAAAAATGTGTTTCGCTGTGTGTGCTATTAATAAAGTTAGGTCTACAGCAGTGGAGAGCAGCCTCTCTGCTGCACGGTCAGTTCTGAGGAATGACCTTGCTGACCAACATACAGAGCAGGTACCAGGTTTTTGAGGTGAAACAGACTGAGCAGAGAGTTATTTTTTTCATCACAGAGCTGGTAGAATTTGTTTAATGCCGTGGTGTGTGTCGCTCAGCTGCTCTCATTGGTTACAGCTGATTGCTGCTCTGCTCTGTGAAGCACTTAAAACCTCTGGGTGATCATAAGAAGTATTCACGTTTGTCTCGCAAATGCAGTTTTTTAGACACTAAATTAAAACATGATTGCAACCGCGGCCTTTTGAGCTTGCTGATAATTGCGCTGTAGACTGTCTGGGTGCAGCATTTCATGTTAATTGACATTTAGAAAATCGATTTTTGAGATTGATGAACCGATTCAGAATTTTCCATGTCCGCATTGCTATGCATCTAAGAATCAAATATTTCCCTCACCCCTAAAGGGACCTCTCTCCCATCACTGAGTAAACTGATGACCCCTGACTAAGTGATGTCATTTTTGGATATTTCATATTATATTCAATGCAGAACAATAACAATACAGAGCAACAAACTGTTTTGTTACAATACAAAAGTTGAAAAGCCCTTGGTAGCATGTCAGTGTGCCATATTTTTTGGTGGAATTCATTCCCTTTCTTGTGAACAACTTACTTGTGCATCAAGACAACCTGCTTTGTGAATCATCACTGTCAAATCCATGTAGCCATGTAGTCCTCCCTTGTTTTTTGATTTTAAAATGTTTCTAAGGTATGTGGCAAACCCATTTTTATGTGGTTAAAAGCACACTTCAAGCATTATTAATTGTAATAATGTAAGTGTTCCTTTTCTGCGTGCTGTGCTCAGGTGATGTGCTGGTAGCAGTGGACGATGTGGATGTGACCTCAGAAAACATCGAGCGGGTTCTGTCCTGCATCCCAGGACCAACACAGGTCAGTGTTTATAAATCCACAGCCTTTTCACATGTAGCTGCCAGTAAATTAGGGGGATAGCCTTTCAGGCATGGCTAGTGATTTTTACTATTTACATATGCAGCTTCACTCATGAACATTTCAGTCTTTTGCCCTTTCTAATGTGCCATATTGTTTTCATAATGTTTTTTTTAAAAAAGTTTATTTTATTTTTTATTTGAATTTCATTCACCACTTTAATATGTAATACAGCAATGATGCTGTTGAAATAAAACTCAGAAAGTATATTATTGAACTTTTTGCCATGGTGTAATGTTAGAAAAGCAAACAAAAATGGCATTGAATCATAATATTAAATCACAATACTTGTAGAGTCGCAATATATATTGAATTGACACCCAAATATTGTAATGGTATAAAATTAGGAGAAATGCGTATCGTCTCAACCCTACTAGTTATATTCAAAAGTAGAGGTGCAAGAGACATGAGAAAGTATAGCAAGACAATTTTCATTGAATAACACCTAAAAAGTGCCATTTCCTGTAATAGAGAACCCCTAATCATGACCACTGTAAAGCTCAATTTATACTGTACTGTTACATATAGAAATGTTCATCGTTCATCATGTTTGGTACTTTCAACAGTGAGGGACAGGCAAAATACTGTCTCAGAATGTACAAAATGCATAAATGTCTCTGGTCTTCTTCTGAGTCTGCACTGTCAGATGGGCATGAGCCTTGATCTGCTTGTCCGTGCAACGTTACTGTTAATCACACATGATCCCATGCAGGAAATGTTCCTGAACATTTAAGGGAAAGACCTCACGTGTGAGAGGGATTTATGAAAATAGAAAATGGAGTCTCAGCAACAGCTTGTGTACACCCAGTTTTGCAGTTTTCTTTGTAGTCAATAGTATTAAAAGCCACTGGCTATCATCTCTGCTGTCCTAGATTAAAACACACTTCTATATTGGATTAGCCTCCCAGATCTGCATGGTAGCATTTAGGTCTTGTCACAAACAGCAAACTTGGACAATAATCATAGACATTAAATTACTTCTAAGCTGCTAAAATATGAACAGAAAGCAGAAGTCAGTGCTGTTTAACATTCAAAAACCCTCAATTACTGAGAAATGATCCTTTGATTGGTAGCTAAAAAATCCATAGTCTGGGCTTCAGTCGTGCATTTTCACCGAAAAGCAGACCATCAAAAAGTAGGAATTTGCAAATGACAGAGTGCGTAGGGATTGATGGCGAACACGACGGATAGACGGGACTGCGGTGTGACTCTTTTTTCGGTGCCACAGGAAGCTGTTGTGGGATTGAAAGCTCAGCTGATTAGAAGATGTAGTCGGGAAACTAAATTACATTGTAGAGAAAGAACTAGGCAGATTTTTTGGAAAAATACAAGGTTCCTCAGGCACCACGATGACTCTCAAAAAAAAAAAAAACTTGAAATAGAGTTGTATTGCTGACAGAATGATTGTTCTGTGTGGGCCAGCCCTCTCCAATGGAACGTAGACAGTACTTATTATGTTTGGAGGAGCAAATATTAGTATTAAAGTCAGTCCACCATGCCCTTTGCTAACCCTTCAGTCACTCCTTCATGTGTGTGTGAGTCTGTGTCCATCCATTAGCTTGTTCTAAATGACTGACATCAACAGACTGGAATTCCAGTGAGAGCACACTCCAGTCTTACCACATCCTTATTATTTATGATGAGAGAAAGTGCTGCAGTTAGCCCACTTAGCCTCTTTTCCCAGTGATTTCCTAAATTCAGGGTTTGCCCATTTGAAAGTTTTCTACCATTTTTCCTGTCTGAATTTGAAGCCCTTGGCTCAGTCTAATCAAAGCTATTTCTTGCATCCTTTGGAATCTGGAAGAATTGAGGATACGGTAGCTTTAAATCTGCTTTTACCTCTCACTTCCAGCACTAAGTGAGCCAGTCAGAGTCACCAGTTGAAAGGTACATCACATGGTGTTCCACCACTACACGGCTCTTCTTTAATAATACCCCTAAAATTGGCTAAAATGGCTGGCAGCCCAGATGCCGGCGCCTGCTGGAGAGGCGGGTGGCCTGTGGTTAGCGCTGACAGACCTTGGAGGGTTCTGGGAGTGATCGTTGGATTAGAAAAATACAGTTTCAACATTTTTGACTAGGGAATATGATCTTTTTTTTTTCTTCAAAATATTTGAAAGGCACCATATGATCTGGGATTGAGAAAATACAGACTTCCCTCCTTTTTTTAAAAGTAATGACCACAATACCTCATTTATTTCTTAGAGCATACTAAATGGCTTTCTTAGGTTTGTTGCAATGCAGACACAAACAATACTTGGGTTTGCAAAGGGGCTCCCCTGTGCTGTAAAACAATAGAAGCAGTCATTGAGTGTTCAATAAATTATATATTTCACATTCTGTGTTACAGTCAAACACCAAAATGTAGCTGGGGCGTGTCCAGTTAAGATGGAGTGGTTAAAACTTAAAACTGGATCTGCAAGGTCTCTGGTGGTTTGAGGTCAAATCCCAGCAGAACCTCCACTGTTCTCTCTTCATTCTTGCTTTTTCACTAAATATCTCAGTAGTGCATTCCCAGTACATTGAAACACAGGAATAGCTTTGTGTTGTAGGTACTTTAAGTTGTATTTAATAACCAGAAATGTAAATATACATCGTAACATTAACAACAATATCTGTGATTTTTTTCCCCCCACTATTAGTAAACAGCAGGACATTCCTGGCTTTCATTGCCAGTGCGACAAAGAGTCTCTAGACATGACTTCACTGGACTGTGAGTTTTCCACATATAAATTCAGCAATTTTTCCTCATGTCAGTTGCCATAAACATTGCCTACGACACCATTGTGGAAAATGACATTGTGAATGTTTTTGTTAGAAATCATATCTGATAGTCTGCATTACTAAACAGCCGGATTTACTCGGCTCTTACTTCCTGAGATGGACAGTATTTTCTGGGTGGGAAAGTCTGGTTGGACTGACCGGGTTGCATCGAATTTTCACATATAAATTAGGAGATTTTTCTCAAAAACGTTGCCAATAACACAACTTACTGCCACACTACTGTTTGATCCTACAGCTGTGTGGGGTAACTTTTGGGACATGTCTCTTTTACTTTGAAAGTGTCGAAGCTTAGTCGAGGATTTGCTGTCAGACTCTGAATGTTGACTCAGGAAGCAAACAAAGAGGAATGTTGTTGATCATATGTTCACTATATAATTGACCCAACATTACTCTCCTTTTAGGTAGCGTGAGACTAATTTCATCACAGCTATTTACAACACTTTAGTGCTACTTCTTGTTTTGTCTGGTGTTTTTGGAAATGTGTTGAACCAAACTAAGTCTAAATTTGTCTGTTTTTTCTAAATTTTGTATCAAATTAAAGAGGAGATTGTTTTTTTGTTTTTTTATGAAAACAACGTAATTGTCAATTTCTATCTTGTTTTTGAGATGGAGCTGTTTGTTTGGATTGAGTAGGAAAAAATCTTATTTAATTGAGGATTTTCAGTGAACTGCAGCAACATGCTCCTTATACTTAAGGCATGGAAAACAAGTGGTTGTGTGAGATAAAAACATATAAATAGTCTTTTTTTTCCAGACCTGGTTACAAAAATGATTGAATGATGCGATTTGGCACTGGGTGATTTTGGTCGATACTACTGATACTCACCTCTGTGCCACAATAGGGTGCTCCGCAGACCTTCTGTATAGGATATTCTCCATGGATTGGGGTTGAACAGCATTGTTCCTCAGAATTACCTGATTTGCTAAAGCGGCCAAGGAAGCTAGAGCCTTGTATCTGATACATGTTCTAGACACCTAATCAATTCTTCCTGACCAGAAATTTCAACCAGAGATCTTAAGCACATTCTTTTAACACTCTAGGATTCAGCTGCTCTTTCTCACATCTGGACTCTGGTTTTAATTTTGTTGAACTAACATCAGTTTAACAGCATAGACAACCTCTGTTGCACTTATTGATTTCAGCACAGAGTCAACACAATTTTTGGGGCAGGATTGTGTTTGAACTATATAATGCATGGAATGTGTTTACACAGAATACCAGTATATCACCATGAAACTTTGAGGTGTTTATGATGTATAGGGTATAGATTAGTGAGGCCTACACACATCGTCTGCTGTTCAAGACCTGAATGTAGCTTTGACAGATTGTTTCAACATGGCACCACAAAGTTGCACTTTTTCATCCTTCTGTGCATCTTGACTGCATGTGTTTCCATGTGTGTGTTGGATTTCCATGCAACTTTGTTCCTGTTTCCACTGTGACTCTATGAATGGCAGTGAAAAACAAAGTACTGGGCAATGGAAAGTCAAAAAACACTGCATGAACAAGAGAAGATAGGCCGTCTGTTGTCTTGCCACTGTTTCTTCGGGTTGCAGAAATCTGGTTTTAATTTAGTCAAACACACACTAAAAACACACACAGTTCCCTGCTATTTGTTATGCTGCGGTTGAGTCTGGATGCCGGTGTCACTTTCTCTCTGACGATCTATTCACTTCTCAGCCTTTTCCTGAATGAATATGTAATGATTGAAGTTTTTCTCCCCCTTGGCAGACTGGTACATATGCACACCTCTATTTTCCTAAAACAGACACATGAGCACCATAAAGATTTCCTGCCAAGTATAATCACATGGAGCCATAGTGGCTTATTTTTAGAAATGAATGAAAACTGTGAGTGGGACTGGTAGGAAGGCTGATGCAATGATGTTATAGGACAATCCTTGGAATATTTTCTGCATTTCTTGTCATCCTTTTATGAGTCATTCTCCTTTCCAAAGTTGTCCCATTCTTCATGTATCTTTACCTTCTCCTCTCTTATTTTTATTCTCTCCTCTTGCCTCCTTCTCCAGGTGAGGCTGACCTTGGAGACGATGGCTCTGGTGGATGGCTATGCAAGCGATACTTCATTGGTCCGTAAGACGAAGGCCTCTCCACCGGTCAGCCAGCTGGTGCGTTTACTGTGGGGCGAGGACACAGCTGAACTTCAGATGTCCATAGGACACATCCCACACATTGTGATGTACCTCTCACTTAAACTGGACTCAGCATCACCACAGGAGGAGGTCAGTTTAATTTAAATGTATATAATTTGCAGCACTCACATTTAAACACAGAAAAGGACAAATGACTGGAATAATTATTATGGAAACAGTAGTTTTCCAGTGGACCAATAGAAAGTCCAATCGATTGCAGTGGTTCAGTTCCTTGCTGGAGAGAACCTCAACAGTACCCAGGAAGTGAACTGGAATCTCTCCAACTACCCGTCGACACTTTATGCTGACTGGTCCGTGTTGAAATTTCATCATCCCTAGGGGCATATTTTCCAGCCTGATGTTTAGTTAACATTAAATACATGTGGGTGGGTCTTGAGGGTTGAGGCCACACCCCCTCATTAGCATAGAGAGCTGGTCTCTGTGGCGCAATCGGTTAGCGCGTTCGGCTGTTAACCGAAAGGTTGGTGGTTCGAGCCCACCCAGGGACGCAAGGTTTTGAGTGTGATAAGCAGGTAACAAAGTAAATGAGTAGTTGCTTGATTTAATTATACCTGGCAGGAAACCAGGGTTGCCCTCAACTGAGGTCAGTGAGGAGCTTAAATCATACCCTCCCCTCAAAGCTTTGATCAATAGGTAACCCCATGTAAGTGATAAATCTGGAGTCAGAGAAATCCTAACAAAAAGTATGACCATAACAGCAGTCTTGCAGAAGCAACATGACTCATCACCAACAGAGTTCTGGATTTGTACCCAAAAATGTAAAACTAAAATGACATTTTCTGTTGTACCTTTTCATTACACATTGCCACCTTGAACTCCCACTGGATGCCCTCCTCCACAAAAATTCTTCATCAAAACATCGATGTCAGTCCAAGGTTTCTTAAACTGCAAAACAAAACCATGTTTGCTCTACCCAATAGTCCCTGGTCCGTGGGAAAGGACAGAGTCTGAATTTTAAGAAGTAAACAATAAATGCAAGTGGGCAGGGCTTTAATATTGAGGCCACACCCCTTCTTTTTTTTTCGGCATGGCCGTCTCTGTGGCGCAATCGGTTAGCGCGTTCGGCTGTTAACCGAAAGGTTGGTGGTTCAAGCCCACCCAGGGACGTAAGGTTTTGAGTGTGATAAGCAGGTAACAAAGTAAATGAGTATTTGCTAGATTTAATTATACCTGGCAGGAAACCAGGGTTGCCCACAACTGGGGTCAGTAAGGAGCTAAAATCATACCCTCCCCTCAAATTTTCATATTGTCAACCACGCCTTTAGAGTATTGGAAATTATACAGAGACTTCTAGCTTATTTTAATTCATATTAAACAGAAGGCCCAACAGGGAGACAAATGTAATGGCTTTTCTACCAAGCAGAAATGGGATCCTCCTTAACCCATTCTGCTATAAATCTCAGTTGAAATTCTGGTTAATACCCTCTAACGTTGGGGAATCTAAACCTACCTTTGAACTTGAAAGCTGTAACTTGGGACTGAAAAATTGAGACCACACCCCCTTCCAACTTTTCTGTATTGCAGTCTCTGTGGCGCAATCGGTTAGCGCGTTCGGCTGTTAACCGAAAGGTTGGTGGTTCGAGCCCACCCAGGGACGTAAGGATTTTGTGCTTTGGTCAACAGATAATATCCTGTAAATGTATAACTCCATTTCTGCGATCAGGGATGAAGATCAGAGAAACCAGGAACAAAAGTACTCTGACTCTAACTGCATTCTGTGCTATAATATACATAAACAGCACTCCCTGCTGCCTGGGAGGGAGGGTCAATTAAGGGGAAATCCCTTGACAAAATTCCTGCATTTGGAATACCCTGCACTGTCACAAGTGTAGACATCATTCTTCTGAAACAAAATATTAAATGAAACAAAACAAAAACTGATAGCAATACAAAACCGAACAAATCGTTTTAGGAAGTGATTCATTTCAGTTGGTTCAGTTGGAAGATCTGCTCTTTCGAACGCAACATTTGTGAACGACACAATACAAATGAATACCCTATGTAGTCTACTTTGAAGGGAACTTACAGGTGAACAGAAGGCACCCTGTGATCCTAAATCAGCCACAAAAAACGAATATGTCCTGGATTCAGCCCATCATTGATAGGTGATAAACTCATCCAATCACCCAACCCTGTTAACAGCCATATTAGTCCAGGCAAGACTGGCTGGTGATTATATACATGGTACTTGCATTCTGCAGGCTGACCACTATGGATAAATTTTACATAATCGTGCTTAAAAATAATACATTCAGTGCTGGAAACCCCACCCCAGTAGTTACTGTGCTGTGGGACAGCATAAAGCCCAAATTTAAAATATGTTTTTTTTTGGGGTTTTTTTCTAAGTTTTGCCAAATGGTCTAGCCCAAGGTAAATGGCAAATGCAGGTGGGTGGGACATTAAGATTGAGGCCACACCCCCTCCTCATACATGTGCACAAGTCTCTGTGGCGCAATCGGTTAGCGCGTTCGGCTGTTAACCGAAAGGTTGGTGGTTCGAGCCCACCCAGGGACGTAAGGTTTTGTGCTTAGGTCACCAGGTGTGTTTCTGCAATCAGGGTTGAAGATCAGAGAAACGGGAAACGAACGTACGACTGCAGGTGAGGTCCATTCTACAGTATATATAAGCAGAGTTTCCTGCAGCCTGAACAGGGAATGTCACTTAAGAGAGCATCCCTTGACAAAATTTCTCCATGGACATAGAAATTTGTGCTGTTACCAGGTGACATGTAAATGAGTAACCTGGTTTCTGTCATCAGCATTTAGGGTAAGCGAGGAACAAAGATATGATCTGAAATGGCAAGCCTTTTCTGTGATTGTATAATAAATAGAGAAATTAATTCTTCTGCTCCATATTTTTGATTCTGCATTGCCATCCTGAATTCCCTCTGGCTAGAAAAGCTAGAATTTAGTGGACTGCTATTTTCATAGTGGGTACCAAATCACAAACCCCCTTAATGTGTTAAGAGGCTTGTCTCTGTGGCGCAATCGGTTAGCGCGTTCGGCTGTTAAACGAAAGGTTGGTGGTTCGAGCCCACCCAGGGACGCAGGGTTTTGTCCTGAAGTATTATCTAACTCACATAATAACTTCCTGTAAATAAGTAAGCCACTTTCCATAGCTGGAAACCTCTGGGAAGAGAATTGGACTTTATCAATCTTGACAGACTGTGACCTATCAGAGAAATAATTCTGAAAGCTGAAGTCTCTAGTATTATGAAAGTGCAGTGTTTTTTATCTAATGCTGGGCCTTTATTGTTAATACCTTGAGATGTGGCACAAATAGTGCTATGCTTTGGCCTAAAACCCGACTACAATGGAGACAGTAAGGGCTGTGATTAAAAATAATTTCAGTTGCTCATTAACTAGTGATTTAAGTATTTTGTCCCAACCTGGCTTCCAGAATTCCAGAAATACTTGGCAAGTGGTGGTGGGTGGGGCTTGAATATTGAGGCCACACCCCCTTATGTTTCAAGTCTCTGTGGCGCAATCGGTTAGCGCGTTCGGCTGTTAACCGAAAGGTTGGTGGTTCGAGCCCACCCAGGGACGCAAGTTTTTGTCCTGAAGATGTAAATGAGTGAGCAGATGTCCACGATCAACCTAAGTGTCAGCAAAACAGAGTAAAATATTTACTGTGATAGCAGTGTTGAAATGCGTACAGCACACATCATCAGTGGCAGTGTAGAAAATAGCAATCCCCTTCTGTGACAGTGAGATGTACCACGGGCACTGACAGTGAAAAAACAAAACCTAAATACTTACAATAAAATAATATATAATAAATACTTTACACCCCAAAGTGCCCACATATATTCCATCCATTGAGGAAACCTGATCATGTCTTTGTGGTCAAAGACAAACTGAACAGCCCTATAAAACTAGATTTAAAACATCGAACTATACTAAACATGTAAACATAAACAAAACATCACCAGTTGGTGAGGGTCCACGTGGAATGTCCTCACTATGAGCTTAAAGCCTGGCCCATATTTCGGTGTGGAGGTGTACTCTGATAATTGAGTGCTAAGAACGACCTGAGTTGCGTAGGAAATCCCAAGGCCAGGAGTGGAAAGCTCTCTCTGAATTTCTCTCATGTGAGTCTTAGAGAAAACTACTGCTCTGGACGGCTTCCAACGCCTGCGGGTGCTACTAACAGAAGACAGAAAGAAAGGGGGAGAAGTTTAGGTGTACAGCTCCTGTCAGTAAATGATCTGTCACTGAAATGCTGTGAACTTTATTCTCTCTAGGGTGAATCCACACATGCCCCTTCTGGCTGAAGTCTGGCAGTCTATAAACAAAATAACACATATATAATCTTTCATATTTTAATTTTTTGGAACTGGATCCATGTATAGGGCAGTTCTTTACATCCCATTAGGGAGACACAGTCAGCTTGTAGCGAAGTGTTAATCCCTAAGTGTGTGTTTTGTTGCTCTGTGAAGCAAACTACTCATTTGCTGACGGTCATCTCCTACACTGTAATCACATTTTCCCTGCGGACGACTATTGGCAGGTTGATGTTTTCTTTATGGTTGTACTTCATGGTTCTGCAGTTCCTTTTGGTGTATCTGCAAGCCAGATTTTTATTTTTTTTTTCTTGACTCGAACTGCAGAAGTCTGCAGAAGACTCTCTAAATGACAGTGCCATGCAGGAACCCACTAAACTTTGACTTTGATTTTTTAGTCCTTTGATTGCAGGGTACTGTAGTAGGAATTGGAGTGGTTCAGTGGTGGTATTTTTGAGTTTTTAGCTGTGTTTCCCCCTGTATGTACAAACAAGATGTAACTGAAGTGTTTCACTGTGCTGGCTGGTCTTCTTGTTTCTTTGTTCTGGTTGCCAAGGGTCCGTTCATTCAAGGTTTTTATCCCCTCACCCACCACTCCGTCCTCTGATCCTCTCAGCGGCTCAACTCTTATCCGCCCTGTATCCTTCAAAGTTGCAAGCACGCTGGGAGGAATACTAATATCGCAGACAATACACTGAATCTGCCCAGAGCACTCACTCGTCTTTACTTTGTAGTTTATTTGAAAGGTTTTTTTTCTGTGACATTGGTCCTGTGAGTTATTTGAGTTTGAGTTTCTCAGAGCTTTAGTTGAATTCCGGTATTTCCTGAATCTGCCTTTCTTTGTTCTGGAAAGTTCAACATGTAAAATACAGTATTCTAGCGCTCATCTTTAAAATGGCATTTCTTTGTGTGTGAGTGGTTTGGACAGTAAAACTGAAACCAAACTAACATTGTTGAGGTGACAGAATAAACATCCAGCGGTTCATCTATTCATTCTTCTTTGCTATCCATAATTAAGAGGATGCCGTAGCATCCAACAACAGATATTTCACATTTTTATGATACATTTTTCCGTTGATTGGCTAACCAGAGATTTTTCTTGCTGTGTGTATAATTTTCATGACGCACGTTTCCAAATTACACTGTGTGTATGTGTTTGTGTCTTTAGGAGGAGATCTTGTACCAGTACCCAGTGTCTGAGGCATCTAGCCAGCTGAAAGGGGTGAGGGGAATCTTCCTCACGCTGTGTGACATGCTGGAGAATGTCACAGGAGGGCAGATCATCAGGTAAGGCAAGTAGCATGGAGACCAAATACTAATGCAACCGCAACTAATTTTAATCACCCCTCTGTAACTGTAAAACACATTGAAACCCAAAATGTCAATATTTGTTTGACAACCTGGAATGGACTCAGCAATCAATGTAATCCTAAATGTTGGTATTTGTCCAACACAGCTTAGTCATGCTGTTGCAATGTTGTGGATACAGTCTTCAGATACACTCAAAAGTCTCAGGTCTTGACTCGAAACTGAATCTGGACCTGATGTAACTTTAAGGGGCCTTGACAAGTCACTCCAAAGTCCAGGAGCCCTGACAGAGAAAGCTCTGCTTCCTTTGTGTTGAGTGTTGAGTCCAGATTTTACAACAGTGACATGGGAAACACTGGAGGATCTCAGGGAGATTAATCAGTATTAATTGATGTAAATGCTTACGAATGACATTTCCTGGCAGTGCATTGACTTCCTGTAGAGATTGGATATAAAATTCACAGTTATTAATTTAAAGCATGTCTTTCCTCGTTAGTATAGTGGACAGTATCTCCGCCTGTCACGCGGAAGACCGGGGTTTGATTCCCCGACGGGGAGGTCCTTCTTTTTCACCAAGAAGCAGATAATATTTTGCCAAACAAACCAAATGAGAGAACAACAATTCTCTAAAGCCTGATTGTTCTGTGTGAACACACTTGCTATTTAAAAGAACTTAAGTTTGGGGCATCATTCAAAGTTATTTGTTGGCATCATGTTTTGTGTAAATTATCCATTTTTCCCAGTTCTCATTGAAGGTATCACCTTTAATTATTAGCTGGTATGACTGCTTTTCCATTGATTAGATATTCCAGGCAATCTGAAACCATAGTTCTCTCTGGAGGATCAGTTTTCTATCAGTTTCTTGTTACAATGTTTTTGCTGACTGTAAGCAGAATTTTTTCCAGATATCTATTCTTCCTTTGTCCGGCATCCTCAGTGATTCCTGGGCACATGCCACAGAACCTTCAACATGTTTCTGGGTCTTAAGATGTCTGCTTTTGAACTGAATTGTTTGAAAAAGAACTAAATTGTAACAAGAAGTATCCACTGCGCCTGAATGAAAACAGTATATCAGAGTCCGCTTCTAACCCAAAACGTGTCTATTTGACAACTAGGGAATGAGATTCATTCCCAGGTTGATGCTCTGCGTCAGATTGATTGTGAAATCTCTTTTCTACGTTGTCAAATACAGAAGGAAGCTGGCTCTGATAGATCATTTTCATTCAGATGCAGTGGATTCTTATGCATGCCTTTCAGAGCAGTTGGAGGAACGAGCAGAACCTGATTTTTCACAAATCATCTGTGTCGTGTATTACTGTCAGGATATAGTGACAGACAAAAATGTTTTTTTAGTGTGGTGATGAAGAAACCAGTTTTAAAAAATTCTCAAATTATTTTTGTTGTAACTCTCCCACATTCCTTAGTTTTCTTCTACTTTGCTTCTGGATATTGTGAATATCAACACAGTTCACAGTTGAGTTTAAGTTGAGTTATTTTGGATTTTGAGGGAAATGCATTGCTTTTTATTTCTGTTAACCCACTACTCCTCTTTTTCTGTTTGATTCCAAACTTCTCCTTCTTAGTTCTTCCCTCCTGCTCGGGAAACATCTGGTACATGTGGGCTACTGGAAGGAAAGCAACAACCTGTTGGTCATCGGTCTTCCTGCTGAGAGGTAGAGGCAGGCAGCATCAAGCACACAGACAAACTATTTCACTGAGATACCTCACCATTTTATTTGTCCTGCAGTTTTCGGCAGATAAATATTACACGGCAAGAGTTGATTCCATGTGGCAGGTGTAAAAAATCTGACAGCAAATATTCTGGATATTATTTTTAAAAATCTGGTACAGGCAATGGAAGCCCTATTTCAACACTAAAAGAAAAAATATCTCCATGAAATAAAGAGTTTGAGGTAGAGTCAAAATTATGAGATTAAAAGTCATAATTATAACATTAATTATGAGACTAAAAATCCAAATTATGAGATAAAAAAAGTTAAGATAAATATTCAGACTGTCTCAAAATTATGACTTTTATCTCACAATTTTGATTTTTAGTTTTATAATTTAGATTTTTTGTCTCATCGTGTTGACTCATAATTTTGATGTTTTTATATTGAATCTCTCAATTTCGAATTTTTGTCTCATAATTTTGATTTAATCCCATAACTCTGACTTTCTCACAAGTTTGAGTTTTTGAGTTTTTTATCTATATTTTTGTTTCTATGTCATTATTTCCACTTTTTTCATAATTTCAACTTTCAATCTCATAATTAGGATTTTTTAATCTCATAATTGACCCTTTTTAATCACAATTCCAACTTTTTATCATACCGGCAGAAATGGGCTTCCACAGGTTACTAATACTGGTGTGGTAATAAATTTTCTGAGCATGACTTGTGCTTGAGAAATGAACTATATTTCAAGAAGCAGAACATATTTAAGAGCATGATCTGTAAAAACAATTGAAAAGGACCATCAGTTGTTCTCAATTTCACTGTGCACATGTGCTTTTTTTGGTCCTCTGCTGGCAGGATGAATACGTCTTTCAGGAGCATGTGGTTGTAAAACTGTTTGTGAGATGACTCACATTAATGACCTTTTATAATTTTAGCCTCTGGGTCAACCCGATCAATCATCGTCTCGGTTGAGAAATAATGTCATTCATGCCTAAAAGTTTGATCCTTGAGGAACACCCATGTGCAGACAAAGCAGTAACTTCGGAAATGTTTTTCCTTCACGACTCCTGGCTGTTAGTCCAAATATTTGATAAGCAGCTGAAGCTGAAGTTCATCCAGGTCTGTGTTTGACATTTTTCCGTTTCCCTCCAGAGTTCCACTGCTGTATCTGCAGACAGTTGTGGGAGACGTAGTCCGGACATTAAAAGTGATGTACGGCTCCTTAGACAGGTGGGTCAGCCTTAGCTTTCCTGTGGATTCCTGCAGAGCAAGCTGGTTGAATTTTTCCCTCTCTGGCTGTCAGTTTTTAATGCCTAATAGAAAATATACTGAAATAAAAACTGTGGACTGGATTTTACAGAAAGTCTTTATTTTCTCAAATATCTTTCCCTTCTTTAATTTCTCTTGTCTCAGTGTAAAATCTATGTGAAATGTAGTCACTCTTCTGTAGTTGTCTGACTTATACGTGCTCTCGTGACACTGATGTCTTTGTCATGTCCTCTGCAGGGCTTTCTGTAAAGTGGACCACGCTCCCAGGTTGGACCACTTCTTCTGCCTGTTCTTTCAGCAGCTCATCCAGCCATCTCGCTTGAGGGACGGCTCCTCAGCCCCACCCCCCGATGTCTCAGGGACACTTTTCCTCGACGGACTGCCGGCAGTCCGATGGCTCACTCTGCCTCCTGAAATCAAGGTACATTCCTCTGTGTGTGTGTGTGTGTGTGTGTGTGTGTGTGTGTGTGTGTGTGTGTGTGTGTGTGTGTGTGTGTGTGAGAGAGAGAGAGAGTGTGAGTGTGAGACAGAGAACACGAGAGAAGACTGGGACAATAATATTATTTATAGATCTACTTCAGTCTAGTTAATACAGAAACAAAAATAACAAATATTTGTTATATCATAGTGTTTCTGAGAATGTGATGTCAGAATTGCAACTACGTTGCCCTCTACTGCTTCTGTCAAAAATGACACTCTCACACTCACACACCATCTAGATTAAAATGAGATGAAATGAGATTAAATATGTAGTATTTTTGCACATATTCTTCATACTTTATATTGTTAATTTATTAACATAACTTGGTCAGTATTTTGCATTTTCCATCCTCTTCGTTTTAAACAGATGACAGCTGTTTTCCTTTTAAAAACATATTCTTCAGATTTTTTATTGTAAATTTCTATTTAATTGATGACTCTTTTTATGTTTATTTCCTCCTAAGGGCTGTCCACACCAAAAATGCTAACTTTTTATAATCAGTTGCTCCAAGCACTGCTGTGTTGGAAGTTTAGGAAAATGGATATTGATGAATTGTTACTGTTGTATGCTGCACAGAGGAAATAAAAGAAAACCAGAAGGATATGGGTTCACGAAATTCTTCTTTACGTCTTTTGCCTTTTGAAGAAAAATTTTATTCATGTTTTCGTGTGAGTAAACATAAATTTGATGTTAACCTAATGATTGTCAGAGGACATCAGTGAGGTCCAAATGAAATTCAGTGACCCCATCAGCACTGAAGTGAATTTGTCAGTATGTCTCCAGTAAAATGTTGTTTTTTAATGTGTAATTTGCAACCTAATATTACATCAGACAGTTAAATAAGTATAGCATATACCACAATATATCATTGACCACTGCTGCCGTCAAGTGGTGTGGACTCCAACATAAGTTTGAACGAGTATTAAAGTGTTATATTTATAGTTTTTGTTGTAGTTACTGTTTTTGATGTGGATGCCCCTTTACTATGTTTATTGTTATGAACCAAAATACCAAGACAAATTCCCTGTGTATTAAAACCTATTTGGCATTATAACTTATTCTGATTTTGATTCTGATGCTAATAATTAAATGCTTTTAAGCTTTTATTTGATTTTCTCTGACCACAGATGGAGGTGGATACTGTTCTCTCTGATTTTGAGTCCTCTGACTTTGGAGAAATGGTGAGAAATGGTGAAAATATGCAACCAGTAACACACATTCACATCAAACAAATAACCTTGAACACTAGATTTTTCTGGATATGCTGTTTAACAAACAAAGTACTTTTTAATGTGTGCTATTTGAGGTTATTTTCACAAATCTCACTTCTGAAATGCTTTCCTCTGCATGTAGACCATCTCTTCACCACCTTGAAATGTCTTAACAAAGTGGCCCATTACAAATAAGTGGTGTTTGAGTTACATGAGTGCTTCATGTGCTGTTTTGATCCCTCATCCTGCTGCTCATTAGTTGAACATACATGTTAGCTGAGAAGCCATCTGTCTTCTGGCCTCAGCAAGGGAGAGGAGAAGGTTAGATTATTTTTAGAGGCGTCTTCATGTGTGTGTATGTGTGCACTCTGTATTTTTAATGAGAAGCTAATGGGGTCTGGTTTGCCCTTTGTACACTACATGCAGCTGCAGTTGAGGACAGAAACCAGCTGAGACTGAGAAAGAGGAGGTTGTTGATGCAGGATGTAGTTAACTGACTCTGATGGTCATTGAGCTGTCAAATTAACATCACACCAAACTTTGTTTAGAGAACTTTCTTCTTGCATTTATTGTTGATAAGTTTTAGTCCTAAAATAGCAACATTTGAAGAGTGACTTATCTATTGATCGTGCTGCAACAACTACAAAACAAAACCAACATTGAAACAATAGCCACTAATGTTAACTGTAAATGTACTTTTTATGCCAGTATGGATCATGAAGTAGGTCTTAAAGTGCAGTTATAATGGTTTGTTTGTCTGTTTATCTTTGTATTTTATCTCTACAGTCTGAGGACTTTTTTGGCCTGAGGCGTCTGTATGTAATTCTTGGCTCCTGTTTGTTCTACAAGGTAAGTGTTCCAGTCCAAACAAACAAACATGCTCCAGTGCTAGCTGCCTTATCTTGTTTATATCCTCCCTGCAGGTTAGCCTGTGTCTGTAGTCTGTCTCAGTGACATATCATCAGCCTAATTACTGTTTAAATATTAACTAAGGGGGGAACGGAGGAGGAGGACAGTGAGCACCAGACAGTGTTGTGTCTTTAGTTACAGTGAAGGTGTGAGAATCACCTGGCCCAAAATCTATCATCACATTTCACTGAATGTGATTTTTATACACAGTATGCATGGAGAGCAAGATATGTCGATGAAAGATTTGTTTGTTCTATAGAGATAATAATATATATATATATATTTTTTTTTTTTTAAGTCAAAATGAATGGATAATTACAGAGAACATCACAAACTTGTTACATTTATTCAGAGTTTTATTCATCTTAGTAAAAATTTTACAATGTCATCCTCACCCCACCCTCACCTTCCAGTCCTACCTGATCGCCAACCACCTGCCTAAAGAGGACCTTCTGGACGTTTGCCTGTACTGCCAGCACTACTGCCTGCTGCCGCTGGCGTCTGAGCAGCGGGTGGGTCAGCTGGTCATCTGGAGGGAAGTGTTTCCCCAGCAGAGAGCCAACAGCTGCAGCAGTGCAGCACCAGGCTACAGCCAGCCACAAGGACGACACTTCCTCCTCATTGTGGGGCTGGTAAGGAGGCGAATCACTGACCTCAGTTCTTCTAGACAGCAATCAGTCCTTTTCTTAGTGTGTGTTCGCAAAAATTATACTTGAGACAGTTCAAAACAAGTATGACTATTTAGATATGGCATTAATGAGTGTGACGATAATTCCTGTGTGCACTGTGAGTGTGTGCTTTCACTATTTCAGTAGCCAGCAAGGTTATCTTGCAAGGCAGCTGGATTTGCAAGGTCATGTGAGAATCCATCTTGCCAGGCTTCAAGTTATTGTTTGTGTCTGCACCAAATGTGGTGCAGCAAATCCAGATCCTAGGAGAAACTACTGGTGGCTACAGGCATGGTTTTAGGTGTGACGACTGCAAGAAACGTCCATGGAAACAACTTGTCTTCAACAAACAATGGTGGCTCCTGAAGAGGTGGTGTAGGTACCGCGACAACATCAGTTATAACAGAACTGGAGAGTATTTTTTCATTGAAAGAAGAGCAAAGAACAGTACTGAAGGCTTCCCTCAGTGGAAAAGATGTTTTTGCTCTTTTTCCAACAGGCTTCAGCAAGAATTTGAAGTTCTGAAGTTAGCCCTTGTTAGACAACAAAGACAGATGGTTCATCCAATCAACTGCTCAGTGTTTTTTAAAAGTGCTTGCCATTTTCCAAACAGTGTCTGAAGATGACTTCCCAGATGGTTTTGTGTAGCAAACCATTTGCGGTTACCAGCAAGGTGCTCAAATAACAAATAACGAGATGTGCAGAACCCAACAAGACTACTTAGTTGAAAATGCACATTGATATAGTACATGATACCTAAATGTAACCAAACAAACCACTTGCCAGTTGATGTTGTTTACAAGCCATAGCTGACTTCTAATTTGGTCATTTTAATCTTAATCAACTACAAATAAAGGTATGACAAGAAGACTGTTCATCCCTTATGTCTGTCCTCTAGTTCCCCTGTCATAATCTTGCCATATTCTTCTTTTCATAGTTATATTTGTTATCATATGAATAATATTGTCTCTGCTTGTATTTATTTCTCTCTCCACATCAGAGGCACTTCATGCAGTGTGTGCTGTTGGAAGCAGGTGGCTGTGCTTCACCAGCTTTGGGCTCTCCAGGACCTGATTGTGTTTATGTAGATCAGGTGAACCTTGTTGAACTTCAATATAAATTCCTTTACCTACATGAGCAAAAACTACTACTTCCTATTTAATTTTCCTTGAACTTTGATGACCTTTGCACAAATAACCAAATCTGTTCACTACCACAATATGAATTGAAACTGTGTCATTCTGCACTTAGGTGAAGGCCACTTTGCTGCAGCTGGAGGTGTTGGAGGCGGGTATTGAGGAGCGTCTGAACGCTCCACCTGCTCCCTGCCTGTCCTGTGCTGACTGGTTCCTCCCCGCCGCCACAGCACGCGACCGCCTGGACAGCTTGGCCTCTTCCTCCCCAGTCTTCAGCAAGTTAGCTGGGGCAGTAAAAGGCTCGTCCTCTGGCTCCAGAGGCCGCGGACTGTTTGGGGAGAGGGCCCGGAAGTCCAGCCCCCAGAGGAGTCTGTCGGACAGCGGCAGTGAGGGACAGATGGAGGCTGGGTCAGGGTCCAGTTCTTCAATGGCTCCAGGCCTCAGTCCACATTCTACGCCAGACTCAGCAAGGAAGCTGGGAGGACGGCGGGACTCGCTGGGGTCCGGGGGGTCTGATGGGAGTGGAGGCAGTGGAGGCCTATTCAAGGTACAGTTCAGAGACTGTGTCAGACCAGGGATACTCAACTTGCTTTGCCAGGTGGACACTTTTACAAGATGACAGGAGGCCAGGGTCCAGTTAATAAACAAATATTAATAACAACACTATTTATCAGATAATGTAAATGAACATTAAAATGTACATTCTAAAGTTTGTCTAATTTACACCCTATTTAATAGACTCCATGTCAGATGCCTGATCAGAAAAATAGATAAATAAAAAATAAAAATAGATCTTCACTAATACATCCAAAGAAGATAGTACACAGGAGTCCAAGACGTCTTATGCTGAAACTGGTGTAATAATACTTGGCCAAGGAGAATGAAGAAAGAATCATTACATGCTTTGTCCTGATGTTCCCTTCAATTCTGGAGTTTCGGTCCTCCAGTATAGTCTGTAAACATTCATAAAGAAGGTCATCATTAACCTATGTCCAACTAAGGTCAGACCTGACACATCTACAGCCTATAGAATTAGTCTATCGGTCTGCAAATCCAACACAGGAATTATGAATACACAAGGTTTAAGACCACAGCTTAGCATCCTTGGCCCCATAGCTCAGGATCAATGTTATCCAAACCAGATTACAGTTATGTCCTCTCCGTTCAGAGAGACAAGACAAACACCTCTCCGACCATAGCCACCATAGCAGTGCTATCAAATTGTTCCTTGTTTATCTGAAAGGAGAAGACAGCTGCATCTGTTGCCTTGAAGAAAGACAGTATGTCTGTTAAAAGTTAGTGCACGCCTCTCAATGACTCTAAGCCTTTGTAGGATACCTAAAATTGGAAAATTCCCTAACAAAAAGGAGCTGTAATGCATATTAATGTAATAACTAATCACTGTCCACCCTTGACTGCAGACTTAAAACTAGGAAACTACTAAAAGGAGCTGTATGTGCGAACTCAAATGTCCACACTTTTTGGCTCGGACTTTACCCAAGCTACCTGCAGCTGCGCACCTGTGAAGCCACTGATTCGTTTTCATAGATCTGACAATTACTATCAGCCTGCAGAGTCTACTATTTTTTTTAGCTCAATTTTTAATACCATTCTTCATTATCTGTGATGTGAAAACACCAGAACACAGTCAGAAGTCAAGCAGTAAGTATTCCAAGTCAGCACAGTCAGCTCATCTCCACATCTTGTCATACTTCTCCCTCCATCACAGTTTAATTTTGAGACTGTTTTGATATCAGTGCAAAAATAATCTTCATTTCAGATTAATACTCCTGTGTGCTTTGGCCTCTGTATAATTTGATGTATTGTAATATTCTCACTTATGCTTCGACTTCAGATTCCCAGGATGAAGCACCCAAATCCATTCTACCTGGGCACCCTGAAGAAGACCCTGACTGAGAGAGAGACAGAGGAGATGTACAACACCATGAAGTTCGTGATGGGAAATAATCCTTCTCTTTTGTTCCAATGGCATATATATAATTTATGTTAAGTTTAATGTTCCTGCCTTGTGTTTGTGGCAGACTAACCTCGGGGGCGGAGAACACCTTGTTCCACTATATTCTAATGGAGACAGTTCAGGGGATCTTCATCGCTCCGACTCACAGAGAGGTGGCTCAGCTCAGTGGCTCCATTCACCCACAGCTCATCCGCAACTTTCACCACTGCTGCCTCTCCATACGGGCCGCGTTTCAGCAGAGCCTGCCAGCCAGGGTGAGTTACCATTTAAATACAGACTCAACTTAAAACTACATCTCAACTAACTACATGGGTCACCACAGTCAGGGAAAACAACATGGGATAGTAAGAAGAGGTGTTAAAGTTAAGGCCACAAACAAATCAATAAACAGATCTGCTAAATTCAAAACGTAAACAATACCAAAACATTTACCAAGAGTGAAGGTGAGGTTACCTCTTGGTGAAAGGAATACTCCCCATTGGGGAATCAATCTCCGGTCTTCCACGTGATAAACAGAGATACTGTCCAAAAGTTGAGTCTCACAGCACTTGCCTGTTTGAGGTGTAGAAAGGGGGGCATTACAGGGTGGGGGGTCGCACTTTTGCCCAACTCCAGAGAAGATTGATCTTGGGCACGACTTGGCATGTTGAAAATGTTAATGGAAATACAAATTGTGGCAAGGTTTGACTTGGCGTGGCCAAAAGTGACAATGGAAAGGCCCCACAGCTGTCTCCTAATGTGGCTGGCAGTCACAGTCAGGCAGGGGACGTTGGTCATTGTCTCAGTGGAGGAGGAAACATACCACTGCAAAGTTGGGAGGAGGTATGTGTCCAGTGAACTCAGCGGGGGGGGGGGGGGTTGAGGGCAGAAAGGTGAAAGCATTGGGGGCAGTAGTCATGTGTGGAGGTCTTGGTGTGTGGTGGTGGTGTGGTAGAGAGCTGAGGAATAAGTGAAAAGACGGTGTAAAATATCAGTGAAAGTGAAAGTATAAAGCCATAAATCAGCAGATATCCAAACTCCACCAAATCCTAAATATACACTATACCAAAGAAATCATTCAAACTGAACAGTTTAGGTTGTTTCTTGGTGCAAAAGGACCTCCCCGTCGGGGAATCGAACCCCGGTCTTCCGCGTGACAGGCGGAGATACTGTCCACTATACTAACGAGGAAAGATACTGTTGGTGTAGATAAGTCTGAGTTTCATGTCTAGTCTTGCCAGGAAGCTGACACAGTTTCAGAATATGTAATAAGTAAGTAATTACATTAAATAATAGTAGTTAATCTTCCAAAGTTGCTCCAGTGTTTCCCTTCTCATTGTTGCAAGATCTGGACTCAAACACAAAGGAGGCAGAGTCTTTTCTGTCAGGGCTCCTGGACTTTGGACATATTTATCTTTGATAAAACAAACAACAAAACAAAGAACCTTTGAAATGTACTGTGCTAAAAAAGTTCATTACTCTCAATTATTTATTTGCTGTGTGAAATGTCAGAAAATAATCACAGCTTACTAAAACAAGGCTCTTTCTTGCAGGGTCGTCGGGCTGCAGACCGGCCTCAGGGCGGTGGTTGGGGCCTGGGTCCGGTGAAGGAACATGGGGTTCTGTTTCAGTGTAAACCTGAGAACTGGACTGACCAGAGGAAACCTGCTCCCACCATGACATATTGGGTCATAGGGTATGTATTTAAATATTTAGAATTATTCAAGTGATAAGAGTGGTGGGGACTCAGGAAATACATGTCTGGTTTAGCTCTGCACCAGTGGAGGTACATGTGGCTCCACAAACAGGGAATGCAACCATTCAGCTTTCCTCTTAAACCTAGTTCAGAGTGTATTGTCTTCAGTGAAATGATCCTTGTCAGGAAATTGGATATTATAGCTGCAGAAACACAGGATATAAGTGTAGTCAGGAATATCAGAAGAGCAGTTTAATAAAAGAAAAAGGTTAAAGGAGAACTGTCATTGTGTTAATGTTAATTCTGATCTACTTTGGCCTGTCAGCCTCGATCGATGTCAATCCAGTTTGTCGTTAATAGATGTGGAAGTAAAATTCTCACACAAAAACGGCTCCAGAACTCACTATAGTGCATATTTTTGAAAATCAAGTTTCTACATGATTTCACTAAACATTAAATCACTGGGGCTCCAACCTGCAAGTTGCACCTTAAGGAAACATGCTGAATTGACTTAACCTTGCAAGACAGCTGGATTCACAAGATCATTGTTGCACTCGTCTTGCACTCCTGCGATGTTCCTGCAGCCTGCCCGAGCTTCCCTGAGCCTGGGGTGGAGGGAAACAACTCACTTCAACCATAGATCTTATATTAAATAGGACTTCAGACTATTTAATATACAGTCTGTGGCTCCAGCTCCTATAAAAATGACGTAGATCTTAATGCGGGCTCTATATCTGTGTTTCCTCTCAGACGTCCAACAGGATGAGAGCACCAGTAACTCTGCTTTCACTTCTGTCTGCTGTGTTATGACTGGAATGAATAGGCAGCATTGTACCATGTTTCAGCCAAAAGGGAGGGAAGAAAGACAAACTGTCCCATTCTGGATTGACTTATGGTACTTTCAGTTTGTCTTGGAGAGGACGCCTGTTTTAGCCATTCAAAGAAAAGAGAAACAGAGGGCAGGACGATCAGTAGTGGAGGAAGGAAGGAATCAAGACAAGCATCATGAGAGAACAACGATCAGCCCAGATTCTCTTCTGAACAAACAAGGAGGATAACAGGTGGAAAAATCACATATTTCAACATTTCTGAAAGATTTCTTTTACTCTTACCAGCTTCATGTCTCTGGTCAAAGAAAGTCTGACAGCTTCACACAGTTGGAGTGTAGATCATTGGTTCCCAACCTGGGGGTCCTGACCCCCACTAGGGGTCACCAAAGCTTCACGAGGGTTCTTGATTTTAATAGGTGAAAGAAAACTTTTTTTAAAAGAAATATATACCATACATTTGGTTATGCATCAGCCTTTAATTAATTTCTGTGAAAAAAACTAAATGAAATTGTTATTTTAAAAGTATATAATAGATAAATGTCCAGGTTTCTTCTTGGGGCAAGAAATACTACCTGCCAGTGAATCAAATCCCAGTCTTCTGGGTGACAGGCAGAGATACTGTCCACTATACTAACGAGGCGAGGCAGTGTAGAGGTTGAACCTGCCACAAACTGTAGTTACAGTTAGTAAATACGCGATGTAGTGGTTGGTTACTATGTCCTAACCTCAAAGCCTGCACTGTATTGGCTGGGGGCTACACAGCACTGCCCAACAGGCTCAAGCCCAGAAACTTCTTAAACACAGTAACAGCTGAGAAAGTGCCTTCAAGTATCTGCTAGATGTTGGTTATTCAGACACAGAGTAGCCACCAGTGTAGCAATGTCACAACAAACTGCCACAATGTTTTTTACAAGGACACATGGTGTACACACTGCTGTGTCCATAAGTTGCCCACACCACATCAAAATTTGGAGTGAAAGCATCTCAGTGCATCCTCAATGTGTCTTTGGTGCATTCACACCTGTATTAAGATCTGTCCACTTATGATCGGATCTCCCAGGACGTGTTAATGGCAGGTTTTTCTGTTTCAAACGAGTAGCATGGCTAAACTCTCTTGGTCTGCCAGCAAAGCAGGGCTTTTAGATTAGATAAAACTTCATTTATCCTGAGGGAAATTATTGTTCAGCAGCTGCAGGATGAAGTAGGAAAGAGTGCAAATGTATAAATAAATATGTAGGTATTCAATAAACAGATATCCATAATTCACAAATGTCAATGTTCTGTTTAAAAGACACTTTCCAACAGGCAGCCCTGTTGTAACAAAGACGCAAATCCCTGCCATGCCGGGCTGGATCACGAGTCAAGTCAAGTCAGCACGTGTGTTCAAAACATTTAGAGAAGCTCAGATTACAACACAGAGGGAGCGTTGCTTCATCCCCTGCTCAGGACGGGACGCCATTACTCCACTTTATCTTCAGATAGTTTGACAGTTGACTGACATCTAGGGGGGCAGTATGTTGTGTTTTTAAGAGTAGTAGTGAGTGTTTCCTGGGGCAATAGATACTCCCCGTCGGGGAATCGAACCCCGGTCTTCCGCGTGACAGGCGGAGATACTGTCCACTATACTAACGAGGAAAGCTGATGCTCCTGGGGACAACTGTGGGACAAATTATGAGAATGAGTATAACCATAAGACAGTGACAACAATTCTTATTAAAAATTGTAATTAACAATTCTTAGCAGATTTTGCTCTAAGATTTAGACTTGAACTCAAGTAGAATTTAATTTAAACTATTTGAACTAATTGTTTGGAGTATTTAATGTCATTTTTATGTCATCTGTGAACTCATGTAGCATGAAAATTGTATTTTTGTGTTGGTTTTGTATGTTTAACCATACCTCCCCTCACAAGGTTATGTATGGAATTATGAGTGAGCAGCACCGTACAGCATGTAATGCATAAGCAAAGCTGAAAACACTCTAGTTATTTTGATGTTTATCTCTAAAGTCTCTTTTACCCAGGACAAAAAAACACTAATGCCGTTTTTACATGTAAATTAGTGCACTTAGGCAGGTTTTTTATACATGGGTAAACCCACTAAAAATAGGTGATTGATTTTGAGAATGTTTGCGAGCAAAATAAAGAATTTATATTAATATATAGTTATAAGTAAAATATTTGTTCCCTGTTCAGACGTTTAACTAAAGACGAGCGTGTCATCAGTAAATATAGACCTTCAAGCAGGTGCAAACTAACATCAGCAGTAACTTAACGTGACTCCTATCAGCTGTAAGGGAACATAAAAAAACAACACAGCAAGTTCAAACTACAGCGATTCAGTTCAAAGCTACTTAGAAACAAAAGTACTGAGAGCTGAACATACTGATATCTTTCTCTCTGCACACACACAAGCCTCTGATTTCCAGTGCACATCAGAAAAAGAAAAAAACAAAGACAAACTCATCTACTGGCAATGGCAAACAGGTCAATCACCTATTTTTAATGGGTTTAGCCATGCTTAAAAAAATATGTGTCTGTTTTAGTGTCAAAACAGTATAATCAGTCTTTCTTAGGATGAACAGAACTGCAAAGTCCAGGTCTTCTTATGATGTCCCAGTCTTATCTTTTGTTTTCTTTCAGACGGATGTTGCTTGAGCCCGTCCCTCAGGAGTTCTACGTGTGTTTCCATGACTCGGTGGCGGAGGTTCCTGTAGAGATGGCCTTCAGACTGTCCTTCGGCCTGGCCCTGTGACGTGTCAGTGATGATGACAGACACACAAACCACAAGACTTCTTGAACTGTTGAAGCATCGGTTTCATTCTCAGGAAAACAGATCAAACTTGTGGAAAGCACCCGAGAGCAAATGCGGGGCCTTTTTGCTTGTCCTCCCAGTTTCTTTGGGATAACGTAAGAGACGGGGTCTGAATCTTACAATGTGCCTCCGTTTTTCTGCAGATAACAGCAGAGCGTGACCGTGGCCTCGCAGCAGTGATAAGAAAATAGCAGGTTGAGTTTGTGCCTTGTTGCTCGCCAGAGATGTGTGTGTAAGAGCCTTAATGTGTGTATTTGTGTAGATGGAAAGCCAGTCAATCAGTGAATACCTCAGACGCCTCGGTGTAAGCCTCTGATAAGAGCAGACGAGACCTTCCAGTGAGAGTCTGCTGCCACAAAGTTTACAAGCTGGACCAATAAAAATCATGTTGCTGCTGCTGCTCACACCTCCATGTTGACGGAGCAAATACGGCTGTATTGTGTGTTTTCACACGTTGTATGCAGTGTTTGAAAGGCATTTCATTTGTTACTTAATTTAATATGTACAGTTTTGTAAGGATATTAAGTCATTTGTTATGAAAATGAACATTGAGATTAAAGAAGTAAAACAGTTCCTCTTTTATTCTTTGAAAACAAAATGCTTGTCATTGATGACCTTTGTCAATTTCTAAATCAAATTTTTACATAATTTACAAAATGAAAAATAGTAATCTAGTGGACATAATCCAAACATATGCAAAAATAATCACTTTTTTAATATTTCACACCCATAAATATTGTGTTATGGTTATGGTTGATCAACTGGTACAGAGATTTTTATATGTTAACTTCTTACAGTATACATAACTGAACTTGTGTTGACCACTGCACGAATAAGTAGATAAAAAGTAAATCCACATTGGAATGGGATTCTGAGTC
This sequence comes from Lutjanus erythropterus, assembly GCF_056507025.1. NCBI lineage: Eukaryota > Metazoa > Chordata > Actinopteri > Lutjaniformes > Lutjanidae > Lutjanus > Lutjanus erythropterus. The sequence continues at coordinate 15,220,174 of NC_139339.1, forward strand.
TTGAAAAGGTTTTTGTTTAAAGTTCAAATCATAGCTTCTTAATCTGTGTAGCCACCACAGTCTGGAAATCTCTCTGACCACATGGACCATACACTCCATCATCACACGTACCGCTGCATCCTTTGGAGCATGTGCAGTCCTCCAATAGGGATAGTTTGGGTTGCGTGAGACACTTATCAATAGTCAGTTTCTTCAGCAGATGGCAGTTGACACGCCCCCAGTCTGGAGAAGCAGAGAGGAGTACCAGTGTGGGAAGCTGAGATGTACTGCTGTTGACTGGGTCAGCAACAAAACATACAATCCAGTACAGCCTGGTTCCTTCATAGAGAGCAACGTCTGGCTTATACAACGGCAGTTTTCTGTCTGAAAAGTCTGTCTGATGACAAAGCACTGCAAATTAGATGTAAATTAAACTGACATTTATTTATGAGGGACTTCATAAGTGGCTAACATGTTTTGCTGCTGACTCTGTCCTACGCACTAGATTGCGTAGCTTCTATGGCTGTACTCGACTCAGATTTTGACAGTCAGATCGGATGTGGCTGCTGAACAGAAGATTCGACTGTTTGTCCCTAACTTTGTACAGTTCAGTGCCACACTTAACTTTTACTTCAGCCTAGATGAGTATGTTATACCAGTAAGACTCACATTTTAATGCACTTTTTTAATGTCATCTGTGATGTGAAAACATCAGATTTTCACAGTCAGCTCAAGTTAAAAGTGCATGTCCTGCTGCTCACAACTTTCCATCAACCTTCTCTGCTTGCATCAGTTATTGTTTTGGTTTGTTGTGATACTTAGACTCAGATTGTAAAGTTTGCAGCCTGCCATGCTGCTGCATCGCAAAAAACAGGCAGAGACTTCTATACTAAGGATTTACAATACATATAATTATTTTGGTATCTTGATTATGGGCATTGGCTGAAATAAATCCTTACCGTGCACGTTGCCATGAGAATTTTTAATAATATAAAACTATATTTATGTATCCCTTATCTTGTGACTGTAATGCACACTGACTGACAGAGAAAAAAACAAAATGCTTATCTTGAAGAATCTCAGTCGACTGAGAACTCTCCAACTGATGACTTGAATCTACTCCTCTGTTTCTCTAAACGGGGGGAGTATCAACCACCATCTACTGTAGTTAATACACTGACTGTTGATAAGTGACTCATACACTCCTATTTTGAATAATACAAACTATCGCTTCAAAGTTCAAGCTGTGCTCTGAACCAGTAGCAGGTTCCTCTTGTAGCACTCGAGGCTGCAGAGAGGGACGCCCGTCTTTGAGCAGGAGTACTTCTTGGGGTTGGAGCAGCCGCTGACCCCGCAGTTCGCCGGAGTGGCCGGTGGAGGATGTGGGGGTGCTGGTGTCGGAGTGGTGACCCCTGTGGGGAAGGAGATGGCCATGCCCTGGGCGGAGTCGCTGTAGCGGATCATGGGACACTGATTCTGCTTGGACTTCCTCTCCTTCATGCTTTTGATCTTGGCCTTGCTGGTTTTTGTCAGTCTCTCTATTGTCTGGTTCTTGTTCTCTTCAGCCTTCTTGGCGGCCTGCAGGCGCCTCTTCCGGGCTCGTTCCTCTCGCTTCTGCATCATCTCTGCCGTCATCTCTTTCTCCTTGTAGCCCATGGGGAGCTCCAGGAGAGGCTGGCTCTGCTGCTTGTGTAGCAAGGCTTTCTGAGCACAAACAAACAACAAAAACACTCAGGGATCTGCATGTATTGATCAACAAGTTTCCTGCTTCCATCTCTTCCTCACCTGTCTGGCTGTAAGCAGAGACTCATCCACCTCCTTCTTTAGCTCTCCGTTGTCATCAAGCTCTCCCTTCTCCAGAGCATCCAGCCACCTCTCTTCCTCGTCCACAGGCCCGCCCAGCATCGAGTCCGAGTCCATGTCTGGCAGAGGTGATGTGGCCAGGTTGCTGTCTTCATCTGATAAAGAACAAAAAAGATAAACACGATAAGTTTATTTTTACTGCTAAATTGGCCTTAAATTCAATGAAATGTTGGCATTAAAGAGTCTTACATTTAACTGGCTCATACATGCAGACACACTGTAAAAATGAATTTTTACATTGCTTTGTTAAATATTCTGATTGGTCAATTACAGCATATAAGGTCTTTTATTTCTGTATAGCAGACTGTTACTTTGAAGAACAGACTGTTGCTATGGATGCAGTTCTGATCTTTGACTCTGGATGTGTGATAAAATAATTTTTAATCAATTAAATAATTTTAAAATTTATTATTGTGTTTATTATTAATTTTGAGTCTTTTTACCCTCTCAGATTGTTATATTTAAAGGCTTTTTGGAGCCAAAATAATAAAGCATTGCCTAAAAATGAATATAATTTTGCAGCCTTTAAGAGCAAAAGAAAGTAACAAAATCTGTTACAATCTTTTTATACTGTGTATCTGCATCTACAAACTCTACTTTTGACTTACCCAGCCAGGCCCGATACTGTTCCAGAGGCACAGAGGGCTCATCGTCGTCCTCGTCATCATCTTCATCATCGTCATCGTCATCATCAACATCATTATGAATAATCATCAAGGGAGACGGTGGCCGAGCCACACCAGGATGCACAGTGAAGGTGGGAACGCTGATACAGACAACAGGAAGACACAAACAGACAAAAACTCACTGACTGGTCAGGGTTTGATGAAACTGAGCACAGAAAAAAACAACCTCTCGTCTCACCTCTTGGTCCCTAGTGTCTGTCCTCCCAGTTTGATTTTGAGTCGGAGCTGTGGAGGAGGCCGAGGAACCATGACTGGCTCGGGCTCCGGGGCCTCAGCAAAGCTGTGGTGCTTCCTCTTGTGCTTCTTGTGCTTTTTGTGTTTCCGCTTGTGAACACTGTGCAGGCTGGAGCTGCCTTCACCTGCAGGGGATGAGAGGAAATCACAGATAAATACTATAAAAATGTACTAGTTATTAAATCGTGCATTTTATTTTGTAGCCACCTTTTTTTTTTTTTTATCTGCAGCAACAAACCAGTTTGTTTTTTGTTCATTGCGCTACAACACATCAACATGAAGTTACAGAATAAAGTGTCAACAGACGGACCAATGATGAAGCCCAGGCTCTATTCAGGAATTAAATGGAGGGTGAAATTCAGTAGAAATAAAAAATGTTAAAAATAATGTTAAAAAAAACAGTCACTGCTTTTTTCATACATCAGCAGACTAACTTGCCTAAACTTCACAGGTTTTTAGGCCACAGTGGAAATGAAAGACCACATTTTAGTTGCTTGAAAAGCAATTCCTGGGACTAAAAGTTCTGGGTAATTTGGCTGGAATTGCAGCAAATAAGATTTATATCTAATAAAATGTAATTAAAAAATTTTCGTCCAAGAAGATTTTTACTGGTGATATTTGTTATCTGATCTACATCCTTTGAAATGACCATAAAATTTAATCAACACATGATCATAAAATTTAATCAACACATCTTAAAACAGTTTCAACAAAAAACAACAGACCTTCTGCATTAATTTTAAAAAGGTGTACATAATAAATCATCATGTAAATGTGCATTTGGTATAGTAACGAAGCTCTAAAGCTTGTTCTCTCCTGTGAATCTCACAGTTCTGATGAAAATGATTAAATTAATGTTAATAATCATAAATTTACTCACCAAGAAACCGAGGGTGAATCATGTCTTTCCTTTTCCCCATTGAAACGCCGACAGGGATGTAAACACCAAAGACAGGACAGCCAGTCTACAGCCCTACATAGCAGCAGAAATCTCAAAGTCTTCTAGAAAACAGAGCAGCTGTCTCTGCACAAGAGAGAAACACATCTGATCATTACAACATGAATTTAATGCAGCATTAATGAAGAAGGCAGCAGTTCAGTGTCTCATTTTAATATTCTACTGATCCAAGCATCAAATCATTTTGCATTAGTATTTATTTTATGAATTTGTTTGGTTAATTATTTAAGATTAATCTGAACGAAGTATGTAACTGAAATTCAAACTCTACCTTATTTAGTTTGAGGGGAGATTGCTCACATCTGCTAGCATGCACTCATCGCCACCAGTGAACGTAACATATCTCATATAAAATCAACCTGAGTTATATATTTGAAAGTAAAAGACGCGACACTGCCTGCAAACTGGACTAATTTTGACCGTAACACATAACACACAATATTACGATTAATACAATTTGTCAGCAGTAGTTAGCACGGCTGAGCTAAGCTAACAACACAGAAGTTAACCCATTTCGTCATTTCCGCCCGCTTAGGCTTTTATGGAGGTTGTGTCCGGAAGGGAACCCCAGACCTGCGAAAGAGCTCGCGAGAGTGATAACTGTAACCCAAACAATGATTTTTCTTACCCTAACCAATTGGTTTTTGTTCTTAAATCTACCCAGATATTAACCAGGGCGTTGAGACATTATAAAACGCAATTAATTAGTACCACGCACAGAAAAAATAAACGACGTGTACAAATATCGCGAGAGTTTCGCAAATCAATGGTTCCCTTCTAGACACGAAATCTTTGGATTTTAGGACCAGCTCACTGCCCTCTAATGGGAGAAAACGACGATTAAACCGGCGACTAAAGTTTGATATATAACAACGGTGAGTACTCGCTTTTGTGTGAATGCATCTAACTAATCATGACACCAGATTCTAACAAGAAAATAGCAAAAACTTAAGCGAAGTCATTTCGTAAAGCGGAATCGTAACCTATAGTTGTGTTTTTGTTTTGCAGTCGGGTAATGTAGTTCACGTAACGGTCACGGCAGATGACAACTGTAGGGCTTGGTGTGTCGTGAAATACATTAACCAGAGGCCTCAGGGGCAGTCAAGCCGGGAGACGAAAGGTCAGTTATACAGCTGAACGTGGTCGAGTAAATCATTGAATTTATTAGATTTATCTGTGACAGTGTGTGTTCACAGACTCGTTGGAGTGTCCCAGCGGGTGTGTGTCCCTGCTTGTGTCTCTGTTAGCTCGCTTTAACGTAGTTTAATGTTCATTTACAGTAATCTAACGGTACAACTAGTCTGACAAACTCCAACAATAATAAGTGGTGCAGAAGTCAAAACTGCGTGTAAGCATTTTGAAATTGGTCACTTAGGATTATTTTCATAAGCTGCAGCGTTTATTTGAAACAAGGAAACAATAAACGCATTCAGTGCTTTGTAGTACCAACGCTCTGCGTACTCATGCCCGTGAAGCCTGCAGGACATGCATGAAGAAACACACTAAAAATCCAACATATCTACGTCGTATGACCTTTGAGGAAGGAACGGCTCTACCAAATGAAATACACACTTTTTTTCCCCCACAATTGTCCGCATTTGTTTATTTGCTGTTGGTCTCCAGATAGCATCTAAAAATGATTACAGACTCATGGTGAGTCAAATTAAAATGCTCAGAATAGAAAAATACATATAGATTATAAGGAAATGATACGCATGTAAGAATATGTGCATTTTACTATATTAAATAACAGAGTAATAAAACCATTATGCTATAACAGAATATATAACAAATGAGAAGTATGCAAATTATGCCTTATTACATTATGTAAAAGCAATATATGTAGGGAACAGAAAATATCAAAAGAAAATCTAAGGTTTTCGTACAAAAATGTGCATCATACTATACAATATAACAGTGTAAATAAGTATGTGTTGCACAGTTACAATTGAAGTTTCCCTTGGAAAAACAGATTTTTACTATTTTATTTATACCATCTTAATTTGTTTGTTTGTTTTTTCTAGGTTGTTATGCTGTAGGTTATTATTAGATTTGTGGTCGTCTTATTTTATAGGCATATCTTTGTGTGGATAAGACAACCGTCATGTGGGATATACTGCATACTACATGTAGTGCTGTGTGCTACGTGTGGACTGTACTACTAACATATCTATTTATAACAATACACCTACACCTGTGAAACAGAGAGGGTCGTGTCTAGATAGTAAACCCCATACCCGCGAAAGATCTCGCGAGAGTGTTCATTTAACCCAAAACATGGTCTTACCCTAACCCTAACAAAATGTTTTCTGTCCCCACACCTATGTAGATCTTAATGACATTGCTTTCACATATAAAATGTGATAAATTTGTACAACGCAACACGAGGTAACAACACACACAATTCTCGCGAGAATCAAGGATACCATCAAGCAGGTGCGTTGACACCTACCCAGTGACGTACTGAACCGTCCTGTAGATTTCTTTGGCGCTGGTTTCCTTGATATGAAACACAAACAGACCTGAGATGACTCTTTCAGTGTTTTCATGGACTCAGCAACAGGTGGAAGCTGCATAAATAATGAAACTTAATGTTTTCATCTTCACATGAGAGTAAACTGATGTTTCTGATTGAATAATTTGGCAGGAATGATGAATTACGCTCGGTTTCTGACAGCTGTCAGCGCAGCCAGGAAGCCGTCAGCCATCAGGATACTGAGTGAGTACTTCATCTGAATAATTTATACTCAAACATGTTTTTATGCAACGATTCATGGTATAGATGTTTTCATTTTTGCAGGGTTTCTGCAGGTCTTTAAAAAAAATCTAAAAATCCAATAATCTGAATTCCAGGCCTTCAGTTTTTATATTTAAATATTGACAATTTTGCAGGTCTTAATTGACTGAATAATGAAGTTAACATTACTTTCACAAAATTGAAATAACTTCTTTCTCGTGTTTGAATATTTTTTTGTGAAAATAAGTATTGATCACAACTATAAAACCAAAGCTTATACAAACGATGCCAGCGTGGAATAACTGAAATTGCATTCACAATGATCATAAAAAGTTTTAAATGTAACTTTTTGAAACCTACAAAAACATACAGAAAAGTGACAAAGTTGCGTTATGAGGTGAAAACAGATTTATCTGCTAGGTGGCAAAATTTAGCATCTGAAATAGCAAACATTTCCTGGTTTCATCCTCTCAGATGAGAGGATTTGCTGCTTTTCTTTGTCTTATGTGATAGTAAGATGTAGTAATCTGCTGCTCACTTACAGTATTACCAATGCTACGGTGCCAAAGTACTTAAATTATTTTTCACTTTCAACTTTGGAAGAGGAAGCTTGTCAGACTTCATACCTTTTCTTTTCAAAATCCAAAGGGGCAAGACCATATTTTTCTACAGTGCAGCAGGACAGTAGAATAACTTGCCCTCAACTGTGAAACTGGGTATTAAAGTGGCCAGCAATCCAGCATTGATTTTTGGTGTATGATAATAAAAATAATACTAATGCTTCTAATTAAACAAAGTATTAAAAAGAAAAAAGAAAGGTACAGGTGAGCTAAGAAAGATGTAATGACGATTGTCTTATTTTGAGCAAATTAGTCAGTGTGTTCTTTGTTATAACAGTATGTGAAAAAACAAATGTAACTCTAAAAAATATATCAATATTGGCCTTTTACATAATAATAATAATAATAATAATAATAATAAAGATTAGTAAAAACCAGAGAATGTTGACATTCTTTCTTAAGAAATGATGCATACAATTAATCGATTCTAAAAATGGTAAAATGTCGTTGCAACTCTAACAAACTGTTGGTTACAGTACCGATTTCTGTAAGCATTTAGCCAACATTAGGATCTTATAATATGTATTATAACCTCAGTATGAGGTCCTCATCATCTTCTCTGTCTCCACCTGTATTAAGCCGAGCTGCAGCAGCGGTCACCTCCGTCCCTCATCTCTTTGGCTGGAGGAGCGCCAAACCCCAACACCTTCCCTTTCCAGTCAGCGACCATTACGGTGAAGAATGGACCGACTGTCACCTTCGATGAGACGGCGATGAAGAGGGCTCTTCAATACTCGGCCTCAAATGGGTGAGAGACCGAGACGGACGTCCTGAAATCAGTTACTTCTTCATCAGATTAAAATGTGATAGTTTTAAGATACAGTGTGTCAGGCTGTTGTAGTGAAAGCACAGCTTATCAGCCTCAGTGTAGCTGCACTTTGGAAATTAAGAATTGTCCTCATGTTGTCCTGTTGCAAATTATACTTTTCTTTATGCATGTGGCCCTCTCTAGTAGTGATTATGTAAGTTTAATAGTTGGAAAGTCCAGACATTGAAGACCTTTTTTTTTTTTTTTTTTGGTAGATCTTAACTTTAAATGACATCAGGAAAGCAGCAGCACATGGAGGTTTTTATTCTGCTGTGACCTTTATCTCTTTATCACCACCTGTATAAAACAAAACCTCAAGTGAATATCTCCACCAGCAGATTCCAGTGCTTTTTGTTGGGGAATCACTGATAGTAGATAGACAAGGATCATGAAGCATGACCTCTCTGGTTTAATCCAAACTGGCCCTCATTTCTTGTCATCTCTCCCTAATAAATACATAAAAAGCCCTACAAGTTCATACAACTGGACTGTAAACCCATAAAGAATATAAAGTTTATTGCTACTTTTAATGCTCGCAGTTCTCTGCTGTGGTATTTTTTTTATCTGCACTTCCAACAAATCACCAGTCAGTCAAACAGTGTGACCAGTGATACCCTGTTTCTGGGGTTTTGTGTTGATGTAGTGTACGTTTTTGTGGTGAAGCCCTTTCTTTGTCTCTTCTATTAACAAGTCTTTGCGGTCACAACAAACGGAGGGTACGCTGATGTCCACACAGAGTGGAGTTTTCTAAGCAGAAATGTCTAATTTCAAATCCTACGTAGAATCCCGGAGCTGCTGACGTGGATGAAGAACCTGCAGAAGAACCTCCACAACCCGCCGACCGCCAGCTACACGCCTGAGAGGGGCCAGATGGACATGTGTGTGACGACGGGGAGCCAGGAGGGGCTCTGTAAGGTACTGACACGACCAGCTGCAGCACTGCTGTTCACTCTCACACACGCTGTCTGTGTAAGCAGCTGTTAGAGGCCAAAAGACATGAAGATGTTAGTGTCATTAATGTTCTGTGTGGGGAACAGCTGACTGCTGAACCTCCAATACACGATGATGATCATCATATAGTGAGAAAAGTATTGATTTTTACATCAAACTTGTTTCATCTTTTTTTAATTTAAGTAATTTTGGTTACATATTTGACCTCTGCCACTCCCTCCCTCCCCCTATCATAGAGACATTTTTGATCTTTAGAGACAGAAAGCAGGTGAAAGCTGGGAATCTAAAGTTTTTCTAGCCATAAATCTGTGACACTGAGTTTTCTTTATACATCTATTCAAATCTTGAAACCTTGTTTTAGCAGGTTTTAGGTTGATAGCATTTATTACACAGACCTGGTGTGCAATTTGACCATTTTTTTGACATCTTCTTATGATGATAAATTATAAAAAAGGGCAAAAATCCCTCCAAAATGTCACATTAATACACCAAGACCTTGAGGAACACCATAGGAAAAATATGCTGTGATTTGGCTTCGAAAACTTTTGACGATTTCTGTACAAATGTCATTTTTCATCAGTTGGAAAATGACCATGCTAGTTTTTGTCTTTCCTCTTGTGAAAGTTGTTGCTATATTTTATATTTCCTCTTGATTATATTGCATGTTTGCTTATTTATTATGTATTGATTCTTATTGATGCTTTTTTTTCTATTTTATTATCCACTTTTCTGCTGTAACACAGCAAACTTCCCCATGTGGGACTAATAAATTATTATCTTATCTAATCTAATCTTATCTTTAGAACTGAGCATAAGAGAGTAATGATGGCCGTCGAGTTGAAGAGGTTAAATTAAAATTCATTCAAATTATGGCATTATTATTTTTAAGTCAAATTATTGTGTTTTTCTTCCTGACTCATCAGACAGGTCTGGACTACACAGGAACATTGTTTGCCACAAATGGTCTTAAATTGCTTTAAGCGCAAATCTGCTCATATTAGTGGTTTTTGCATGAGGCTCATTGATTTCCAAACACGTTTCTCTTTCTGTTTGTTCACTGCTTTGGGGTTTTAGGTGTTTGAGATGCTGGTCAACCCCGGAGACAATGTTCTGCTGGATGCACCAACGTACTCTGGCACACTGGCAGCGGTGAGAGCGCTTTCTTTGTAACATCACACACATTCAGTACAAAAATAGTGTCTGGTCAAAAGTGTATATTTTATCACGTTTGTTCAGAAGTCTCATCATTCAGGCTCTTCAGGTGCTGGAGAAAATGTGGCTCCCGAGAAAATCACTACCACTTGTCTGACCCATATTAAGGGGCTCAACATATCTGGGGGCCCGTCTATGTGTGTTTTTCCGCACCGCCGTTAGTTTTGTAGACTTTGTTTAAAACTCAGGTGTGGATAAGTGCTGATGGTGTCTTGTCTTTAGTGCCTCAGCATTTTTTGTTTTTGCACGGTTACTTGTGTTTGCAAACTGTGTCATAACAACTTTCTCTCTCCACCCTCCACGTGTTAATTGATGCACAGTTTGACACTGTGGGTTGTTGCTTTGATTCTTTGTATTTTTGTTGGTTACTTGAATACTGCCTGTGTTTTGTGTGCTTTTTTTTGCAGTTTTGTGCACATGCTTTTCTGGATGCCACTGATTTTGTGCTGCTCTGTCTGTCTGAACAGTGTTTTTGTGTGCTGTGCCAATTTTACAGGGCCATGGTTTTTTTTTGTCAGCCCTGACTCAGCATATTTTATGTGGTCAGTTTTTTGTTGACACTTGCTCTGGACAATGGAGTTCAATCTTGAAGAGTTTGTGGCACAACCCAGCTGTCATAAGTCCCATCTTTGTACAAAAGATCATTTCACTGTTATTGCCGATCACTTTATCACTGTGAGTTACGGTCTTGTCACCCTGTTGCACCACAAATGAGTTCACCTGTTGGCAAGCAAGATCTGGGGGGAATTCTCCATCTTAAGGAGGTCAAAGCTGAAATACGCTGCTTAGATAGAAAAGAAAAGGCAAGGCAAGGCAAGGCAATTTTATTTATATAGCACCATTCATACACAAGGCAATTCAAGGTGCCTGGAATTTTGGAAAACTGAGGAGGACACTAAAAGGAGCTTAAATTGAGGCAGTCTTCACTGTGTCTCAACTTCATTCAAATGAATTTGATGTTAACAATATTCATGACATGCTTTTTCTTCAGGGAGGCTGTTTCAGCTCCCAAGAAGCAAATCACTACCACTTGTTTTGGCATAAGATCTACACAGAATTGGTGTCTAGTGTATGCATAAATATATATATTTCGTTTTCTCAAATGAGAACTACCATGTTGTCTATTTTTGTGTAAAATTATACTTTAATATACTGGAAGGTTTGCTCACTCTCTAAAGGTATTTAACTAAAGATGACTGTATAAACTGTTGTGAACATGTGATTCCAAATAAAGGTTTAAAAAAAAAAAAAAAAACAGACATTCACATATTTTTTACAGTGGCTTCTGTAGCTCCTCTAACGTTTTTCTGTCCTCTGTAGCTTCAGCCCCTCGGCTGCAACATAATCAACGTTCCCAGTGATCAGCACGGCATGATACCTGCAGCCCTGAAGGAGGTTTTGTCTCGGTGGGACCCCGCAGAGGTCCACAAGCCCGGAAGCACCGCTCCCAAGGTTCTCTACACTATCCCCAACGGAGGAAACCCCACCGGTGCCTCCATGACAGCTCAGAGGAAGCAAGAAGTGTACGAGGTTTGTCACACAGCTCCCACTGCACGGACACACACAGTCTGCAGATGAACTTAATGAATTTCTCTCAGTCTGATTTATGCAAAGCGGTCAGTGAAGCGCTGACTCCACTAATTGGAGCTTGTTGTGAGCCTGATTTCCCTGCAGATTCACTCTGTCACTTTCTGTTAATGTCTGTTTCATAGCTGGCCAGGCAGTACGACATGCTCATCATCGAGGACGACCCGTACTACTTCCTGCAGTTTGACAAGGTACAAAAAGAATAGGGCTGTACTGAATGTCATTATTTTACATTCAGAGCGTCTTTTAAGGTTTTGAATGAAGCTTTGATTGTGTGTTGTCCTCAATTTTAATAAAGTCTTTCATCACATTTAATGATTTTTTAAATTTAATGAATTTTCTCAGTAGAGGTGTAATGATTAATCAATTTGATTGATTAATTGTTTTAAGATAAAATGTTGAAAATCTCTGACTTCTGTGTTTCAAATGTGAATATTTTCTGGCTTCTTTACTCCTGTATGACAGTAAGCTGAATATCTAAGTTGTGGACAGTATCTTGGGTTTTGGGAAACAGTGATCAACATTTCTCACCGTTTATGGACCATAGAACTAATGGATTCATTGAGAAACTGTTTTGCAGATTAATTGATAATGAAAATAATCATTCATTGCAGCCCTATTCCTGTTCATACAGGTTTCTGCCTCCCTTTGTGTGTTTCACCAAGAGATATGAATTACAGCAGAATATTTCATAAGATAAAAACTGGAAATGTGTGTATCACGTGTGTCAGAAACAGTCCTACACAGCCACCACTGGAATGTAATTCTACAAATAGTGTAACTCCTAATATTTTTATTTTAGCCTAATCTTTATCTGCAACTGTGCGGAAATACCAGGATGAATACGCTCACAAAAACAGCATTTGAATGTTGATATATAATTTTAATGTCAAGCTATGAACTGTTCAGTATGTCCCTAAAATAGAGTTGGTTCACCTGCTCCTCTCCTCTCAGCACTGAGACTTGGATACAAACTGATTCACGTTATGTCGTCATGTGTTCGGCAGCCGTGGGCTCCCACTTTTCTCTCCATGGACGTTGACGGGAGGATTATCAGGACAGACTCCTTCTCTAAGATCCTGTCTTCAGGGTGAGTGAGTGAGTGTGTGTGTGTGTGTGTGTGTGTTATTTCAGTGCATGTGAAGCTCTGCTGTTACCATTTAAGACTCTATTGACTCTGTTGCTACAGTGTCAATTCAGGACCTTCTGTGTAAACTGGGTGTTTTTCCAGTCTGTCATACGGTTTAATTTGCTGTTATATTTCCCCACTCGTCACATCAGATGGTTATGAACTAAAGCATGTTAACATCCCTGTCCATTAACTTTGGTGTACTTCGCTCTGCGGCTGTTTCTCATGGTTTTGGCCATTAGTTCCAGTTAAAGGGACAGTTCACCCCAAAATCAAAAGTGCAATTTTTTTTCCCTGGCCTGTTGTGCAATTTATCCCAGTGTCTCTTTCTTAAGTCATTACCAGTTAATCAAGATAATTTACAGACCATGTTGTGAGAAGTTTTATGCAAGAACTTCTTTCTTTCTGCAGTAGAATCTACTGCTGAAGAGTTCTAGAAACTGTCAGAATTAGAAAATATTCTTTTACTTTACTTAACATCAAAACAAACTAAAGTTGGAGAAACATGCAGCAGTGTAAACATATTTGTAGACTTACAGAGAAATAAAGTGGGTTTTTTTCATGTATTTATGTACACCACAATATTTCAAGTGATAACATGTTAAATATTATACACGCATCTATGTGAGAGAAGTTTTATGCATAACGACACCACCATGTGTTTATGTCTTTGACTGCTTGTCTGTGTGTGTTTTTTGTTTTAGGCTGAGGATTGGTTTTGTGACTGGTCCCAAACCGCTGGTAGACAGAGTGGTGCTGCACATTCAGGCTTCAACAATGCACACTAGTACCTTCACACAGGTTAGTAAAAACCTAACTTTCACACCACCACACCCTGTTCAACCAGTATGTTGCATTGCCGGTTCAGCTGTAAACAGGTTCCTGCACTGAGCTGCAAGGAGTAATTTCTAATTTACATTCATTCCTAATGCAAAAAGGAAACATGCTCAGAACCATCTGCAAATATTTGGCATTGGCTGGCTAAAATAAAACAGTGCCAACAATGCATATTTCTGAACAGAGTCATCAGTCTTGTATGCTCTTGCCAGTGAGATGTGGTTTGTGTCTGGATCAGCAGCAGCTGCAGAGCAGGTTTTAATAAGGAAGCAGATTAATTAGGATCTGCAGTCATCCTCCTCTGATTCAATCCTCGCCTCTGCTTTTAATCTGAACTGAAACACTGGCCAATATTTGAAATGCATGCGCATGTGTACAAAATGCTAATTTTCTTTCATGTGATGACAAATTTGAAACAAGAACTGGCAAAAACAGACATTTAAAGACTCCATGGTGAAAGAATGAAAGGTGTGCCATGCTGCAGCATCATTTTACAGTCAAATTATTTTGTTCCACGTGATCCTTATTTGAATCTGTGCCAGTCATTTTATTATATAACCTGTGTCCTGCTCCTCTCAGCTCATGGTGTCTCAGTTATTGCACAGCTGGGGCCAAGAAGGTTTCCTCCAGCACATAGACGGGTACGACACTGATTCATTTGACTGGTTAAGAAAATAATTTGGTCAAACAGGGCCTGACACTCAGCATGAACCCGTTTTGTTTCCTCACACAGGGTGATTGAGTTTTACAGGAAACAGCGTGATGCCATGATCAGCTCTGCAGACAAGTGGCTCAAAGGTTTGTGGCATCAGTGGTGGAAGAGAAGAAAAACAAGCACTTCTGACAGTTTGGCAGCTTTAACACTGAAGGTTTCAAAATACTTTTAAAAAATCACCTTTGCAATGCACTGAACACATTTGTTCAACCATATTATAGCTCACATTGAACACATTTTGGTGAGAAACATTAACTTTTGTTTGTTTACAAGAAAATGGCACATGGTAACTTTAATATTATTTTACTAAAAAAAAAAAAATGGCAAAAATAAAAACCTGTATCAAACCAGAGCTGACATTTATGGAAGCCTTTTTTCATACCAGTGTGATGAACAGACGCCCAAAGACAGAATGAAAATCTTTCACAAAATAATGACTTCATTATCTCAAAATATTGATTTAATATCTCAAAATAATGAGAAACTACTTTGAGAAAGTTTCTCATTATTTTGAATGATATAAAGTTATTATTTTGAAAATCTAATTCATTATTTTCAGATATTGCTTTAAAAACTGACTCATTATTTTGAGATTCTGACTTCTGACTTTGAGATACTACGTCATTATTTTGAGTGAGTTGGTCGTTATGACTTACAGGATCTGTTGCCTCATATTTTGTGACACTCTTCTAGATGGTCCAATTAGCAATATAAAAAAGTGACTAGCTTTTGTCCTCACTGTTGCTAAAATAAAGTTGCTTTTCTGTTAATTCCATGTAAAATAAAGATTCAAGATTGGTCACTGTTATAACTCACTAAACTGAAATGACCTTAGTTAATGTCATGTGTTCTAGAAAGCTCCAGAAAACCGAGTCAGGAAAAAAGAACAATTTGTGTATTTAGTGTCTTATTATTTGTGTTTATATTGTGTGTTTTGTTAAGTATGGGTCATAGTCTAGACTTTTCTTGTTTGTTTGTGTTGTATAACTTAAGAAAAAAGAAATGACAGCATTGAGACGATACATAAAAAGAGAAATTAGCTATCCAGACTATTCCCTGATTGGAAAAAAAATACTTTTTATTTTATTTTATTGAATTAAGTCACAGTACAGCCTTGTGTTGTCTCAGAGCCTCCACCTAGTGGCCATTTAATGAACTACATATTAACACATTTCCACATTTAGACATCAATTCATTTCACTTGTAACAGCACCAACATCTTTGATAGATTATGTGTAGTCCAGATTTAGTTAAATGTCAAGAATTTTTACAGAGGCAGCAACAAAAAAAACCACAGAGGAAAAATTCTGCCTGCAGTTATGAGTCAGAAAACTCATGCCCAGGCAGGCTTTTTTTTTTCCTTCTCTTTCTCTGACTCTAGCATGTGTGTGTGTGTGTGTGTGTGTGTGTGTGTGTGTGTGTGTGTGTGTTTATGTGTGTGTGTGTGTGTGCGTGTGTGTGTGTGTGTGTGTGTGTGTGTGTGTGTGTGTGTAGATGTAGCAGAGTGGCACACCCCAGCGGCAGGCATGTTCCTGTGGATCAAACTAAAGGGCATAGCTGATACCCAGCAGCTCATTATGAAGAAAGCCTTGGAGAAAGAGGTCAGCACACAACTCAACACAAATCCTTTTGTATTTTAGATTAAACCCTCGCTTATGAATTTCTTTTTCTGATCTGTCTACTGAAGGTTAACCCATACCTACTGTTCTCTAATATACTTCTAAAACAGGTACCCAGAATGCATTTCAGTGTTTTTTTTTTTCCCCCTCTGTTTGTGAGCAGAGGTTTTGCACCAGGGCGAGGCAGGTTTTGTGTCTGAATAGGAGTGTAGGATGGTGCATGTAAAGCAGCCATTATGTGCACTGTGAGTGGGTTCAGCCACTGAGTGTTTTCCCTCCCACACACACACATGCACACACGCACACACACACACACACACACACACACACACACACACACACACACACACACACAGACAGTATTTGTAAATCCCTGCTAGCTGGTAGCTTATTGGCCGTGTGTATAAACAAGTGTGGGTACAATCAGGCTTTTCCAAGGTCTGCACAGTAGGCGTCTCTCCTCTGAGTCCAAGATATTTAAAACTTCCACACAGCAGACAGTAAAGAGTCTCTGTCTTCTGTGATATCAGAGGAGGAAAAAACAACTCTTAGGATTAAGAGAATCCCTGTCTGTGCTTTATCTTTCCCATGATTCAAAGCTGTAATAACCGCCTTCAGGCCTCTCTCAGTGTTAGGCTGTGAACTGTAACAGGCAATCAAAGATTTTTAGTAGCAGGCAGTACTTTGACATTTTGGAAAACACTCTAATTCACTTTCCTGCAGACGGTTATCCGAAAAGATTGATGCCACGTGGGTCTGTACTCTTTATTTGGATTCCCATTAACTTCCACAAAGTGGCTGTTCTCCTGGGGTCCACACAAAGAAAACAATAAAAAGACAACCATTTAAAATCACACAGTATCAATAAGACAGTAAAATACAATAGAAAGCCAAAATTCAGATCAGTAGATAAGTGAAAGTGAATCTACACATGCAGCAATAAATAATCACACACCACAAGAAAGAAAATAAACTAAAAGGTTCTGAAACAGCAATAACACAAAATAAGATCATGAGTCACACGTGTGTTTGTGTTTGTGTGCTAAAGGTGCTCCTGGTTCCCGGAGGTGTCTTCATGATCAACAGTAGTGACCCCTGTCCCTACGTCAGAGCGGCCTTTTCTCTCTCCACACCAGAGCAGATTGATGAGGTACACACACACAGAAACACATACAAACACGCACACACAACACACACTCCTTAACTGACTCTAATCTGTCACAAATCTTTCGACAGGCCTTCAGAAGACTCTCTTCTCTCATCAAAGAGGCTTTGTGATCAAAGATGTATTTTCCTGGGAAGACACTGCATTTGTATTAACTTAATGTTGAAGACTTTTATATTGAAATATATAATTAGGTTTGAATATATTTAATGCTGTGAAACCTCTGACTTTAGCCATGCCTCAGTCATTGTCTGATTATTCAAAGCTATTCGGAACAATGAATGAGTTTTAGAAAGCAGAAAATACAGTTGTCATTACAGTGACATCGTGTCATTACACTACAGTGAAGATGTCTTTATCTTTACCATGCACAAAAAAGTAAACTTTTTTATCATTCTGTATTTTGTCTTTTGTGTGTGTATGTTTTTACAAAATTCAGTGTTTGTAACTGCTGCTCCACCAAAACCTCAAAACATCAAACAGGGTTACACCTATTCAAACACAGCGTCGATGTGAGCTAGAGCTTAAAATGCAGTTTGCCTGGTGAGTGGATTTCAAATTTTGCTTTTGCTTTATTCAGAATCAGAAATACCCGATTGATCCCAAAGGTGAAATTGGTATTGCAGTCTGGCAAAGACTCAACAGGCATGTTTTGGCAAAGTGTTGTTTCAAAAAAGGTGGTACACATAATGATTGACAGTCTGTCTAATCTTCATGGATATAATTCACTCTCTCCAAAGCAACCAGACTACTTTGGCAAAAACAGTCATTTTAACTTGCAAAACACAGGAGCTGGCGGTTTACGACAGCCTCAGTCGGTTAGTTTGTTCTTTTTATTGTGTGACTTTGGATAAATACCTTTTACGACCCCTCTTCAAATAATCAGAATTATCCCTTTTAACTCTTATGTTTCTTTCCTCTAAAGACTTAAAACACACTTCTCACATAACTGTTTCATAATGAACTACAAGTGTTGCGATTTATCAGTTTCTGCTTCCCTTTGTACCTTTGAGGTGGGTGAAATTGAGCCAGAAATCAACTTCTGTTTTTGCCTTTGCTTAAAATTTTGTAAGTTTGTGACAAATGGTGACTTACCTATAAAAGTAACCTTTTTTAACCTTAAAGTTAAAGCTTAAGTGTGGGACTTTTATATACAAGTAAACATTCATTACATTCAAACCCAAAGTTCACACACTGCTGATTAAACCTATCACCACCTGGTAAATCTTTCTGTATTTCAGAGTATACCAGAGATTTTAAATCTGATGCATCTGAGCCAATATTCTGTAGTGATGCATTTTAGGTTAAGCAACAATGCAGCTATAATATGTAATATTCTCACACTAAAATGTCTATAAACATTGGCATTATGTTATATATTTAACTGAGATGTATCCTAAATGTTTGCAACAGTGTTAAAAGTCAGCTGGTGCAACAGAGTGGTTTGTGTTTCTTTCCTGATGACCTGAGAAAAGTCACAAGTTCAAGTAAAGAAAAACAGGTTTGTTTTTTTTCTCATAACAGTACCTGCTGACAGCAACAGAGTCCGTCTGTAAGTGCAAACTGTTTTCTTTTCCTTTGTGCAGACTTTCACCCTGCTGTGTTAATATGCAGCACTAGCATTGTGTGTAAATAAGAGGGTCAGAGGCTTAAAAAGCAGGCTTTTGCAAGACTTAGTGAAGAAAGGTATAAAAAATCCTCATCATAAATGTGTAAGCAGTATTGAGCAAGTTAGCAGTCTACAGTAACTAAATGGGCAGGTAAAAATAATGAGCTTATCATACTGAATGTTTGCATGTAAAACTTGAACACAGAATATACTAATTATCTGATGTTTCATTCTGAGACAAAGATCAGAAGTGATGAATTACAACAAACACTTTACACACAAACTAAGACACAACCGCACCCGGTGAAAATCCATTGTTTCTATACATAGATGGAGCATTATTGACTTAGTTATTGAGTGTTTGCTGAGGCCTTGGTACAGAGTGTCGATTTCACAGGTTCAAGGTCAGTCACACAAACAAACAGCTTGAACAGGCAGGATAACCCTGATGTGGCCTTTATTTAGAAGTGCTTCTTTCCTGCCTTCATTTCTTCCAGGAATGTTTTTGTTCCAAAGGGAAGTTTGCTGTTTCCCCCCGTTTTTATGTCCCTGATAATTTTTGTTTGTTTTGTCTGCTATGCGCAATAATACAGTGTCTTTTCCATACTCCAAACTGTACGCTCTAATTGACAATAAATTCAGAAGGGAATGTGTTTTTTTTCCAGTCACCATGGCATGTCACCACAAAAGTTAAATGCATTTACATTTTATATTTATGTAAGGAAGTTTTTCACCCAACTTGGCATTTTTCCTCAATTTTATGGAGCATTTTGGCATCCTTTCTGTCAGTACTTTTGGTTTTCTAATTCCCTCCTCTCTCATTAACCTCATTTAAAGTTGCAGCAGGGATTTTTTTAAAAAGAAAAAGCTGTATTGTAAAACAACAGACAATTATTTTAAACAATTATTTTGGATTAACCAAAGTCACGCAATTACACAAACAAACAAACAGATCGAGGCAGCGGCAAACCAGCAACTTTTGTGCTCTGCAAGGCAAAAGGTAAATGAGGTAAAAATGTCTATTTTTGTCTAAATTGTCCACCACCTGCTGTAAGTAACACACTTGCTGTGTCTAAATTTGTGTACTTCTATACTTACACTTCTTGTTTTGAGTGCGTAAGTAAGAAGAAGAAGAAGAAGAATGCCTGCCTTCAGTTTGCCCACGAAGAAGAAGAAGAAGAAGAAGAAGAAGAATGCCTGCTTTCAGTTTGCCCACGAAGAAGAAGAAGCCAAATAAATAAATAAATAATAATTAGCTATGTGAAAGCCAATGACAACAGCCACAATCTTTAACTTTCTATGTTAGGCAGCTAAGCTAGCTATCTTTTCAGGATGTAAATTAAATTTATTTCCTCTAAAAATGAACTGAGATGCCCCGAGAGTCCCCACGAAGAATTTGCATTATTGTTATTACAGTGACAAATACTATTAATATTCCAAACCGTAGACTTAATAACCGTTTATTCACTTTTACGGCCACCTGTTCTGTCAATACAGCCCAGACACCTCTGCCATGTTGCCACCCAGTCCAGCCTGAAGTACGGAGAATCTGGCTGTCGCTCACAGTACAGTGGCGGAACAGCGGTGTAGGAGGAGGATGGAGATGCCGGAGAAATAGCTGACGACTGAACATCGACTGTTGTGTTTCCCAGCAAACATGAGCAGCGACAGACCATGATGTGAGTATGAGGGGTGTGATTTATCGACTGTTAAACGTGACATTTGTCCGGTTTTGGAGAACGTTGAGCCGCTTACGTCGACGCTGAGTTGGTCGTTTGCTGGACCGCTGGGCTCGCGGTATCGTTACTGCATTTCTCGGCAAAAATCCGCTGCTTAATCCAGTCTCTAGCGATGGTAATCGGCAGTAATATTTATTACTAACTGTTAGCTACACATTAAATAATATATCGTTTTGTGAATTTGAATGAGCTTTGCCATAAACGCTTGTAAACAGTGTGCAGTGACACAATTCTGGAAGGGTCCCGTGATATAGAACCACCGGCCAGCACATAGCCGGATCCCACGCCCGTGTTTTGTGCTATACAGCGTTTTAATGGCACAGTTTGAGTCGACGACACCCTGAAAACACACTGTAGGTAAGACTAATATGTACAGCAAACTATCTACATCGCTACGAGTTCGTAGTTTACTCAGATATAGTCGCTAGCGATGCCATTCCGGTAGCTGTATGCTGGGAGAAGAGGCGAGCTAGACAATAGACGGAGCCCACACCGAGCTCCGTTATGTTGTAGTGTGGCTTTGTTTTCATATTAATCAAACCTGTCATAACAGAGGATGATGCTACTTGTCAATAAGTAACGTTACAAATATTTCTCTCAGTAGCATTGTAAATTACAGAAACATGCATTTTTGCATTGTTTTCATGATGTAACCCCTTTTAGCTGTCAACAAGCAAAGATTTGATTGAAGAAATACATGACCAAATGCTGGTGCTAGCTAACTATACATGAAAAAGATCGGCGTGTTAGTAAATTAGTAACCTCTGGTGAGTGTTCAGGGCTGACATAGAGCTGGGTGATTGTGCTTCAGACAAAGGCTGTTTTTCTTGAGGGGTTGTTAAATACAACCCCCCAAGATTTCAAGGAAATGGGCATCAATGATTGTTATTACATGTACTAAACCACTGTTGCTGAGGTAGGATTTAATTATAATTATATACTTGTGAGAAACAAACAAAAAAAAACTTGATTTAATAGTACACAGGGTAGAATATTTTTAAGTACTGGCCCAATAGGCCACCAAACCCCTATTGGTGGCCTAAGTACATTTTTTGTGGCCTAGATGTAAACGCATGTAAAAACAATACAGCACATGCAACTTAATGCCTTTTAACATTCACTCCCTTAACTGTGACACTTGTGTTGTCCACTTTCTTTAATAGGTAGCTAATTTGAAAAATACTCATCATTATTTCCCAGAGCCCTGTTTTGCTTGAAAAATGACTGAAACAATTACTTGATGATCAAATAGCAGCAACTAATTTTCTTTCTAATGACTGACTGATTAATTAATTGATTAGTTGACTAATCATAGCAGCTCTACGCATTTGTGAAGTTGAAACCATCAGATTTTTGGTTGTTTTTTCTTGATAATTAGCTAAATCAGTAATCAACATCGAAATACATTTTGAAGGAAAAAAATGCTTAATATGACGCTATTTCTTTTAAAGATGAAATGATTAATTAGTCTGACAAATGATTGGTCATATTTTTCAGTTTTTAAGCTGGTTGTAGCTTCTTAAATGTGATGACTTGCTGCTTCTCTCTGTTTTATATCACTGTAAATGGAATATCTTGTATATTGCACTGAACAAAACTAGAGATTCAAAGAATTGAGGTGCATTTTTACTATCTTCTGATGTTTTTATGAGTGAAATGATGACTTAATAATGGAAGTAATTATAAGTTGTGGCCAGGCATTCATTTTACAGCTAGTTATAAAACAGCCACCTTATCAGTTTGTTCCAGCTGCTGAGCATCAAGTCCTGCACAGAGGCAGGTTGTTTTGTCCTGTGCTGTCTCTAATTAATACATGCCAATCACTTTCTTCTTTTCCAGTGAGATGTTTCAAGCCGCAGAGCTGAACACCAAATTGCCTTCTACTATCAAGAGATAGCCAGTGTTCTGGATGGAGACCCAGGAGGAATGACAGAGTCTCTTCCCCCTTGGGTGATGCACCGACAGTTTGAGAAAATGCACTGGGCCGGTGGATACGTTTTTGTGGTCCTGGCATTCCTTATCGCCTCTCACACCGCCGGGGCCTTATCAGTGGACATGGATGGGAACCGTACGGAAAACAGCACTGTGACAGACGGTGGATTCGTCCCAGTTGTGTTCACAAAAGTGAGCCAGATAATTGCCCGGGAGGGTAGCTGCGCGCTGATTGATTGCAATGTCACCGGAGACCCGTTCCCCAGTGTTCAGTGGTTCAACTCCCATGGAGACCGCCTGGACACGGAGACGAATGGTAAGACTGATCGTACTGTTACTTTAACCCTGGTTTCCTGTTCTCTTTGTCACCAGTACTGCACGTCACTCATTTATAATTTAATTAGCAGCAAATGCAGAGGGGTGTCAGGTTTGTTATTTACCACAAATAAGGCTTCTGAAAGTTAATAATTAGATATTTAGGTGAATTTCTTCGTTGGACCAAGTTAGTCAGTCCTTACACAACAACATGCGCATTGCAGGGTTTCCCCCAGGAAACAATATTGCAGATTTGATAATCAAATCCTTAAGTAAATGACGGCCTAAACAATGGCCATATATATTAAATATTTGGAGATGCCCTGCCTCTGCTATAAAACATTGAGGGGAAACTCACCACCATAAACTAGTCACTTTGAATAACCAGGTTAAAGAAACACTTCCTGATTTGATCAGATGTGACCTCCATATCTAAAAAATACCCCTCAGCTAGCTCAGTGTGGATCAACATGGTTGACATACTACATTTAAAACTTTTAAGAGAATAAACTGTACGAATATAGCCACACATCCATCTTAGTAGCTGTGGTGCCATTTTTCCATTTTCCAACATATTTTTATGCACATTTTGATGTATCACATTAGAACAGGTTGGTGAAGAAGCAACATTTGAAAAAAACTTCCTCAATTTTGCAAGAAGTTTTCATGCACCTTTTTCAAACAAGTGAAGATTTACCTCGCATGACTGACCAGCTGTTTGTGCTCCGACAGTCTCCTCATCGCTCCCATGGCTCTATAATACATACGCCATTGCTCCATACAGCTCTGATGTAACCTTTTGCACATTACAGTGCTCGATGTTTCAGTCTTCTAGCCCACTCTGTTCTTATTTGCTCCTATACAAATTATTGGGTATCACATAACAACAAATACTAAAGCTGATTATGATGTTAAATCTTTATTTAAGTAAATTAATCAAAACAAAGACACTGTGCGACATAGATGCAAACCCTGTAGTTTTAGGGAAGGCTTAATTTTACTTAATATTGAGTACTTAACAGAGAGGCATAGAAGACATTTTATCCAGTTTTTTTCAAGGCGCACCAAATGTTCCAAATTAATTATTACAAGAAAATAAAGATCACTGTTTGTAAGAACAAAGAAGCTAACCCCTCATCTTATAATTAAGTGCAGTTGTAGGCATTCAGACGTTGGATAAAAATGTTAGTAGAGGTGTAACAATCCATCTCGATTGATATATTGTTTCAATGATCTAATATCACCAATGCAAAGTGAAAAAAATCATTCCATATCATCAACTTCAAGATGCGCCTTTATTTCAAAATTACCATGCCAGAGTTATGTCTATGAACCTTGACAGATATTATTGATCCAAATGTTGTACCTTTGTTAAATGTTATTGTTGTTAAGTCATGTTTGTGTGTGTTAGTGGAGTCAGTTTAAAGCCAACTTTACTGCACATAACTGGTTACAATTATTTAGTTATTGATGATTGTAGATATTGATGATTAAGTTTACACTATTTACAGACAGGAAGTCGGGAACCAAAGACCTTGTGGACAGTGTTGATCTTAGTACTGGTTCTAGTCTGATAAGCTGCAGACGTTGCTCTTTTCAACCTTTAATCTGAGTGAAACCTGACTACTGAACTAGACAGACTTGAGTTCCTGAGGGAGATTTGCCTCAATTATTGCACATTTTGTCTGGCAGCAGTTATTTTCTCTTGCTGTGATGGGGGCATTTGCCAATTAGATTCAGGAAATTATTCGGACAGTTGTTCTTACTAATGATTTTCATTCATGCCGTCTGTATTTGTGTAATGTGAGAAGGAATGCAGAGTGAGGAGTCGTTCTGATGCTTCTTCTGAGCCGACCTGTTGAAACCTGCCATCAGAGAGCACACGCAGCATTGTTATTATGACCCACAAACCCAGAGCAGCGTCTGTACCACCACACAGCTTTTCCCCTGGATTACACTCAGCAGTATAATTAGGAAAGGGTAGACTTTCACCACAGCAGGCTGCTGAGTTCACTCGGTAATAAACAGTGTTACTAACCTGCCCCCGCTGGTTTCCTCTGCAGATGTCTGTTTATTACTCAGACTTGTTTGATTGTAGCATTGGGCAGCACATCAATCACATCCCATGATCTGGTGGTGGAGGTAAAATTAGAAATCTAGCTCTCACATGAAAAGGCGGATGGGCGGGACGCTGTTGTCGGCCAGGCTGCATTTCCTGAGCGCCCATTCATCCCCTCCAGAGGATAGCAGTGTGGGAAATTGATAATGCTTGCAGTGCAGAAGGCGGCAGAAATGTTTTTATGGCCTCTTCCAGACTTCAGAGTACAGATTTAGAGACGCCCTCTGTGATATCTGTCCATCTTCACTCCCACTCAGCAGAGACAGCGAGCAGTCAAGGAGTTGCAGATGAATCCTCTAAATGCTTGTAGATGAATAGTAACGCACAAACCTCACAGTATGTCAACAGTTTTTGTAGGGAGCTCTTTACAACCAAAGGTAGAAAACACTGACGGTTGACAGTCATGAATGTCAGTTAACTTTAACAACCATGACACTGTGGAGACACATTGCTGTTGTGGTTTTAAAAGGCAGTTTTTCTTTGCTTCAAACTCAATAAATTAAATTTTATTCACATTCACTGTGATGGGGTTCAAAACCATGGCAGATAAAATTAAACCCTTTAGGCACTGACTTTATTTAAGGGAATAATTTGACATTTTGGGAATTGAGATTGATGCCACTCTCATGTCTGTCTGTGAGTTAAAAAGCTACGGCAAGCAGCCTGTTAGCTTAGCTTGGCATTAAGACTGAAACAAGGGGAGGGTGGCTGTCTTTGCCCAAATATACCAGAACCTCTAAAGCTCAGTAATTAAAGTCTCTGGAACTTTGGCTTGAAATATAATGTTTATAACTGTTAGAAACCCTGGTTAAAAAATATCTAATTTAGTTGCCAAGACCATTTGTGAAGACTGTGTAGGCATTGCAGATCACATTTTGATTAACAGCTCCCGTAGGAGTAGCAGCATCGAAGCTAAACAATGCACTGCTGTGGAAGATGCCCTCTGCTTGCTTCAAAGCTACCAGACTCCTTTTACAAAAAGAGGAATTTTATCTTGCAGAACAAGGGGGTTGCTGGTCTGCTCCTGCCTCGATCAGTTAGTTTGTGCTGTTGTGTGACTTTGGTATTTTTTAACACATTACTTTGGATCTGATCTAATGTTACTTGCTGTGGAACGAGGCGTCTGGAACATTAATGCAAGCTTCAGTTCCCCATTGTTTTGTCAGAGTTAAAGAGGCAGATTAAGCGGGAGCAGAGAGATTTTGTTGCACCTGATTGAGTGTCAAATATTTTTTATGATTTGTTTGTAGAATTTATTGTGTAATTTTCATAATAAATGTCCAAGCGTAATCATGCCCAATTCAAACCCAAGATAAAGAAAGTGTGCGACCAGCAGAGATTCAGCTGAGAAACAGTCCTCTCTGTAAAAGCAAACAAGATATAAAGTGTTAATTGGTGAGTTTTCAAGGTGTTGGCAGGCAGATGTTACCATTGGGAAGAGTTAGGCTAGACGTTTCCCCATTTCAAGTCTTTGTACTAAGCCAATCAGCTGCTGCTGTAGAGAGACATGAGACTGGTATTGATCTTCTTATCTCCACCAGAAAGCAAATAAGTGTATTTCTTAAAATGTTGAACTGTTCCTTTGATCTTAACAAAGGCTGTCACATCGCCATATAGGTCGATCAGTTTATCAGTCAGAATACCTTCCTCATCACCTTGATAAGAACTGATAACCAAAGCAAATAATCAGCTTTGACAAAGCTTACTACAGCCTGTATACATGCTCCAAGTGGTACATTTGAAGCTTTTTAAATTGTCTCACCGCAAGTTGTTCCAGCTTCTATCTGTGTCCATTTTAAATTTTATGAAAAATATTCTTCAGGCGTTGTGGTTGTTAATGGATGTGTTGCTGGTTAACTGACTTTGCAACAGCCCTGGTTTGAAAGTTATTTTGCATTGGTTTAAGCTAATTACGTCAGACATCTGGCTCACATAGAGATCTAAAATGATATCACACTATGAAAACACCGTGGTCAAAACCCAGGGGGACTGCTGGAAGACGCCAAGAAAGTAAAATTTAGGAAGTCCTGTTGCCCGAGCTCCTGAGCAACCACACAGTCAGTGCCAGTGACTAAAACTATCTTTATGCTTTTATGAACAGGCCCTTTAAGCATTTAAACTACAGGCACAAGCTCAGATTTTTCCAGATTCAACCCTAGTCCTAAAAATCACAAGTTTGTTTAAGTTGTGACACTGGAAAATAAGTTTACTTTTTGTACATTGGGTAAACTGACCCTTAGACTTAGTTTTAATGCTTATTTAACTTAAACACTCCCAACATGTAAATGGATTGTTCTTGTTTTGACTATTCAAACCTCAGCACACAGAGCAATCATGCCACTTGTTTAGTGAAGTCATGACAGGAGTAATAAGTTCACTGCTGCTCTCTTGTCTGAACTCACAAACACAGAGGAAAACTGTGTTCCCTTTAAAAACCATCAGCTGATTTATCAGATATCAAACATACATCATGAACCAACATGGCACACACTGAACATAAGGGGACCGGAGGTTAAGATGAGCACAGATGGAGGCTCAGGCATGAGATCACAGTGTACTCTGCTGCTGCTTTAAGGACTCGACAAATTGCTGCCAAGCTTAAAGTTACTTGTTTTCCTATTGTGTTATAAATACGGTAGCCAAAACAAAGTGTTCTCTTCAGCTGTCAGACTCCATGAAAAAAAAAACATAGAAGTACAACATGAGCAATTCTGAGCGAGCAAGTTCCTCTTAGAAAGCAGCAAACGTCAGCTGCAGTGGAGAGTTCACTGTGATTCACACAGCAGAGAAACACATGCTTTAAGAGGATTTTCAGAGTTTTAAACTTTGACCCCAAGTGAGAAAACTGCATATTTAGTGGTTTATCTAATGTCAGTGAATAATCATGTTTTTAAAAGGTCAGCAAAGTCCAATTTATTTTAGCACAGTGTGTACCACAAGTAATGGATTCAGATTTTTACTGCTTCATCACACAGATTTTGAGAATTGGTCAAACATTAGCTGGTGATCACCTGCAGTTAACGGTTCAGTAAGCGATTTTGAAGAAAAATAGTTGATTCTTGACTCAAGAATCATTTCCAGGTTGTTATATTAGCCAAACTTTGGACTGGTGGCTTGAAGATGGTTGATTGTTGAGTCTCATCCCCAGGTTGGGAAATACTGACATACTGGGACTAAGACTCAACATGTATATAACCTAATGTAAAAATGACCCCACTACTGACTTAATTTATGCCCCAAGTCAAAAGTTTCTTGATGAGTTTTGTCGTCTCATTTGCTAATTCATTCCTCTTCTATACAGCATGATGTTCATTTTGTGTACTGTGTTCCCATTTAGAGTAAAATATATGTTAAAACAGGTTACGAGTAAGGTGGAACTACCTTTTGATTGTCAGGTAATTCTCAGTGAGTCCATCCAGTGCGACACAGAAACTCAGTCAAACTGGGGTTTGTGTGGATCCTTAAAGAGCCTTAAAGTCAAAAACCCAATAATCCTAGAAACAATCATATGATCATACCCATTAAACCCAAGGTGTAATAAACCACAATTTCCCTTTAATGATTTGGCTGTTTGTTTGTTTGTTTTTGTCTTACATTCATGACACATCTCTGTGTCTGTCTGTAGGTGGGAAGTGGTGGCTGCTGGACGGTGGTGTCCTCAACATCACCAGCATCGAGTTTGCAGACCGTGGAAAGTACACCTGCATGGCGTCCAACGTGCACGGCAGCTCCAACTGCACAGTGACGCTGCGTGTGGTGTTCACTAACGGGGACATGGGCGTGTACTACATGGTGGTGTGTCTGGTCACCTTCACCATCATCATGGCCCTGAACGTCACACGCCTGTGTATGATGAGCAGCCACCTGAAGAAGACAGAGAAAGCCATCAATGAATTCTTCCGCACTGAGGGCGCCGAGAAGCTGCAGAAGGCCTTCGAGATCGCTAAGCGGATCCCCATCATCACCTCGGCCAAGACTCTGGAGCTTGCCAAGGTGACACAGTTCAAGACCATGGAGTTTGCGCGGTACATCGAGGAGCTGGCTCGCAGCATCCCGCTGCCGCCGCTCATCATGAACTGCCGCACCTTCATGGAGGAGATCCTGGAGGTGGTTGGGGTGGAGGAGATGAGGCACACGTTCGTCAGACAGGTACCGGAGGCGTGCCGTGAGGGCGCGGGCAGGGCCATCGGGGCGAGAGACGTCTTCACCATCCTGCAGGAGAGGGAGAGAGAGCGAGTGCGGGAGCGAGAGCGCAGTGAATCCCCCGCTGCCGACTCAGACAACTCCTCCGTTCACGAGCAGCCGCAGCACATTGCCATCCAAGTGTCTGTTCATCCACAGCTTGCTGTTGGTGGCTACTGCAGCATTGAAGCTCCGCCTCCGCCTGAGGCCACATCCTCTTCTCCTCCTCCCTCCTCCCCCTCGCCACTGACTCCTCTCCACCAGAACGAGCAGCCGGAGGCAGAGAGAGAGTCGGACGCCGAGCAGGCCGCGGCCGAGCCCTCAGACGAAAACAAGCCCCCTCCTTGCCAGGTGTTCTATGAGAGCCATGTGTGACGTAACAAACGCACTCTGGAGGAGTTTTCCTGCTATGCATTTCCACTTGAAGACAAAAAAAAAGGTCAACAAAACATTTTTAATTTCACATTTTTGAAAGAAACAATCACATTTTTATTTATCTTTTCTGAACAGAACAATCTTTGTAGTGTGATCTACTGAGAATAAATCAAGAGGTTTTTAGACATGTGATCGTTTTTTCTCACTTTGGACTTGAATGTACATGGGAGAAGGGGTAATCAATATCATTGTTTATGTAATAAGCAGCGAATTGTAAATGGACATTTCCTGTGTTGAGATTTTCATAGCTCAGACTTATTATTAAAAGAGACAGTTCAACCCAGAATGCACATTTTCCCCTTGTCCTGTCATGCAATTTATCCATCTAGATTGTTTTGAGTTACCTCAGCTGTAGAGTTGTCTGTCTTCTCTCTAATATCATGGAAATAAATGGCACTCTGCTTGTGCTGCCCAAAGCAAAATCAATATTATGACCCAATTACTCAAGATAATCCACAGACCTTTTTGTGAGTAGTTTCTCCAAAAGTCTACAACTCATACCAAAAAAAAAGAAAAGAAAAAAAAAACTAGGTGGATAAACAACACTACAGTCCAGGGGGAAAATATGTATTTTGATTGTGGGGTGGACTGTCCCTTTAAAGAAATGGGGTACTTCACTCTCGGGAGAGAATGATGATTTTCCAGTTTTTAGTTTCTTACAGTGCTAGGGTTTTTACAACTAACTCCAGAAATCTGCCTCAAGCTGCTCTTCATGCTGTTTTTTTTCAAAACCATGAAAGCTCAGCTTCCTTCATCCACTCAAGAATTCCCATCCAGCTACTGTTACAGCTGATCCGCTGTTATTGTACAATGTTCTGCTCACCTAGAGATGCATGCTGGACTGACAAAAAAAAAAAAAAAAAGATTTGAGAGTTTGGTCACCATTTCATGATTGTAAGGCCTACTGTATTTCTACAGGAAAAAAAAAAAAAAAAAAAAGTAAGCCAGGTGAATCTGTGTGTACAGTGTATTTCCTGATCCGGTCACACACTTCTGGGTAGTTTTTGCCTGTTTCCTTTGAAATATTTTTAATAGTATTATTATTACCCATTGTGGTGTGATTTTGTTTCTCAGATAGGTTTTTAAAGTCTTTTGTCTTCCTTCTCATCAGTAGAGAAGAGAATAGCTTCTTTTCCTCCGCTGTTTTAGTTTTTTTTAATTTAATTCCTGACCTGATCTCAGCATTGTCTTGCTTCTGCAGAGGCTTCACAGTACAGTTGCGTTTTTGCTGCATGTGAAAGTGGACAGTGGAGATGTTTGACATCTTTCTCTGGGACTAAAAGGACTCTTTTCTTCCTTCCTTTTTGCTTGGCTAACGGTCCAGTCGGTGGTGGAGATGAACTGGATGCTGTTCTGCTTTTACTGGTGCTCTTGAGATGCCTCTTTTTTGTAGTGGAATAAAATGGAAGTGCTGTGTAAGAAAAAAAAAAAGTTTCCAAAGTTCACTCTGTCGTGTCATTTTTTTTTTTCAGCTCTCAAACACGGATAACTTTTTGAACCTGGTCAGAAATGTCTGTACCCACATTAAAGGGATAGTTTGGATTATTTGAAGCAGCGTTGTATGAGGTATTTATCCATGGTCAGTGTGTTATCTACAGAAACAGAGACTAAGCAGGAAAGCTAAGCATTGTACTACTATGAAGAGGGTCAGCCGCAAATTGTATTTTAGCCACTTAAAAAATCGAAGCTGCCTTTGTGCCTTTATTAAGTGGCAAAAGTACATTTTGTTGTTTGACTACACCTGCTGCATCGCCAAACTGAGGCCGTGTCTACCACCATTTACTAAAGGTAATACACTAACTATATATGTAAGTATCTCATACAACCCCACTTCAAATAATCTGAACTATTCCTTTACTTAAAGTGTTATTTTTGTAGTTATTTGGCAGCCATCCATTCTTGAGATCTGGAACGTGACCAATCCAAAAAGGCTTCTGTATATGTGAAATATGTGTCTTTCATAAAAATGTTTTGGTCTCCTTAATTTTTTTTTTATTTCTAAGTTTCCCCCGTCTGAAAACGCTTGTGTCTCAGACAAGAATTCACATCTTTACACAATTAAAAAAATGTGGTAAAAGCCTTCTAAATCTAAAATAATACCAATACACTACAATGATAACGCAAGTGTAGATTTGTTTTATAAAAATGGTGGCCCTTTAAAATTGTATTTGTGTCAACACTTGTGTTTTTTTTGTTTTTTTTTGTTTTTTACAAAACATGATTTCATCAGGCATAAACAAGGGTTAGCTATACCCCGAGGACCCCTGTCTCACTTCCTGGTTCAAAAAAGGCAGGAATACTGCTCAAGCACTGGTAAGCTCTATTTTTTTGGGGGGGATAATTTCACCTTTAAAAAAGCTATCAGAAAATGTCCACTCCATAGCCTTTTGAAATAAAAGCTAAATAATAATTCTGGTTTAAAAATGTGTGTTTGAATTAGCATTAAGAGAACTTTTAGCAACATTAAAAATAAAATGGCTTCTCGCTAGAACTGCGCTGTCAAATGAAAAAAAGTGAATATTTAGTCAGGTTTTCTGTCTTAAGGAGTTGACATCCATCCTGACTGATGTGACTGATCTCAGTTCAGCTGCGTTTCTGCTGCATGTGAAATGTAACTACTTTCCCCCTCGATTACGTCTGTCAATGTCTCTTCTTGGCATAAATGGAAAATAGTGCAGATACCTGATTTTTAAATCCAAAGGGGGGAGCTTGGAGGAAGAGACGCGAAGCAAAAGGCGCAGTGTACTTTAAAAACCCCTTTCCGACTTCTCATTGTGGTCATGAACATATTTTGACACACAATTCGACACACTTTGAATTGTGCCAATTTGTCAGAATGTTAACAAACATGAGCTTTTGTCAGGTTTTTGTTTATTAGCCCGCAGGAAACTGACTTGGTGACGTTAGACTTCCTGCGGTACATCTTCAAGGCCGTGGAGTGTTTTTGTGTGCTTCTAATGACAATAATAACCACAAACGCTCTCTTTTGTCATGGCGGCGGTTGCCATGGTTACAAGTTCATCTCCTCTGCTGTGGTACAAAGGTGAGGGAGGAAGTGTGTCTGCTGCAGACCAGGGATGTATTTATCATAAGAGCTCCAAGTATCACATAAGCTCTTATAATACATCAATGCTGGAAACGTTCAGGGTTCCTTTAGGGTCAGCAGCAGGACAAGAGAGAGAAATAGATAAAAATCTGTCTGACATAATGTCCTTTAAAATGAATACTGTGGACGCGCAGGTGAAATGGAGTGACCACTTTAAGAGTCATGTTGCTTATGATCAGAGTAATTAGTGTTGAAAGTAAACACAGGCCTCCTTAATGCAGGAAAATGTCCTCTATATATTTCATGATTATACTGTGACTCATTCATTAACCCTCTATGGTACACATTATGAAGCCAGTGACGGAAAAAATGTTTGGAGTGTTTTTATGTCTCAAAATAGACTAAATAAACATAATCTGAAGAAATTTTATTTTTATTTTTATTTTTGGAAGTTTTTGGGGTTCGTGGCCTGTAGGCAACATTGTACCATAATGGTGCATAAGTGAAAAAGAACGTTCCTTTTCCAATTTGAACATTGTTTATTTCATAAACATATGCAAAAATATTCAATAACATCAAGAAGTCACAATTCATTTTAAATTTTAAATTAAAAAGAATTATAAAAAGAATTTAAATATATATGTATGTATGTATGTATGGTCATATGTATGTATATATGCTCATATGTATGTATGGTCATATGTATGTGTGTATGTATGTATGTATGTATGTATGTATGTATGTATGGTCATATGTATGTATGTATGCTCATATGCATGTATGTATGGTCATATGTATGTATGTATGCTCATATACATGTATGCATGGTCATATGTATGTATGTATTCCCATATGTATGTATGTATGTATGTATGTATGTATGGTCATATGTATGTATGTATGGTCATATGTATGCATGTATGCTCATATGCATGTATGCATGGTCATATGTATGTATGTATTCCCATATATATGTATGTATGTATGTATGGTCATATGTATGTATGTATGTATATATGCTCATATGTATGTATGCTCATATGTATGTATGTATGTATGCATGTATGCTCATATGTATGTATGTATGTATGTATGTATGCATGGTCATATGTATGACCATATGTATGTATTTATGTGTGTATGTATGTATGGTTATATGAATGTATGCATGGTCATATGTATGTCTGGTCATATGTATGTATGTATGTATGTCTGTATATATGTATGGTCATAAGTATGTATGTATGTATGTATGTATGTATATATGTATGGTCATATGTATGTATGTATGCATGGTCATATGTATGTATGGTCATATGTATGTATGTATGTATGTATGTATGTATGTATGGTCATATGTATGTATGTTTGTATGCATGGTCATATGTTTGGCCATATGTATGAATGTATGGTCATATGTATGTATGCTCATATGTATGTATGTATGTATGTATGCATGGTCATATGTATGTATGTATGGTCATATGTATGTATGTATGTATGTATGTATTTATGGTCATATGTATGTATGTATGGTCATATGTATGTATGTATGCTCATATGCATGTATGCATGGTCATATGTATGTATGTATTCCCATATGTATGTATGTATGTATGTATGTATGTATGGTCATATGTATGTATATATGCTCATATGTATGTATGCTCATATGTATGTATGTATGTATGTATGTATGGTCACATGTATGTATGTATGCATGGTCATATGTATGTATGTATGTATGTATGTATGTATGTATGTATGTATGTATTTATGTATGGTCATATGTATGTATGTATGGTCATATGTATGTATGTATGCTCATATGCATGTATGTATGGTCATATATATGTATGTATTCCCATATGTATGTATGGATGTATGTATGTATGGTCATATGTATATATATATGCTCATATGTATGTATGCTCATATGTATGTATGTATGTATGGTCACATGTATGTATGTATGTATGTATGGTCATATGTATGTATGTATGTATGCATGTATGGTCATATGTATGACCATATGTATGTAGTTATGTGTGTATGTATGTATGGTTATATGAATGTATGCATGGTCATATGTATGTCTGGTCATATGTATGTATGTATGTATGTCTGTATATATGTATGGTCATAAGTATGTATGTATGTATGGTCATATGTATGTATGTATGCATGGTCATATGTATGTATGGTCATATGTATGTATGTATCTATGTATGGTCATATGTATGTATGTATGTATGTATGCATGGTCATATGTATGTATGTATGGTCATATGTATGTATGTATGTATGTATGTATGGTCATATGTATGTATGTATGCTCATATGCATGTATGCATGGTCATATGTATGTATGTATTCCCATATGTATGTATGTATGTATGTATGTATGTATGGTCATATGTATGTATATATGCTCATATGTATGTATGTATGTATGTATGGTCAAATGTATGTATGTATGCATGGTCATATGTATGTATGTATGGTCATATGTATGTATGTATGTATGGATGGTCATATGTATGTATGTATGGTCATATGTATGTATGTATGCTCATATGCATGTATGCATGGTCATATGTATGTATGTATTCCCATATGTATGTATGTATGTATGTATGTATGTATGTATGTATGTATGGTCATATGTATATATATATGCTCATATGTATGTATGCTCATATGTATGTATGTATGTATGTATGGTCACATGTATGTATGTATGCATGGTCATATGTATGTATGTATGTATGCTCATATGTATGTATGTATGTATGTATGTATGTATGTATGTATGTATGCATGGTCATATGTATGACCATATGTATGTATGTATGTGTGTATGTATGTATGGTTATATGAATGTATGCATGGTCATATGTATGTATGTATGTATGTATGTATGTATGTATGGTCATAAGTATGTATGTATGTATGTATGTATGTATGTATGTATGCTTGTATATATGTATGGTCATATGTATGTATGTATGTATGGTCATGTGTATGTATGTATGGTCATATGTATGTATGTATGTATGTATGTATGTATGGTCATATGTATGTATGTATGTATGTATGTATGGTCATATGTATGTATGTATGGTCATATGTATGTATGCATGGTCATATGTATGTATGTATTCCCATATGTATGTATGTATGTATGTATGTATGGTCATATGTATGTATGTATGTATGTATATATGCTCATATGTATGTATGCTCATATGTATATATGTATGTATGTATGTATGTATGTATGGTCACATGTATGTATGTATGCATGGTCATATGTATGTATGTATGTATGTATGCATGTATGCTCATATGTATGTATGTATGTATGTATATTTGTATGCATGGTCATATGTATGACCATATGTATGTATTTATGTGTGTATGTATGTATGGTTATATGAATGCATGCATGGTCATATGTATGTCTGGTCATATGTATGTATGTATGGTCATAAGTATGTATGTATGTATGTATGTATGCTTGTATATATGTATGGTCATATGTATGTATGTATGTATGGTCATATGTATGTATGTATGGTCATATGTATGTATGTATGTATGTATGTATGTATGTATGTATGGTCATATGTATGTATGTATGTATGTATGTATGTATGTATGTATGTATGGTCATATGTATGTATGTATGGTCATATGTATGCATGTATGCTCATATGCATGTATGCATGGTCATATGTATGTATGTATTCCCATATGTATGTATGTATGTATGTATGTATGTATGTATGCTCATATGTATGTATGTATTTATGTATGTATGTATGTATGTATGTATGTATGTATGGTCACATGTATGTATGTATGCATGGTCATATGTATGTATGTATGTATGTATGCATGTATGCATGTATGCTCATATGTATGTATGTATGTATGTATGTATGTATGTATGCATGGTCATATGTATGACCATATGTATGTATTTATGTGTGTATGTGTGTATGGTTATATGAATGTATGCATGGTCATATGTATGTCTGGTCATATGTATGTATGTATGTATGTATGTCTGTATGTATGTATGGTCATAAGTATATATGTATGTATGTATATATGTATGGTCATATGTATGTATGTATGCATGGTCATATGTATGTATGGTCATATGTATGTATGTATGTATGTATGTATGTATGTATGGTCATATGTATGTATGTTTGTATGCTCATATGTATGTATGCTCATATGTATGTACGTATGTATGTATGTATGCTCATATGTATGTATGCTCATATGTATGTATGTATGTATGCTCATATGTATGTATGCTCATATGTATGTATGTATGTCTGTATGGTCACATGTATGTATGTATGCATGGTCATATGTATGTATGTATGGTCATATGTATGTATGTATGTATGTATGGTCATATGTATGTATGTATGGTCATATGTATGTATGTATGCGCATATGCATGTATGCATGGCTATATGTATGTATGTATTCCCATGTGTATATATGTATGGTCATATGTATGTATATATGCTCATATGTATGTATGCTCATATGTATGTATGTATGTATGTATGTATGGTCACATGTATGTATGTATGCATGGTCATATGTATGTATGTATGGTCATATGTATGTATGTATGTATGTATGTATGTATGGTCATATGTATGTATGTATGTATGTATGTATGCATGTATGCTCATATGTATGTATGTATGTATGTATGTATGTATGTATGTATGTATGTATGTATGTATGCATGGTAGTATGTATGACCATATGTATGTATTTATGTGTGTATGTATGTATGGTTATATGAATGTATGCATGGTCATATGTATGTCTGGTCATATGTATGTATGTATGTATGTATGTATGTATGTATGTATGTATGTATGTATGTATGTATATATGTATGGTCATATGTATGTATGTATGCATGGTCATATGTATGTATGGTCATATGTATGTATGTATGTATGTATGTATGTATGTATGTATGGTCATATGTATGTATGTTTGTATGCTCATATGTATGTATGCTTATATGTATGTACGTATGTATGTATGTATGCTCATATGTATGTATGTATGTATGCTCATATGTATGTATGCTCATGTATATGTATGTATGTCTGTATGGTCACATGTATGTATGTATGCATGGTCATATGTATGTATGTATGGTCATATGTATGTATGTATGTATGTATGGTCATATGTATGTATGTATGGTCATATGTATGTATGTATGTATGCTCATATGCATGTGTGCATGGTCATATGTATGTATGTATTCCCATATGTATGTATGTATGTATGTATGTATGTATGTATGTATGTATGTATGGTCATATGTATGTATATATGCTCATATGTATGTATGCTCATATGTATGTATGTATGTATTTATGTATGTATGGTCACATATATGTATGTATGCATGGTCATATGTATGTATGTATGGTCATATGTATGTATGTATGTATGTATGTATGTATGTATGTATGGTCATATGTATGTATGTATGGTCATATGTATGTATGTATGCTCATATGCATGTCTGCATGGTCATATATATGTATGTATTCCCATATGTATGTATGTATGTATGTATGTATGTATGTATGGTCATATGTATGTATATATGCTCATATGTTTGTATGCTCATATGTATGTATGTATGTATGGTCACATGTATGTATGTATGCATGGTCATATGTATGTATGTATGTATGCATGTATGCTCATATGTATGTATGTATGTATGTATGCATGGTCATATGTCTGACCATATGTATGTATGTATGTGTGTATGTATGTATGGTTATATGAATGTATGCATGGTCATATGTATGTATGTATGTAAGTATGTATGTATGTATGGTCATAAGTATGTATGTATGTATGTATGTATGTATGTATGCTTGTATATATGTATGGTCATATGTATGTATGTATGTATGTATGGTCATATGTATGTATGTATGTATGTATGTATGGTCATATGTATGTATTTATGTATGTATGTATGTATGTATGTATGGTCATATGTATGTATGTATGTATATATGCTCATATGTATGTATGCTCATATGTATGTATGTATGTATGTATATATGTATGGTCACATCTATGTATGTATGCATGGTCATATGTATGTATGTATGTATGCATGTATGCTCATATGTATGTATGTATGTATTTATGTGTGTATGTATGTATGGTTATATGAATGTATGCATGGTCATATGTATGTATGGTCATATGTATGTATGTATGCATGGTCATATGTATGTATGTATGTATGTATGGTCATATGTATGTATGTTTGTATGCATGGTCATATGTTTGGCCATATTTATGAATGTATGCTCATATGTATGTATGCTCATATGTATGTACGTACGTATGTATGTATGCTCATATGTATGTATGCTCATATGTATGTATGTATGTATGCCCATATGTATTTATGCTCATATGTATGTATGTATGTCAGTATGGTCACATGTATGTATGTATGGTCATATGTATGTATGTATGCTCATATGCATGTATGCATGGTCATATGTATGTATGTATTCCCATATGTATGTATGTCTGTGTGTATGTATGTGTGTATGTATGTATGGTCATATGAATGTATATATGCTCATATGTATGTATGCTCATATTTATGTATGTATGTGTGTATGGTCACATGTATGTATGTATGCATGGTCATATGTATGTATGTATGGTCATATGTATGTATGTATGTATGTATGTATGTATGTATGTATGTATGGTCATATGTATGTATGTATGCTCATATGCATGTATGCATGGTCATATGTATGTATGTATTCCCATATATATGTATGCATGTATGTATGTATGTATGTATCTATGCTCATATGTATGTATGTATGCTCATATGTATGTATGCTCATATGTATGGATGTATATATGGTCACATGTATGTATGTATGCATGGTCATATGTATGTATGTATGTATGCATGTATGCTCATATGTATGTATGTATGTATGTATGCATGGTCATATGTATGACCATATGTATGTATGTATGTGTGTATGTATGTATGGTTATATGAATGTATGCATGGTCATATGTATGTATGTATGTATGTATGTATGTATGTATGTATGGTCATAAGTATGTATGCATGTATGTATGTATGTATGCTTGTATATATGTATGGTCATATGTATGTATGTATGTATGGTCATATGTATGTATGTATGGTCATATGTATGTATGTTTGTATGCATGGTCATATGTTTGGCCATATGTATGAATGTATGGTCATATATACGTATGCTCATATGTATGTACGTATGTATGTATGTATGCTCATATGTATGTATGTATGTATGCTCATATGTATGTATGTTTGTATGTATGTATGTATGTATGTATGCATGGATGTATGGTCATATGTATGTATGTATGTATGGTCATATGTATGTATGTATGTATGTATGTATGTGTATGTTTGTATGGTCATATGTATGTATGTATGTATGTATGTATGTATGTATGTATGTATGGTCATATCCCTCTATGGTACACATTATGATGCCAGTGAGGGAAATGTGTTTTTATGTCTCAAAATAGACTAAATAAACATAATCTGAAGAAATTTTATTTTTATTTTTATTTTTGGAAGTTTTTGGGGTTCGTTGACTGTAGGCAACATTGTACCATAATGGTGCATAAGTGAATAAGAATGTTCCTTTTCCAATTTGAACATTTTTTATTTCATAAACATATGCAAAAATATTCAATAACATCAAGAAGTC
Source organism: Lutjanus erythropterus (assembly GCF_056507025.1). NCBI lineage: Eukaryota > Metazoa > Chordata > Actinopteri > Lutjaniformes > Lutjanidae > Lutjanus > Lutjanus erythropterus. The sequence goes on from NC_139339.1 coordinate 15,260,480, forward strand.
AAAATTCATTTTACATTTTAAATTAAAAAGAATTATAAAAAGAATTTATATATATGTATGTATGTATGTATGTATGGTCATATATTTGTATGTATGTATGTATGTATGGTCATATGTATGTATGTATGTATGTATGGTCACATGTATGTATGTATGCTCATATGTATGTATGCATGGTCATATGTATGTATGTATGCTCATATGTATGTATGCATGCTCATATGTATGTATGTATTCTCATGTGTATGTATGTATGTATGTATGGTAATATGTATGTATATATGTATGTATGGTCACATGTATGAATGTATGCATGCTCATATGTATGTATGTATGTATGTATGCATGTATGCTCATATGTATGTATGTATGTATGTATGTATGTATGTATGCATGGTCATATGTATGACCATATGTATGTATGTATGTATGTATGTATGTATGTATGGTCATATGAATGTATGTATGGTCATATGTATGTATGTATGTATGTATGTATGTATGTATGTATGGTCATATGTATGTATGTATATATGTATGTATATATGCTCATATGTATGTATGTATGTATGTATGTATGTATGTATGTATGTATGTATGCTCATATGTATGTATGCATGTATGGTCATATGTATGTATGTATGTATGTATGTATGTATGTATGTATGTATGTATGTATGTATGGTCATATCCCTCTATGGTACACATTATGATGCCAGTAAGGGAAATGTGTTTTTATGTCTCAAAATAGACTAAATAAACATAATCTGAAGAAATTTTATTTTTATTTTTATTTTTGGAAGTTTTTGGGGTTCGTTGCCTGTAGGCAACATTGTACCATAATGGTGCGTAAGTGAAAAAGAACGTTCCTTTTCCAATTTGAACATTGTTTATTTCATAAACATATGCAAAAATATTCAATAACATCAAGAAGTCACAATTCATTTTAAATTTTAAATTAAAAAGAATTATAAAAAGAATTTATATGTATGTATGTATGTATGTATGTATGTATGTATGGTCATATATATGTATGTATGTATGTATGTATGGTCATATGTATGTATGCTCATATGTATGTATGTATGTATGTATGTATGTATGGTCACATGTATGTATGTATGCATGGTCATATGTATGTATGTATGTATGTATGTATGTATGTATGCATGGTCATATGTATGACCATATGTATGTATGTATGTGTGTATGTATGTATGGTCATATGAATGTATGCATGGTCATATGTATGTATGGTCATATGTATGTATGTATGTATGTATGTATGTATGTATGGTCATATGTATACATGTATTGTCATACGTATGTATGTAGGTATGTATGTATGTATGTATGTATGCATGGTCATATGTATGTATGTATGCTCATATGTATGTATGTATGTATGCTCATATGTATGTATGTATGCATGGTCACATGTATGTATGCATGTATGGTCATATGTATGTATGTATTTATTCATGTATGTATGTATGTATGTATGTATGGTCATATGTATGTATGTATGTTCATATGTATGTATGTATGCTCATATGTATGTATGCATGGTCATATGTATGTATGTATTCTCATATGTATGTATGTATGTATGTATGTATGTATGTATGTATGTACGTATGTATGCATGTATGCTCATATGTATGTATGTATGTATGTATGCATGGTCATATGTATGACCATATGTATGTATGTATGTGTATATGTATGTATGGTCATATGAATGTATTCATGCTCATATGTATGTATGGTCATATGTATGTATGTATGATAATAAGTATGTATGTATGTATGTATGTATGTATGTATGGTCATATGTATGTATGTATGCATGGTCATATGTATATATGGTAATGTATGTATGTATGTATGTATGGTCATATGTATGTATGTTTGTATGCATGGTCATATATTTGGCCATATGTATGAATGTATGCTCATATGTATGTATGCTCATTTCAGTCAGGAGAGACTAAGAGTAAAATAGAAATGGTTTATTGGCACATGCATGATATATGAAACATGAACAGTCTTTGGTGGTTAGACCCCAATGAGGTGAAACAATATGTACATATAAATGGGGGTGATGAAGCTGTAGTGAAGAGAACCCCCCCCGGGGTCTAGACACTGGTGGTGGTGGTGATGATGAGGTGCAAAGCAGAGACTGGTGAGGTGAAGTGGCTCTGGACTCCTGCTGTCTGGACCTGAAGGCTGGAGGAGAGGGCGTCAGGGAGGATCGAGGTGAACATCTTCTGCTACCTGGGTCCAGTGACTGGAGGAGAGAGGGGTGGAGGAGGGTCGCGCGATTGACTGAATGACAACTGATGGAGCAAAGACAGAGGCGATTTAAAGATTTGGCAGCAGCAAATTGACTGGCTATCGCGACCGTGGCAAAATCTGAATGGATGGTAAAGACGAAGGTGAACGCCCACAAACAGCTGATTAGAGGGAATAAGAGGAGAGAGACGGAGTAAAGGAAAGTTGTGAATGAAGGCAGCGTAATAGAAGGTCTTCCTGATTGAACTTACGCTGACCTACATATGTATGTACGTATGTATGTATGTATGCTCATATGTATGTATGCTCATATGTATGTATGTATGTATGCTCATATGTATGTATGTATGTATTTATGCTCATATGTATGTATGTATGTATGCTCATATGTATGTATGTATGTATGTATGTATGCATGTATGGTCATATGTATGTATGTATGTATGCTCATATGTATGTATGTATGTATGTATGTATGTGTATGTATGTATGTATGGTCATATGTATGTATGTATGTATGTATGTATGGTCATATCCCTCTATGGTACACATTATGATGCCAGTGAGGGAAATGTGTTTTTATGTCTCAAAATAGACTAAATAAACATAATCTGAAGAAGTTTTATTTTTAGTTTTATTTTTGGAAGTTTTTGGGGTTCGTTGCCTGTAGGTAACATTGTACCATAATGGTGCATAAGTGAAAAAGAACGTTCCTTTTCCAATTTGAACATTGTTTATTTCATAAACATATGCAAAAATATTCAATAACATCAAGAAGTCACAATTCATTTTAAATTTTAAATTAAAAAGAATTATGAAAAGAATTTATAAATATATGTATGTATGTATGTATGTATGGTAATATGTATGTATGTATGCTCATATGTATGTAGAAATTTTATTTTTATTTTTATTTTTGGAAGTTTTTGGGGTTCGTTGCCTGTAGGCAACATTGTACCATAATGGTGCATAAGTGAAAAAGAACGTTCCTTTTCCAATTTGAACATTGTTTATTTCATAAACATATGCAAAAATATTCAATAACATCAAGAAGTCACAATTCATTTTAAATTTTAAATTAAAAAGAATTATGAAAAGAATTTATATAAATATGTATGTATGTATGTATGTATGTATGTATGGTCATATATATGTATGTATGTATGTATGGTCATATGTATATATGTATGGTCATATGTATGTATGTATTCTCATATGTATGTATGCATGGTCATATGTATGTATGTATTCTCATGTGTATGTATGTATGTATGTATGTATGCATGTATGGTCATATGTATGTATGTAAATATGCTCATATGTATGTATGCTCATATGTATGTATGTATGTATGTATGGTCACATGTATGAATGTATGCATGCTAATATGTATGTATGTATGTATGCATGTATGCTCATATGTATGTATGTATGTATGTATGCATGGTCATATGTATGACCATATGTATGTATGTATGTGTGTATGTATGTATGGTCATATGAATGTATGCATGGTCATATGTATGTATGGTCATATGTATGTATGTATGTATGTATGTATGTATGGTCATATGTATGCATGTATGGTCATAAGTATGTATGTATGTATGTATGTATGTATGTATGTATGTATGGTCATATGTATGTATGCATGGTCATATGTATGTATGGTCATATGTATGTATGTAAGTACGTATGTATGCTCATATGTATGTATGTATGTATGCTCATATTTATGAATGTATGTATGCATGTATGGTCATATGTATGTATGTATGTATGTATGTATGTATGTATGTATGGTCATATCCCTCTATGGTACACATTATGATGCCAGTGACGGAAATGTGTTTTTATGTCTCAAAATAGACTAAATAAACATAATCTGAAGAAATTTTATTTTTATTTTTATTTTTATTTTTGGAAGTTTTTGGGGTTCGTTGCCTGTAGGCAACATTGTACCATAATAGTGCATAAGTGAAAAAGAACGTTCCTTTTCCAATTTGAACATTGTTTATTTCATAAACATATGCAAAAATATTCAATAACATTAAGAAGTCACAATTCATTTTAAATTTTAAATTAAAAAGAATTATAAAAAGAATTTATATATATATGTATGTATGTATATATGTATGTATGTATGTATGGTCATATGTATGTATGTATGTATGTATGTATGTATGGTTATATGTATGTATGTATGCTCATATGTATGTATGCACGGTCATATGTATGTATGTATGCTCATATGTATGTATGCATGGTCATATGTATGTATGTATTCTCATGTGTATGTATGTATGTATGTATGTATGTATGGTCATATGTATGTATGTATGTATGTATGTATGTATGGTCATATGTATGTATGTATACTCATACGTATGTATGCATGGTCATATGTATGTATGTATGCTCATATGTATGTATGCATGGTCATATGTATGTATGTATTCTCATATGTATGTATGTATGTATGTATGTATATATGCTCATATGTATGTATGCTCATATGTATGTATGTATGTATGTATGATCATATGTATGTATGTATGTATGGTCATATGTATGTATGTATATATGGTCATATGTATGTATGCTCATATGTATGTATGTATGTATGTATGTATGTATGTATGGTCACATGTATGAATATATGCATGCTCATATGTATGTATGTATGTATGTATGCATGTATGCTCGTATGTATGTATGTATGTATGTATGTATGTATGCATGGTCATATGTATGAACATATGTATGTATGTATGTATGTATGTATGTATGGTCATATGAATGTATGCATGGTCATATGTATGTATGGTCATATGTATGTATGTATGTATGTATGTATGTATGTATGTATGTATGGTCATATGTATGCATGTATGGTCATAAGTATGTATGTATGTATGTATGTATGTATGTATGTATGTATGTATGTATGGTCATATGTATGTATGCATGGTCATATGTATGTATGTATGTATGTATGTATGTATGTATGTATGTATGCTCATATGTATGTATGCATGGTCATATGTATGTATGTATTCTCATGTGTATGTATGTATGTAAGTATGGTCATATGTATGTATGTATATATGCTCATATGTATGTATGTATGTATGTATGTATGTATGTATGTATGTATGGTCACATGTATGAATGTATGCATGCTTATATGTATGTATGTATGAATGTATGTATGTATGTATGCATGTATGCTCATATGTATGTATGTATGTATGTATGCATGGTCATATGTATGACCATATGTATGTATGTATGCATGGTCATATGTATGACCATATGTATGTATGTATGTGTGTATGTATGTATGGTCATATGAATGTATGCATGGTCATATGTATGTATGGTCATATGTATGTATGTATGTATGTATGGTCATATGTATGCATGTATGGTCATAAGTATGTATGTATGTATGTATGTATGTATGTATGGTCATATGTATGTATGCATGGTCATATGTATGTATGTATGTATGTATGCTCATATGTATGTATGCATGGTCATATGTATGTATGTATTCTCATGTGTATGTATGTATGTATGTATGTATGGTCATATGTATGTATGTATATATGCTCATATGTATGTATGCTCATATGTATTTATGTATGTATGTATGGTCACATGTATGAATGTATGCATGCTCATATGTATGTATGTATGTATGCATGTATGCTCATATGTATGTATGAATGTATGTATGCATGGTCATATGTATGACCATATATATGTATGTATGTGTGTATGTATGTATGATCATATAAATGCATGCATGGTCATATGTATGTATGGTCATATGTATGTATGTATATATGTATGTATGTATGTATGTATGGTCATATGTATGCATGTATGGTCATAAGTATGTATGTATGTATGTATGTATGTATGTATGTATGTATTTATTTACGTATGTATGTATGGTCATATGTATGTATGCATGGTCATATGTATGTATGTATGTATGTATGTATGTATGTATGCATGTATGCTCATATGTATGTATGCATGGTCATATGTATGTATGTATTCTCATGTGTATGTATGTATGTATGTATGTATGTATGTATGTATGCTCATAAGGATATATGCTCATATGTATGTATGTATGTATGTATGTATGGTCACATGTATGAATGTATGCATGCTCATATGTATGTATGTATGTATGTATGTATGCATGTATGCTCATATGTATGTATGTATGTATGTATGTATGCATGGTCATATGTATGACCATATGTATGTATGTATGTGTGTATGTATGTATGGTCATATGAATGTATGCATAGTCATATGTATGTATGTATGTATGTATGTATGTATGTATGAATGAATGTATGCATGTATAGTCATAAGTATGTATGTATGTATGTATGTATGTATGTATGGTCATATGTATGTATGCATGGTCATATGTATGTATGGTCATATGTATGTATGTAAGTACGTATATATGCTCATATGTATGTATGTATGTATGTATGTATATATGTATGTATGTATGCTCATATGTATGTATGTATGTATGCATGTATGGTCATATGTATGTATGTATGTATGTATGTATGTATGTATGTATGGTCATATCCCTCTATGGTACACATTATGATGCCAGTGAGGGAAATGTGTTTTTATGTCTCAAAATAGACTAAATAAACATAATCTGAAGAAATTTTATTTTTATTTTTATTTTTGGAAGTTTTTGGGGTTCGTTGCCTGTAGGCAACATTGTACCATAATGGTGCATAAGTGAAAAAGAACGTTCCTTTTCCAATTTGAACATTGTTTATTTCATAAACATATGCAAAAATATTCAATAACATCAAGAAGTCACAATTCATTTTAAATTTTAAATTAAAAAGAAATATAAAAAGAATTTATATATATATGTATGTATGTATGTTTGTATGTACGTATGTATGTATGTATGTATGTATGTATGGTCATATGTATGTATGTATGTATGTATGTATGGTCATATGTATGTATGTATGCTCATATGTATGTATGCATGGTCATATGTATGTATGTATGCTCATGTGTATGTATGTATGTATGTATGTATGTATGTATGGTCATATGTATGTATGTATGTATGTATGTATGTATGTATGTATGGTCATATGTATGTATGTATACTCTTACGTATGTATGCATGGTCATATGTATGTATGTATGCTCATATGTATGTATGCATGGTCATATGTATGTATGTATTCTCATGTGTATGTATGTATGTATGTATGTATGGTCATATGTATGTATGTATGTATATATGGTCATATGTATGTATGCTCATATGTATGTATGTATGTATGTATGTATGTATGGTCACATGTATGAATGTATGCATGCTCATATGTATGTATGTATGTATGTATGTATGCATGTATGCTCGTATGTATGTATGTATGTATGTATGCATGGTCATATGTATGACCATATGTATGTATGTATGTGTGTATGTATGTATGATCATATGAATGCATGCATGCTCATATGTATGTATGGTCATATGTATGTATGTAGGTATGTATGTATGTATGTATGTATGGTCATATGTATGCATGTATGGTCATAATTATGTATGTATGTATGTATGTATGTATGTATGGTCATATGTATGTATGCATGGTCATATGTATGTATGGTCATATGTATGTATGCATGGTCATATGTATGTATGTATGTATGTATGCTCATATGTTTGTATGCATGGTCATATGTATGTATGTATTCTCATGTGTATGTATGTATGTATGTATGTATGTATGCTCATATGTATGTATGTATGGTCACATGTATGAATGTATGCATGGTCATATGTATGTATGTATGTATGCATGTATGCTCATATGTATGTATGTATGTATGTATGTATGTATGTATGTATGCATGGTCATATGTATGACCATATGTATGTATGTATGTGTGTATGTATGTATGGTCATATGAATGTATGCATGGTCATATGTATGTATGTATGTATGTATGTATGTATGAATGTATGTATGCATGTATGGTCATAAGTATGTATGTATGTATGTATGTATGTATGTATGGTCATATGTATGTATGCATGGTCATATGTATGTATGGTCATATGTATGTATGTAAGTACGTATGTATGCTCATATGTATGTATGTATGTATGTATGTATGTATGTATATATGTATGTATGTATGCTCATATGTATGTATGTATGTATGCATGTATGGTCATATGTATCAATGTATGGTTATATGTATGTATGCATGGTCATATGTATGTATGGTCATATGTATGTATGTAAGTACGTATGTATGCTCATATGTATGTATGTATGTATTTATGTATATATGTATGTATGTATGCTCATATTTATGTATGTATGCATGCATGTATGGTCATATGTATGTATGTATGTATGGTCATATCCCTCTATGGTACACATTATGATGCCAGTGAGGGAAATGTGTTTTTATGTCTCAAAATAGACTAAATAAACATAATCTGAAGAAATTTTATTTTTATTTTTATTTTTATTTTTGGAAGTTTTTGGGTTTCGTTGCCTGTAGGCAACATTGTACCATAATGGTGCATAAGTGAAAAAGAACGTTCCTTTTCCAATTTGAACATTGTTTATTTCATAAACATATGCAAAAATATTCAATAACATCAAGAAGTCACAATTCATTTTAAATTTTAAATTAAAAAGAATTATGAAAAGAATTTATATAAATATGTATGTATGTATGTATGTATGTATGTATGTATGTATGGTCATATATATGTATGTATGTATGTATGGTCATATGTATATATGTATGGTCATATGTATGTATGTATTCTCATATGTATGTATGCATGGTCATATGTATGTATGTATTCTCATGTGTATGTATGTATGTATGTATGTATGTATGTATGGTCATATGTATGTATGTAAATATGCTCATATGTATGTATGCTCATATGTATGTATGTATGTATGTATGTATGGTCACATGTATGAATGTATGCATGCTAATATGTATGTATGTATGTATGCATGTATGCTCATATGTATGTATGTATGTATGTATGCATGGTCATATGTATGACCATATGTATGTATGTATGTGTGTATGTATGTATGGTCATATGAATGTATGCATGGTCATATGTATGTATGGTCATATGTATGTATGTATGTATGTATGTATGTATGGTCATATGTATGCATGTATGGTCATAAGTATGTATGTATGTATGTATGTATGTATGTATGTATGTATGTATGGTCATATGTATGTATGCATGGTCATATGTATGTATGGTCATATGTATGTATGTAAGTACGTATGTATGCTCATATGTACTGTATGTATGTATGTATATATGTATGTATGTATGCTCATATTTATGAATGTATGTATGCATGTATGGTCATATGTATGTATGTATGTATGTATGTATGTATGTATGTATGTATGGTCATATCCCTCTATGGTACACATTATGATGCCAGTGACGGAAATGTGTTTTTATGTCTCAAAATAGACTAAATAAACATAATCTGAAGAAATTTTATTTTTATTTTTATTTTTATTTTTGGAAGTTTTTGGGGTTCGTTGCCTGTAGGCAACATTGTACCATAATGGTGCATAAGTGAAAAAGAACGTTCCTTTTCCAATTTGAACATTGTTTATTTCATAAACATATGCAAAAATATTCAATAACATCAAGAAGTCACAATTCATTTTAAATTTTAAATTAAAAAGAATTATAAAAAGAATTTATATATATATGTATGTATGCTCATATGTATGTATGCATGGTCATATGTATGTATGTATGCTCATATGTATGTATGCATGGTCATATGTATGTATGTATTCTCATGTGTATGTATGTATGTATGTATGTATGGTCATATGTATGTATGTATGTATGTATGTATGTATGGTCATATGTATGTATGTATACTCATACGTATGTATACATGGTCATATGTATGTATGTATGCTCATATGTATGTATGCATGGTCATATGTATGTATGTATTCTCATATGTATGTATGTATGAATGTATGTATATATGCTCATATGTATGTATGTTCATATGTATGTACGTATGTATGTATGGTCATATGTATGTATGTATGTATGGTCATATGTATGTATGTATATATGGTCATATGTATGTATGGTCATATGTATGTATGTATGTATGTATGTATGTATGTATGTATGTATGGTCACATGTATGAATGTATGCATGCTCATATGTATTTTTGTATGTATGTATGCATGTATGCTCGTATGTATGTATGTATGTATGTATGTATGTATGCATGGTCATATGTATGAACATATGTATGTATGTATGTCTGTATGTATGTATGGTCATATGAATGTATGCATGGTCATATGTATGTATGGTCATATGTATGTATGTATGTATGTATGTATGGTCATATGTATGCATGTATGGTCATATGTATGTATGCATGGTCATATGTATGTATGTATGTATGTATGTATGTATGTATGTATGTATGTATGCTCATATGTATGTATGCATGGTCATATGTATGTATGTATTCTCATGTGTATGTATGTATGTAAGTATGGTCATATGTATGTATGTATATATGCTCATATGTATGTATGCTCATATGTATGTATGTATGTATGTATGTATGTATGTATGTATGTATGGTCACATGTATGAATGTATGCATGCTTATATGTATGTATGTATGAATGTATGTATGTATGTATGCATGTATGCTCATATGTATGTATGTATGTATGTATGTATGTATGTATGCATGGTCATATGTATGACCATATGTATGTATGTATGCATGGTCATATGTATGACCATATGTATGTATGTATGTGTGTATGTATGTATGGTCATATGAATGTATGCATGGTCATATGTATGTATGGTCATATGTATGTATGTATGTATGTATGGTCATATGTATGCATGTATGGTCATAAGTATGTATGTATGTATGTATGTATGTATGTATGTATGTATGGTCATATGTATGTATGCATGGTCATATGTATGTATGTATGTATGTATGTATGTATGTATGTATGTATGCTCATATGTATGTATGCATGGTCATATGTATGTATGTATTCTCATGTGTATGTATGTATGTATATATGTATGGTCATATGTATGTATGTATATATGCTCATATGTATGTATGCTCATATGTATTTATGTATGTATGTATGGTCACATGTATGAATGTATGCATGCTCATATGTATGTATGTATGTATGCATGTATGCTCATATGTATGTATGTATGTATGTATGCATGGTCATATGTATGACCATATGTATGTATGTATGTGTGTATGTATGTATGATCATATAAATGCATGCATGGTCATATGTATGTATGGTCATATGTATGTATGTATATATGTATGTATGTATGTATGTATGGTCATATGTATGCATGTATGGTCATAAGTATGTATGTATGTATGTATGTATGTATGTATGTATGTATGTATTTATGTACGTATGTATGTATGGTCATATGTATGTATGCATGGTCATATGTATGTATGTATGTATGTATGTATGTATGTATGTATGTATGTATGCTCATATGTATGTATGCATGGTCATATGTATGTATGTATTCTCATGTGTATGTATGTATGTATGTATGTATGTATGTATGCATGCTCATATGGATGTATGCTCATATGTATGTATGTATGTATGTATGTATGTATGGTCACATGTATGAATGTATGCATGCTCATATGTATGTATGTATGTATGTATGTATGCATGTATGCTCATATGTATGTATGTATGTATGTATGTATGTATGTATGCATGGTCATATGTATGACCATATGTATGTATGTATGTGTGTATGTATGTATGGTCATATGAATGTATGCATGGTCATATGTATGTATGTATGTATGTATGTATGTATGTATGTATGTATGAATGAATGTATGCATGTATGGTCATAAGTATGTATGTATGTATGTATGTATGTATGTATGGTCATATGTATGTATGGTCATATGTATGTATGTCAGTACGTATGTATGCTCATATGTATGTATGTATGTATGTATGTATATATGTATGTATGTATGCTCATATGTATGTATGTATGTATGCATGTATGGTCATATGTATGTATGTATGTATGTATGTATGTATGTATGTATGTATGGTCATATCCCTCTATGGTACACATTATGATGCCAGTGAGGGAAATGTGTTTTTATGTCTCAAAATAGACTAAATAAACATAATCTGAAGAAATTTTATTTTTATTTTTATTTTTGGAAGTTTTTGGGGTTCGTTGCCTGTAGGCAACATTGTACCATAATGGTGCATAAGTGAAAAAGAACGTTCCTTTTCCAATTTGAACATTGTTTATTTCATAAACATATGCAAAAATATTCAATAACATCAAGAAGTCACAATTCATTTTAAATTTTAAATTAAAAAGAAATATAAAAAGAATTTATATATATATGTATGTATGTATGTATGTATGTTTGTATGTACGTATGTATGTATGTATGTATGTATGGTCATATGTATGTATGTATGTATGTATGCTCATATGTATGTATGCATGGTCATATGTATGTATGTATGCTCATGTGTATGTATGTATGTATGTATGTATGTATGTATGTATGTATGGTCATATGTATGTATGTATGTATGTATGTATGTATGGTCATATGTATGTATGTATACTCATACGTATGTATGCATGGTCATATGTATGTATGTATGCTCATATGTATGTATGCATGGTCATATGTATGTATGTATTCTCATGTGTATGTATGTATGTATGTATGTATGGTCATATGTATGTATGTATATATGGTCATATGTATGTATGCTCATATGTATGTATGTATGTATGTATGTATGCATGTATGCTCGTATGTATGTATGTATGTATATATGCATGGTCATATGTATGACCATATGTATGTATGTATGTGTGTATGTATGTATGATCATATGAATGCATGCATGCTCATATGTATGTATGGTCATATGTATGTATGTAGGTATGTATGTATGTATGTATGGTCATATGTATGCATGTATGGTTATAAGTATGTATGTATGTATGTATGTATGTATGGTCATATGTATGTATGCATGGTCATATGTATGTATGGTCATATGTATGTATGCATGGTCATATGTATGTATGTATGTATGTATGCTCATATGTATGTATGCATGGTCATATGTATGTATGTATTCTCATGTGTATGTATGTATGTATGTATGTATGTATGTATGCTCATATGTATGTATGTATGGTCACATGTATGAATGTATGCATGCTCATATGTATGTATGTATGTATGTATGCATGTATGCTCATATGTATGTATGTATGTATGTATGTATGTATGTATGCATGGTCATATGTATGACCATATGTATGTATGTATGTGTGTATGTATGTATGGTCATATGAATGTATGCATGGTCATATGTATGTATGTATGTATGTATGTATGTATGAATGTATGTATGCATGTATGGTCATAAGTATGTATGTATGTATGTATGTATGTATGTATGTATGTATGGTCATATGTATGTATGCATGGTCATATGTATGTATGGTCATATGTATGTATGTAAGTACGTATGTATGCTCATATGTATGTATGTATGTATGTATGTATGTATGTATATATGTATGTATGTATGCTCATATGTATGTATGTATGTATGCATGTATGGTCATATGTATCAATGTATGGTCATATGTATGTATGCATGGTCATATGTATGTATGGTCATATGTATGTATGTAAGTACGTATGTATGCTCATATGTATGTATGTATGTATTTATGTATATATGTATGTATGTATGCTCATATTTATGTATGTATGTATGCATGTATGGTCATATGTATGTATGTATGTATGGTCATATCCCTCTATGGTACACATTATGATGCCAGTGAGGGAAATGTGTTTTTATGTCTCAAAATAGACTAAATAAACATAATCTGAAGAAATTTTATTTTTATTTTTGGAAGTTTTTGGGTTTCGTTGCCTGTAGGCAACATTGTACCATAATGGTGCATAAGTGAAAAAGAACGTTCCTTTTCCAATTTGAACATTGTTTATTTCATAAACATATGCAAAAACATTCAATAACATCAAGAAGTCACAATTTATTTTAAATTTTAAATTAAAAAGAATTATAAAAATAATTTATATATATATGTATGTATGTATGTATGTATGTATGGTCATATGTATGTATGTATGTATGTATGTATGTATGTATGTATGGTCATATGTATGTATGTATGGTCATATGTATGTATGCATGGTCATATGTATGTATGTATGCTCATATGTATGTATGCATGGTCATATGTATGTATGTATTCTCATATGTGTGTATGTATGTATGTATGTATGTATGTATGGTCATATGTATGTATGAATATATGCTCATATGTATGTATGCTCATATGTATGTATGTATGTATGTATGGTCACATGTATGTATGTATGCATGGTCATATGTATGTATGTATGTATGCGTGTATGCTCATATGTATGTATGTATGTATGTATGCAGGGTCATATGTATGACCATATGTATGTATGTGTGTATGTATGTATGGTCATATGAATGTATGAATGGTCATATGTATGTATGGTCATATGTATGTATGTATGTATGTCTGTATGGTCATATGTATGCATGTATGGTCATAAGTATGTATGTATGTATGTATGTATGTATGTATGGTCATATGTATGTATGTATGTATGTATGTATGCATGGTCATATGTATGTATGGTCATATGTATGTATGTATGTATGTATGCTCATATGTATGTATGCCCATATGTATGTACGTATGTATGTATGCTCATATGTATGTATGTATGTATGTATGTATGTATGCTCATATGTATGTATGTATGTATGCTCATATGTATTTATGTATGCATGTATGTATGTATGCATGTATGGTCATATGTATGTATGTATGTATGCTCATATGTATGTATGTATGTATGTGTATGTATGGTCACATCCCTCTATGGTACATATATGATGCCAGTGAGGGAAATGTGTTTTTATGTCTCAAAATAGACTAAATAAACATAATCTGAAGAAATTTTATTTTTATTTTTATTTTTGGAAGTTTTTGGGGTTCGTTGCCTGTAGGCAACATTGTACCATGATGGTGCATAAGTGAAAAAGAACGTTCCTTTTCCAATTTGAACATTGTTTATTTCATAAACATATGCAAAAATATTCAATAACATCAAGAAGTCACAATTCATTTTAAATTTTAAATTAAAAAGAATTTTAAAAAGAATTTTAAAAAGTTTCTTGGCTAAATGTTGCCTGTAGGCAAGGAACTCCATGAAGCAGTTTTTTTCAGGAGTGAAGCACAGGCAGGTGACACATTTTGTGCACTGTGATTTCACTCTACCCTTACATCCAGGGTATCTGCATCTGCCCTTTTTCTCCACCCAAATAGGCCAGTGGTCAGTGTTGTGTTTGCTATAGTGATTCCATAATGGTTCACTGTTGCAGGCAACATTGCAACTTTCCATGATGGCACGTTGTTGCCTCAGGGCAACAGCTGCATTTTAACAAGTATCCACTATTAAATTAGTAAATAAGTTGCATGAAACTATCAAAACAAAGTTTACTCACCTATTAGTGTGAAGACATTTTTTTCCAGGTGGAAAAGGGACAAAAAATAACTTTTTGAGAGTCTTTTTTTTGCAGCAAGATAGCAGAGCTGTCTCCTTAGAAAAAGCCCGCCAAGAAGGGTTTCAAAATCGCTTCCTGGAGGTCATGTGACAAATTAAAGCATTGTTAATGGTTCCCTATGGTTTTACCTCTTTTTTAAAGTATCGCATCATTTAAAGGGATGCATTGTGGAGATGTGACAGGGCAAAAATGGGTTTGTTGCCTGAGGGCAACATGGTACCATAGAGGGTTAAAGTAAAAGCAGGATTTTTACTGCTGTGGTTGGTTGAGGTAGAGCTGATTTAAAAATATATATATATTTTTAAAGGACTCCAACTAATTATTATTTTAATTCTGAATTAGTCTACTAAAAATGCAGACAATAATAAGAAATGCCATCACAATTTAAGCAATTAAGCATTTCATTAGTTAATAACTTAAAAAACAGCCATTGACAAATTAATCTATAAACAAATATACTACATGAAAATGTTATTCATTATTTGAATAGGCAGTAATAAGAGGAACTACAAAAGAAACATCAATAAACAGTGCAAATTAAAAAGGGATTTACAAAAACAACAGGACATATGTGAGTATGCCTGTCATGATGAATAATTGAACTAAAGCTATCAGATGAATTGTAGTGACATAAAAGGAGAAAGTGGCATGAAAAGTTAATACTCAAGTAAAGTACAGGCAGCCTAATTCAAATTAGTACTGAAGTCGAGTATCTGAGTCAATGTACTTCACATGTGCACGCTGACAATTTACTCTACAGTAGTACAGACACCCTGAAGCCTCTTTTTCTAACTCTGCCAACAAAAAAACATAAAAATATGTCATTCCTTGTGTGGAATTCGGTGCAGAAATCTTTTCTTACTTGCTGGCGGCAGCAGGTGGACAAAAACAGAAGAAGTCTGCGTTTTGGTGACTGACAGAGACATGAATAATAGATGGTCTGTAACAGGACACGAGGAGGAGACATGGAGCAGTCCAACTCTGTCAGCCTCTGTCTCTGAGCTCCTGTAAAAACTCTGAAAGGCTGGTCTGTGTTTGAGAAGTGTCAGGCAGAGAACCGGCCTCCATCACGTCTCCCCAAACTCAGCCCAGAACTTCTCCTAATCCAGTTCCACCCACTGTTCCACTAATGAAGGTGCAGTATCCTGTTAAAAGTCTTTCAGTCTGTGTCAGTGGTTTTCCTGTGACCATCGTCATCAACTTTATTTAGTTATAATCATGGCACTTTTAAGACTTCAGCATCGGATTAAATGTTGAGCTTAACATTTCTTTCAACCAAAAATTTATCTTTGTCTGATGATGAAGACTCCAACATACAGTCAAAAGGTCCAGAACCTGTAAGCAAGTGGAACGTGAGTGGAAATTGTTTGGGCGAAAGAAAAAAAACTATAATACTTACATTCCTTACAAGTGTAAGTAAAATTATGATAACTTCATTAACTAAAATTTGCTGGTCTTTAAGGGCCGAAACTAAATATATAAATACATAAATAATTATATAATTAAATGCTAAAATGAACAAATAAATAAATATATGATTATTTGTATAACTGCATAAAACTACTAAATAATTACAAAGTTTAATGCTTAATTGTCACCATGAATAAATAAATAAATCACAAATTAAACAAGACATTAAATATGTAAATGTTGACCTTATTTGTGTATTTATTAATTTATATATTTACACATTTGTCTGTTTATTTGTATATTAATTGATTTATTTCCGTATTCATTTATTAACATTTATCAACTTCAGATTTGATTTATGTAAACATACTTTTGTTTATCCATAGTGTAACTTACTGCAGCAAAATAAATAAATGTGTAAACTTTTAGATAAAGTTATAAACAGTGAATACATGAATTAGTAAATAAATTAATACATAAATGAATAAATATACAAATGTGTAGCTATGTAAACTGTAATACACAAATGTAACATTTATATATTTAATGATTAATTTGTGATTAATCTATGGTGACAATCAAGCATTAAAAATATTTCTTTTATTTAATTCGTATTATTAATAATTATATGATTATGTATTTATCCATTTATTTCAGCATTTTTAACTTATTTAAGCTTTTCGTTCTATAATTATTTATGTATCTGTATATTTATACTTATACTTTATTCACTCTTCACTTGTGTAAATTCAGAGACCTGTGGAGAAAATAAAAACCAAGACATCCACCCTGTGCAACTTCAATCTTTTTTTCCTTTTAATTTAAAACAAAATTTAATCTTTTACATATTTTGTTTTAAATGTACAATCAAACGATCAATGTAATCATACATAAAATTCTTCATAATAATGCACAACTCTATCGACACTATCCATAAATTAAAAAAAAAAGAAAAAAGAAATAGGGAGAAAACATCGAGATCAGTATGAAATACAATGTTAGGCAACACTACTGGTTAACAAAGACAATGTCCTGCTGTCTGTCCACCTGCAGCAGGACAGTCACTGCAACAGAAACAAGTACACAGGATGAACCCGACCTTCCTCGCACACACGCACACACGCACACACACACACACACACACACACACACACACACACACACACACTTACTGCCACCACTCCACAGGTAAGGTGCTACTGTTTGTCCTGCTTCACCATCTTGTCCCTTCATCGATCACACTTAAAACAATTAACACGCTGTGATCCTCTAAAGACACAGAGGAGAGATTACTGGAAGTAGCAGGTGTTTATCTTTTTTTGAATTTTGGAGTAAAATCTTGGCGTGAAAAGCCTAAAAACCTTATCAGGCACTTGGCAGATGTGGCAAGACTCGAACTCTGTTGTTCTGAGAGTCGTGAGATGATTGAATGTGACAGAAGAATTAAAAAAACAAAAACAGTTCCATTATTCAAAATTAACAAATTTTGTTTATTCTCGAGTTCCCCAAGATTAAGGTCCAATTACTAGCTAATTCCTGGACTTTTGACCACATTAAATGGTTTTCATCAGCAGAGTTTGTGCAATAGTCATCAAACTGCTGATGTTTATATCAGCGCACTCTACGTCCATGTTGACTTGTGCTGCAGTTAGTTAAGTTATTTCATCAATCGGTCTGATCTGTGCAGATGACAGTTATTCAAAACTTTAGTAGTGAAATGATAATATAAGAATAATTTGTCATTTATAAAGCAAAAAAAAAAAGAAGACCCAAATCTCTGCTGGTTTCTATGGAAACCAAGAACAGCAAATATTTTTATTAATGCCGTTGGCATAATCTTGTGATAATGGGTTGATTATTTCGTTATCTTGAGATAACAGCATTAAAAATATACTTCTGTAAGTTCCAGCTTCTAAAATGCAAGGATTTATGTCTTTGGACAGTTTTTTTTTTTTTTTTGTATTTGCATTTCAAAATCTTAAAGTCAATTAATCGATTAATTGATAACTATTAAATTATCACCAAGTATATAGTTAATAGATTTATTATTCTGAGTCTTTTTTTAATAAGAAACACTAATTTCAGTGATTTCAGCTTCTCAAATGTGAATATTTTGTTACTTACTGAATATCTTTGGGTTATGGACAAAACAAAACATTTGACGACACAATCAGCTCATGCTTTGAGAAACGATGGTCAACATTTTTCACCATTTTCTGAACCAAACAACTAATTAATTGACAAAATAATCAACAGATTAATTGATAATGAAAATACTTGTTGGTTGCAGGTTAAATCAAACACTATCAAGTGTCGGGAAAAACTATTTAATCAAAGTGTGATGGGGACAACGTGCCAGATCAATAAAACATTTTTTTTTTTTTTTACATCTTGAAATCAGTCTGTTTCTTAGTTTTTGCACTGGTGGAAAATTAGTTTTTTGTTTGGGAAGTTAGGTTGAAGCTTCCAAAGACAGATGGAGTGTTTAACAGTATCTCAAAATGACTGGCCTGCCTTTCCTCTGATAAATTATATGAGACAAACAGACGTCACTTCCCAAAGACACGGACAGATTTCAGAAAAAGAAAACAAGAATCAACGCCATCCTTCTCCAACTTTTACCGATCACTTAAAACAGTGCAAATTTCCAGTTTTGTTTTGCTTCAAGCTGTAAAAAGTTAACTGATTATAGCGAGATCAATAATCTAAAAGTAGTAGTAAGAGTAATAGTGTGACAAGAAAAAGGAAATTTGTTACTTTTTAATTTATTTTTGCTGTAACAGAGAAGACAGAAGAAGTCAACCTGGACACTTAATCCTTTTATTCTTTCTTCTTCTTTCTTTACGTACACACTCGACCTGCCTTCACACTGAACGAATGAATTGACGGGAGTGACACACACACACACACACACACATTGTCTTAGGTCACTTTTGGGAACGTTACATAGACTTACTTTCATTAATTTCATTTCATAAGCACTACTTGCCTAATCCTAACCCTGCTGTCAATCACTGACCCGAAAATCTTTTTCCCAATTAAGGACATGGCTTTTGTTTCCCCCAGCTGAGTGAGCTTGGTACCCGGTGGAACGTCAACTTTCTGCTTTCCTGTTTCCTGTACTTAGATATGCAATACGCTAGGCTTGTCTATGTTGTTATGGTCACATCATAAGTTAGTTAATGTTAGCAAAACACTTGCTAACTCGCAAGTCAATCGACAATCAGTCATTAGGTACCTAGTTACATCTGATAGCGAATAACAGCAAAACACTAGATAAGTAGTCACATCTTAAGTTACTTAATGTTAGCAAAAGACTAGCTATCTATCTAGCTAAAGATCGGTCTAAGATTAGCAAGCTAGTCAGATAATGTTTTGTTAGCATTAGTTAAGATGTGAACATATGCCTCTTCTACGGGTCCCATAGCTACATACTTTATCCATCTTTAAAATTTGTTTTTCTTTTTAAATATAGATAATCCTAGCACCTCGCATATTTTACTACAGGAAACAGGAAAGGAGGAACTTAACTGGATGCCAAACTTGTTCAACTGTTACTGGAGCACAGAGCAAAAAGGGGGCGGGACTTTGGAAGGGTCAACAAGCTGTCTCCAGTTAACTGGACTTCAGTGTGAAATTTGTCCCCCAAAGTAGGCTAAGTCTCTCTCTCTCTCTCTCTCTCTCTCACTCTCTCTCTCTCACACTCTCACACACACACACACACACACACACACACACACACACACACACACACACACACACGCACAAAGCTCAAGCTGGCTCAGAAATGAAAACACACACTCACAAAAAGTCTGTTTCACTTTTTTCCTTCTGAAAGGGAACATTTTTTGTTCTTGAAATACAGAACCCATCTATGTCTCTCTAGCTCCCTCTCTCTCTCACTCACACACACACACACACACACACACACACACACACACACACACACACACTCACTTGTTATCTCTTTCAGACCAGCGTGCACCCAGGTGAGCAGACGAGTGCCATGCGATCATGAGCTGCTGCCACATTTGTCGGCGGTGAGGAGCAGGTGCACGTCCTCTCAGTTCCCATGGTAACCTGGCTGGAATGTAGTGACGCTAGGAACAGACACACACACACACACACTCATGTTGTCACGCACACAGTTAATTCACAGGGTAAACAATGTATTTCTGTGGAGGACGGACAGGTCTGGCGGTGTGTGTGCAGGGCAGGGCGGGGGGGGGTGAGGAAACAGAAGCCTGGAGGGTTCGAGGTCCCTCATCGCGTCCCTCATCTGCGGTTCATTCTGACCTTTGACCCCTGCCAGGCGACGACGAGCACGACCTCAGCGGCGACAGGACACAGGTGAGGCACATGAAGGGTGCAAACGGGTGTTTCTTTACAGCTTAGGGAGTCTTCTGTGTGTGTGGAGAGAGCATGCATGTTTTTGAGGTGTCTGCAAGTGCAAAAGTGTGTTGTGATTTTGTGTGTGTGTGTGTAAAAAGTGCATTCCTCATGTGTGTGCCTTCGACCCTGTGACCTCCTCGTGTCCTCAGCAGTCAGAATGATAATAACAAGTCTTTTTTTATCAAGTCTTTTCCCTCTTGTGGCCGGTAGAAGTCTCTGGAGGCCACAGGTTCAGGGTCTACAAAGCTCAAAACTAAAAACAGAACAAAAAACAAAAACGAGAGTCCGAATGTCAAAGATTGGAGCCGTCCAGGAGGTGCACCTCCTCCTCCTCCTCGCTGTCGTGTCCCCCTCCCCCCCGGCTGTCCTGGAAGGAGCGGATCAGTTGAACATGATGGACTCGGGATCTTGGTTTGCCATTTGAGCCATGTGACGGAGGATATCTTTTTTTGTGATAATACCAAGAAGCCGCCTGCAGAGGGAGACAAAGGACAGGGAGGACGGGGAGAGAAGAAGAAGTTTAGAAGACTGTGGCAGTGCTGGTGGTTTGCAGCTGGAGAGAAGGAGAGAAAATGTTTTTGTTGGCGGATTTTTGAAATCGTCAATCAAAGAGAAGTATATGATTTAGAGGGGGACTGGTACTTTTCAACCTGGACCCTTTTTTCAGAGTTTTTGTGTCTAAGCGACAAAATAAATCCACAAAAAGTGACTGTTTTTCCCACTGACAGGCTCAGATTATTTTAGGAGTCTGACAACATTATGGTCACTACAGTGAGAGACCAGCTGTTTTATTGCTCTCACCAGACTCCCTTTGAAAACTGATTTTTAAAACGGTTTCTGCAGTTAAGTAAAGTTAAATAAGACCATCATGGATGCAATTTAAGACCCATTTCATATCTTTACTGTCAAAAAAAGGTATGAAAAATATGAAGGAAATTACTTGCAAAGAAATTATTTTTTACAAAAACATGAAAACAGGGTCCTGGTTGAAAAATACAGAAGTTACTCTTTAAATAGAGTTTTGGATTATTTGACATGTATCGTAGAATTAATTTCTGAACACTGATTGGTGAGCCAACAAAAACGCGAGTCCCTGAGGAAGCAAAAGTCAGCAGGAGGACTGGAAGGAGGTGAGTAACCAGAGGAAAAAACGAGGCGAAAGCAGGTGTGAAACAGCACCTCCACCACCAGAGGGCAGGGCGTTATTTCACACGCTGCCTCAGCCGATTAATCTGTCCATAAAGCTGGTGAGAAGGGTAAAACTGGACCCTACAAGGAGACAGGCAGTCATCAACAGGACGTGGAGAAAAGTTAGAACCTCTGAGAAGGAGAGGAGGGGACGTCTTTGTCACAGGAGTCAGAATTTTTTTTTTTTTTTAAGATGACGGATTTTGATGTATGTTTCTAGGATGTCTCACTTTGAATTATATTTAATGGAAACTTATCAGAGCTTTTTTGTGCATCTGATCAAACAGCTTCCAGACGTGAAATGAAACCAACAAAGTAGCTCTGCAACTACAAACTGGCTCTGAGGTACAACAGGGAACATAAACAACACTTTTTGTATATTTCTATGCATTCTGTTCGAAATTAATTCCAAAAATCAAACTTCTAGCTGTCTCCTGTATATTTGTCTTTGATTGCTTTTCTTTTAACTCCTCATTTAAATGTCTAAATTGTGCTGTATAAATAAAGTTGCCTTTAATGAGAAAACACAAACGTGCTGGTGCTGTGTCACTCAGTTTGAGTCTACAGACTTTTAATATAAATATACATGACAACATGTATATTAGGGGCAGACATAAGGAAAAAAATGAGGAAGATTGTCTGTTGCATTAGTTTGAAACTCATGACAGACCAATAAATCCTTCTGATTGTGACCTGATGATACTATGCCGTATCGTTGCTGTATTTTTTTCCTCCACCTATACTAAACCCACTGACCATAAATGTCAGTGAATCAGTAGAGACCGCTGTGATGTAAAAGTCATTTCCACAGAGACTCGTGTGACGGAGCTGCCTCCTCCTCTTCTTTACTATAAAAATACATTTACCTGACCGACCCAGCTAACAAGCCTGGGTCTGAGTTTGCAACATGTGTCTAAATATTCAGTTAGTCAAGATTATTCCTGCTGATTCAAGAGCACGTTTCAGACTGAGGTGGTTGTAAAAATGGCTCTGATTTGTCTGCTTTAAACACTAGGAATGACCACAAAAGGGTGACACTTGTGCTCTTGAATCCAGCTGTGAATGCAGTCTGAGGTCAAGTGAAGAGAAGCGTGTGAAGCCAAAATATCTGAGGAGGAGAAGCTGTTCGTGTGCTACAGAGCTGGGGCATAGCAGAGCTGGGTCCAAAAAGCTCAGGTGGCAGTTTTGTTTGTGTTTATTAAGATGTCCAGCTTCATCTGAACCCTGGAAAAAGGTGAATAAAGTTTGACCAAACAAACATTTGAACCCAGGTCTGAGCGAGAGGAGCTGAGATGACCTTTTGGGGGCGGAGTCAGAGCTACGAACACTGAGCAGCAGGAGGCATGAAACACTGGTGAAGAGTCACACAGATCAGACCTGCGGCTCCCAACAGCTGCAGAGATCTACGACTGCTCGTGTTCATCTTAAAACCGGAAAAATAAACAAAAGCAGTCGTACGGTGCTGAGCTACCAGGTACAGATCAGAGTGTGTATGAAGGGTGAGAGGGTGAAGGTAATGTTCTCTGTTAGCCAGCAGTGTCCGGTGCAGTTTTTAGTCCAGGTGTTGACCGGAAAGAAACATTCTTCTACAGGTCACAAAAAGAATGACTGAGAAAAGAGGCGTACATGTCTGGATTCAGTATATTTTTACTTGAGAGAACGACAGTGCTTGTATTGGCCTTTTGAGTGTGGAACCTAAGTTAAGAATGTTATATGAAGATACATATAGTTCCTTTATGAAATTGGTTTTAGATCAGTGGTTGAAAATATTAAAGAAGAAAAATAAATGATTTATGCATTATTTGCTTGCAGATTTCACCAGGCTTTTAAAGTCTTTACCTTATTGTTTATGTTAAAGGAAGATACTAGTGTCAGGTGATGTCTATTTAATTGTATATTGCTTTGCTCAATGAGTGAAACTTTTTCCACACTCTTTTGCTAATAAAACAAAAACACACTTCAGTTTTTTTCTTTCTTTTTTAAGAAAATGGATATGTTTCAGTGTCTTGTGAGGAGGACAGGACACTGCTGGCTAAGAGGAAACATTGGCAGGTTAAATCACGGGATTAGTTGAATTACTTCATCAAGGTCATTTATTTTATCAACACATGTTAACTGGCTCGGTGACTACAGCACTACTAGCACCAATCAACACAACAACGTCACTCCACCACAGCATTCACTACAGCTACAGGACGGGGGAGGTGTGGGGATGAATCATATCACTAGAGATCTTCTCCCTCCCGTCTAACTAACAAACACCACCCTCAATAACAACAATATATTAAAACAACGGTAGTCCGCTTTCCCAAGGCGGCTAGCTACTCGCCAAGTGGTTGTTAAGGCGACGAGTCAGATGTCGTCAATCTGCAGAGACACCGGTGCGGTCAAGTGGGGAGGGGGTTTAAAAAAAACAAAAAAAAAAACAAAAAAAGAAGAAAAAGCAGTCGTTAATGACGGTAGATAACTGAGGGTGGGTGAACTCTCACGAGGAAATGAGTGACTACTGTTGTGAGAGGAAGATGGGAAACACACGACAGGCATCATGGTTACATGACTGCACACAGGCTGAGAAACTACCTGATTGATTATTATCAGGAGGAGATAATCAGAATTACACCAGAACTATGCAGATATAAAGTGTATGAGAGGACCAGATGCAGTTTGATGAACATCTTATTAAGGTGCTAGCATGATGCAGCTGACACGACACTGAGCAGAGCTACAGGAGCTACAGACGTACTTTAATCTACTGGAATCTACTGAACCCTTTTCAGACATGGAAACTGTAACACCGCCGGCTTCATCTGTCTGTTAAATTTACGACTCTTTGATACAGATTATAGGATCAAATCAGGGTTAAATGAGGTTTTGCATTGCACCTATTTTTGTTAATATCTAAGTAAAGGTTAAAAATTAAAATCCCTCCACGTCAGTTGGATGTTTGAGCACATCTGTGCAGAGCAGAGTTATAGTTTTGTATTTTTCATGTTTTAAATTTTTAATTCAATTTGTTTTCAAAAGTCAGTCAGTTTAGTTTCAGTTAGTTTCTGGAGTGGATTTGCTTGTTTCAGTTTAGTTTTTATTAGTTTCTAGAACAGCAATAATTAATTGATTATTAATCAACAATTAAAACAACTGCCAACTAATCCTCTGATTACAGCTGAATGTGAATATTTTCTGTTTTCTTTACTCCACTCTGACAGTCAACTGAATATCTTTGGGTTGTAAACAAAACAAAATATTTGAGGATGTCATCTTGGGCTTTGGGAAACACTGATCAACATTTTTTTTAAATAATTTTCTGGCATTTTATGGACCGAAAATCAACAGTGAAAATAATCTCTAATGACAATAACTGGTTGAGTTAAAGAACTTGAATTTGATCAAATATGTAGCAAAACCCCGAAATATTGTAACAAATTCAGCTTTTGAACTTTAGACCACCATAAAAGTATTCAAGAATTAAACATGTAAGACCTCCCAAACTGAATTCAAGTCCACTTAATACTTTTTTAGGCCTTTTATAAATAAATGTTCATTTAAGATATTTTAAGACTTTTGATGGACTGGCTTTGTGTTTTAGCTTTGTGTTTTAGCTCCATCAGCTCAGATGTCACGCTGTGCAACAAGAGACTCTAAAAGTCCATGGGTTTAATTTTTGTGTTGCAGCAGCCTTTGACTTAATTCAGACCTAAGCTGTGTTGGAAATGTTATGAAGTCCTTCATAGTGCGAGTACAGTTTCACAGTAAAATAACAACATGAATTGCCAGCACATGTCTGAAAGGGGCTCCAGACTGATGTGGGTGACAGTTCCCATCAAGGTCCAACATTACAGGACCCAAAAAAACACAACAAAGCTCTTCTGTACGCTGACTCATAAAATCTGTAACTACTAGCAGCGATGAAGATGAGTTCAGAGAGCGTCTATCTACAGATGAACGACTTCATTACAGGTGAATCCACACCAAACCAGCCCAGCAACAACAGTGAGTGAAAGAAGAAGAAGAAGAAGAAGAAGAAGAAGAAGAAGAAGAAGAAGAAGAAGAAGAAAATGAAGGCTTGATGTTTTAGCTGGGAACTGTCAACAGTTTTCACACCAAGTTTCATGCATCCCTCTTGAGAGGCGGAGCCTAAAGAGACAGGTGTGAAGTGGGTGAGGGAGGGGTCACGTGTGTAAAGGGGCGGGGCTAGTCACCAGGGGCTCCTTGTGCTGCTTGAGCTCCTCCAGATGCTCTAATATATTCTTCTTTGTGATGATGCCCAACACAATCCTGAAACACACACCCTGTTACTTGATAAACTGCCCAAAAACAACAAACAAACAAACAAACATAAACAACAAACAGAGAGAGAACAGACAGCAGCAGCACAAAACATACACAACAGGTGGAACTTAAAATACTAAACTCAATGTTAACAGAAAACACAACTCAAAATTACACAACTCAATTAAAAGACAAAAACAACAAAACTAATAATTAATTTCACATAATATGATAAATAATATGTAACTCATCCGATAAACTATAATATCTTTAATCATGAGGTTTAGAGTTTGAGGTTTTGATTATACGATCTCATTGTAGCTTCTTCTGTAATAGTTTAAAGGCTCCTGACAGTTGATGCTCCTGACTCATACTTGCCAACCTAATAATAAGTACATTTTTATGTTAACACATGCCTGAAGATGACCTATAATCATTATTAACTGGAAAACAGTACGGGACCACGCAAGAGGGTGATAAAAGATGGCAGTTGCCTGAGAAAATCAACAGGTTTGGCAAGTATGGCCCAACTCCTAATATTCACATATTGACAGTAGTGAACGGAAACTGATCTCATACACACCTTCTGGCTGCTGTAAACTCTCACTGGACAGTCACATGTGTATTAATCCATGAGAAAATAGTTTAGATAATGCCCAACTATTTTGGGAAATTTCAACAAAAAATAAATAATATTTGTGAGCTGTTGTAAAAGTTTTTCTTCTTGAGGAGGAACAACCGCAGACGCAGCAGAGATGTTTGAAAGTACTGAGAAACAAACTAACTGAGACTTGTTAACAATAAGAAAAAGAAATGAATAAAACCAACTTACCCATTAAAATCTAATTAAATATACTTAAATATAAAGATGTAAATTAAAAACAAACAGTGCTGCGAGGCTCCTCTCTGGTGATTGTCACAGCAAACTGAGAAACTTGTAATTCCTGGATCACACCAGCAGGTGGCTCTCTGAAAACCCTCGACTCCACTCAGTTTCAGACCACACATCAACTGAGACTACATTTCCCAGCATGATACCTGTTACGTAGCTGTAGTTAGTTTCAGGTCGTCTGTTATTGTTGAGCAGGAGGGGTGAATGAGTGCAGCACAGCGGTTAGGCCAGGCCACGCAGATTACAGTGTAAACCCCGGGGTCTCAGAGTCCATGTAACACCAGACAGTGTGTACATGTGCTTGTGCAATGTTTGTCAACCTCAGACAGGTTAGTTTAGACCACACAACGCCAGAAAGGATGTGAGATGGTTTCAGCACATCCTTCCTCTTCACACTATTTCATTTCCTACTCACCCGTTGTGAGTGACGAGGCACTGACGCAGCCCGAGCTTTCTGAAGATGTCCACCACGATCTCCATGGGGGTGTGGTCAGTGACCGTGAAGGGGCTCATGTCCAGGATGGAGCGCAGCTTGAGGGGCCGGGGGCTGTCGGCCGGCAGGGTGGGTGCGTGCTGGGTGAAGTACACCCTGGAATTCAACATGATGCCCTCCTGCTTGCGGCGAGCATTTTCTGTTGAGAGAGGAACAAGAAAATGAGAAAATGTCTTACTGACTCTACATTTGAATGAATCTAAGCCCCGTACAGGCACAGTTCCATTCTTGTGCTTTCATACTGTTTTCACATTTTGTGCTGAAATGTGGGAGAAACATTTTCATGGAAACTGTCCTGCTCTGTGGTAGTTACCTATAGCGATAGTGATGTCCCTACGCAGAGCGAAGCCCACCAGTCTCTGGGACTCTTTGGACACTATCACAGGGAAACCATTATAACTGGTTTCATTGATGGTGGCCTGCAGTTCCTCCACCGTCAGGTCGTCCTGCGTCAGCACCGCTAGCGGCGGGTCGCTGCGCCGAGGCCTCATCACCTCCCTTGCTAATGTGGTGTGTGTGAACTCCTCCTTGGCATCCAGGAAGGGGTATCCGTTCAGACGGATGTGGGCCTCGTAGATTCCCTCGCGGCCAAACGCGTCGCCCACCCATTTGCTGGTCATGACGGCAGCCATGAGAGGGACGATGTACTCTAACCCGCCAGTCAACTCAAACACAATGACGACCAGGGAGACGGTCATACGGGTCACACCACCTGGGGAGGTGGGAGAACAACACAAGGACAGGAAGGGGGACATCAGCCACAGCGTGTATAAAGGGTTGAGCGCCTACATTTGTGCACATGGAGCAGAAATGTAGAAGCGCACAGATGCTTTTCTCTGTGCTTGTATCTCATGCACACACCTGTTTTTTATGTTTATGTAAGTAGCTGGTAAGAAAACCACAAAACTGAAGAGACACATTAAGGCTCACCACAAAGAAACTGACGTAACTTAATGAAACGTTAGGTTGTTTGTTTTAAGCTCTAATAAAGCAGTGGGGGTACACGCTGTGTTCTGAAACATTCAACCTGAATTTATCCATCAGATAATGATAAGACAAAATCTTAAGTGAAATAAGATTTACTAAAATGACAGCAAATATCATTTTTGGCTGCACTAAATTTACTGAAATGTTCATTATAATCTGGTGGCTAAAAGTCAAAGTGAACAGTAAGATGAGAACACAATGCCCCCAAAAACTAACAAAGACATTTGACGCAGGACTAAGACTAAATAAAAAAATAAAAAATTAGCACTACTGACTCACCCAGACATGCCGCAGCCCCCACCATGGCATAGAGACCTGGAGTGATGCAGTCAGCTCCCACCTCGCACCACTCTTTGAACAAGAACCAGTCGTGGTGATAATAGGCAAGCTGCTCCATGGCGATGCCAACGATTCGCCCTGCGATCGCCCCGATGGCCATGCTGGGGATGAACAGACCTGACGGTACCTGTGGATGAGAAGCCAAAGATGGTTTTAGTTTTCATGAAGATGTACAGGACAGACATAAAGGAAAAAACATCCGGGTATCACCTTCAGTCCAAAGGTGAATATGGTCATAATGATTTTGAAGATGAGCGCCAGGCAGAGCTGCCACATGGCGGCGTAGACGCCGGGCCCTGCAGGCCGGTTGGGGTTGTCAGTGAAAGCCTTGCTGCCGTTCATCTGGCTGCGGTACTGGCAGAGCTGTGAGGACTCCAGCGGGCCGCAGTCTGTGAACAGCTCCTTAATCAGCTCGCTGGTATTCTGACGTGTGTACGGGTTCGGGAAAGCAACCACTGCCGTGATGGCCGCCACCAAGATCACCTCCAATACTGGGTACTTGCCTGAAGAGAGGGAGGAAGCAATGTGTCAAACTGTTAGAAGCAACAAAAGGTTGTCCTCTTAACTGTCCTACTCACACCACATCAGTAACTGGGTGGGCTTACTGGGCAGAATTTTTATCAGTGGAAGTCTGGTGGCTTTGAAGAAAGTGATAAAACGCTTGTTTTGTTTTTGTTTTGATCTTACTCTTCAACAAAAAAGGTCTCTCTCAGTAGGAATCCGTTCCATGATGTTGTCACTTAACTTCATGTCCAAGAGTCAAAGCTCTTAATGACCAGTATGAACAGGAGGATGATTACAGCAAACAAAACCTGAATGACTGTTCACAGAATTATAAGCCTCTCCCAATATAGACAGAAATCTCTCCATATGCTTCTCTCTTCCCACTTCAGTGATTCTAATGGCTTCCTAGATAATTTCCATGTCCCGAGTCATTCATCTTTGCTCCATAATGCTCAGAAACAATCAAGATTTCACCCTGAACTTTTTCATGCTGAAATTCAACTTCTTTCTGCTTGTACAGACTGCTGACAGCGATCATCCAGACAGCCTCATACTGACATATCACTATTTCAAATCAAGTCAAAGCATTTACCGAAGCGTGTCGACTTGCGTCGCCGGCACCAAGCGATGTTGGCTCGGATGAAGAAGGCTCCCCAGAGGCCTCCAAAGACTCCCAGAAGGATGAAAGGGATGAGCTCAAACAGGTACCACGGTGTGTGGTACTCCACGTAGAACAGCACCAGACGGCTGTTACCAAACGGGTTGATGGAGCGCAGGACAAAGGCTGCCACCAGGGCAGCGAAGAAGGAGCGCCACAGCGTCTTGAGAGGGAAGTAATAGCTCACCTGGAAGGGAGAGAGGAGAGTTTACAAGATTGGCTGTGGTTGTAAAGTTTCAAAAGTCATTTCTGGTCAGTTCATGAGTCAACCGCACCTCCTCCAAGCTGAAGAGCACTCCTCCAATTGGGGCTCCAAAAGCAACAGACACCCCCGCCGCTGACGCAGCAGAGAGAACCTGAGAGGACAAAACAAACACACCTCAGCTGATGTGACTCTAAACACTAAACTACATCCTAATAATAGAGAATGAGGGGAATACATTGTTTTGATAACACTGTATTTGAAGCGGTGTGCATAAGATTGTCATTACACTGTCAAAAATTGTGTCCCTCCTTAGTTTACTTCCATTACTGGCTACAGATAATTGCACACAGCGGTTAGCCTACTTTAGCAACAAGCTATCTGTACATCAGCTAACTCCTGGTACTGTACTCAGTCATCAAACCGACCTTATAACATGTAATGTATAACACTAACTTGAATTTCTTCCCTCTCACCTCTCGTTTCTTGGCCTCGTTCTTGCTGTACTTGGGGAAAAGGTAGGAGAAGATGTTCCCACAGCAGCAGGCGACATGGACCAGGGGTCCCTCCTTCCCCAGGCTGAGGCCGGACGCCACAGCCAGCACCAGAGTGATGGTCTTGATCATCAGGGTCCACTTGCCCAGGTAGCCTCGAATGATGAACCCACTCAGGATGGTCTTGATCTGTGGGAAGAGCGAGAGACAGGTAAAGATTAAACTGAGGTTGAGCTGCTGCTGCGAATGTTAGCCAAACCACTATGACATTGTCATAGTCAGTCTAAATTTAAATTTACTGTTCAATCGACAGGGAAATTAGATGTTAGGAACAGTTTAAACTCCCTTGAACTAACCTTTACACAAATAATTTGAGTTATTTCAGTGATGCAAAAATCATATAAAATGCTATTATTTAACAAATTTAAGATTATGGTTCAGTATTTTTGGAGGACATTGTATGCCTTCATTAGACAGTGGATAGTATAGAGTTGACAGAAAATAACAGCCATTTCTGACCAATTAAAATGAGCAAACAGACGCTGTCATGTATCTCACTCAGCCTCCACTTCTAATTACATATTTTCAAATTGCCTTTTCCATTTTTAAGCAAATTTGTCCAGCTTTTGCTCGAGCTGCATCTCTACCTCCTGATCAAAGTCATTGTGTACTAACACTTCACTTGGCAATGCAGTTCCAGCTCTCTTGTTCCCATGGCAACAAACGTTTTTTTTTTTTCTTTTCTGAACGCTCGCCTCAAAAATGGCTTTTTCACAGCCCAGTCAAACCTGTCAAACACCTCCCAGCAGCCCAGTGAATTGACAATTTTAAGCCACTTGAAGACTTTAAAGGGAAACCCATGAGCATGACGACACACTGTGTGGATCCCTGAGAGTGGACATGACGCATTAAAGCACTTTCATGGAGAGTTACGAGGCAGCTGCAGAGATTTATAGACTTTCTGCTTCATGTGCTTCTTCAACACCCAGGGCAAATTGATCAGACATGAGAAAATGAGAGAACCGAGAGACAAAACAGAGCATCAGTAGCCTGTTTCAGTGAAGGAGCTTGTGGAGGAAAGACATTCAGACACACAGAGATAACCTGCTAGCCTCATTTAATTTGATAAAACTGATACGATTTGTGGCAAAAACTAGTTTAAGGCTCTGTGACTGAATAAAGACATGTCTGCCAGAAACTTCTTAATAGAAAAAAAATACAGCGTTTGAAATGTTGGTGCATGAAAGCTCTCAGATCTTGGATGTAGAGAGTTTCCCACAAGAACTTCAACCCACCAATCAACGAGAGGTTTCAAAACAGTCCCAGCATGCAGCTGAAAGCACAGTTCAAGTGTATCTGAGAGGGTTTTTGTAAAAGTGACGTTTTCCTC
Source organism: Lutjanus erythropterus (assembly GCF_056507025.1). Lineage (NCBI taxonomy): Eukaryota > Metazoa > Chordata > Actinopteri > Lutjaniformes > Lutjanidae > Lutjanus > Lutjanus erythropterus. The sequence continues at coordinate 15,293,809 of NC_139339.1, forward strand.
ACCTCAGGGATCCCCGAGCCACAGGCGTACGGAGCGAACACCTTGACCAGACAGACGGCCAGGAAGGCGAAGGACAGAGCCCAGTAGATGTACATGAAGTAGTTCATGATGTACGAGCCGGGGCCCTGCAGAGAGGTGAGGAAGAGGAGAGCGGTAGAAGGAAAAGAGTCAACACCTTGAAATGCATCAATACAAAGAATTTTACACATATATATCTAGATACTATATTTTTAAGTTTATTGTCACTATTATTATCCAGTGGGTTTTATTTCTCACCTTGCGTCATGTATTCTGTTTTCATCCTTATTTTTTGTCTTACTTTTATTATCAGTTCAGTTATGGCATTCTCTTCCTGTTTTTTTTTTATGTGAAGATGAATTCTATGTATTCTGTTCTCATCTTTACCTTATTTTTTACTAATATTGCCAAGGATTTCATTTTTCATCTTAGGCTACATTAATTATGACATCCTATCCCAATTTTTATGCTCATTGGGTCTTTTTTCACATGCACAAAGTTTATTAAATCAAAATAAATTACCACAATGCAAGAAAAGAGTCTAATCTATCGATGTACACATAACTTTGCATAGCACTAGCAGTCTGTTCAAGTTCTACACAAGACTAAGGAGTGGATAATAAATGGTAAAACTCTGAATATGTCAAGCCACTTCTTGAGGCCTAATTTGGACACATTATACCATATTATTGTGAATGATTACCTCAGTCCTTTCTGTTAGTTTCATTTTTTTGCGGTGAATAGTCCATAATTTGCTGTCGTAAATTTTCAGAAAAAAAATCAGTATTCAAATAAAGGCAGGTTTCTAATAAAGGCCTGCATATAATAGAGGTATAATTATCTGTATTACACATGGTAAATTAACTATAATGTACATTTCTACCATAATAATTACATCAGTACAACAGCAGAATCATCTCATATTCACTTTGTTCTTCTTTGTTTCTCTTTTTAGCTATTTGTCATCACTGGTAAGTTATTGTCACTGAATCTCAATACTTCCTGCGTACATTTCAAATGAAAAGCCTACCAGGAATGGGACGCATTATGCCCTATTTACTGCTAGAGGTCTTTTAATGTGAAGCAGCAGTGCAGGAAGTCTTGACCATGATTAAAAAGGGCAGAGAGATAAATGTGAAAATATTTAATGAATGAACTGCATTTACAGAGAAGTAATCTTAAAGCAGCAGAGTGATGGTTATAACATGTTGTACTGAAGTAAATAATGTATATGTACTTTTTACTAAATTTATTAAAACAACAGGGGAACATGGAGGACATTTTGAGGTTGCATTAGCAGTAAAGAGGAGCAAGCTGTTAACTCGATTAAAGCCTGGTTTTGTCTGCAGTTTATTTGAGAATTTACGCTGTCAGTTTACAAAAAATTTGCTGTCTTGTATCTCTCGCATGAGCCTGTGTTAGTCTACCTCGGCCTGGCCCAGTATTAGCTCAGCCCAGCTCTTCCACTGAGGACACTTGTCCCGCTCAGCAAAGGTGGTCTCATTGGACGTCCAGCAACACTGTTCGTGGTTGTACCACATGGCGCTCAGACACACGCCCTCCTTCAGGTCGTTCATCCAATCAGCAGCAATGTCAATCAGGCCAGCCAAAGCACCTGGCAGGAGGAGGAGGGAACCAGGAAAGAAAAGAGGGGCAGAGAGGTGAAGGCAGGAAGGAGAAAAAGAGAAAAAGTGGCAGTGGCAGTTAGCTGGCTAATTATGCAACCAGTTTTTATATGAGCCTGCTACCAATTTAGAACAAGGGAGACCCAGGTCTGTTTAAGTTGGTATATTATAAGAAAATACCAAAATGAAACCTGACAAAGTCCTAATACTAGCTTTTTAATCTGCATCCTTCTAAAATTCAGCACTAATTTCACGGCCAAAGAGCAAGAACTCTTAAGAATTTACCTATAGAAATACACAATGGAAGGTTTTGTAACAACATTACTCTACACTAGACATATCCACATCAAAAGGTTAACACCCCACCGTATAAATTTTGTAACCATGTACTAAAGCAACAGTTGACCACAAAATCAAAAATTCATATTTTTCCTCTGGCCTTTGTAAACTTAATCTTAAAGAAGCTTTCCTACAAAAAAGGCCATTTTTTTTCATTTAGTGGCCACAGAAATGTAAGTCATTTGTGTAGATTATGCTGCTGCTTTGAGGACTGAACTCTGCTGAGGCTCTTGCAGGAGAAAGAAATTGCCTCCGTTTGTGTTTGTGAGCGAGTGGTTAAAAGAGAGCAAAAGAGAGAGACCAGAAAAAAGACTGAGCGTGAGCTGCCTGAGGCAAAGCATGTGAGAGTCACACACGGAGGAGATAACGGCTGTGTGAGTGTACACGTACCTGAAGCCAAGCCAGTGAGCGTCACCACCAGCCACCCGGACCAGGCATCGTACAGGCTCTTTGTGAACTCCCATGCTGACTCCTTTTTCTTACTGTTGATCTACAAACACGCAGAAAACAGACACAACAGTTAGCTGACAACAAATAAATTAAATACACAAATAACACAGACATTAATAAGCTTACGAGAAAATGTCACCAGATGAACAAGTGTTAAATGACTTACACTGGCAGTAATACAAGTAGGTCAAAGGTTTATAAGTACTCCCCAATGATTCAATTCAGTTATCTACTCTAATGGCAAGATTTCTGCTGCTGATTGAGTAAAAATATTGTTTTAAGACCAGGTACGAAAACAATGTTTGACCAAGTGTTCAAATAACAGTCAATTTGTCAGAGTTATCATTTCCAGTTGCCCTGCACTGAACCACTTCTGAAAAGCAGGATGCAAAGTTAATATTTGGATAAAACCGTTGACAGAGAGAGGCTGTATCAGTGACGGGGCATTGTGGGGCAGGAAGCTGACAGTTCATTCTGGTGCACTCATGAGATCTGTACTGAGCATGAAAGTTCATTCTCGACTTTCGTTTTGGCCTTCAGCTGCTGATGAAGACCTTTAGATGTAGCTGAAAACAAGGTAGGTAAGGGGACTTTGTGAAAAAGGAGCATAGACTAGCTCAAATAATCATAATTTTGAGGCACTTTTGACCAAAAATTCTGTTGTATTTTCTGTAGATGAAGTATCGGTTTCTGTTGGTAGGCTGCGCTATCTTCCCCTATTTCTCCATTAAGCCATTCAGGCTAAAACTGCTGATCCTAACCATTCAGTTCTTCTTTTGTGGGACCCAAACAAACTGTTGCTCCACAGGAAGTGTGTGACAGACTACTTCCTGTGCAGCAGAGGATTTTTCGCTGACATCAGCCAATGTGGAACTAGACTTAAGCTGAGCTACGAGTACGAGATACTTATGAGAGCTGAATAAAACTTTGAAGCTTCTATTACAAGCTACATCTGAGTCAGCCCTTTTATATTCTGTCCATATTTTAGACAATGATCTTGTTGGACTGTCTAGGGGTGGGTTTGACTACAAAAGAAGTAGTTTATTGGACGTGTTGTCTGACCTTGATGGAAATCAAACATGACAATCTCAAAGGAAGCCCTGATAAAGCACACTGGCAGCTCAACAATATGTATGTGCCCCTCCCTAACCTAAAGCCCAGCTCAGATCAGAAGATCTGTGAACAAGATGAGTTAAAACTTGCAATTTTTACAGCGTGCTGGTCTGCAGCATTCTGGGAGGCTACTAGTCTACATCAGTGCAACTAGACGAGACACAGCATTGTCTCCATAGCAGTGACTCTAGTATACGTCTATTCTAACTGCTGGCTTTTCAAGCTTTTTCATAGCTCTAGATAATTTGAGTGTCTTACAATATGAAAGAGCACAGCGATAGTGAACAGTTGCTACAGTTGCATTTATAGTATTGATGAAACAGCGAAAACATTAAAGTTGTGTGTGTAGGGAGCGTGTGGTTGAGCAGAGTGAGCAGCAAAGAGTGACGATGAATGTGAGCAGAGCAAAAGCACCTAAGTTCACAGTTTTAGGAGTGAACTGAAAATTCTGAGTTTAGTTTAGTTTTAGTTAATACAGGGACTGTTTGTCTGACAGAAGATTATAGAACTTCATAACAGGTAACACATGTAAACACAACACTTTGTGAAGGCAATGTTAAGGCAAACATATGCACTAACGCCTCCCCATGCTCACCATGTTGGCAATTTTGACCACATTGACACATTTCCTGTATATTTTTATTTTGTGTTTTTTTTTTTACAGTACAGTACAAAAGTCTAGTTTTTATTTATTTATTTTTTTTTTTATAAATTCTAAGTAAGTATAATACTATATAGTTACCTATAATAACCTTGCTTCGCTACAAGCTGACTGGCTGTTGAAACAGATGATGTGCCTTTCATTCTAATACCAGCAACTGGCAACTTGACAAGCTGAGTTGCAGACAACGTCATCAACCAGCTTGAGTCGAGCTGAGATGGGCCAGTTCACACCACTGCAACTTTTCCCTGCCATGCTCTAAAACCCGTCATACAAACCAGCTCGTCTGAAGCACACTGAGACTATAAGGTTTAAAGGCTGCACTGATGGCCACCCTCTGTCTCCTCACCTTCCGGTGCCTCTCGCGGTCCTTGCACTTCTCACGGACCCAGTCGATGGTGTGGAAGTCATCGTAGGTCCCCACACCAGGGATGGGCTCCTCTAGGAAGTCCAGCAGGTGGGTGGAGCTGCTGGGTGCCCCGCCCCCGTTAGACATGGCGTAGTTAGACCCTGAAGAGGAAAGACAAAAACAGAGAGTAATGAGTAGGAATGTAACAATATAACAAATATCCCAATCAAAAAAATGTCTTGATACCTTGATGAATGAATTCACAAAAGTCCTGGTCCAAATCCATACATTATAGCACTAACAGGATTCAACACACTTTATATAAAAATAAAAATGGGAATACATGAGTTTGCCTTGCATTTATTTTTTATTCATCCGGTTTTTGGTAATATTTTAATATAATGTTCAGAACAGTATCTTTTAGTGAACTGTTTAATTCAACAACATGAAAAGCCTTATAAAACAATACGACTCAACACAGTATGCAGGATATTAAAAAGTCTGTTTTTGCCACTGAAACTCTATATGAACAAACACTTCTTTTTCCTCAGAGCCCAAAGACATTTCGCTCTCTGTAACACGGATCAGAAACAAGCTACTTCAAATATTTTGACAACGTTAAAACAAAAAAGAAAAAAGCTTGTGCTGCTCTGCTGTACATCTGAGTATCATATAAATGCTCCTGAAAAGACTACCGCTTGCTGCCAACAGCACATAAGACCTACATCTCCTTGATTATAAAGCTCATCGGAAACACGGCAGAGATAAAACACACAGTCACCACTGAGGCATATAACAGTCTGAAACACAGCAACAGTGAGAAAACCCTGCAAGGCCTGCAGTCCATCACCTCATCTGGAATAGAAAAACATTATGCCAGTGGAGGTTTATCTGCACCGCTCGAACATTTGGATGAGTAAACTTTCTCTCTCGGTTGTAAGGTGCAGATCACTATGTGTAGGTGGATGTGTGTGTTTGCAGATGGTCTCTGAAGAAAAAAGCTTTCAAAAAGTCAATCAGCAACTTTTACTAAAAGCTTTTTCTGTACAAGTCAGTCTAAGTAAATTACATTTTAATTCTATCTAAACCCTGTAACAGACGCCTTGTTAGCTTTTTCCTGGGGAGCCATAAAATCCTGCATCCTGTTATGCGTAAAAAATCTTAACTACTTGGATGACTGGCAGACTCATTAGTGTTGGTCTGATTGTAGACAATGTGATTGCCTATAGGCCCAATAACTCTGTACAGTCAGTTCTGTAATGACTTCAACATGACTATGATCGGTCACGGCACATTTTAATGATATAAAAACAAAGAATACAGAGCAAACGTTGTACACTGCCCTTGAGATGACTGTGCTGAAACTATAAAAAGATTATTTAAGTATGTTTGAGACACTGTTAGTGGTTAGGTCTGGATGAATAGATTCAATAAAAAGGAGGGACAGCAAGATATATTGAGTCACATTAGCACACGCGGTATAACAGTGAGAAGAAGCAGCCGAGGGGCTAATTCTCACTGCCTCTTATCTGGAAAACATCACAAGATTTACACGCCTGCTGCCATTTGGCTTCCTTGGCTGAGGTGGCTGCATGATGTGACATTTCTTCCGTAAAAGAAAGTGAAAACAATAATATTTTATAATAATATTTCTGCTTCAACAATGAGATAATGAAAAATCTTCATAATCTTCTTATTCATCATCCACATAATTCAGTACGAGTGCCATCACGTCAACTTTAAATTGCACTGCCATGTGTTTAATCCAGCACAAAATGTGTGTTAATAAATTAGGGAGAACCCTTCCTCCCACACTTGAGATTGTCACAAAAGCTGAGGCTAATCCTCCTACTTATGAGGACACAAATATGTGAGACTTCTTCATCTGCCACACAAAGGCAGCACAGTGTGAAACAAGGACAAAAGCGAGACAGTGAGCAACAGCTACAGCTTCTGTTCTAGTGTTCAGACAAACAAAGAAAAATATGTGTTAATAGTCAAAATAATTATGCAACACATGTACAAGTACAACTTGTTTCACCTTTTTGTGTACATTCAGCTATGTCAGATTAATTCATATCACAATGAGTGCACTGTGTGTGTCAGCGTCAAAGTAGGGCTGAATCTGATTCTGTCGAATGAAACAAAACAGAGGCTAAATAATGACAAATGGCAAACAGAACTGAACAAAGGAACCATCCAGTCTTACAAATATGGTTAAAATCACTCAGTTAAAAGAAACTACGGCACTGAAAGTATTGGCAGTTAGAGCATCTTTAGTTTCAGTAAACCAGTCCACCTGAAATGGAAATAAACGAGCAGGTCATCATTCTGAGAGTTCAGGAGGCAGAGGATGAGGTGAAATTTTGATGTATGCCAAGCAATAACAGATCAATCACCACAGGAACAAAAGAAAAGAGCTAAAAAAATATTTTGCATTTCACCACATCTTTAACAGGACCTTAACACCAAGTCATAAAGCACTGAAGCACTGCTGGGTGTGGTATCACTGTTGCAGGGTGAGAACTTCAACCAGAACGTCAGTTCAGGAAAACTGAACTGTGGATGGTGCTGAGTTCCTCTTAGACCAGCTGCTATTTAGATTCTTGAAAGACAAATGGAGCAACGCAAGAACTTTTCTTCCCTAAAGAAATGTTTCTTGTGTCAAATCTAAGTTTGTCACTTAAGCAAAATATTCCCTTAAGCTAAGGGGCTCATTTCGGAGCATTGCATAACGCTCCTTTGGTTGTCTCCTTGCCTAAGTGTAGTTAATGCAATAATACAGCACATGTGGGCTTAAGTTTCCATGGCTACACTTCATTCACATCATCATACTTTAAGGTTATTTGACAGCATTACTGTCGGTGTTGGCTAGCTTCTCCAAAATGGACTATAATGAGAATACAAAAGGAAAGCCAAACTGAACAGAAGATGAGAGAAATGTTTGGTTGTTCTCAGAGAGCAGACAAAATCTATGTGACAGATGTGCAGTGAAATGAACCGTAGATGAAGTAATTAAGAAATACGAAAATATTACTGTGACAGCATGAAAGACACAACCAAACATCGACAGGAGTCCACAAAAACTGGTAAGTTTCAGTACAATGACACAGCTAATGTTAATATATGAGACAATTATGTGAAAGTTTGGCACATCGCTCGGTGTCCTGAAAAATGCATTTTGTTGTCTCCTTCTCTTCAATCACCATAAATACGAGTTACATTTGAACACAGCATAAGGACCTAGTTCCCTAAAAACATCCTAAAGAAATTCTCATGGTAGTTTTATACAGCTCTTTTTTCTCTATGCCATCCTTAGATGAAAATTTAAGAGAAACCTTAGCCAAAGTGGTTTTATGCAACCAGGCACTGGATGTTTGACACTTCAACACAAGTCACTTCTCCTGTTGTTATGCATGTAGGACTGAGCTGAATCTACACAAATGTTGTTATATGGTTTACAGTCATTCTCCACTTGCCCTGTCGTTTTATGTAATCATTCATTCATTCAGTGCCACGCGGTCAGTCATACATCAGTCAGGCATGTTGCTGCTGAATTTTCCAGCATCCTGTGAGCAGCAGATGATGTTACTGAGGGTACAAAGCCCTTTCAGTCAGACTTTGATAGATCCCACACTTCAAGTGCTAACTTGACTATTTTCAGATAAAAATAGAGCTTTAAAATTAAATGGAACAACCAAACAACAGTTGGTACTAAGAGTACATAAACAAAATAACTTTCCACCTTGCATGCTACTTTTTGTGATCTGTAGCAACCTGAAACAAACGTACCTCAACATGCTTTCATCTCGTGGGTCTCATATTTCTAAAGATAAAAGATTTGAACGCAGAAATGTGTGCGAGAGTAATGTCAATCGATCGACATACCAGAGTTAAAACTGAAGCAGAAAATCCTGTAGCCATTTGAACAGCAAACATACACATTCCAGGCCACAATACACATTTCCTCCTTACATTTTTAATCTCCTGAGGCAAACTACAACTGGGGCAGGGTCATGATTCTCAAACAAAGCCTCATTCATAGCTGGTAAATCTCTGTAATCAGCCATTAAACATAAAAAAAAATCTTAGATGGCTATAACCAGGGTCATAAAATATCATAAAATGGCATCAAAGCATCTGCATCCTTTACCACCATTACTACATATCAACTGCAATAAAAATACCAAGGTATTACCATATACTGTATGAACTCCACAACTTAATGCACCAAAAGTTCAAATGCTTTGTATCAAATTGCATACATCTCACTTTTCATAAAGCTCTTGCACACTGGCAACATTTTTATCCCCGAGACATAAGCAGAAGATGAAGCCTGTTTCCCAAAATTTCCCACATCATCACTGTGGGCCATGACAGAGCCTTTGAAAGTGCAGCTTATTAACTCATATCATCGCCTTTGATGTTTGATGGGATGTGGGAGAGGAGAAAACCCTGTGGTGAGAATTTGTGTAAGACGCAGGGACAAGATGGCCAAGCGCAGCTTTCATCTGACCAGCTGATACATATCAAGTCCGCAGAGGAGAAAAGAGAAAAGAGAAGTGAGCGTGTAAGCTGTAGTAAAGCCAGCAGCAGTCAGAGTGTCAGGCTTGGCAAGGAAACCGACACCATCATTCTCCATTTTGATTTCAGAGTGACGGCCACAGTCTGGACTGTCCAGGGGATAGTGAAAGTGTGTGTGTGTGTAAGTGAAGGGGAGGTGGGATGACGATGACTCAGTTGTTGACTCAACAAAAGCAGTCAGATACAGAGGTTTGAGATATTAGCTGTTTTAAAGGAAATTTCTACATGCTATATAATAAACTTTCCTCTGAGTCATCAATATGTACATCTGTATAGTAAGCACAAGAGAGTGAGAGTGCCCAAAGGTGCAATATGTTAGAATTGGCCACCCACTGAAGTCATACTCCAAACAAACAAGAGGCAGCAGACCAGAGTAACCACTAACTGCTGCCAACTGTAGCTGTCATTAGCTAGTAAGTCCAATTAGCCGTGCAGCTAATGATCTGAAACACCAGGAAGCATTTTCCCCCCAGGATGGTGTAGCCATGACTCAACCTATTCTCCCACTGATTGGCTTACCCTGACATTCTTACCCTAGCCCTACCCAGTCTCACTCCTCATGCCTAAACCTCAGAACCCAAACCAATGATGGCAACAAGTACTAACCATCTAACATCAGAGTAGGCAAACTGGGAGTGTAGTTGTTCAGAACACTAGAACAGGGGCTTTGGAGGAGGAGGTTTTCAGTCCCTGGGCAGGGGGGACCCAGCAGGGAATGCTGGTGGGAAGCTGCACCAAAATGGGCACCAGAGTTGCAGCCAGGCAGACAGGCAACTGAACCAGGTTCATCAGCCTCTCAGTGAGCACGGCAAGACCAGGACTTAACACTTTCTGGGCTTTTTTTTAATGTTTCAAAATAAAATCTTTACATATTGTACCTTGAAATAAAGCATGACCTACAACCCTAAAGAAATGTGCAGCATGTCTGTTGAGGAAATAATTGGCCTATTTCAGCCACCAGGAGTCGGTTTCAGTTGAAAATTTTGTTGCCAGTAGAAACCACTACAGGCACAGTTCAACAGCAGTTGCAGTGTAACTTACATTAGGCTTTTCTCAACACAGGGTAAGCAACGTTCCAACTCATATCCTTGGGAATCCAAACTCCAAAGAACTGGAAGCTAAATTTGCATTTTGGACCACAGACTTCTTGCAAGCATCACCAGTTCAACCAGGCTCCAGTAATTGCACTTCGACAACTCAAAGCTCACTTCAGTAGCTTTTCAGACCTTTCAAAAGCAATTTTGCTGCAACAAAAACTAAATTCAGTAACAGTTCCACTGTTAAATTACCAGTTGGCTCTCTGAGGTTAGATGAGGAAGATGACCATCAGGCCAGCTCCAGAATGACCAACCAGGGCAAATTTTCCTGCAAGAAGGTCTTTATGGAGAAAATGTTCCAGGCAGAATTTCTAGCGTTCTGAGCCAAGACAAATAGGGTCACAAAAAAAAACTCAGTATGGTATGGTATATTGATTTCTTAAAAGGCTGTTCAAACCACCTGTTGAATGTGATGGTGATTGGTAATGACTTTGCAGTCCATCTTGCTGCACCTTTAGGCTTTATTTACTTATTTGGAAATCACTACCCAGGTTATAATGAACTTCTCTTTGTCAATGTCTGACAATTGACAACATAAGATGAAACTACACTGAACAAATCTCAACCTGACATTAAGTTATCTAATTTTGACGCATTAGACAAAAATACACCAACAATCAACAATCATCGCCCACTCCCGTTTACTTTTTTCCTGTCCCCTCTAAGGTTGTCAAAGCGTTGATATTTCAAAACTCTTTCAATACCACATTTAAAAAAACACTATATCCATTAATTATAGTATTGAAAGTAGTGAAGTTACAAAAAACACGATCATGATTCATGACTCAGGACCTCAGTTCAGTCTTTTTTGTCCCGCTGGAAATTTGGCTTTCAGCAGCAAAACCAGACTGTATTCAGTGACTTCTCCTGTAGCAGCACTGTGTACAGGGTGTTAATTAAAAAAAAACCCTACTATATGTCCTGTTTTCTTTTTTGCTGAAAAAAGGCTTCTAGTATCGTATTTTTATACATGCTTTTCCTTACAAAAGTCTGAAAATAACAGGCTGAGCAAAAATGCTCTAGAAAATTCAGGACAGATGCATTAAATGAAGACAAAGAATGCTAAATATCAATGAGTCAGTGGGATTACTGTCCCTCACGGGCCGCTGTGGATGATTCATGAAAACCAAGAGAATATTCACTAACAAGTGCAAAAAATAAGCCAGCTTTACACATATAGTAGTGGCACAAACAAACAAAAAATATGGTACAAATAATTTCAAATAAGAGACCTCTGAAAAGTCTGCTGTCAGTGCCAAGCAATGAAAAATAGTTACACAAATAGAGCTGGGCGATATTGCTGAAAAAATGATCGCAATAAAATGCTTTGTTTCAATTAATATGAATAATAACTGATAGTTTTTAATTACCTATTTTTAATAAATACCAGGTGGAAAATGAACTGAACCACTTTATTTTCAATTTAACTGCTTTACTTTAATTTAACCACTTTATTTATCAAGGCTCACTAGTTAAAGACTTAATAGACCTGCATTTAAGGCAGACAATTTTCTTATTGCTATCAATGAAGAGTCTATTGTCGATACATGTCACTATTATTTTATTGCTCAGCCCTACCAACAAATCTTGGTACTACAAAATGAGTGCTTTATCATTCACAGCAAATGTAGAATTTCATTGTGTCTACAAATGCTGATGAATACGGCAAAAAAAATGACACAGAGAAAAAAAAACGTTGAATGACAAAAGCTCAGCAGTATCAGTCTCAGAAGAGAACAGACCATGAATACAAGACTGCGGCTCTCCACTGCAGTAAACTGTAAAATGTCTGAAACAGAGTGGATGTTGCTTAATTAAGAGGGAACATTTTCAACTTCCAGGAAGAGAACGGAGAATTTGACTGATGAGATAAATCACACAAACCCCTCCTGATGCTGCTGCACTGCTGGCACCCATCAGTCGAATCCGGAGCACGGAGCCAAGTGAGGGTGACGCCACGGAAAACAGAATCCGACTGGGACTGCGTATGAGCACATCAGCAGCATCACCCTCCAACGGTTCAGTGGGCACGCGGACAAAAGACAGACGCGCACACATAAAATAAGGCTTCAGTTTCTTTCTCCTGTGAATAAGAACAGTGACACAGCGATCCTGTTCTGTCTGCATCAGGGCTAAAAGCCGCATCAGTGCACACACAGGCATGCTGACTGTCAGTAATGCCACTTCTCTAAACCACTTCTCAGTGTCTGACATGGCCTTCTTGTGTTACTATGATCAGTGAGGTGGGAAACGACCATCAGACAGCAGCTTGTTCTGAGGTTTCATTGTCTTCAGTCTTCACCATCTCTACATTCCCTTCCCTTCCTCTACTACTGTTGAGCAGATCAGGTCAGAGAGGTTTAGAGGCAGCCGGGGTCAGCTGGGTTGGAGTAGGGTTAGTCTGCTCAGCCATCATGTGACCAACATTGTAAACTGGCCCCGACAGCCTCCTTAAAGCCAGAAGAGCCAGCCTGATAAACAGACTGCTGGAATCCTTGGAGTCGCATGAAAAAGCTGATGAATACATGGATAAAAGTCCAAACAGCTTGAGAACTCAAACCACCCTTTTACACAACTTTTCTTTGTGTGTTTAGATATGACATGATAGTTATAGATAGTTGAGAAAAGGCCTAAGGGTTTACGGTGAATGTCCTTAAACTGACCCATTAATTATATTCTATTTTGTATATCCAGTTTCACCCAGTCGGGCAGGTCAAGAGACAAAGCAGCCATAATTTAAAGAAACAATGGGCACATTAGTCCACTTTCCACCTTCTCTTCCTCTCCCTCTGTCTCCTTCAGACGCACATACAGGCTACAGCGGAACTGTGCATCCTCGCATCGGTGTCACTCATGCTACTGTTGCTTTGTCAGTCTGTGTTCAGCTCGTGTTGAAGCTGCTGTCCCTCTCGGTCAAAGAGACGGTGGTCTGAGAGTTGACTGGGAGAAATAAGTCTAAGGCTGCAGCACCAGTTGTATCTTTCTCTGTCAGAGACACAGAGAGGGAGAAGCAGGCAGGTGTAGAGCACAGGGACCCACCTAGCAGCAACTTCAGCGCAAGCTTGACACAGATCAACAAACCACCAGCCGCACAAGCAACAGCAAGGCAGCCAGCACAAAAATTCAGGAATATGATCTAATGATATACAGTCTTTACAAATGTATGATTCAACTTTTCCCATGGCCTAGTGTTAAGAAGTTAACAAAAATATTAATATAATAATATGTAATATTGAACTATAATACTTGTAGAATCACAACACTTAAGAATGTCCATGTATTACTGGTGTAGTCGAATACTAATTTTGCCAGTCAAATACCTCCACAATTAATGATGCTTTGAAACATTCAGTACAATCCTACAATACATGCAACCTTATTATCATAATCAAACTGTGCTGGTTTTACAAGATGTCATCTGTCCCACTATCCGCCTTGTTGAATTACAATATCCGACTATTAGTGCAGGGAGAGGGGGCTGCAGCCCTGGCTGGTGGCAGACAGCTGCGTAACATCTTAGTAATAACAGTTAACTACTGTTGTGCATTAATAAAATATTAATAAACAGTTTAACAGACTAGTTTTTCTAGTGACAACTAGCAAGGGTAGCAACGTTAAGTCACTTGGTTGACTAATCGTGCACACCCCTTGTGAAAGGCTACCAAAATAGAAAGAGAGGGACAGATGTAAATAATTCATGAAACAATTAATTCAAAAGTTGTGAGAGAATCACAAACAGGATAGAAAACTATGAACCTGTGCATGCGCAAGTAGAGAGGAAATAAAATCTTGGATGTAGGGACATCCCTTTGCACAAAGTGGATGCATGCAGGCAGCAGCAGATCTGTCCTAAACTCACTAGGGGCCTTTTGTCTCTGCTCGCTCACCGTAAAAATCTAACAAGGCCTGGAGGAAATAGTGCGCACATGCGTACACACACACACAACTGAACAGAAAGCTCCCTACAGGGCTACACAATAGAGACAAACAAGGCTCCGGCATAAGAAGTCAAATTTGTTGTGATAATTTTGCATAATTTGACTATGCGCCTTCACCCTGAGGAGCCCCGTTATGAATGATGGGATGTGATGTGACGTCCTGAATGTGGCCAACAGGTGTCCTCACTTCAGCAACACACAGCCTAGATCTGTGAATATCCAATTCACATACTGTATAGCCAAAGCCTGACTGTGCCTCTGTAAGGGGAAATTAAAATGGATGCCCATGATGCTGCTGCCGCCTTTAGTTGCCGCTGCTGCTGCCTACAGGCCCGAGCACAAGCCTTCACACTGAATCAACCCTCTCTTTATCTTATTATCTGTGGCTGACATGCACACACTGATGGTTAATCATCAACAGAGCTGACAGAGGTGAATGGTGAAATAGCTGTTTTGCTCCCACAGAAACATGCAACATTACTTCTGATCCACACCGGCACTCCATGATTTCTATGCCTCAGCAGCAGCAGATGAGGCAGCGTTTGTTTTAAACCTGCCATATGGTTACATGGACTCACTGTAGGAGAAGAAGCAGGAGGAGGACGGCCTCTGTCATCCTGGCAGCAATGTGAGGAAAGGAGGGAATCGGAGGGAACTGGGAAAAGAAAAAAAGAAGAGGGGACGTGGCGTACCTCTTTTAGGGATCTCCTGCAGGGGGATGGTGTCCCCTCCCCCGTCGTAGGGCAAATAGGGGTCGGCTGCCGCGTCCTCCTCCTCCATGTTGACAGCTGAGACGAGGCTAGGCTAAAGCTAAAGCTAGGCTTCACTATGCACCGCTTGCTGCGTGTGTGTCAGTCGCTGCCATGTTTACCAGAGGAAGACTGCGTGAGTGAGAGAGTGTGTGTGAGTGCATCGTCTCCCTCCCCCTCCCCTTTTCTTTCTCTCTCTCCACTGCAGCAGCTGACTGTTAGAGTTGATGATGTCACCACACACACACACACACATACACACACACTCAGAGGGAAAGACGATCACACCAGGCCGGTCAGCCTTGCCTGCTTGGTTGCTAGGGGAGATCAGTGAGCCCTGCCTGTATGGCAGAGACCAAGGTGCCGGGTCACAGGGGTGGGTGTGTGTGTGTGTGTGTGTGTGTGTGTGTGTGTATCTGTGAGCTCTGAAAAGGAATATTCCATTCTGAGCAAGTGCAGAGGGGCTGAAGCAAAGATAAATGGAAGTTTTAACATCTTAGTGGTGGTGGAGGAAGTATTCAGATCCTTTACTGAAGTACAGTAAGTACTAATAATACACTGTAAAAGTAATCTAGTACAAGTCCTGCATTGAAAATATTACTTAAAATCCCCAATTCTACAAAAAAGCTGTGATACTGTAAAACGTAACAAAAAACATAATACAAGAATTTAAAGTCCTTTTTGACCTATATTCAATTGAATACCGAACAAAGATAAGACATTTAATGTTAAAACCGAGCAAAATCAATGTTTTTTGTAAATATCAAGGCTAAATACTAAAGATAGCCCGATTGCATGGGGCAAGTAAAATGCCACTTTGGGCAAGCTAGCAACTCCCTTGCCCGATCAAGCAACTATCATAAAAAAAGTCAAACATATAATTTTTTCGAGAGCTGACGATGGAAGTATCTCCTTTCTTCTCCTCTCTGTTGAGAGGTGCACATGTGCAGTACCAATCAGGCACTTGTGAAAAAATGGTGGCACGTAAAGACAACGTTTATGAGCTGAATTATCCTGAAAACAGGAGTTTAGGTGGGTGGCATTAGTGGATGTGGGCCAGACTTTAACTATGCGATGAACAGTTTGGTGCAATTCTGAAAGCATGGCAGAAAACAGGGTAATTTGCCATAGAAATGTAAATTTTCTGAAAAATATCGCTTAAGTGCCATACCCACAGCTGGCATCTCACAAGCATTGCCCTTACATACGTGCAGAATGTGTCTTGGCATCGTCTTGCTGAAATAAACAGCGACATCACTGTAAAAGATGTCTGAATGGCAGCACATGTTGCTCCAAAACCTGTATGCACCTTTCAGCTTCAATGGTGCTTTCAGAGATGTGACAGTTACATGGGAACTAACACATCCCCATACCATCACAGGCACTTAAAGTCACAGCAATCCCTTGCCTCACATTAACTTCCAAAAAATGATCCATCTGACCCCCAGCCACTGAAGCATATATATTTCAAATTTGGTTAAAAGAAAGCACTCCCGACTCCGGAGGCAAGGTACTTTTCATATTCATACATTAAATGAAAGGAAGCTTTGTGATTGCACAAACAAGAAATAACTTATATACCCATGGGAGTTATTTGCTAATTCGCCTTGTTATTTTGGTTAGTTTTGAACAAATTCCACTGCAACTGTTGCCTTACCTCTAGTTTGCAAAGAGAAACTGAAAATAATATTGTTTCAGAATTATAAAAGGGAACACACAAAAAGTGGGTCCAATGTCAGACACAGTCGCATGTTATAGTCTCGTGTTCACTCTGCAGGAAGGATATGAAACATGTGAGATAACATCTGGACATCTCATAACTGAGTTTAATGTACAGGAACCCCCACCCGTATTTTTCGCCCTTTACACCAGTCTGAACTGAGGTGGAGTTCATGGGAAAAATACAAAAGGACCACACAGTCACTGTACGTCCAGGCAGAAGGTGTTTTGTACACTTGGTGTAATCATGTGTTATTATTTGAAACAATGCAGGTCCTTCATGCCTGAACAATGGGAGCCTGACAGTTCACACGCCATAATTTTGTCATCACTATAATATAAAAACAGTCTGTTAGACCTCTATGACCTCTTACCTTTTAGTAGGGCTCCTGTTGCTAGGCAATGGCACAGGTGATATCAGCCATAGTTTGTTACCTCCCCGCTCAACAAGTCCCGGTCAGGACAAAGCAAGTCAAAGCAACAGAACAACAACATGAAGTTTGAAGAATTTCCAGAGTCTCTGTAATCCAGTGAGTTAAAAGAAAGGAAAGTAAATCCTTTTCAGCTCAAGGAGCCACACTTTTCAACACACTCCTCCATCTGTCTCCTTTACGTCTGCTAAAAGAACAAAAAGTTTCAGCCACAACTTCCATGGGGCTGCAGAGTGAGCCGGCCCCCTGCTCACACTGCAGTCACAGCCCAGAGGAGGGCTTTGAAAGTTTCCCTATGAACCCACCCACTCTTAACTACGTAAAAATAGTACAGGGAGGCAGAGAGAGGCACCAAACCAACTTCAAGGAAGAGCAGAGTTCCTGAAATGCAAGCTCACACCGGCCGGCAGCCAAACCAGTTCATGGGAATGTCGCTGCACGGCTGGATGTCACTCACAAATCAAGACTGGACTGGGAGGTAGAAATCTGGCATGTACAATAGTTATTATGATATATGACTAGGCTCCACCTATTACAGTTTGATCTGAAATGTTAAATATGTAAGACTGTAAACAGGCCAGGTTGGTGGAATAGATGCCTTTGTTATAGCCTAGTTGGTGTAAAACTGGTTATCGGATTTTTCAACATTTTGATACGTTACAAGTAAATCTCCAAATTATGACTGGTGCTGAAACACAGAACTAAAGAGTTATGAAACTGTTTTGAGTTCGTAAAAAGGATCTGAAAAATCGAGCTAAAGATTTGTATCATAAAATAGGCTTGGACAGTATCAGGGTATTATGGTATATCAGGGTATTAAGAAATCCAGAAGGTATGATTTTCAATACTGTGATTGTGACTAAAGTTATCTGAAACATAGAGGTTTGAACTGTTTTTTTTTTTAATGATGGGAAATGAAACAAAAAACTTAACTAATTACAATAGCAAACAGTCAAATTATTTGGAGGAAGAAAAGAAACTCCTACCTAACTAAGAGGGAACATTAAATATGATTCATGGAATCATGAAAATATAACATATAACTATTTTAAGACTACAAAAGCAGCTCATTAGCCACATGATACACCCGTAAATAATCTCTGTTCAGCCAAATTTTGTGTTGATATCTGCAGCAAGAAGTGTCATTGGGCTGTCAGGAATGAATGAAGGTATGCAAAAATAGATAGCATCCAAGCCTACCATAATGAGAAATGTAATTTTCATTTTGTTAAAAACTGATTTTATGAATTTGGTATTGAAAAAAGTATTGTTCCGAAACCGATATCAAAGTACTGCTACTGGTATCAAAAATGTTGACAGCCACATATTTTGATACCCAGCCCTAGTGTTGTGTATCTGATTGTGTCAACATTTCATAGAAGCTCACCGTCCATTTGTAGCAGCAGGGACAGTACAAGTGGTGGCCGGTTAGAGTTACCCCATGCTTTCACCTTCCAAAGTTAACTGGCCAGAGGTCCAGTTTCAGAGTCAAAGAATAAGAGCCACAGACTGGAGACACTGAAATGTGAGCCAATCCTTCTTACATAAACACACACACAGTACATAAACACAACTTCTAAGACCTCTGTAAGTTAAGTGATATGGCAACAACAACATACAAAACTTATAAATATTGAAAATCCCAATGAAAACGCAGTAACTCCCCTACATCATATGCAACAACCTCCCAGATAATAAACCCTGAAGACTCTGGTTATCCCAAAAATTTTCATCAAGCACCCTGTTTGTCAGTAAATAAAATAAGAAATTGCAATGCAGAAATGCTTAAACTGGATTTAAGGTTATATAGAAACACTGTCCACCAGAGAGCATTGACAAGTTCATTTTTACACTATAAAATATCAAGAAATTTAAGAGATCTGTATAAAAATGTTTACATGAAAAGCACAAATCAACTATCTACCAACTCCCAACTAATATCAGTATCAACCTCTAAACTCCACTATCAGCTGGCCTATAGTAAGTATGCTGTTAATCTAATATGGCCATATTATCTAATGTACTAAAAATGTTCACAAGCAAAGACTAGCATGCTAACTTGCTAAATGGATTTGCATTTTATACATCTATGTGCTAAACCCATTATCCAATATTTGTTCAATATGCCTGTTAACATGATCTGTGCTTTGAGATGAATGTCAACGTTACCATGTTGAAATATCCGTGTTTGTGTTCAGCTTAAACTTCAAGTGACTACTGACGCTACACCTCCAGGCTACAGATATGTATTAGGGTAAGGAAAAACATGAAGAGGAAGATTTCTTTTAATTTTGCATTTTGAGAACAAAGTCAAAATGACAATGTTGAGAATAAACTTGAATTTTCACTATTAGGTCCAGGCATGAAAAAAAAATAAATAAATAACAGGACCATGTTGCATTTTGAGAATGAAGTCAAAATGTTGAGAATAAAACACCATTTTACTAATTCAACTTTATATTTCAGCTTCATTCGAGACATTTTGACTTTTTGCCCCCTTGACATTTCAACTTTATTCTTAAAATGTAAAATAAATAAGAAATCTTCCTCCTCTAGATCGTGATCTTGTTTTATACAAATCCACGTCTGCATCCTGCTGCACTGTACAGTGAAGTCATCTAGGTGTGTCCTACTGAATAGCCTGGTCACCCACAGTCTCCTTATAAATAATGAATAGGCTGAGTCTAGACTCAAGAGTTGTTATATCACTGCTACGCTTTACTAACCTTAGAAATCATACTGAAGTCACTCTGATACAGATGAAACATCTTTATTTACATGCTACCAGTTGTTACTGTCATTTTTCAAGTTTCAAGACCGTAAATTAAACACTGTAATCTTAGGAACAGTCTCATATGTGACTGTTTTATGTGCCTTTCTTTTGTGGATTAGCACAACCTCCCCACACAAAGGCAACACTGAACACGAGAATGAACTCTTTTTTATCCTCTGAACATTAGATGTTCGCTTTCACAGAAAAGTAATGGTTTTTGTGTCAACCGTAGTGGTACCACATGACTGTAACCAGCAGAAACACATAATGCCTGATTCAGAAGGCTGCGACAGCAAGTTTTGCAACAACCTCTTCAATGCAAAACAGGAAAAGCTGTGGCCAGATATAAACTGAAGAAAGTTGCACCACAGAAAAGGGAGATGACAGATAATAGTAGAATATGTGGCCATTAAAGGCAACTAATCCACTTTTCCAGCTCCACTTTTTAATATGCCTTTATTTTAAACCCAATCTACAACCCCAAAACTCAAAACTGACTCAAATGAAGCCAATTAATCCCAAGTATCCATCTTAAACAGAGACAAACACCTAATACAGAGTGTGAACAGAAATAGTGTCTTTATCCCATGTATAAACACACTAGTTTGCTCTTCTTTCACACAAAATCAAACATTCTGATTAAATGCAAACCATTCGTACTTAGAGAGCCAAGCTCAACCAAGCCCTTTGACACAACCCCTCAGTGTGCGAGTTTTCTATTTGATCAGCTGCAAGTCAAGCCTCAAGAAAAGGGGTTCAAACAAGAGGGGAGTCAGTATATTTACTCAGACGAGGAAGAACGAACCGGATGCAGCAGCTCAGATGTTGACGGGACACCAGATATACCAGTCAGGGTGCTACACAGAGCTGCTGAATGAATGAGAAACAAGTGACTGCACTGGAATGACAGGTATGACTATAAGTGTAGCCACAGATCTGTCCAACAATGAATGACTCATCATGAAACTCAGCAGAAAATACACTGATACAACACACCCTTTAAAAAGTTCATAATAAATACACTGTATTTTTAATATGCTAAAATCTCACACCGTGCTGCACCTAAGCCCTTCTATATTTAGCCAGCTGATGACGCATTCCTGAATGAAAAAACACACAGAGGCTGTGCCACGTGTCTGTATTATTACTACCACCTATCTGTCACTGCTACATGACAGGAAAAGACCGATCCACGTAAGCCAAGAGACAAAGACGGAGGAGGAGCAATAATCGAGGCCAAAGCACCCATTAAAGTGGCAGTGAGACCGCAATACAAGCTGTGAGAAACAGGAAGCAAGGGTGTTAAACAGGTGAGCAGGTCAAGATGGTGGATGGAGACGGGAGAAACACACAGGAGCAAGCAAAACCACGACGCCATGCAAAAGACAAGTTTGGCTCAAGAACACGGACGGAACAACAATCAAAACAAGACAAGTAAAATGTGGCAGACAACCAAACAAATGACTGCAGGTGAAAAAGCTATTTAAAATAATAAACAAGCTGGGGACCTGAGAAAGCTTTACAAATGGTTATAAAGTTCATTAATGGCTGCAAAATTCATTAACTGATGTCAGGACAATGCAAAGAGGGATTAAAAGGACTTGAATCAATTCCACTTATAAATCAATTCAATAATGAAAAGTGCAAGCAGACTTTAAAATAAACTAACTAAATAAAAATGACATGTATGGATTCTAGACAGAACAAAAAATGGTTAATGAATACCTACAGAGGTTGTGAGCCTAAGTAAGGGTTATAATGAATCTGAATTCACACATAATTCCAAAAACACAGCTTTTAAATGGGAAAATAAAAGGTGTATTTATTTGCTCATTTTTAAAATTATTTTGGTACGATCGGATGATTGGATGAATATATTGGCTGTGGACAATTGTCTCCATCGCCAGTCTGATTTTATGGACTCTTTTCTGTCTAAACCAGCAGCACACACATCTGTGCAAATATATTTGCAGTTGCTGGTTCTTGAGCAAACAATGGCTTGTTTTTATTATACTGCACAACCCTACAGGGCTCAACGAGGATTTCCTACTTGCCCAGGGCAAGTTACGTCAGGATAGACAATTTAGCAACTTATTTGCACAATTGGGCTTGTCATAAAAGAAGAATTAAACGCATACTTTTTTCCCAGACACTCATGAGGAAATGAGCTGTAGCGAGTGTTTCAATGATCCTGAAAACATGTTGAGTTGGGAGGCAAGTAAAAATTGACTTTGGGCAAGTAGTATTGTGACCCACTTGCCTGAACATTAACGTTGAACCGTGCCCTAGAAGTAGTAAAAGTAAGTCTTATTAGTTACTGAGGTCAAATAATTTTGTCATCAGTGGGTTATACAAAAAGGGATTTTGGTAGTTCAAAATCATTCTCATTGTCAACTGAAATATTACTTAATAAATTTATAACCATTTGTGAGACTACTATAGTCAAAAGAAGATTATGATGGCAGCAGGTGTCTGCAGGGTGGGACAAGACGGCATGTGGAGCAGCTGATGGGTGTGGATGGAGATGAGGAGGGGGCAGATGGCAAAGGGACACACACGAGCGGACACACACATCTGATGCGTCTTGACATCAGCAGTGGGGTGACTCACAACCAGAGCAGCAACGTGTCTGACCAACTGTGACCCAGAAGATAAATTTGATTTTGGACTTGAAGACGCAGCATTCAAGGAATCTGATTGGAGGATGAGAGTCGGGGGTTCATCAAAGCCTGGGTCATGACGGGGGAGCTCAAAAGGACCAATCACAAAGCTTGGGGGGGGAGGTATCCCATACTCCCTACCTGGGGAGGCAGCGTCCCCATCCAGCAGGTTGTCGTCCTCAGTGGTGTGGAAGTCCATGATGACGCCGGCTCCATCCAGCAGCTCCTCGTCGCTGCTGGCGCTGGCGATGCTGTTGTAGCTGTTCCTGCAGTAGCCTCTGTGGTACAGCTGCTCCGACTCCATTTAGCAACGCGCCCGTGCCCTGGATGATAAGGAGGGAGGGAAGGAAGGAGGGGGAGTGGTGGAGATATACACACCGTGTTTGTGAGGATGCTAGGTTATCTACAGAGTATGCAAGGTGAAGTGAGTCTGTCAGGTACAGAAATGAGAAAGGTGGGTTGTTAACATGCACGAACACAGACAGACATACACACACATTTATAGACCAGCAAAAGTCACACGCTCCACAAAAAAACACAACCAATTACCAGAGCAGCCAACAGTTTCGCACAAACGCCAAAAACCTGAGCTGAAAGATAATCACCTGTCCCATTTATATCAATCCATGACATTTCTGTCCTGTCATATTTGGAGAATGAGAGAACCAGCGCCTTTGCTGAGACACAAATATGTGCAACTACAGTTTCATGGAGCAGATAACATTCGGATAGTCTGATAGAAGCGTGGTAACCGCCGAAACACGTGGTGATGGAGCGGGTGAGATGTGGGAGGAATGAGAAAGAATGGATACAGGTGATCCATTAAAAGATCAGTGTGAGCTGTCAGAGCTCTTTAGTGTATAATCATCTGAAAATAAGAATCGTGTTTTTGTTACCTTTATATCTACAGAGGTCGCCATGTTTCTGCTGTAGCCCTGAACAGACAAACCCAACACTGGCTCTACATACGGCCTTTCCTGCTTTTAACAGCCACCACAGTAAAGCTTCCACGATTAATTGATTATTAATGGACCGTTAAATTAATCACCAACTATTTTGATCATCGATTCATTGTTTTGAGTCCATTTTAGGAAAAAAATATCCAAATTCTCTGATTCAGCTTCTCAAATGTGAATATTTTCAGGGTTCTTTAGTCCTTTAGAAACACAAATGACATCAGATCATCTTCTTTCAAATAATGTGAGCCCACTGGATGGAGGCTTTCCAATTCAAATGTTGAAAACCGATCTGACTGAATGAATGTAGGTGTTCTTAAGTGGAGGTACATTACATTTAGTCATTAACATAGTGGAAAATATGAAGATATAATGTCTTAAAATTTCTCTGATTATGCATTTATGTAATTTAAGGAATATCTGACTTGCTTTTTGGGGGCTCCTTTACAACTGTACATATACAACTATACGCTATAGTCAGGAATTAGTTTTTTCTACTTAATTTTTTCCTTTTAATTTCTTGATTTTCTTTCAGTCAACACTTAGAATTTAAATGCATTTGGCAGTGTTACAATGTATAATGTTCAGTATGCTGCACAGCAGACAGGTTTATTTATAGACAGGGATTAAAATGACACATGGAGATCCTCCCTACAATGCAGGATGATTATGATAATAGTACTACTGCTGCTTGACCAAAGAGAGTAGAGCTGCATCAACACACACTACCTCACCTTTGCTCAAACATCGCCCCCCTGTGGAGAAGGAGGGAACAACACTAGAATCTGTCTCCACAAACGTGACTCAAGCAGCAACAGACGTGACCTAAAACGATCCCCAACAGGCCGAGCAGCACAATGAGTCCCGAAAATTACAGATAACCTGAAGATATTTATAGGAATATCAGCCTCGAGGCATGATGAGTCACAGAGTAATAAAGAAAAAGAGAAGAAGAGAGTTCAGGAGAAAGATAGATATTTAATGTGCCCTGTTGGTGCAGCCTGACTGATCTCCAATAATCCTTTACGGTCTGATAGGTGACTCGTATTCCTCTGTATCTCTGTGAAAAAAAGACCAGGCTTAAAAGATTTCTAAGCTCCCTTCATATCAACCTGAATAGTTTTCATACAGATTTTTTCGTCTTGGTTTTTGTGCTGTGGACTTCCAAAAGTGACATTCACAAAAGGCCACAATAAAAAGGGAAGTGAAGAAAAAGAAAAGTTGGAGTCAGCTCAATTGATTTAGGAAGTGGGTTTCATTAAAAAGTGCTTTTTTAACAAAAAGCGCCTTTTATTCAGTGGTTATGGAAGATTTATAAAAAAGTGATTGCAACGGCAAGAGAAGGTATAAACTGTATTTTCAATATGAGGATCTCAACAAGAGGTGACATTTAAAAGTGAGCGGTGAACCTGACATTTTTCTACTTGTGGAAAAGCCATAAAATCTCTACGTCACCATTCTGTCAGCTAAACTTCTGAGTTTCTTTTACCAGTGACTATGGATAAGAATTGAGAACTGGTCCAAGTTAAGGGAGAAAGTTGGGAGAAAGTTGAAATACTCATTTACAGCCACTGTGTCTCCCTTTGAAATTTCTATTTTGGGCTGGAAAGACTGTCTGTTTGCCCGTTTCACATTAATTAGAGTTTAAATTAATGCTGAATCTTTGCTGAATGAGTAAGTGTCTGTTTATGAGTCACAAGAAATCATTAATAATCTTGTAGAAGATTAGCAGTATGCAAATAGAGTCTGGCAGGCTACATTGGAGTATATAAGTCATAGTTGGTGTCAGTATGTTTTTTGGGGCTCAGTTAAGAGCAAATGGGCAGCAAACACCACACAGGATCATCATTCTACAATCAAAAAATGATTCCCACATTATACATAAACTTTGGGTCTCACAATAGTCTGATCATAGTCCGTCACAGTTTTACATAAAACATACTATAAACAAACTGCTTTTAAAGTATCACTTAATCCTGTTCTGACCAAGATGTGCACTGTGTGGGACTTTTTAGCTGAAAAACAAAATTTCTGGTGGTCAAACTATGTAATTGCAGCCCTGTTTCTGCAAACATATCTCTGGCAGTTTTGTGCTGCAACCAGCTGGCCGATATATTTCCAGTAATAATAATATCACCCCTTAAATTCAATCCTTTCCCTTCAGATATGGCGTGTTCCACTGAAAGTCACTCAACTCTAACAAATAACTTTAGACACTCTGGTATGATAGTAAGTAAGACCACATCACAGAACAACCTATCATGAACAAAGGCTTTCTGCAAACACCAGCAGGGAGACTGAAGACCACTAATCCTCTCTGGCACAAACTCTATCATGTGAGGCAAAGAGGAAAGAGAAACTTTCCCCGTGCCAACAACCACACTAATTCACCAGGAGACGGGACTTCCCTTTGAGCTATATTGAATCAGCGAGGCCAGGAAATTCAATTTAGCTTGTTTTCAGAATCAATGTCAAGGCAGAGATCTTCTAGGTGAGTTCATGTGCAATATCTTGGCTTTTTGACCTCTAGTTACGCCCCAGAATCCTCATGTTTTAGCCCTGAGCATAAGGCTGAAACTTAAACCAGACCTGTCTCCCATTGAAAATGTGTGGTGCATCATGAAGCACAAAATATGATAACAGAGACCCCAAACTGTTGAGCACCTGAAATTTTATATCAAGCAGAAAAAAGAAACAATTTCACTTTCAAAGCTTCAACGATTTCGTTCCTATTTCCTGAAAGCTAACTGAGTTTAAAGGAAAAGGTGATGTAACACAATGTTAAACATGCTCAATGTCCAAACTTTTTTGGAACATGTTGCAGGCATCACATACAGAATGAGTGTGCATTTCCAAAACACAGTTAAGTTTGTCAGTTTGAACACTGAATATCTTGTATTTGCTCTGTAATTCAATTCAATATAGGTCAAAAAGCACTTGCAAATTGCTTAATTATGTTTTTATTCACATTCTACATCAACTTTTTTAAAATCAGGGTTGCATTAGATACAAAGAAAACTCATACTTTGGCCGTGCAGGGATGCTGATTCATATGGCAAATAAGAGTGAGAGTATAAAATGCATGTTAAAGGTGTGTAATTATCTTTTCAGACAGACAGTTAAATTAAATTAAATATTAAACAGACTGTGCTGCTGAGCCTCTGCACAATGGTCTGCTTTAATAAGACTTGTCATCTTTTCTCCCATTTCTCTCTGCTGGTGACATTTGCATCTATAATTATGACGGTCCGCAGCACACTTGTTCATGTTTCCCCTCGTTCTTTGCAACAGCAATCAAAACAGTAATTATGCCAGGGAGACTAAAGTTTGTTGATTACTGAGGAACTCTGACCCCATTAGTCAGATTTCATTTTGCCGTTTGAGGGTATGGATGAGACAGGGAGGAGTGTGTGTGTGTGTGATGGTCGATAACAGCAGCTTAATCGACAGCAAGGGAACAAAACGTTGCAGGGTCTGCTGATGTTACACAACTACTTGAGCAACGAGAGGGCCTTATCTTCCTCCGCCTGGTCACTATGGAGGGAGGTGTTGCCCAGGCGACTGTTGCTGGGATGTGACTCAGCATTTTGCCCTCCTCTAACCGACAGGCTCACACCTCCTCCATAGACGCCCAGGCCAATACGTTGACACACATCTTTCAAAAAAGGCAGCAAGCGAGTGGTCGATATATGGATTGCTTTGTAGCAAAACATCCAGTGTACAGCAGCTCAAACACAACAGGGAGCGTTCATGCCCCACAATTAACAAGATGGAGCCAATCAGAAGACAACAACACTGACTGTATCGATAACACTGACTGTCATGTAGTGATGGCAGTTTGAGAAAGTAACCTGTAATTTACACCAGGCGCGGCTGTGCCGCATCACGGCTGCGCTGGGGTTTTGTTCCATCATGGAAAGGGCTAGTCTAAGGTACCAAAAACACATTCTTATTTTCAGGTAATTATACACTACTAAAAAACATATTCATGAATATCATAATACATTTCTGCCATATTCTGCTGATAGATGCCACTTAAATGTTACACACTCAAATTTTAATGTCAGATAATATAGGATGTAATTACATTTTTCAGTGGATTTAAGTAATAATAAATAGACTATACACGAGACCAAAGTGACTTCTTAAAATTACTTGAAAGTAAGCTAATCTCCAAATGAAATTACCAGCAAATGTTTAATTGGTTTTATTTTGAAAAACTGTTTACTGTTGATCAGAATAAGTAAGAACTTTCAGATAAAACTTGGCAAATTTGCAAAATAATACTTATTTGAGAGACTACATGATGAATCAATTAGTAACATAAAGTAAAAAGGTTAACTACTAGTGAAATGACATCTGCAGCTTAAAATTATTGCATATATGTATTGTCTGCATAAGTCTTACAAGTTTGAGTAGGATGAAGATGTAAAATACAGTATCAGTCAATAATATGCTGCTGAAGACAGAGGAAGTTCGGACTTTTTCAAACCGAATGCTGAATGATGAATAATACATGTTCTATCTGGCCTGCAGCGAAAGTAAAAGAAATACAGTCATTCAAGAAGTCCTTCTCAGTGTGTGTGTGTGTATGTGTGCTCTCACAAGGCTTTGTCAGCTATCAATTTCATCCAGCCTACGCCAGTGTGAGAATATCATTTTACTTTGGAGACAACAGCAGTGAATGCATCCTAGAATTAAACAGGAGTCTAATTCCAATCCACCAGACGAGCGAAAATATCCGTTTTGGATTCAAGTTCATTATGGAATCTTAATAGGCTGCATTTGTGTACAATTGATGTTTTCTTCTGAGACATGATTTAGAGTAAAACAAACATTTATCTTTGCTGTCCTGCGTAATGTGACCTTCTACTTCCAGATGAACAAAATACCAAGAAAGATGTGGTTGATCTTACAGACATAACTGTCACGAGGGGGTGGAGATAAACACTTAAATGAGACATCTCGACTATCTGACTGTGAGTGAAACTCTAAGGTCGTGCTTAACAGAATGAAGGCAAACACTCCAGACAGGCATAACACAATCAGGAGCGCTGATTAAACCAACAGCGATTGCAAATCAAATAAGGAGTGCCTGGGCTTTGACCTGTCTGTAACTGCTGCAAAGCACAAAGAAGAATAACTGCCACAGATTCTTGATTCTGGTGTGAGAGGAGAGTTGGCTAATCATAAATCATAAATACACAATGGAATACCTGAACAGCAGTCTCACATAGTCAGATCTCCACACTTTCAGCACTATAATGAAAGGTCTGGCTGAACTAATTCATTTTTAACTCATTCCAATACAGGTACAGAGGAAAAAAAACACTCTGGCATGTTTGTATTTCTTTAATCCAATCGCAATCGTCTTGGGTGGCGCTAATTCAAGGTTGCGGCAACGGTGCCCTTGCAAAATAGTCTTGTTTTGGTGAGACATTTGCATGTAGAGAAGCAAGCCCTGGCATTTACAGTGGCTAGATCTCTGCAAAAGAAAACATGTAGGCCAACCTAATTGCATGATCCAAATCTTCATCAAAACTTGCTATTTTCAGCGTGCAAGTTGCTAACTGAAAGGTTGTTGTTTCACATAGCAACAGGGACGTTGAAAACTGTATCACGCAGACAGCAGAAGTGGAGTAAAATAACCTCATACCAACGGCCTGATTCTTGTGAGTCAGACTTCCTGAACAGTGGCAGAATGAAAAAGTAACAGCAGAGAAACATTAACTTGAGTACACATGCAGAAATATGCTGACTACTAGCGTTGTAATGATTAGTCAATCCACAAAATATTAACTTACATTTTGAAAACTGATTGATCATGGCAATCAAAGTCTCTCAACAAGCAAAGATGGCAACCATTTCCTGGTTTCAGCTCCTGAAATGGGAATGCTTGCATCTTTACTCTGATTTATATAATTGTGAATTAAATATGTTTACGGTTTAGACTGTTGGTAAGAAAAAACAAGCAGTTATTGAGAACTTAACCTTGGCTGTGGGGACACACAATGGCTATTTTTCACTCATTTTAAAGGCCAAACAACTAATCAGTTTATCAAAAATCTAATAAACTGATTAATCAATATTGAATATAGTCATTAACGTCTGTCTATATCAATCATCATGTCTGGTTTTAGAGCTGGAGAAGTTGAAACATGATGCTTGAAAGCTTGAAATCCAATAAAAAAGGTTTTGCAGTTGAAACTAAGTTTTGAAGGCTTGTATAAAGTTTTAACAGGCTGAAAAAAAGTCAAATCTCTGAAAGCAGTAGTTGTAGCTTTTCTTCTTCACTGCTGCAGCACGCTTTTTCAGTGTTTCTCCAACATATTTTCAGAGTTATAAATTTGTCACTGCCCAGTGTATTATTTTGTTTTCCAGGTCTGGAACATTGTAAACGCCGATCTGAAAACTGGTGCGTATATCTTGGGAAAAAAGTTTGAAATGTTGAAATTTGAGTTTCAAAAGGGCAAATCTTATTTTGAAACTTATGTACACTTGCAACGGTATTGTAGACTGTTCTTTCAGAGCAGTTTACAACATCCACAGAGATCCGCACACACGATTGCCAGCTTGCGAGACATTTTTTCTGTCAGTGTCATCTTGTAGTGCTGCTCTGAAGCTCTGAAACAGGGAGTTTGTATCTCTTGGAAGGGGTGCGGTAGCTGTCAGTCATTTAGTAATTAATCAATAATTTGGCCAATCAGAGGCTTATAGTCTTTTGCCAATCAAAAAACAATTTCACCAATATGTTGCCTGAAACAGATGTCAATCATTTTTTAATTCAGCCCAGAGAAAAAAGGAGGAAATTTGAGATTAGCAGGCCAAACACTGCTGTCATTTTCTATCTAGAACTGTTACTGTTTATTATCTTTATTAAGTTTAATAATTTTTTCAAGTGAGACAGTAGCCTTAATAACACCTATTTGTAAATTTGATCCAAGGTTTTCTGAGCTGTGTAAAACTGCTGGTTGGGTACCAGCAAGTCATTTCAGCTGCTTGTAGGCCGACTCCTGAGATGACTGACCAGTCAATGTCTGTCATCATTCCAGAGAGAACATGATCCATTGAACTGATCTTTGCAGCGCCTAGCTGATTTGCTCCTCTTATGACTTTGTAGCAGGTTGTTATACAGTGATTCCTAGCGTAAAATAAATGTTGGTCTTACAGATGAAATCTAACAATTATAAGTTCTGGGCAGAACAACAGCGTCAGGACTCTGTGTGTACAGACATCACCCCATAACGATGACATACCTCCAGCAGGCTCTCCATGCCCAAGTTGAGCTCTCAGCCCCACCTGGAGATTATCCCAAAGCTTGTAGCTGGCCTGAAGCTAGCCTCCAGCATGCTCCAGCAAATGACAGCTAACCTCATCTAAAATCATTGCTCACTAGTGTTAATGTTAATGTAATGCTCCTTATATTAGGACGGAGTCAAATACAGAGTCACCATTGTCATTGTATAATTATATACGTGTCAATAAAGATGATCAAATATACATACATACATGCTACCTATTAAACAACAACAAAAAAGAAATTAAAACAATCTTCCTTATGTTCTGTCAAAACAAAAAAGTTTTCATACTGGCAAATACAGGACAACATATACACAGATATACATACAGGCCAATATAGCTGTGATTTACTAATATCGCCTGACCAATGTTATCTGTCTGACACTATTCATAACTACAGAAAACTCAATGTTATTACGGAAAATATAAATGTATTATCCAGCCGGACTTTTTATAATCTTGCTTTGACAGCAAGTTATACGGTATGTTGAGGAGAGGGATAATAAAATGATCACCTCACATGCCTAAAGGCAAAAAGAGGTACAAGACTGATTTGACTTCCAGTGCTAATGATGAAAAACAACAGATCTTTTAAATTGCTTAGTTTATCAAAGAACCCAAAGCATTATTAAGATGAAAAAAAAAAACTACAACCAGTGACTTTTTGGCATTTTTGCTCCAAAAATTACTTAAATAATTGATTAATTTTCAAGTAAGCTGCTGAATAATTCTATAGTAGCCTAAATTTAAATGGAGAACAAGATGATGGAAAGTAGAGCCCAACTGATGCTTGGTTTTTGGAGCAGAAGCCAATACCAATATTGGGGAGTATAAAAATCCTATTATCAATATATCAGCCGATTGTTTTTATCTATACACATTGGGTCACTGCTATAGTTAAGTTTCACTGGTGTTTTTAAATATTATAACTAACTATAATAATAAAAGTATTATCCACACCAACTTTTACACTCTATAGTTGCTTTAACAATAAGTTAAATGTCATAAGGGTGTGCTGAGGACATATGGAGAAAGAGAGCTAGATTTTAATCTCACATGACTGAATTTGTAGGCAAAAAGAAGCACAAGACTGCTTTGATTTCCAGTGCTAATGATGAAAAACAACCATGACACAGGCAGAATGACAACACAATCTTACAGACAGCCCTATGCACTGGTTGCTTAATTTATCCAAGAAAATGTCTAGGACCCAGAGATATTCAGTTTAAGATTAAAACGACAGTGAACAATATCCAAATCACAGAACGAGAACCAAATAGCAGTATTTTGGAAAAAGGAAAAATGTTTGAGAAAACAGCAGTGTTGCAGAGATGCCCTGGCCTAAAAAAGAAAACATGTTTCATTGGTGCAGATCCCAACAAATACCACATTATCAGGATTTTAACAGTTTTATTTTCAGTAAAAATGAAAATTGTGATGCAATAATTCTAATATATTTTTTGAATAGAATTCTTCTTATAAATTGCAAAAGAAAAAACATTAAATTAAAAACAATTTTCATTATGATCTGCTGAATTAAAAAACATATGCCAATACTGATTCAGACTGATATAGGTGTGCTGGGCCAATATTGGGCCCATAATATCTGCTGACTAAAATATCAGTCTGCTTGTAGTTATCAGTATTAGTTGAATAGTTACAGTAAACCCTAATATCATTATGGTTTTAAAAAAACATATTATCGAGTTTTTACACTCTATTTGCTTTAACAGCAAGTTACTCAGCTTTGACAATAAGTTACACGCCATAGATGTACTTTCAGGGTGTGTTGAGGACATGAGAAGAAAAAAGCTATTTTTTTAACTTCACGTGACTGAATTTGAAAGCAAAAAAAGCAGTGCTAATGATGGAAAAACAACCATGACAGCCAGCATGACATTACAATCCCACACAGACAGCCCTCTGCTGCAGCTGTTAGCCGCCGTGCATGCATTAACGTTACATCTACATTACATGGAGAAAATTTCCAGAAAAAAGAGGCACATAAAAAAAAAGGAGAGCTGTTTGCATCGTGCAGCTCCAGCTTCCCCTGGGCTGCAGCCGAGGGCCCGAGTCCAGCAAAACGTCAAATAATAAAAACCACAGAATATATTCAGACATGCACACAAGCTAACCGTGGATCCTCCATTGGGACTCACTCGAGCTACATGCTAGGAATCAAGCTAGCTTGGAGACAAGCTAGCACCTGTTCAGCTCGGATGTGAAATGAACCTGTGAGCTCATAAATGTGACAGCGACAGGAGGATGGAGAGGATGGATGGCCTCGGATTGTGAAACACACACACACTCACACACACTCACATCTCTCTCTTCTAAGCTAACTAGCTTCACCAGCGGCTTATTTTTCCAAAAACAAACGGACCACCTTACCTTCCTGATGCCTCAAATCCAGCTCGGACACAACAGTTCATCCTTCTCCTGAGTTGAAACGAGGATTTTTTTTTTTTTCTGGTTTCTTACTCGAGTGGATTTGACATTCTCCTCATCATGATGGTGTTTTCTTTTTTCAGTCCCATTCCTGTGTCAGACTGACGTTCACTTCCTGTTTCACATCGCATCCATACATCCAGCAGCAGCAGCAGCAGCAGCAGCAGCTCCACCACCTCCACCCACAGTCTGTGTGATAGTAAAACAGGCAGGGAGGAGAAAAAACCTGATCAATTATTCATCCACACACTCGCTGCAATCAAAAGCCTAGAGCATAAAACACAATGGAGTCACCTGCTAGAAGTGACAAGCTGGATTACTGCAGGCTCCTGTGAAGTGTGGAAAAAATGAATTGATTAACTGATCAGTTAATTGATGGACAGAAAATATATGACAATTCTTATCATCAGTTGATTCCTACTCATTTATCGTACAAGAATTTACACATTTTAATGTAATTTAATTTTGGGTCTTGGACTGACAATATTAGAGAAAAATAATAATAATAATAATAATAATAATAATAATAATAATAGAATAGGTACCCAGTAGTTATAGTTGATACCCTTATTTGTTGATTATATTTTGTACTGGCAGTCCAAGAAGTTACTGAATAACTATATGTGACACAGGGAAAACTGGACTTGGAGAATTTGGAGCACTAACATGGTTTATAAAATGTAGTTACTCAGAAATAGGTACCCAGTAGTCATCATACTTACCCTGTAGTAGTAGTTAAAAAATAACTACAGCAGATTTTTTGTGAAATCCAGAATTGTTACCCCCTTACCTCGTACCTACATATATGTATTGGTAGGTACTGTGCTAGTGCAGCATTATTTTAAAAAGTACACTGTAACTCTGGAGTAATTATGCAGTAATCTCAAGCAATAACCCATGTTTATTCTATTCAAAGTCATTTCACATTGCATGTTTACTATTATGCACCAACATACAAGGCAAATTCTTACCTGAACATAAACCTGATTCTGATATACAGGGTTTGTTCATGATTTACATTTATTTCTTATTTTTATTTTAATACTGTCATTCTGATCTTCATATTTTAATTTAAAAGGGTTTGACTATAAGGTCTTTCGAAGCAAATCTGTAGGGAACAATAGAGAGAAATTACTAGTTTCTGGGCCCCAATAGAGAGATTTAACATTTTCCCATCAACACATTCATTATCTGATATCATCACTCTGCACTTCGGAGACAGTATCTGTTACCATTCAGCAAAAGGAATTAATTGATTTGTATTGGAAGTAGAATACAAACAAAGTGAAGGTGACATTTTTCAGACTTTATACTTTTTCAGCAGAACAGTATTTAATTTAAAGCACAGATAATTGCAGGTGAAATTGTACATATACATCCAGAACCACAGATCAATGCATATCAGCAATCTGACCAAAACAGGAATGTTTTATTCTTCGCTTTTTCTGTTTTCCTCCGTTTCTTATAGTTTCACTACCCAACAGCACCATCTATTGACCAATACGAGTAAAAGCATTTATAGACTTATTCAGTCTGAGCTGATTTTCTTGATTGGCATTGACAAAAAGCTGGATGTAAGTGGAAATGAGATTATCGACTGTAGTGATGACAAGATGATGAAAAAGTTAAACCTGAATATCCAAGGCAGCAGCAAAAGCAGAATAACTTCAACACAACTCTAATATTTATTCAAGTCTGCTTCTTTCTTCATATAAAAACCTAAAGTTTCCACATCCCATCCAGCTGTTTCTCATTAAAACAACATGAAAAATATAGTTTGATCCTTCATTAATCAAATTACTTGAAATACTAAATCCACCATCATAAATTCATTACTTCATTAGCTTGTGTCCTAATGAAAGACCACATCCTGTTTAGTTTGTTTTCAGTATTTAGACTTAGTCTTTTCAGTGATAGACATTGAACTTTTCTTGCAGTCAAGTCGTCTCCAGACTCTGATAGAACCCGGTCTCTCTGCGGTGCTGTTGGACCGGCATGTTCCTCCTGGTGCTGCTGACCTTCTCCAGATCAATCTCTACCAGCACCATGCCTGGCTTCTCCCCTCCGCAGTCACCCAGTACTTCACCCCAGGGGTCCACTGTCAGGGCGTGGCCATACGACGAGCGCTTTTCATGGTGCCGGCCGACCTGTGCCGCCGCTAGGACGAAACACTGGGTCTCAATGGCCCGTGCACGGAGTAACACCTGAGGATAAAAACAAGATGTTTGGTTACTCAGGCTAAGATATAACACCAAACAGCGTGTTGTCTTAACATGATTCATCATACCTCCCAGTGAGCAGTTCCTGTTGCTACAGTGAAGGCTGATGGGTAGGTCAGGATCTCAGCCCCATGCCTTTGCAGAGCCAGTGACAGCTCAGGGAATCTCAGATCATAGCAGATGCCGAGGCCAACCTGAGGCAACGAAACAAAAACAGTCAAAGCAAACACATTGAAAACAAACAGATGTTAAAGAGATATTTAAGCTATTTTGGGGTCACTCTCCAAGAAGCATCAGGAGTACTGCTGTGGACAGGGTGAGCAGCAACACATATCTTATCTTAGCCACCACAAATAATCAAGTTCAGATATATTTAGAATATTTTCACTGCTTTACTTTGGCGTCAGACAGCTTTTTCCGAGGGAAACCATCATTATTAGGGCTGTCAAACGATTAAAAAAATTAACTTGATTAATCGCAAAACTACTCTGTGATTAATCACGATTAATCGCAGTTAAAATACTACATATTATATACACTAATATTACTTGTATTTTCTTCTATTCTTTCTCATGTAGTATTGAAGGATGCAATACAGTTAATCTATTACAATTTGATGATGCAATTTTACAGATTGGTGAAAAATAATAACATTTTTTTCATATCAGCACTCCATTTTGATAAATAAATAAATATAATAAATAAATAAATATAGTACAAATTAAAATAAGTTTGTCTTCTTTTGAATGGTCAAGTCAAGAACACTTGTGCTTTGGTCAGACTGTCAGACCACATCCTTACCACAGCAGGTGGTAAGGATGATGATGGTCAGACAAACAAATCAGATCTTTTCATTTGCAAATAACACTGCTGACAGTCTGTCTTCAAGATCTGCAGTCTGAACAAAGGCACTGCATTGGAATATCTCAACTGTTTCCGGGCCAACTTCGGGGATATTTAGCATTTCGTTTTAATGTTAAGGTATCCAAGCTGAAAAATACTTTTAGATTCCTCAGATTCCTTTAGATTTCTTTGACAAAAGTTTCCTCAAACAAGTCATTCAATCTGAAGAATTCATGTGTGTTTACAGGTCTACTTAGTGATGATCGTATCATGAAATGACACCTTGCCAATGGGAGTTTGGACCGGAGGTACAAGAGAGGGTCCAGGGATGGTGAAGGCACTTTCTTTAAGGGAAACACCTTTTTCTGGCAGCTCCACATCAAACAAATGGGACTTCCTGTAGACTGAAGTGATGTCACCTGTGGGTGTTATGACAGTGTGTCAGTGTGTTATCAGAAGAGAAGTGGAAAACATGGACTGTAGCTCTTGAATTTTTTTTTTACCACAAGTGTGCTTCTGTGTGTGCAGTACCTTTATCATTGATTATGATGTGACTGTTGTAGATTCTTCTGTCAGACTCCCAGTCATGTCCTCGTTCATGAAACCCTCCAAGAGACAGCCACACTTCCAACTTCCTGGAAGAAGGAGAGGTTAAAATCCCCAGAAATCCCCAACAAGAGCCAATTCTTCACATGACATACATGAAACAATACAGACTAAATTTATCTTAAAGGGCAGTTTCTGTATTTTTCAACCTGGACCCTGTTTTCCCATATTTTTGCATTTAAGTCACTAATGTCTAATGTCTGACAACATTATGGAAATGATCCATACAGAGGCAGACCTTTTTTAAAGAAAAAAAATGTCTTGGCTCATCTTTCCACTGTTCCAGCAATCACCATCTCTGCTTGTTTGGTCAAAATAACTCCTTAATTCACAGCGCTAGATGTAAATTATCAGGAGAGGAGCAAGAGGAAGGTCAGACATCAGAGAAGCAGTGAGGAGAAATGGTGTGTAGCGCCAGAATATTTTCACGTCTAACTCTGTGAATTAAGGGTTTATTTGGACCAGCCGGAGTTGGTGATTGTTGGAGCAGTGGGAAGACAAGCCAAGGCAGTTTTGGTTGTCTACCTGGCCAGCTGAGTGTACTGTGAAATTGTGTTTCCTGTCAGGCTCTCAGACAGCGACAGCGTCTCCTCTCGACTGGACCCAATGTAATCGAAGCCCTCAGGCAGGAAGACTATGCTGGCCCCTTGCTCTTTGGCTTCCTCCACCAGCTGTTTACAGGCGAAGAAGTTTGCCTGTTTGTCAGGGGTGGCTGTCACCTGACACACTGCTGCCACCGGGCAAGATGAAGTCGACATCCTGCATGGAAAACAGGTTGTTACATCCAGGGAACAGAGGCTGCAGGCCAGGAAAAGATGTGGTTGATCATTAACTGCACTAGTTATTCTGTTATATATTTATTGCATAATATTGAACAGCTTGCATCCAAAACAAGCTCCCTTAAATGCAATATCCACTTGATTCATGCTCTGATTGCCACTCTAGTCGTGCCTGTTCATTTAAATAAGACAATACAAGTGTAGTTTTCATCATAGCTTCCTTGTATAGAGGACTAGCTGTTAGATTAACACAATACAATATATGCCTATATTAGAATAATAAGCATACCTGTTTTGCAGTTGTCTCCAAGCCGAGAAAGGGGCCAAATGTTTTGTAGATGTTCCCAAAATGCACCTGACTGTGAACATTGATCCAAGTGACACAGACAGAAGTCACCCTCCCTGTTCAGTCCATGTCAGTGTGACAGTCTGATTTAGTGTTGTCTCTGTACAACAGGAAGGATCAGACGAGCTACTTTCTTCTTCTCGGTTCGGTGTCAGAACGTAGAAACCAGCATTAAGGCACAACACTTCCACCTGCTGGAGAGTTTTTGACTTACAATGAGTGACAAGTGAGTTTATGTACTTATATAGTACTAAAGAAGAGAAATAACACTTTACCTGGGGCTAATATAAAATAATAACATTAATAAATAAATTGAATCAAAAGGTTCACCGGTCCAGATGGTTATCTTGAACAATTTACATTAATGGTAATTTTTTAAGTCTGTGGTTTGGATGTATTTGGCATTTTAATTTTGAAAAAATAAGCAAAGATTAGTCAATTAATCTATTAGTCAATTGAAAGAAAATTAATTTCCTGCTACACTGATAACTGATTAATCTTTTCTGTCATTTTTCAAAAGTAAATGTCAAACATTTGCTGGTTCCAGTTCCTTACATGCAGGAATTAGCTACTTTCCTTTGTCATATATAATAATCTTTATTTATAGAGTACTTTTCAAAATACCCATTACAAAGTGCCTCACAAAAGCAGCAAAATAAAATAGCACAGTACCAAGTGCCACAGTGGCAACAAATAAAACAGGTAGGTTGGAAAGTCAGGTTTTAAAAGAGATCAGCTGAAATAATTCACTGTAAAATAGCAAGAACATAAAATCAAAACATTTTAAAAAATAAAAACAGTTCGAAACAGTTCAAACTCAAATAAAATGAGGTAAGTAGGGAGTCTTTGGGTTTTGGACTGTTGGCTGGATAAAAGAAGCAGTTTGACATTTGGCTCCTGGGAAACTGTGAAGAGTATTTTTCACTTTTTTGGAGATTTTAGAGAATAAACAATTGATCAATTAAGGAAATAGTCAGATTTGGTAGGTCATTAGAGGATATATTACTGACTGTCTTCCGACTTAAAGCTAACGGAACTGTATTTCCACTCAGGCACTCACACCGACCGGCTATACGCATCCTGCCCGGGGTCCTTCTCAGCAACACCCTTCCAAGATGGCAGCCAACAGTAGCAGCACGGGTAGCAAATCCAGCAACAGCTCCGGTGGAAAACAGTCCGGTCCGTCAGCCGAACAGGTACCGTCACCTCCATCTCAGTGTGCTTCAGTCGCTGCACGCAGTGTGGTTGGTGTTCAGTCGTGTCAGGTGGAGCTGAAGCCGATAATCTGACTCCCAGCTAGCTAATGCTAACAGTTAGCTTCGCCATCGCCATCATCATCCGCCTCCTATTCTGCTTTATCACCACAAAACGGTACAACACAGTGAGCCAGGATGAAAACACATATTATCATAATTTATAAAGAGTTTATCACCGGTTTGTGCTCGTAATAAACACTTTAACTGGAGACAGGTGCGTTTAAATCAGCACACGCCTCTAATGGGATGGTGTGCTTCAGGTCTTGCCCAGTTAAAGACAGTGGGAGTTGCTATTTTTATCACTGAAGACCCCCCGGTTGTATTTTACACCAAGGCTGAAAAGTACTCAGATCCAGTAATACACCACGTAATAATGTTACAAAAGTATTCTGTAAAAGTACAAATCTACTATGAGTGAAATATTTTGAAAATCGGGCTCCAACCTAGCTTGTATTTTATTTTTTAATGGGTCTGCGAATCATTTTAGTTGTTAATCAGTTGATGTTCAGTCTCTAAATTGTCAGAAA
Organism: Lutjanus erythropterus; assembly: GCF_056507025.1. Lineage (NCBI taxonomy): Eukaryota > Metazoa > Chordata > Actinopteri > Lutjaniformes > Lutjanidae > Lutjanus > Lutjanus erythropterus. Next base: position 15,333,594 of record NC_139339.1, read on the forward strand.
ATACTCTATAGTGTGATGATAAAACAGCGTTTTCTGCAATTTCGCATGAAAAATGAATTGATTATCAAAATAGTTTAATTATTTTTTACCACTTGTCTGGTCAGGCAAGTGATTTGCCAGATTTATTAGCCCAACATGTCATTTTACTTGCCCCAGGCAAGCAGGCAACCCTTATTATTGAGCCCTGGCATAAAATGGAAATACTCATATAATGTAAAGGCACCTCAAAAATAGTATTTTGTGCAAATATACACAGTTACTTTTGACCACTGGCTTAGTTAGCAAACACAGTCTGACAGTACAATATGGCTGGAACTAAACTTTTTTTTTCAAGAAAAGATTAAGTCAAAGGCGAAACATCTTCAAAGACATATAAACAAGTCCAGTTGCCTTCAATTTAATCTTTTCTTGAGATTACAATGACCTGGACGAATGAGAACATTCACAGACCCTGATTTTCATCACTTTTCTACGTCCGTGTTAAATTATGACAGAACTTATCAGAGTGATCAACAGCCATAAATGCAAAGTACAAGTGTGTGTGTCCGTGTTGTTTCTGATGTGTGTGTATTTTTGTGTGACAGGTGGTGGCAACATTTCAGAGGATGCGTCAGGAGCAGCGCAGTATGGCTTCTAAAGCTGCAGAGTTGGAGATGGAAATCAACGAGCACAGGTTGGAAGCAGATGTTCCACCTCTGCAGCATGTTACAGTCACTGTCTAATCCTCTCATCAAGAACAACATTTCCGATAACAATCTACTGCTGATCCAGCGACCACAGAAGTTTGCATTAGCTTAATATGCCTGAACTTAAGACAATGTAATAAAAATATGTCCTTGACCACAAATAGGGCACAGTCTGAGAAATTATGCAACATCTTTCAGTTCAGTTACAGTTACCAAGCATGAAAACTGACCAGCTGTGTAGATGTTTTGGGTATCCTGATGGCATTATTTTGGATTTTTTTCCCCTTCAGCTTAGTAATTGACACCCTGAAGGACGTGGACCCGTCAAGGAAATGCTTTCGTCTAGTAGGAGGAGTGTTGGTGGAGAGGACGGTGAAAGAAGTTCTACCCGCATTGGAAGCCAACAAAGAACAGGTGATGGCTAAGAAAAGTAAAACAAGTGTACTTGTACATTATCTTTAAAAGTCACTGTTGAAATGCATTCTACTGTAAAGGTAACTAAAGCTATTAAATATCTATTTCAATTTAACGTAGATTCTTGCAAGGCCAATGCTTTCCTCTAATGGCTGCATACATGTAGCCGTTAACGATTATTTCAATGTATTAAAGGGTTAGTTTAGATTATTTTAAGTGTGGTTGTATGAGGTATGAGACCTATCCAGTCAGTTTATTACCCACAGCCTACATGCCTACATAACGGTGGTCAAAATATTCTAAATAAAAATACAGAAATATTATAAAAACTGGAAGCATGTTGACCGCCATCTACTGTAGGTAATACACTGACTATGGATAAGTACTATGCACAACCCCACTTCAAAAAATCTGAACTATACTTTTAAGATAATTCAGTAGGCCACTTCTAAGCAAAGAGATCTCACGCTCTCGTTTCCCCACAGATCTCCAAAATTATTGAGTCCATCAACGCACAGATGCAGTCGAAAGGCCGGGAGCTCACAGAGTACCGGGAACGCTACAACATCCGGTTGGTGGGAGAAGGTGAATCAGATGCACAAGGCCAGTCGGCAGCATCTTCCAGGGACAGTGAAGGAGGCGGGTCTAAAAGCGGAGCTGGCGTTTTAGTGTCTTAGTTTGTAATAATGGAGCGCAATGGGTAGGGCCTTATGATTTCTGCAGTACTGAAAACACAGTTGGAGTCACAAAATGTAGGTTTAAGTATTGGACTTTTTTCACAGGATAATGTTGGTTTTGAAGATTAGAATCAAAGTACTTTGTCAAACTCAAATAGTACACATAGTCCTCTGCTTATGTATGTGAATGCTAGTGTGTATAAAAAAAATAAGGGTGTTTGTCTTGCATTTGCCTTTCAGTGAAGCTGACTTTCTTTTTTAATTTCTGGAATACTGTGGCATAAATTAAATGATTACATTCAAGTACTTGTCTTAGTCTTAGTCTTATTTGCACATGAGTGAAAACATTTTAGAGTTTCACATTACAAAAAAAGCCAAGGTGTGGGGTTAAAATTCAAACTTGGAAAATCATTTCAAATACTGAGAACATGTAAGGTATGACAGCACACGGTTATTAAATAAGAACACTCTTTTATAGTTTGGATTATTTGAAATGAGGTTGTATCAGCTACTTATTGACAGTCAGTGTATAAGCTACAGTAGATTGCACAGAAACTAAGTAATGCACTGCTGTGGACAGGATCAGCAACAAAAGGTACTGTATTTTAGCCATTTAAAAAGGGTCCACCTAAAAAAAAATCAGTTTAAGTGTACACTATATGAAGAGTATTTTCACTGCTTTACTTTGCCTTCAGGCAGCCTCTTCTGACAAAAAAATTGCAGTTAAATAAACCAAATCTTGCACTTTCCAAACCAACCAAACTCCATAGGCAAAATCAGTAATTTTACCTCACATAAAACAGGAGTTGTGGGGGTCTGCCACTGCCTCAATCTGGTTTTGTTTGTTGGAGTTAATGTGTGACTTGATAAGTATAGTTCAGATACACCAAAGGCACAAAATTACACAAACTAACTAATCGATCAAGGCGGCGGTAGACCAGCAACTCCTGTGTTCTGCAAGGTAAAATTACTGATCTTGCTTAAGGAGTTTGGTTGGTTTGGAAAGAAACTGATATTGTTCTACTGATTTTTTTTCTTGTTCTCCAAATTAGGGTCCGTGCTGATCTCTATATACTGTAGCTAATAGACTGACTGTGGATAAGTACATCATACACACCTACATCAGATAATCCTTTCACTTTAACACTCAAAAATTGGGAAAAATAAGAGCTGATTTCATATGGCCCTAAAGTACATTGAGCTCTACAGAGTCACCCTTGCCAAGGCAGCACAGGTCCTAGAAGGCATTTCAACAATGAGCATGAACAAGAGATTATACTGTAAACACGTCACTATAGATCAAAATGAATCTGTTGGCTTTGTTCAGCCTCCCTCTGTGAAACATTTCATTCAAAACTCATAAAGTTGCTTCACATGTGAAAATAATGCACAGCTGTTTTTTATTCACAATGAGGTCAGTTTGTGTTCACTGGTTACCAAAGCGCATGCTGTGATGTGACCAGTGACCACCACACCTTAAAAATCAGGTCCTGTCATTGAAAACTCAATAAAACTTGCCGTATTCTTTCTGATCTGTGGCACGACTGAGTTCTGAGGGGGTAAATTAAAAAACCTGATCTGTGCTGTCCACACTGTCCATGTAGTTGTAAGGACAAAAATGTTGCTGTTGATGGTCATGAATTAAAGATTGTCACAATTGTGCTTTTTTTTGTCTGGTGTCTTACATCTTTGTTACTGTGTGGCACAAAGCCCTTAGAACATATCCACAAGCAAACAGCACGTCTGTAATGTTTTTTTTATAAAGAAAACACACAAATCAAGTAGTATTCCATGCATGTGTATGTAAGATTTCTTATTTAGATTGAAAAATAATGCAGTTATATTAAAAAGTAAATGCATACACAATTTTTGGGACACCCCTTTCTGTATTTATTTGTGCTTGTTAATTTTTTTCAGTCTCACATTTTATATCAATGACGAATAGAAAAACTAAAAGACAACACCGTTTCTGTACATCAGTATGGAGTTTGATGGTCCACCTGATGGTATTTAACCCAGTAAAAAGAGCAAAATAAGCAGGTGTCCAGATCAGTGCACAGTAAATGGGTCACACTAGATCTATTGGAGGGACGATGGGGAAATGCAAAATACTACTACTACTACTACTTCTAATAATAATAATAATGATATATTAAAAACATGGGGGAAAAAAAACCCCAAAAACTACTTTTTAGGGACGCTTCTCTTCATTTCTGCTTGTTTTGTCAATTGTTTTTTATCTTACATTTTTAGACTGAAGATGAATAGAAAAACTAAAAAATCACAGATTCTGTGCATCAGAGAAGAGTTTCATAAACCATGGATATACAAGTAAATGGGACACTAGATTCCTGATTTTCATAATGGGAGCTGAGGCAAATTGAAAAGAAGATGAGGGAAAATGCTTAAAAAATAGAAAAGTTTTTTTTAAATTAATATAATTATTTAAATGTAATTATTGTTGCACTGATATTCATGTATATAATTGTGTTCTTAAGGCACTTAGCAATAGGAGGTGCCGGCAATATGCTCATGCTGTATGGGGGAATTTTGCATGGAAAAATCAATGAATCGCTGAACTAGATTAGGTACATTATAAAAATCGAAAATAGATATCGACGAGGATGGGATTCGAACCCACGCGTGCAGAGCACAATGGATTAGCAGTCCATCGCCTTAACCACTCGGCCACCTCGTCCTATGGACTCCTCTACGACAACAAATACTGTTTTAAACAAAAGATATATCTGGATAATTGTTTTATTTGTCCTGGACATCTGCACTCTCACGTAAACTGACGAAGTAGTGAGAATTGTCCTTTACTCTCACCAGTAACCGGTAGCTCCTGTTCAGCTAAGTGCTAGCCAGCTTACAGGGCACTGCGCTCCAAGGACGGTCGCGTCTAGAGGGGAAACCTAGATTTGTGAAACTCTCGCAAGATTTCTACGCGATGGTTCTTCTTTCTGTACCTTGTGCAAATGAACTCTGTTCTAAAATTTGACAACGCTGTGGTTTGTATGTGGTTAAATTGATTTAGGAACAGAAAACGTTTGATTAAAGGTAGAGAAAGCGCATGTTTTGGGTTACAATGCTCACTCTCGCGAAATCTTCCTGCGCGTCTGGGGTTCTCTTCTAAACACGACCCTCCAGGACCTAATTCGGTGGCGCCTTTACTCCTGCCACTACGGTTATTACGTGTCTAAATGCGCCGCTGTCGCAGCAGCAACAGCAGCGCAGTGTTAACAGCTGCGATGTGTTTTGATGGAAATCAATGAATCTGGATTAGTTTCATCGTTTTATTCGTGTTGTCGAGGGACCGTATGAAAATCTGGCGCAGCGCTGCCACCAGCCAGCAAAGTATGCAATCAAGTATTCGTTATATTACCAGCCGTAGTGGCTGTAGCGCTAGCATTGTGATAGCGATGTAGGCAACGTTAGCTGGGACGCTTGGACAGAAATAGCCAGCCCTCAAGGAGACGGTGCTTGGACCTGCTTTGTGTACAGTAATTGACCGGTTTGTATCTCCTCTGGAATGCATCTCTCCAAGAAATGTTCGGCCTTCAAAGTGGTGCTGAGTGCTCTGCTGATAGTGGCGCTCCTGCAGCTCATATACCTGTCCTTCTTGTCCAAGTTTCACGGTAAGCAGCAGCGGTACCGATACTCCGAGCTCTTCGGAGGCTCCGGAGGCAAGAAGAATGGACACCCGGAGAAAAACTCCCGGAAAGAGCGTCTGAGGTACTCCCTGTCTACTGGTGGGATCTTTGACAACAGTGGTCAGTACCGGGTGTACAAGAACTTGATCAAAAGTGATTTCACCACTAATCAGAAGCCCGGATCCGACCCCAGCTCCAATGTCCTGGCTCTAGCCACACACACGACCATCAATAACCTGCATCATCTGGAGTCTCTCCTGGAAAGGTGGCAGAACCCTCTCTCTGTGGCCATATTTGCACATGGGCAGGATGTCAAGTTTGCCACAGCTCTGGTGTATGCTCTCAGCTTCTTCTGTCCTCAGATCCAAGCCCTGGTGGACTTCCACCTGGTGTGCCTCTCAGGAGAGATGGCCAGCTTCCCTGAGCAGGACAGAGAGCATTTTGCAGGGCTGGAGGACTGCGCCTCTGTCTTCTCCAGACTGGAGACCCACAGGGATAAATACAAGAACTATGCCATCAGTGGAAACATCTCCTACCCCAACAATCTTCTTCGAAATGTTGCCCGAGGTGGCACCGAGTCCTCCTACATCCTGGTCATTGACATCGACATGATGCCAAGCGCTGAACTGCACCAGCAGTTCTTGGCGATGATCATGAGGCATGAGCCAGCCAGTGATGAGGTATTTGTCCTACCTGCCTTTGAGATCCGTCATGCCAGGAAGATGCCTGCCACCAAAACAGAGTTGGTTCAGCTTTACCAGGTAGGTGAGGTGCGGCCGTTCTACGAAGAACTCTGTCCTCGTTGTCAAGCCCCCACCAACTACTCACAGTGGGTTAACAGCCACGTTAGGGACACAGGGACTCTGGAAGTGGCCTACACACTCACCTGGGTGGATCCCTGGGAGCCTTTCTACATCGGTCCCCACACTGTGCCCCTCTACGATGAAAACTTCAAGCAGTATGGCTTCAATCGTATCAGCCAGGTTCGTATACCAATAATAATCTTTATTTATAGAGCACTTTTCAAAATTCAAATTACAAAGTGCTTCACAGGGGCAGCAAAATAAAACAGACAGGTTCGAAAGACAGATAAAATAAAATAATACAAAATACAAAATAGGAAAGTAAAAACATTTTAAAAAATAAAACGGTGCAAAACAGTTCATACTTAGATAAAATCAGGAAAGGCTCTCTGATAAAACTATTTTTTAAGAAGAGACTTAAAAGAGATCACTGACTCGACTGACTGACTTTCAACATTTATGTATGGAAGTTCTCACTTGACCTTGGAAATAGTTTTATTAAAAAATAATACTATCTTATTGTCTGTCCTTTCCGTAATGTCAGAATCAGCTGGAGCTGAGCTCCATCACAATCTTGTCCTGAACAATCGTCTATCTTTAAAGAGTTAGAGTAATGGTGCCATTATTTACAACAGTTTGGAGGAAGTTTGGGATGGATAGGGCTAGTGATATTCTATAGTTTTGGAACTGTCACCAAATCAAACGAAAAGGCCCAAACCAACAAAGCATTTGTCTGTCTCGTAAAACTGTCAGTTAGAAAAGCTGAGAAGAAGAAAAATGTTGAATTTTACCAGAATGAAGTCCATCATAATGTCCTCTCAGCTTAAGTTTTTTTTTATACCAATTATATACAAACCAATTGAAAAAAATTACCTGACACATTATGGTACAAATCTTTAGTTTCATTTTTCAGCTCTTTTACACTTTTTCAACAAGCAGTTTCATAAGATAATAATATAAACCTGTTCACTACAATCGTGTTTAACGTCAGTGATCTGTTTCAACTCATTAGTTTTATCAGCACCTTGGCATTTTTACACTCAAAGCAGTTTTACAACATAAACCAAACAACAACTTGGTGATTTACTCCTAAGGTATCAAATAACAAGGCATTTTCAGTACTTGATAATATCGTAGTAATTCGGTCGGTGCCACAAAAGTATTGCAGTTCAATACGCAGCCCTTGCCTGGGTTGCAACATGGGACCATTGGAAAGACCAGAATTTACCCAAGCAGGGACAGAGGAAACTATCGTATTGAATTATTTAAAGTGTAAGATGCATTGTTACTGAAGTTTGACCCTTAGTGAGGACTAAAAATCAGGATATCTCTGAATCTGCTGCTTCAGTTTTGACCTCCTGGTTTCTTTCCCCTTTTGTTGCCTTTTTGTATCCACTTCCTCATTCCTCTCTCCTTCCTGTGGCAACATGTCCTCACACTGGTCCATCTCCTCCTGGTCTACACCTCTTACCTCCACCCATGACGAATATTGTCCATACTGTGCTACAACACCACACTGTTCCTTATTCATTTCACCTCCTTGCCCTTGCTTCCTTCCATCTTCCTCCTGCTATATTTCTTCAACACATTTTATTTCTTCCTCCTCATTCCCCATCTGGCCTTCTCGCTGTCACCTTTCTTCTCACCTCTTCTGCCCCCTGCACAATCTGTCTTGTCGATCATTCTCATCCATCATCTCACCTTTCCCCCTCATCACTTCCCACTGCTTCATGTCTCCCTTCTCATCCTGTCCTTCTGTCTCCGTCCTCAGACCTGCGAGCTCCACGTGGCTGGATACAGGTTCTCAGTACTGAGCTCGGCCTTCGTGGTGCACCGGGGCTTCAAGATCCAGGGGGAGTTCCACGCCAAGAAGGACGAGGAGAACAAACGCAACCGGGTTCTGTTTCGCAGCTTCAAAGAAGGCCTGAAAACCAAATATCCATCCTCCAACCGTCGATGCTGAAACAAGATGAGGACTATATATCCTGCTGCTATCAGTCCCTAATGAAATCAGCCTTGTACCGAAATGATGGACGTAATATTCTTATGTAGCCTCTCCCTGCCCAAAACGTCCTAGTTTTCCTATAAATTCTTGCGATGATGGCACAGTAGCAGTTTAATCCAACTTGAGTTTATTTCAAGTCCCCCTGAAAATGAGCAGTAGGGAAACATTCTCTGGGGATTTCTGAAAGCGAAGAAGAAAAGATCATTCAAGTTTGGAAAACTGGCTAGTGACTCATGAGGTTCCTGCGTTAAAAAAAAAATAATAATGCAAATCTAAGACCTCCATGGCATTTGATTGGTGTTAATGTTAAAGCATATGAGGCACATTTTCTATTTTAAAACACTTTTGAGCTCATGCAGATACTAAAATAGCCACAACAATGTGACTTAAAGTCAGAGAATCTCTGTATCCACTCAGAGACATATCCTGAGAAAAAAGTCTCAGTTTTACTGTACGTAACATGAAGTTTAAGGTTCTACATTTCATGACAGCTGATTAAAGACTGCATATCTCCTCTGTTCAAAAGGTAGAACCATACTGTTACAGCTTTATGCAAATGTGGTTTAAAATGAACCTGACTGGCTAAGGCAATGATGGGGGCACAATCATCACGCAGTAGCAGAAAAAAAACCCATTAAATTTCATTTCAGCTGCTCACTTAGACCCCATTTACACCTGGTGTTAGAATGCGATCTGGATCTGGACAGGTTATCTGGAAATATAAAGATAAGTTCAAATGTACTAACCCCAGCAAACTCATGTTTTTCCATATCTTATCTGTTGTTAACAAGGTGTAATTTATGTTGTCACAGTGTAACCAACACACCGGGACAACCAGACAGGATGGATGTGCATGCATCTGTAAACTGTAAACTTTCTGCCACTTCAAATTATTCATGCAGAGGTTTTGCTGTATAGGGCAGATCTAGATTAAATGAGGATAACTACAACACGTTAAAATTAGCAAGGGCCACAATTATAAAAAATGTTAAATTTCTGTAAGATACTGAGCGTAAAAAAACGTAGCTTAAACAGGTTCTGAGAAGAAAATTTGTAACTTAAGCGTCTGTGATCTATACATCTCAAATGAACTGAAAATTGATGGCACCTGCCTAACCAGTAGTGATTTCCCTTTATATAACAACAATTAGGGTTTAGTGAGCCAAAAGAAAAAAGCAAACTTTTTGGAAGACAAGATCACAGTAATGATAAAGGAGACTGAAGTCAGGCAACTGAACTATTCGGTGGACTAAATAGTGGGGTGACAAAAAAGCCAAACGTGTCGCTTGGGAGTGTCACTATTAATTTGTCACACCTTTAAGTGATGATTCCTATTACATTGATCATAAAACTGATGTAAAATTCACCACAGGCTTGAGTGCATATGTGTCCCAAACTACAATACCCCAATATAAACAGCAGGAAAATCACTTAAGTCTAGACTTTGCTTAGAGATAAGATCATTTTCTCTTCAAAGTAAGGTTTTATAAATAACTATTTATGCATGGTTTTGTGCTTGAGTCATACTTAGGATCAAACCTGATCATAAGTCAATTTTATAAATGAGGCCTCATCCATTTTACGGATCTCATTTTAATACCAGGTGTAAATGAGGTGTTCAGCTCTGGTAGGGGGTCCACAAAAGTCTAGCCTGGCTCCAGACATTTTTGTCAGATGTTTTCAGCTATTCAGTGACAATAATGAAGCCAAACAAAATGGCAAGTCAGTCTGATTATCAGGCTAACTACTACCTTTCAGAATAATGGGGAAATCAACCCTGACTCTGAACTCCTTTCTAATGTTGTGCCAATCAGTGACGTGCTCTGACCAGCAGATGGCAACAGTCACTTGAGTGTTTCAGTGTATATTTTAGCATGAAGTGAGTGTAAAACACACTACAGCAGAACACAGGGATTACGCAACACCACCAGTGTTGTATTGCGCTCAGGAGGATGTGAATTTACTCTGCGCCACAACTGTCAGCACATTTCGGAGGTTTTCATAGCCCTGGGAGTGCTTGTTCTTGCCCCAGACTGTCTGAAGAGATTACTCAGAACTCATTAGCACAACAGAGCACTGGGAAACTTTACACAGAAAGCTATTATTTTGCCAAGAGTGTGGAAAACTACTGTATCATAACACTGAAGATCTGACAGGTGGGGTTTTCTCTGCCTCCTGGAGTAGAGTATGATGGGACTACAGGTAGAAATGTAGCATGGTTAGTTGGTAGTGATGAAAATACTGCACAATCAACAAGTAAACCACAAACAGACGCAGCCTGTGTTGTCTATAGGACTGCTGTGGAAATATCTGTCTCAGCACCACTAGAAAATAAAAACAAATTATTGATCTTACACATTATTCTGTAACCGACTGGTACATACACTACATACAGTATTAAACCTACCACTCTTCTCATGTCTGTTTAGTGCAACTGCAAAGTATACATATACAAAACATGTTTTAAGTGTTAAGTTGTTATGTAATTGTTGATTTTTGAGAGATTTAAATATTTTTTCTTCCTCACATGTAGTGTTAATGATATATTTATTAATGTAAAAATGTTTTCTGTTAACTGGAATTCCTCAAACCCTTTTTAATGACCCCAAGCAGGAAAACTGTAGCACGGAATTTTGTTTGGAGTGAAAAAATGATGTTTGGTAGGGAACATTTTTGTTTTAGAGCCACTTTTACTCCACTTTTTTTTTCTTTTTTTTCTGTGGTGTAAGATCAATTTCACCAAATTATTTTGTGTAATGACATAGTTTGGTGCTTTTTTTTCTCATGTGTCTTTTCCTTACTTGAAAAAGTTTTATTCATTTTTATTTATTTATTTTTTTTGTGTTCACAAAATAAAATGCCTGATTTGCATTGTTGGAATTTCTATTAAACCTCCTGGATGACTTTTATTTGACTGATAACTGTCAGTAATTGCTGTTCTACAACTGAACAACATCCTCAGTCATCAGAAAGCTCGTCGGCACTTGGACTGCACAAATCCAATCAATTAAGTTCACCTCACCATTACAGGGATTTGTAATGACAAGTAATGTCAACAGTGTTTCTCTAAGTATCACTTAAATAAGAGGTGAAGAAGCTGAGGGCGGGACCAGCAAAGAACTACAGCAGATAAAGGGATAGTTTGGATTATTTGATGTGGGTTTGTATGAGGTTCTTATGGATTGTTTGTGTATTACCTACAGTAGATGGCGGCTGACACGCCCTCAGTAATGTCAATTGTGTGAAGCAGGTTTGTGTGAGGTACTACAGTAGATGCCAGTCAGTGCAACCCCAGTTTGAGGAAGCACAGAGGAGAACCAGCACAGAAGCTAAGCAATGTACTGCTGTGGACAGGGTCAGCAACAAAATGTATTTTAGTCACCTGAAAAAGGCTCATCTAAAAAAAAAGTATCTGTTTAAGTGAATGCAATATTTTGAATATTTTCATTTGTTTACTTTAAGTCAGACGACCATATCTGATGGCAAAGTACATCTCTCTCAGGGCTGTTCAAAGTGGGGCCTTCGGGCTACAGTTGGCCCACCATAACGTTTGATTTGGCCCACCAGATGTTTCTAAAAGAAAAAAATGATGATAAAAAAAATGTAATTTAACTTGCTGTTCTTGTTCCTGGCCTACTGCTGCCTTGATCTGTTAGTTTGTTTGTGTTGTTGTGTGACTTCTGTGTTTTAAAGGGTTTTTTCAGACTCACCAACAACTCACATCATTTTAAAGAATCGGACCAGGTGGCGACCATAAAGTATAACTAGATGAAAACTGAAATGTATACTGTTTCATAACCAGTTACAACACTGGTTGAAGTAGCTTTAAAATGCGTAATTTCAGTGACCAGTTACATTTGAATAGGGAGACGAAGTCCCTCTCCTTACAGTGAACCACCATGGGCCTGTAACATTTTGGAAAAAAATTTTTGGTTCCCATTTGAATTGTGCAATGAGTTACACATATAATGTTTGTCAATTGAAATCAGAATTATACAAGACAAGAAAGTCAAAGTTTAACACAAAACTTCTTAATTATAAGACTGAAGATACATAATTAGAAAGACTACACACCCTACACCCTACCAACAGTAGAGGTAGTACACTGACTATTACTGACTAGTACCTCAACTGACCTGAATTCAAATGATCCAAACTATCCCTTTAATGTCTAATAAGCATGTTCCTAATAAACAGAATACAGACGGTTTCACTCATTTGAGCTTAAACTGTGTGGACAGGGAAAAACTATCAGTCAGAGTATCACTCACCAGGCACTTGACACAGTTGACATGAACCTGTGGTGTAACATGGCTTAAGATAGGGGTTTAAAGGCATCCCTGCACCAACAGCATGTGATGGGTGATTACAGGGTGAGTCAGACCAGCATCCAATTAAAAGCTCCTATTTAGTAATTAAGATCTGTATTAAAGTGGACTTAAAGGAGCTCCTAGTATGGTTCCAGTTTGATATGGACTGAATCACTTCTGCAAAGACAACCAAACAGCTCCAACACCTGAGAAACCAACCAATGTTCCTCAAGTGTTTCATTATACCCTATTAAATGTCTCGGTGGGGCAAAATCCAGCTTTAGAAAGTTGAAAATGAAAAATGTCTGTTTGCGTAGCTTCAAAGTTGTCCAAGCATGGATCGGTGAGTTCGGCCATCTGTTGGCAGAGCACGTGTGACATTCGGCGCTTGACTGTCCACGGCACCGTGGCATTTTGTGGCTAAGCCTTCATTACCGGCCTCAATAAAGAAGCAGGCACGCGAGAGCTAGTGGCACGCAACTCCATGCTTTGGCTCTGGATCAGCTTTCATTTGGACACAACTAATCATCATCCACCTAATTAAATATCTGGCACTTTTGCTTTCTGCTCAATTTATCACACCTTCCTCTTCTAAAATGTGGTTTTATTCCAAACTAAAAAGCAAGTTCTGAAAAAAAAATATATAATAGAGAATTAATGGATTAACAAAAGCTTCCACTTTAATTCTAACAATTCTAACAATTCTATTTATTTTCATGGAACACTAACTCCTTACCCTGTAAAAAAAATGTTGAGACAACTCAAAATTTGGTATTGCATGGAAATAGGTACTGCAATTGGTATTTTTAATGAATTTTTACACCAAACATCTAAGAAAATGTGTTGCATGTAGCTCAAATTAGAGTGGGAGAAATCTGGATAACAATACAAGACCAGGCTTTTTTAGATCCATTCATAGTCGTCACAATCTTAATCTAAACATTTCTGCACCTTCTGCCACGTTATTAACACTCAGCTCAGGGGGAGAAAATGAACACCACAGGTAGATAAAACACAGCATATTTGTATAGTAGTAATTGTCTTGTTGGGTGAATGCCAGCAGCTTATTTAAGGAGCTGTATGTTTCAGGGAAAGAGCTACTTTAAGTGGTATTGTTAAATCTTGTAAGAAAATGTCTCCTAGGAAAAACAAACCTTTTTTTTTTTTTTTAGATATATTCACTCTTTATCTTTCTCAAAAATGCATAAAATATTATATAAATTCACTATAAAAAACAGAGTTGAGAAAACTTAAAATGTCAAACCAACTTTCTGCAATAGATTTTGTAGTTTTGAACTTAGACTCGTTTGAAATAAACTAGACAAAGTTTTGCTGACCTTTAGCTTACCTTTAATCTTTAGTTGAGATCATTTTGTTTTCTTTAAATAATTTTTTTGACTTTTAGAAACTCAAAAAATGTGTATTTCAAAAATTGGTCATAGCAATTGTGAACCTTATTTGTCAGTGTGTCCTGAAAATTAAAGAGTTTTAATTGAAAATAAATATAAAATATTAATCATCATTCACAAAATTTTAAGGCAACTTACTCCAATAGACTTTTGAGTTTTGACCCCTTTTGAAAAGTAAATGATCCCAGCAAAAAGGTAATTTTTTTTTTTTAACTCAAAAATACATTGCAGTAAATGCCCTGAAATTGAGTAAACTCATTTAAGTGAAAGTGAATAATGGTTAATATTTTAATATTCACAATTTAAATCCATTTAAGGCAGATAATAACAAATAAGGTTTGCTGCTCACTGTGACCAGTTTTTAAAATACAATTATCTTGGAGTTTTTAAAACTCAAGGATTCAAGTTTATCTAAAGAAGAAAAGAAAATTATATCAACAAAAGCAAAACTGGCAAACCTTTTTCAGAATTTAAGAGTTTGAACTGGGCTCAAAACTCAAAAATCTATTGTAGATTCTCAAGTCTTTTGTTTTTGCAGTGACTTTACCACACTTTCCTCTTGGAAGATGTGCTCTTACTGTGAACTTGAAGTCCTGATGAATATTTTCTGTATTTTTGAGGTAGATTATGAATGGATCTAAAAAAGCTTTGTCTTGTATCCAAGTTTTTTCTACTCTAATTTGAGCTACATGGAGACGTTTGCTTACAAGATTTAACAATACTACTTAAAGTAGCTCTTTTCCTGCAACATACATCTCCCTAAATAAGCTGCTGGCATTCACCCAACAAGACAATTACTACTCTATAAATACGCTGCGTTTTGTCTACCCGTGGTGTTCATTTTCTCCCCCTGAGCTGGGTGTTAATAACGTGGCAGAAGGTGCAGAAATGTTAGGGGGGGCAGTGGCTTGTGTGGATCAGGAGAGGCAGGTTTGGTGAGGTAAAGTGGGGTTTATGTCGACAGCTTTGGGGAGTGGAGGCTTATCTGGGTCAGAGAGCTTTACGACATAAGCAATTAGGGCTGCCCTCTCTTGTGTAGGCTAGCAGGAGGGAGGCCTCCCGCCATCTAGATTAGCCGCCCTGCTAAGGCCAGGAGGAGCTCCGCGGCTTCTGGACGGTGGAGGCAACCAGCTGGAGGGCGAGATGAGCAGGCGGTGGGGGGGTTCCTCCTTCAGAGACGAAGGGGGGAGGAAAGAGGGTGAGGGCAACGAGAGCAAGGGGTCAAAATACAGGCGTTGTAGACACAGACAGGCTCTTCTGGGTCAGTGAATGGGTGAGAAATGAAGGAGTCAATGACCCATACTAATGAAAGGAATTTGCAAAATGAAACGTGGGTACAAATGAACTGGTAATTTGTCCCCTGTAGCATGTTTAACAGTTTGAAAAGAAAAGGACTATAGAAGAGGAAGTTTATGCCGCTCAGATTAACATCAGTGATTTCTTCTAATGAGCCACTTGACTGGAAGGATTTGCAAGTGATTAGGCCAAACGCTTTAGAGAGATGGTTCAAGAGTTCTCTGCAATTATTTAATAAATGATTTGTTAGCTGAAGTGTTTCAAAGGGGATTTAGAATATATCAGAATAACACATAGAAAATATACAGTAAAAAAATCAGCATTTTACCACTACTCCCTAAACCTAAAGCAGGTAAAGCAGACTGGACAACTGTTGAACACGACTTAACTGACGTCTGATTTTAGGAAAGGTTGGCAAAGTTGTGAAAAATTAAGGGCTGTAACTAAAGATTATTTTCATGATCAGTTAATGACTGAATGCCTTTTTTTGGTTAATTGATAAATTGTTTGGTCTATTAAATGTAAGAAAATAGTGAAAAATGGCCATGGTCATTTTGTAGATTCCCAGGTGAGGTCTTCTAATTGTTTATTTTGTCTGTCCAACTGTCCAAAATCCAAACATATCCCCGTGAAGAGCTGCAAGAAATTATTATTTTCATCATCGATTAATCCACAAATATCTTGTTTTGTCCAGCCAATAGTGAAAAGAACTCAAGAGGTGTTGAATTTATAACAATATAAAACAGAGAGAAGTGAGAAATCCTCACATTTTGAGAAGCTGGAACCACAAAAGGTTTGGCATTTTTACTTATATTATATTATTATTATATTATACTCATATTTTATGTGCGCTGCATCATACTTGTGAGTTTTTCTTTGTCAGAGGTTCTTCATATTTTTTGCAGCTGGGCTTTACTGCTGTTCTGCTCTTCAGATCTTTCCCTTTTCAAAAATGTGTTAGTATGACATAAGATGTTTTGACTGACAGGAAATGAGAAAGATGGGCATGGCAAATAAGATTTGGACATACATATATTATTATAAATTATAGTTGTTTGCCAACCATCAATAAACCTTAAACAGGCAGAAGTAGAAGAGGAAGAAGAACCAATCCAGTCACCTCAACCATCTACAAGAGAAAAATGGCAGGAGGTCAGGAACCTTTGTCAATTTGTCAGTTTGCAAGTTTGCAAGTTAATTGTTCACTATCAAAATTTTTTCAGAAAAGGTGTTTCTATCTAACTTAATGCATTAACTCTTTTTTGAGAGAAGTAAAACCCATCTCAAGTGAGCGCAAAAATGTTTTTTGTGAAACTGAGGAGGCTTTTTCAAATTTTGTCATTTCCATCAACCTTTTCTACTGCAATTCTTCCAAATGTGCATAAAAATGTGTTTCTGAAAACAGGACAGATGCTTCTCCTAGTTACTCCACCTTGCTTCCTTCCTTTATAACCTCCCGTCTTCTCTTCCTCATACATGTGGTGTGTGTGTTACATGTTAATTACACACAGGTCTGTCAGCTGGGAACACCGTCTCTTCTGATGAGACAACCACAACAACAGATTGTAACCACACACTGAGTGTGTCTCTCTCTGAGATGCAGCTATCCGTTTCACTTAAACAAGTGAAGGCTTAACCGCCATCAATGCCAGCTTTGGGAGAAGTTTACCTGTCTGCTTACTGAAAAAAAAGCCTCTCAAGCAAAGGGCACGCATATCACTCTGACTGTAAACCTGGTGTTCCTGGACGCCAGGGCTGCCCGCATTTTAAATGTATCCCGCTAAAGCCAGACTATCCGCGCCGTAGGACAGAAGTAATGAGACGTGACACCGCCCCGGGGAAAGAAAAGGAGGCCTAACAGATATAGGTAATCCTTCTCACCAGGCTAACACCTCTTAGCCTCCCACCCCTGCTGTCACATGAACCCAGCGGGAAAACACACAATAGACATATAGACGCAAATACACACCCACACACACAGGTGAGTAATCATTAAAAGTCATCATGCTAACATTTAAACTCATGCTGTGCTGCAGGAAATTCACAAACACAGCACAAACTGAAGTGCTAAAACATACTGAATGTTCTCAACCACTCATGCACACACATTTACAGTGAGGCCACAGTGAGTTAATTCTGCTTCAATCGATCCACTAATGCAAGGATTATTTATCAGAGTCATTCAGTAGCAGATGATGGAAGCTATGATACAATTACTCCAGTGTTTACACAACACAAACTGGCTGTATGCCATCAATGTCTCAAGATTACCTGAAGGATTTCAGTGATATCATAACGCCTCACTACTGCTACTGCCATACAGAACAACTCAGGCTCATTTTCACCAGATTTTAGATTCACGAGTCCAGATTCATATGCAAAAAGTTTCTTCTATATCTTAATCTACAACAAAAAAAGCTGTTAAAACATGTATATTTTTTATGTATATTATTTTATCATAATTATAAGTGTAAAAGAAAGGCTTTGTCAAATTATCCCTGGTGTATTTTCTATGTTGCAAAAGGTCCTTGGCTGAAAAACCTCTGAACTATAGTAATCAAAAAAATCCATCAACAGTATCACTAAAGTTTAAAGTTGACAGGTTTTCATATAAAGAAACAGCTGATTTGATATCAACAATCCTGGCCGACCACTTACTCTACTTAATATACTTACTATAGAAGCAGTAATACAGGAGATAAGTGGGATTTATATGACAGATTAAATTTTTGTTGAGCTTGACTTAACAAAACAACAGGACAAAATCAATATAAGCTTGTAGTGAGAGCGACTGTTTTTGTTTTCACTACATTTTTTTTGTTGCTGTCATGACATTAATCCTTATAATTCCATAGCTAGTTCCATATCAGAAACACGTTCCAGTTGGTCTACGCAAATCAGCGAGTTAAGACATGTAAATGTTACAGCGACCTTGAACTTTGACCTTTGCCCACCAAAATCTAATCACATCATCCTTGAGTCCAAGTGGACAGTTGTGCCAAGTTTGATGAAATTATGTCCAGGTGCTCCTGAGAAATTGCACTCACAGAGATGGGATGGACGGATGTATGTTTGTACATATGGATGCAAATAATATCTGTGGCACAGGCGATAGTCTAAAATAAGGTCTCATTTCCCATCATGCCTAGTGCTGGATTGAGTAGTTTGTTAAATTAGCTATTTTATGTTACAAGATGCAAATGTTTTGTTAGTGTTTGTGTCTGTTCAGAACATGGTTGTTTATGCCGCATGTATGCGCTGGTTTGTAGTTCTAACTATAAGTGAGGTGGCTGTGAAATTTCTTGAGGCCAGCTGTGCTTTATACAAATTTCTGACTGCTTAAACCTGATGTTTAATGTCTTTGAAATGCTGACTGCTTCCTGGCTCTTATTCTGTGATGCTTCTCACAAAGTGTTATTTTATTTTTTTCTCCACAACCATCTGGGTCCCGACCTCCAGGTTGACGCTGATGTTAGAAAATACAAACAGCTATCAATTTTTATTGTGAACATATACCAGACTTGTGTGTTTATGTACAAATACGTGCAGCTAACTCATGATTTGCCCAGCACTTTCCAGATTTTTTTTAGGTTTCCCTCTGACATTCACTCCTATTATACAAGACACTCAAAGGACTTTCATCTTCCATATTGTTGGACTTCCTTTGATCAGTACACGCTGAAATACAGAGGACCATCACTACAATCAACATTTACAAGATCAGTGCTCAAAAAACATTTTATATTACTACTTAGTCTTGACACTTTGATTGTTGTTATTTATATAGAGGAGGCATCTTCACAAGCCTTTTTTGGCTTCCAACCTCTCCTGCACAATGTTCTAACTTTTTATTATTTTCATTGTCTTTTATATATACATATATAATGTGCAAATAAACTAAACTAAACTGAGCTAACTAGCACTCCACCATGCCATCCAGACAGATGGTGGTCACCTGGGGACAAAGTTTGGGAACATTTAGACTGGAAAAGCAACAATTATGTATCCTTGAAGAAGTCAGTATACTAATACTTGGTTTTTGAGTCTGTTATTGGTGATAGAGGAATCAAAAGAAAATCCTTATGGGCTGCAGTTTGTTTGAGTCTTCATCACTTTCTGTTACCATAAAGGTTTATTGAAATCTATAGAAACTGTGAAAACAGAATACTATGAAAATTAGTAGGTAGTTCCTTTAAACAAGGATGCTTCTTTGACACTAGACAGCCGACATTCTCCACAAAACTGCTTTGCTTGTTTAACTAAAATATTTACCAGCATATCCCTAATGCTTGTGGAAATCCATAAATGTTTAGGTCAGAGTACTTCCTGGACTCGTACTGAGTTTGTTTGAGGTGCTCTTTGAACAAGGACATATGTGTATACAAAAGGCATTTAAAAAAAACTCTAAGGCACTCTCTAATAAACAATTAAGATGTATTTATGGCATGGTCGCACTGGACATCAAAACAAATGCATTTTGGCATCAAGCCTTTGTCAGGGAGTCACAGGAGTTTTTGAGGGGGGCCCTTTTCGACTCCCTAACAAAGGTTTGACGCCAAAAGACGCCAGAGTTAGTTTTAAGGTCTAACAAGACCATGTTGTAACAATAACTGCATTTTAATTGCTTTAAAAAGAGTGCCTTGGAGTTTTTGTGATTTTTTTTTTTTATTTTACTGGAGTACGTAATGGCGTACCATTGGGACTGGAAAGCTCACAGACGCATGCAAAACTTCAATAATAACTGTACCAGAACTAGTCAAAATCTCTACAACATCTCAGCAGCTGTCAGGCTGTGATCAAAGTCGCTGTCCAACTACACAGAACTGCATTACTGAACTTTAATTTGTTTTAGATTACGTCAAACACACAAACAAAAAACATGTACCACCAAAATACATTTAAGTATTTGAAGTCTGACCACCAGACCACAATGTGTTCATGTTTTAATCCATGTGAAAGATGATTGGCTCATTAGTTAGTGCTCAGGGTGACACACACATGTTGATCAATGTCACTATAAACAGGGGGTTCAACCCCCGTGTTTTCAAACATGAGTCCCAAACACACAAATCGATTGACCACCATGACAGAAAGGTCACCAACCGGCTTCAGTCTCGCTATAATGTTCCTTCATGTGTGTGCAGTTTTAATTTAGACTAGCACTGACATGTACTTTTGTTACCATTTACTGACAATGTTTATAATACTGACTCAAGACTAAGGGAGCATGAACCATTGTTTCTGTTTGTTTTTTCAAAATAAAAAGAAATTGAATCTTTTGTTTCCCAGCTGTACTGAAAACACACAATCGTGACCCCAAAACCATTGAACCATGAAGTTTGTGTGCCACACTTATGCTAAGAAAAGCCCAATTAATGTGCCTTTTTGCAAATAACTATGTCATATTTGTCTAAGCTCCTCATAGAGAGGTTTTTGTAACGATAGAAATGCCAAAATGACATTCAGCTGAGCACACAGGGAATGGCCCAAATTCACTATTTTGGCTCAGTTTAAATAAAGATCAGAGTGCAAGTTCAGCCACAAAACAGGACAACCAGAACAAACTGAAATGATAAGGGCACTTGCAAATGACAGCTGAAAAGTTTTGTAATTGTTACAGCATGATCAATACAATTCTTCCCCAAATCACATTTAAAGGTGTGACTGAAGTTGAACGCAACTTTATAAAAGCAGTGTTAACTTCATAATTTTTTTAAACCTGTCAAAATCATATTTAAGACATTTTAATACATTTTAAGTCCCAAAAGTCAGATTATTGGATTTTAAACTTTTTATGGAATTGCAGAAACTCTGTCTTTACTTTTCATTCTAATAAACTCTTCTTTTTTGATTTTACAAAATGATCTAAAGCAGTGGCAAAGAGGAGGATCTTGGGTAGATAATAATTAGAATAAATATGAAAGAAAATTCAAATTGTATTCTCAAAACTAAATAGAAATCAGTGCTTTGATTGGAATCAAACTCTATTAGTAATCCTGTTTAACTTAGAAATTCAATTTATGATTTCTCCCCCCACCCTAACTAAGGAAACAATAATTTTGAACACAGATCCTGTGTTTGGTGGGTTAGTCTCACGCCCATGTAGTCATGTAGCCCTATCTTACAACCCCATCTTCCCGCCTTCCCCTATAATTTCCCTCTAAAAGACAAATGATCCGTCGTTCCCAGCTGACAGATGAGCGGCCTTTCTGTTGAGGCTCTGAAAGCGTCAGCAGGGTGAGGATGGGCTGGGCTGGGCTGGGCCAACCAGAGAGGATCAGGGGGACGTAAGTCACCAAAGCAGGAATTAATGAGCATTATAGTATTAGGTAAGAATAAGTCCCACCTTAAATCCCTCAGGATTCCTAAACAACTCCAGTAACACCTGTTACATATGATGATGGAGGGAGAGGAGGGCTTCATGATGAAGCAAGACAGCAGGACAAGTAAAGCATTTGCTACATTTTTTTTTTTTTTAACACAAAATTACAATGAAATCTTGTGACGTGTTCAAAGGAATCTTCAGATATCTTACTGCTCTTTGTTTTTAATATGATTGTAAACTCATACATAATTTGGAATAAAAGGTGTGTACTGTACGTAAAAGTTGTTCTGGTTGTGCTGTTTCATGTCAGAGTTGATATAACTAAAAATACAAATCACAACAATAATTAATATTTTACTGAATAATTAAACATAAGCACCCTAAACCAATATAGTGCAGATCAGATCTCAAACTAATTACCTAAAATAATTACAAATTAATGACTTAGTATCTCAAATAAAAAGGAACCTTTTCAAGACAAGGAAAAACTCTCAAAATAACAGACAGAATCTCAAAATAATGAGACAGTATCTTAAAACAATGAACAACTTTCACAGAATAATGAGAAACTTTCTCAAAACAATTAGTTTTTGAGGCGTCATGATTTTCTAAATCCACAATTTGATATGAGTTTTGATTTCAAAGGAGCAATATGCAGCCATTGTGTGCCCAAAATGAGCACAGCAGTCCAAATAAAAAGCCATAGATTGTTTATGAAATAGGTTGTTATCCTGTTTAATATATGATCCATTATTGAAACAAGTTGTTTCCCCTGCCTCTTCCTCCCTAGACCCAGCAGAGAAAGGCAGGCTGCAGGAGCACTGCAGGCGTACAGGATGCACACAATTTTTATTTATCATATTGACAGAAATGGGCTTCCATACACAACAAATCAGGTATGAAAGAGGGTTTGTGAAACTAATTTCTTCTGGTAGTTCTTTAACACTACACAAGATTAAATCTACAGTGACATCAATCCAAATCAATATTTTTTGTTGTATATTTTATGTTTTCCAACCCTGGTCCTCAAGGCCCACTGTCCTGCATGTTTTAGATGTTTCCCTGCTCCAACACACCTGATTCAAATGATCAGGTTGTCGTCAGGCTTCTGCAGAGGCTTGATGATGAGCTGATCATTTGAATCAGGTGTGTTGGAGCAGGGAAACATCTAAAACATGCAGGGCAGTGTGCCTTGAGGACCAGGGTTGGGGAAACACTGCTCTACAGTAGCCTGAGAGTGTTTGATTTATTTAGGGCTGCAACTAATGATTATTTCACCAGTTGACTAATGTGCCGATTAATTTCTCGATTCATCGATTAATTGTTTGTTTGTTTTAAAATGTCAGAAAATGGTGAAAAATGTTGCTCAGTGTTTCCTAAAACCTAAGATGACGTCCTAAAATGTCTCACAACCCAAAAATATTCAGTTTACTATCATAGAGGAGTAAAGAAACCAAAAATATCACGTTTAAGAAGCTGGAATCAGAATTAGAATTTTGACTCAAAACAATTAATCAATTATGAAAATAGTTGATGATTACTTTAATAATTGATTAATAACTGATTAATTATTGAAGTTCTAGATTTATTTAACACATAGTGGACAAATTAAGTGGGGTTTGAGACTACCAAACCCTTCAAAATTCATTTTAATCATCTAACCTTTAGTTTTAGTCCAGTATAAATTTAAATACTTCAAACTTCACAAACATCTTTGTTTTACTTATAAGTTATATTTACAAACTTACAACTTCAGAAGGTGAAAATGTCAAATCCACTTAAACCAAATGATATTACTAAAAAAATCACAACAAACCAGGGACAACACCTTTCTATAGTTTCCTTCAACTGATTCTTTCTAACAAACAACTGAAAGGGTTCCCAGGCTTTGTTGAGGTTAAAAATGGTCCTCAGCTCGTTACATCACCTACTGTGTCACCCAGACAGTCAGATCTCACTATAAAAAACTCACTGACCACAATCAGCGAACAAGAAAACAAATAATCCAGAGCGAGCAGTGATTTGCCGGGCTATTTTTTAAAGGTTTAAATTGGAGTTTACCTGCTAACCGTAAGCTGATCCCTCAAACAGTGAACATGATACTGTCTGGAGGCGGTTCGTAATAGTGGAGGGAACAACAATTCATCAGTTAATGATACCTGGAAAGAACATCTCATTACACAAATCTCTGGATAGATTTTAACTTCACACCTTCAAGTGTAAAAGGGCAACCTTAAGACCTTCAAGCCTTGAGGAAGTAAACTGTTTTCTTGACTGTGATTGTCATGACCTCATTATTACCTGATCTACTTCTTTTTTAATATATAACTTTAAAAAAATAAAAAAAAAATGATGGAAATAGGGCTACAACTAATGATTATTTTCATCATCTATTAATCTGTTGATTATTTTCTTGATGAATTGATTAGTTGTTTGGTCCATAAAAGTATT
This sequence comes from Lutjanus erythropterus, assembly GCF_056507025.1. Taxonomy (NCBI): domain Eukaryota; kingdom Metazoa; phylum Chordata; class Actinopteri; order Lutjaniformes; family Lutjanidae; genus Lutjanus; species Lutjanus erythropterus. The sequence goes on from NC_139339.1 coordinate 15,357,623, forward strand.
TTATCAAAGCCCAACATGACGTCCACAAACCAGAGATATTCAGTTTACTGTCATAGAGACACAGAGAAACCAGAAAACATTCACATTTAAGAAGCTGAAATCAGAGAATTTGGACTTTCTTTCATAAAAAAAATACTCAAAACAATTAATTGATTGTCATAATAGTTGCCAATTAATTTAATAGTTGATTAACAATCGATTAATCAATTAATCATTGCAGCTCTAGATGGAAACAGAAGTATATTATCTCCATGCACGTCTGAAAAATTTTAGAAAACTGATAATTTTGTTATGGTTAGGGTCAGTATTTTTTAGCTTAGGTAGTTATCTTACTGTTTTGGGTCAAGGTAACAGTTTGGTCATTGTTGAGGGGAATATTTCTATATTTTCTAATACTCTTTGATGACAGTAAATGTAATATTTAGTATAGTATAGTTTTAAAAAATAATATTATATAAGTTGTATGCCAAAATTGCAAAACAGAGATTTTATATTCTCAAAGCCTCTCCCATAAGGTTACAAAGTCTCTGAAAGTGTTTACTGGACAGCAGCTTTGAATATACAACGCTGATAATGCTTTAGATGTTGACACTCATACCATGTGTGTACATTTCCTTAATATATATTCATACTTTATATATACATCGCTGCATGGCTAATTTAAATCCCTATTTGGCTTTAAAGTTTTAATGAAATCCACATCAGTGTCAGCTGAAGATGCCATCCACATTTACTTTATCCCACCTGTGTCTATTGAATCAAAAGATCTACCTCTGTCTCACCCCACAGTGACGGACAGGGAAGCAGTTTTTGTCGTTTGTTTGGTGAGTGTCTCCGGCCAGCATGGGCTGAGAGGTAAAGCTAACACCCAGTATGTTGGAGACAAGGGGAGGGGATGACGCAGGGGGATAGACCTGTCTGAGAGGATACTGCTATTGAGTTGCAAATGAGCTTGTAATTAGCCCTTACACATTTGCCTGGAGGGAATTAGTGTGTGTGTGTGTGTGTGTGTGTGTGTGTGTGTGTGTGTGTGTGTGTGTGTGTGTGTGTGTGTGTGTGTGTGTGAGTGTGTGTGTCATTGTGTGTTTTTTAACCCATTTTCCTGAGAATAGGGGTTGACGGTGATAAGCAGATAATACTAATTACTTCTCCTCCCAATTGCTTGTTAATTGTGCTTGGTGTGGATTTATACAGCATGGTAATTCCCCCCACTCCACACACACACACACACACACACACACACCTACACACACAGATGCATGCCCCCCGCTTTGCCTGTTGGCAAAATCAACAGGTCATTTTTTAAGCAAGAGGCTTCTGTTTAAGCCACTAATTAATTATGCCAAGTGGGGTTCCACCATCTATGGATCCATCCAATGAGGCAGCCTGTGTGTGTGTGTGTGTGTGTGTATGTGTGTGTGTGTGTGTGTGTGTGTGTGTGTGTGTGTGTGTGCATGCGAACAACATATTATCCAGTTTGTTTGTCCTTCTGACACACAGTGTTACGAGATATTTTTTAATATAAATCCTGCCCACAGCATGTCAGCAGACTTCGAGGGACAGCTTTCACAAAACTGTGAAATATCAAAAATCTGAAAATGTTTGGCCCAAAGATGTTCCATAGCAAATTGGTGGTGATGATTACTCAAACTTTTCAGCAGGAGTGGAGACAAAAAAGGGTTGGACCAACAGACCAACAGGAAGCTAGAACCTATAAGTACTGGAATCCATCACAGAGTTACCATTCATAAGCTGCATATATGTCAAAACAAGACAAAAAAGGTTTATCCCATATGAAGTACACAAACAAGTTGGCCAGCTGAGAACTTCCACCTTTTTTTGTCTTAATTTTGAGGACACAACTGCTGTAGCCTTGAAGGTTTGTTGATCAGCACTGGATACCTTTAAACAAATGACCAAAATACCCCAGTACCAAGTAGTATCAAAACTTCTTCAGTCAAATGATACCTGCATTCGATCCTCTTTGTACCCAGATCTAGACAAAGAACAACTATTTGTATGCCTTTGCTTGCAGCCAGTCACCCCAGGTCTTCATCAATTTAATGTGACATGTGCCCCACTACTACAGCTACAACAAGCAGCTACATACAGCCTGTGGTGTGGTTAAGATGAGGATAGTGTTGTTTGACAGAGTTGGCAGTTCACTTTACTGAGACGACACCAAAACGTTCAAAAGTATGGCTACATGAAGATGATTTTACCTTGAGTTGATGAGGAGCACTTTAATGAGGCAGTCGTTTTGTTTTTTTCTATTTGTGGAAAAGGCTTCAGATCAGTCATGCCTTCGGATCTGGTGTGCCATGTCATTTGGATGATTCACCACCTGAATATGGACACAGCAAAAGACACACAAACACCTTCACATCTTCAGCCACTTTGGCTTTTCAGTTCAACTACCCTGCATGTGTTTGGACTGCCTGAGGTAGGGAACTAGAAGATGACCTCAGAGAACTTGTGAATACAAAGAAATGGTCCAACCTCTCAGGTTAACTTCAAACATTATTTTGCAGTGTCAGTGAAAATGACCACTTTTTGTTCATAGGTTGTTCATGGCTTATCTTTATGGCAAGTTCAGAGAACAACAAAGGACTACTCAAGGCTGCTGCTGCTAATGCAGCGTTTGCCTAAGACCTAACGTATGTAGAGATAAAGTTGAAAAACTTTGTCCTTTATTATCAGGTTCAGACTACACAATATCACCCTGACAGTAGCTTGATACAACATACATAGGCTGTGACAAATGATTATTTTATCCCATGTAATGTATCATACTATAAGACGTACTGATAAAAAGAATGTTTTTGCCTTCAATGACAAATTCCATAACATCTTTTATGAGGTTGACCAATAGGAGTACACATCAGTCTTCTATGTACAACTATTAACATGGCAAAGTGAAAGAGGAATGATGTAGGGGCTGCGAGGTGGTGAAACAATGGGAAGATCACTGTCATTTTTTCTTTCTTTCTTTCTCTTCCAAACACAAGACAGCCAGTATCATACACACTACTTGTTTACATTGTTGTTGTCAGATGTCGGCCCCTAGCGTCTCCCTTCTGATGACATCACACAAGTCGTAAAAGCTATGATTAGGGACCAATGTCTCTTGGCCAAGTCGCCCAATCTGACCACGCAGCATAAAACCATGTCACAATGATTGCAACTCTGTCACTGCACCTCTGCAAAAAGTTTACCTTCAACAGGTAAACAACTTCTTTTACCTGCTACACTGTGTGATGGAAAAACACTCAAAAGCAAAAATAACATGGGACTTTTCTTATCAAGAATTTTGAGAAAATAAAATGTGTTAATCCACCATTTTACAGCCACTCCTTTGACCACTACTGACGACCATGGATCAGCCCGCTGCTTTTAAACATCATCGACTAAGGACAGGTGCGTCATCAGTTAAAGACACACCTCTAAGAAGGTAGCCCTGTTGTAACAGGGATGCAAATCCTTGCTGTGCTCAAAATGAGTCATGTCAAGCCAGCACATGTATATGGAGAAGGGGTTCTCCATGTCATTTGAAAATACAGCTGCCTTGCACCATTTTTTCATATCAATTTCAAACTAAAAGTCTGCTTGAGATTGTCAAACGCCACTGACTCATCAGCAGCAGTGAAAAGTGGTGTTATGCTGGCAAAAAAAAAAGTCAAAGACACAAAGGAAAATTATATAGCTTATATTCCCATTTAATCACTAAATCAGGGGGTAAATTATCAATAATAACAACAGCATGATCAGTGATGCTAAAATTTTCCGATTTACAAAGTACAGAATAACTAACTCCTGCTGACCTCCTCCCTTCTCCAAACACATACATCATCTGTTCATCCCACCACCAACTTATCATTCATCCTGTTCTAACGGCTTGGGAGCGCTTAAGCAGATTTTGGTTCAGTCTGCTCTCAAAGTGTTAAACAGATTGGGTTGGGGGATTCCTTGTAATGAAGGTGACTGCGTGTGTGTGTGTGTGGCGGTGGTCAGTGGCGCAAAGTGTCTGAAACTTGGATGGGTTAGATTAACTGTGAGCATGATCTTCACTGAGCTCATTTCTCCACTTCTGTGCACACACACACTGACACCTACCCCCCTTTCCATTAGCCCACCAATCCCAACTGGTATTTTAATCTAGATTTAGGATCTAACACGTATCAAATGATTACCTACTGCTTATAAAGTAATTCTATACGCTTTCTATACCTCCACTGAACAGGGGCAGATTTTCCTCCATGCTGCTGAAGGATTAGTCAACTATATATTAACAATTCTGATAATTGTGTTATCACTTAAAGTACTTATCTAGTAAATTTTGCTTATTTCAGTGCTCAGATGTGAAAATTATTTGCTTTTCAGTGTCTTATTTTATTGTAAATTGAATTTGGGCTGCAACTAGAAATTATTTTTATTATTGATTAACTGATTAGTATAAAAATGTCAAAAAATGTCAAACATGCTCCTCACATTTCCCCAAAGCTGAAAGTGACATCTTCAAATGGCTTCTTTTGTCTAATTAAAAAATGATTATTAGCTAGACAAGATGTCATAATTGGTGATCAGTCAAAAGACTGTCAGAAGAATACAATTTGTTTCATAAAACCAAATAAATATTTTTATTACACCGCTCTGTTGAACTCTCAACTCTAACTGGTCAGTTACGACATTGTGTGGTCATCTACGAAGAACTGACTGTTGCTATGAAAGCAATTCTGATCATAGACTCTGAAGAAGCAGTAAAATCATTTTTAAATCAATGATAATTTTTAAATAAATGCTTTATGTCAAATTATTAATTCATGAAATTATTGACTGATGAAGTAGCTGTGTAATGAGTGGCATAATATACAGTCAGCAAGTCATTATTGTGAAATAAACCCCTTCAGGGTGTTGCAGGACCAACAGCAGAGGGATCTTGAATCACAGGGTTCATTAAAAAAAAAATATGACCCACTCACTGTACTTTATCCATTACTTATTGCTTAAATAATGAAGAAAACTTGAAAGATTTCATTGAACATGCTCTATATCCAATTAGGAAAAAATTGATGTGTAGCGCCTTCCTATGTTTAATCAGTAAATGTCTACAAATCAGAAAACATTTTATCCAGACAAAAACAATTCATAAATACTTCATAATATTTATTCACCTTGTTTATCTTTTCTTGTTTTTTTCTTTTATTCCTGTTTTTACTTTTATATATTTTTTTATTTTAATTACCAAACATATTTCACTGTACGACTACAGTTACAAATGAAGTGTCTCATGTTCTGTAATTATATTCTTTATAGCATATTATATACTGGAAAGGTTTATTAATTGAGGTGATGGAAACTAGTTTTTTGTTGTTTCTGTTGGAGGGATTATTTAAAATTTCCCATTTGCATCCACAAACTGGAACTCCTGATGTTCATATATCCACGCTGTGTGTCTGGCAGGCTCATATCTGCATTCTAGACAGACTTGTAGACGGATTTTAACTTCTTCACCTTATTTTAAACCAGATCATCCTTCACCTGACTGCAACCTTATCATATTCAATCCAGGGACTAATCTATATCTGCCTTCAGAGGCGTTTTGTTATATGCTTTCTAAAATTCTAAAACTTAATAATCTTTACTGCGGCTTTATTGAGGTCCACCGATGTTTGGTGACATAAGTATTTCTCATCAAGGCTAATAAGTGCAAATGAAGTGTAACATGTTTGCATTATAGCTGACAGATGCTTACAGGATCCTTAGCCTGATTAATAAGAAAATTATCCTAAGACTGATTAATGAGCTACTGAGATCAGAAGGATTGAACCAGGCAGCGGATCATTAATTCCTTGTCCTGGAGTTGCTCCGCATCGATGTCTGGATGCATTTTCATTATGTCTTGGCCTGACAAGAGGTCGTGGAGAGGATAGCAGCCTATAGGTGCAACCACCATGTCTGTTTTAATTACATGGGTATTAGCTGGTCGGGATCACTTTGTGTCCCGACATGTCCTCTCAGCCAAATGTCGTGGCACATGTGATACCTATGGTTGTGACCATGGGCTCTGCAGTCATCATGACATTCAAGTGTGTGGCAGAGTCACTGCTAAATATTACTTCAAAGTATTTACTCACTTATAAAGGCAAAAATGTATGGAAGCCCATTTCCACCAATAAGGGAAAAAATATGCCCATGGTAAGTCATTAGATAAAAAGTCATAATGAGATTTTTTTTTTAAAAAGGAAATATTTTCTCATAATTTCAACTTTCTATCTCATAATTATGAGTTTTTATCTTATAATTACGACTTCTATCATAACTTCGACTTTTTATCTTAAAATTTTGAATTTTTATCTCATAATTATGACTTTTTATTTCATGATAATGACTACTACACTCATAATTTAAATTATGACCTTTTTAACTAATAACTGTGACTTTTATCCAATAGTTAGGGCATAATTTTGACATTGTTTATATTATAATTTCAGCTTTTTATCTCATTATTTCAACTTGCTATCTCATAACTGTGATTTTTATGTCATAATTATGACTTTCTATCTTAAAAGTTTGACTTTTTAGCTCATAATTTTGACTTTGTTGTCTATCTCATAGCTTTGACTTTCTATCTCATAATTATGATTTTTTTAAAACAATTTTGACATTTTCATCTCCTAATTCTGTTTTTATGTCATAATAATGACTTTTTATCTTTTAATTTCTACTTTTTATGTTATATTTATGACTTACTATGAGGATTTTTTTTTCCTTTTACTGGCAGAACTGGGCTTCCATAAAAGAGGACCTAATTTCTTGACATTTTGTTAACATCTTCCTAGGTTTTCCTGTAGGGCACAATCTCACACACCACATTAACCCCTCATCCCCCTCATCATCTCCTGCAGAGCTCCATCTCCACCAGATCCGACCTATTAAATAACCTATCCTCGCTTGTTTGCTCACTGCAGTCATCCTGGCAGTCAATGTATCCTCAGGCTAAGCCAAACAAGCTGATCAGCCAGTCACCTCTGTACACACTACCCCCCACTAAGAGGCTAATGGCCGGGACGTATAATCCTTCTCAAAACAACTACAGAGATGCTAATTGTATCTAGCTATAAATACAGTTTGACTCCTTGTCCTCTTTCTTTATTCGGCTCTACTCTGGAAACCTGGAGCCGCTGCCACCGCAGTACGCACAGACTTCTTCTCCCCAAATACCAGGAAAAACCAGAGTTGCATAAGAGAGGCAGCAGATAGATGCTGCAAGTGTCAATAAACCTGCCATCATCTCCAAAAAAGCGAGCAGGGAGCGCACGGAGCTTTACGCACAGTTGGATACATCATTTCATGCAGCCTTGTGAGAATTTCCCCACTTTTTTGAGCGACTGACAAACAACAAGTCGAGATGTTCCCACTGCCGATGTTCACCCCGGACCAGGTGGCTCGAGTGTGCGAGAACCTGGAGGAGACCGGGGACATCGAGCGCCTCGGCAGATTCCTCTGGTCCCTGCCCGCCGCTGTCCCTGGCTCTGCCGGGGAAGCGCTCAACCGACACGAGTCCGTGATGCGGGCGAGGGCGCTGGTCGCCTTCCACGGTGGGAACTTTGACGCTCTGTATCAGATCCTCCAGAGCCACCGGTTTACGCGAGAGTCGCACGCCAAGCTCCAGGACCTGTGGCTGGACGCGCACTACCGAGAGGCGGAGAGGCTGCGAGGGCGGCCGCTGGGACCCGTGGAGAAGTATCGCATCCGCAAGAAGTTCCCACTGCCCCGCACCATCTGGGACGGCGAGCAGAAGACGCATTGCTTCAAGGTAAAAACCATTATGTGGTAGAATAACCTCAACCCACACGACTGCTAAAAGCCACGTTTTCCCTGGTGAAAAATAAATATACTAAGTATATTAAATTTTGGCATACTTGAGTGTACTTGCAGTCACACAAATCAGTTGCAATTAAATTGTAGAAAAGTGTATTTAGTACTTCTATTTGCTAAAGTGGAACAACTTCGTACACTCAAAGTATATGGCTGTGTATGTATGTCTAATATACATGCTTGATAAGTTTTTTAACAGTAAGTCTGAAAAGTTTCTTTTAGTTCACCTTAGTTGAAGTTAATGGCATCTATTTTAAGTATACAACTTTTAAAAGTGCACTTTAAATATACTTTAAATTAAACGTATTAATACATTGAAATGTACAACTTTTTTTTTTTTTACCTGGGTTGTCCTATCTTTGGGAGAAATATTAAACAAATCTAAGAAAAATGGCATCATGGCCTCATGGCATCATATTATATCCAGGGCTGGTGTAAGATACAGAGGTGGGTAAACCCTGCCTTAAGTGCAGTTTACCCACCTTTTTGCCCTTATTGATTGATACAGTTGATCTGAAAATTAAACTCTACTCCTCATTTCAAAGAGGTGGATAAGGGTTTACCCCAGACTACACCCCAGATTATATAGTGCATTTATATGAAATTCCATCTTAACGTTGGAAACCTGAACCATCAGTTGCTCTTTTGTGCCTTTTAACCTGTTGTATGAAGCAGCCTGGTCTTTGAGCTCTTAAGATGATAATAGTCAGAGCCGTGGTTATCCTCCTGCCTTCTGCCATCAAGTCCACTAAACTACTTTAACATGGTGGCCTGCTGCAAGATCAGAGGTGTCATACAAGGTTTCTGACCAGGATTTAGTGTTAAACAGGTTCAGACAAACTGAATACAGCTCCTGAAAATGCCAAAACTTGTAGTATCCATCACTAACTCTTACGAAACGTGTCCTTCCAGAAGTGTGAATACATCACGTTAATGATTTTGTTTAGTCTTCTGATTTGAAATGATGAGTTGAATAAATGTAGTGTACAGAGGTCAATCAACTCATTAAAACAATTTTTAAAGTATCATTAATTAGCATATTAGCCGAGTTGTGTTAAAACTCTCCTGAGACCCTTCTTTTTTATAGTTTGAAGCTTTTTAATCTGTTTGATAAAGTCTTTCTAAGTACAACTGAATTAATATCAAATTGAAAAAACTGACTATGAAAAGTTCATTTGTTTTGATTAATTTCTAAATTACCTTTACATGACTTTTCAAATTTAGTGAACAAGTTTTAAGGCAGCACGAATGAACTGAATTAAAACTTTTTTTTTAAATTTGCAGTGTGCCTAATATGCTATTGTGTTAAATGGGTCACTTCAGCTTCATTTTTTCTCATCTTAAATCCTATTTTCTTTGCTTTATTGTGCACAGCTGTAAAGGCTAGATTTCCTCAGTGTTCAGTCAAGTTTAATTTGATCTTGTGCAATCTTACTATACTGTTCCTTTTTTTTTTATTTTAGTTCACTTTCTTACTCATCTTACTTTTATTGTTATTCTGTTTGGCACTGTTCTTATTCCTGTGTTACTGTAATTTCTGAGCAATCTTTGGCACAATAATTTCCTGTGGGATCGAGAGTGTTCTATCTTATCTTATCTTATCTTATCTTATCTTAGCAACTACTCCTTTCAAATATACAAATATCCATGTTTTAGATCAACATTTTCAGTGCATCATCTGTACAGGTCCTGTTAAACACTACTAATGGTGTTAGAAGCTAATAATTCATAATGCTCTGATGTGCAGAGCATCTTGAGCACCATCATTTATATAGAAACATTTTCATTTTCAATCTCATGAGATTGTTAATGGAGTTAATGGAGGCAGACTGGTTGTACTTTTTCATTGAAATGTATGATTAAAAAGAAAAAATATTTTTGAAATTTTACAAAACAGGAACTTGCTAGAAACCACAAAGGAAAAAATGATTCCATATTCTAGTAAAACGGTGTACACCTGAAAGCAAAAAGGCATGTACATGATCTTTTAAGTGTGTGTTTATGTGTGTGATCTCCCTCATGTGGCAGGGTGAAGTATTGTTCATAAGTGCAGTTAATCTTTAATGCCAAACCTCAGGATGTATCGTGTTTCCATCGGCCTATTAAGCCCCTTAGCATGATCCCATTTAGTGGATATAGATTGTTTGTAAACCTCTAATGTACATTTTAATCATCTATTCATAAATCTAGTCTAATACGATTATACAGGGCATCATATGAGAGTGATAAGATTATTGTTGTTTAATAGGATAGTATCAAAAGACCATATGGTATCTTTTCAGTGCTATGCATCAATTTGCAGGGGAAAAAATAAAGTTTTATTGCTCAAAACTTGCAGTTTCACACTAATAAAGTGTACTTTTTATAGTCTAGTTAACAGGAGACTATATTATGAAGCCTAAATAATCATGTAATAATCATGTATTTCTTTTTTCTCTAGGAACGAACTCGCAGTTTGTTGAGAGAGTGGTACCTCCAAGACCCCTACCCCAACCCGTCCAGGAAACGGCACCTGGCCCAGGCCACTGGACTCACACCCACACAGGTCGGCAACTGGTTCAAGAACCGCCGCCAAAGAGACCGCGCTGCATCTGCAAAGAACAGGTAACTCAAAAATTACATATCAACATGCTGATTATTAATTTTAAAAAAGATCTAATAATCTAATTTACTAAAAAAAAAGAGGAAAATAGCTAATGTATGCCTTCAACCGAAGAGCAAATAATGAGGAACATCACTCTCATCTCTCTCCTCTCTCCCTCCAACCAGACTCCAGCAGGACCCTTCCCTCCTGCCCTCTGAGAGCTCACCTGATGGCTCCCATCAGGAGCGCCGCCATCACCCCCACTTGTTGCCTAGCTCCCCTCGCCACCTGGGCAGCCCAGAGGCCAGCGACTGTAGCACAGAGACAGAGCGCAGAGGGACAGGGGCCTCCACCCCGGACATCTCCGTCAGCAGCGACAGCGAGTTTGAGTCCTGAGAGGATGCACTCTGTTCAAGGATGGACCCTTGCTCTCAGACATACATTAATGACACTTGAACTGTCTGTGGCTGTGGACACACTGGAGGTGTCCTCAATGAGAGGAGTGTGAGGATGAGGCCACCCAGTGTGGCTGTGTGGACATTGTGAGGGAATGATATGCAAAAACAACATGCACTTAAAAAGGACCATGGCACATGACCTCAACTGTTATATGAATTAGTTTACTGCTGACCACGACTCAGCACTGTTGATAGGCAAACATAGGATGGGTACTTCTACATGAACAACACTCAGACAGAGTATTTATAGACATAATGCCAATGGTCTTTAGTTAATGTGAATATTAATATTTGAAGTTTTGATACTGGTTTCAGTAAATATTTTGGGATAGATCGTTTTCTAGTAATTATTGTCTAAGCTACATGATTCATTTGTATGGAAATCATGAGGACACAATGATCACTGCCTTGAGTAGGCTATTAATGTATCTAACTACATTTACAAGCACATTAATAACTTGATTATCTTCAGATTACAACAAGGGTCATGCAAACAATATAATTGGCTTATTTCAAACATAAGGCCTATAAATTAAAAAAAATGAAATAAATACATGATCTATTATTCCATCAGGACTATAGAAAACAGAAATAGTCACATTTAAGAAGCCAGAAACAGCTTCACATTTTGACTTAAAATATGTGACAATTGAATAATCATTTCAGTTCTATTTAAAATTGCATTATTATGTTAAGATTGTCATTCAGAATAATCAAGTTATAATGTGCATGTAAACATTGTGACTGACCAATAAAACACATTTCACTGCCTTAAAAAGAAACTAAGGGCATCACTCTTTTACAATGCAAAGACAAACAACATATGTTTAGACAGACTTTGTGTAACTAATGATGCACACATGCTGCTAAAATACAAAACATTTTGTTACCAACTGTTTTACCTGTTCACTTTGGTTACTGTTTGAAATATGCTGGGCTTTGTGTAAAACGCTCCTGAGCTGCTGTGATGATCCCGCAGGAGCTGAAACAGAAGAGATGAAACAGCGAGAATGTAAAAGCACTAATCGGTCTTAACTCAATGTGCCTCTTACATTTGAGAACAGTGAGACCTTGTCAGATGTGACTGTGTCCTCGTGTCAGAGCGACACACTCAAAAGGCCTACTGTTTGCTGTCTGTCTTACAACCATCATTTCTCATGACACATTACTGCATTTCAATGAAAAGATGTATTTTGTAAATGTTTTATGTAAATAAATGAACCTATTTTTATCCAAAGTTATACTGACTCAGTTTATTTGTGAGTTCCAGACAGTATTAATGCAGTTACAGGACTTGAGTCATGGGCTACATACAGTCCATAGCTTTAGGCAACAAAACTACATAGTTAGGTTTGGGAGATGACCATGGTTTCGTTTTGAAATAACTACTTCCTTATGACAAATTACAACAAGTCTTACACAGGAACCATAGCCCAGCTCCTGAATAAAAGTCCTACACAGACTTTTTTGCTCCTTACACATTTGTCCTTACCACTTTGAAAGTCGTGCTCACTGTCACGTTAAAATAGACACGCATCCATGTACATGAATCTAGATTTTGTGACTGTCTCACAACTGCCCTTCCACTGGGCTAGCTATGAATGCCACTGTGTTTTGCTCTATTTACATTTAGTAACACAGATGGAGACAAAATTAGAGCTACATTTTCAATTTACTCTGACAGACATAAGTATACTAATGACAGACAGTGCCTCCTACCACAGTGCATTTCCACACGCTGAGAAGTTGATAGCAGATTTATTTTGTGAATGAAAACAGAGATTGATATGGTAGTTTACTGTTCTCTGACAGTAAGTGAGATCCCCCCACTGAGTGAATTGTCTCAGGAGCTGAGCTGTGACACAGAGAGCAGACAAAAATAAATTATGAATAGGCGTAATAATGAATAATGACACATTATGATTACAGTCTGAGTTCTCTGCACCATGAAATCATGTCAGTGATTCCCCACTGAATTACATTAATGAACCGTTTTCACATTTTGTAATGGCAGGAAAAACACAAGTGTAACTAACAACATTAATGATTTCTCAGTTTCATCAATTATTGCAATGCAGTGCAGCAATCAATTAAGTTAGTGGTTACACCTGTGTTAGCAAGTCAAAATATCTGCTGAGAAAAGGTCAGTTCAGTTTTACTGTCTGTATTCTTATGTTTTAGTGACAGAGATGATTCAGCCAACAAGTTAGCAAAATATTGACAGCATAAGGAGACAAGGCTTGCAGAATCCATAACATGTTTTAAATCACTGCTTAAAGCCCATTTTTAAAGACTTGCTTTTTCTTTTTTTAATTTTAATATTTATTCTTTGTATTCCAACTTATTGATATTGACATTATGTGATGTTGTCTTATTTCATTACATTGGTTTGTGCATATTGACTAGACAAGATGATGTAATGTTGTCTTTGTATTCTCCCTCTATTTTCATTTCTTTTTAATGTCATGTTTTTCTTGTTTTCCTGTTCTCATCTCTTCTACTGTTGCCTTAGTTTTTTAACATGTTTTAGTTTCTTTTGCTTGCGTCTTAGTTTTACTTCAATTTTAGCTAAATTTTGTCTTAGACTACCTCTGTTTAACCTTATTGTGTTGGCCTTCTGTTTTGCCTCCTGTGTATCCTGCCCTTCTTATACTACTAATTAGTAGTAGTAGTAGTAGTAGCAGTAGTAGTAGTAGTAGTAGTAGTATTCAGCAGAGACAGAGCAACATTTGCATTCAGTCACATATTCACCGTCATTTTAGCTTGTTTTAGTCTCCTGAGATGCTAAAACTACACCATGCTCACCAGCTAACTTAGCATTATATTAGCTGCTAACTTTGTTGGTTGTTTAGTACAATTTTTTTAATCAGGGCTTTTCACTGACTAAGACTTTAGCGCGAGTTTATGTTTTGTGTAACCAGTTTTCACACTGAGGCTTTAGCGCTGATGATTAGCATAATCTTCAGTTTCAGTTTTCTAAAGATTAATACAAGCAAAGCTTTAAAAAACACCCAAAGGTTGTTTGAGAATACTTACCAAGGTGTTGAAGATATACCCAAAATACTCTTCTACGCATCTTACAAACAATAAATATTGTTTCAGTGGTACAATTAAGAAGATATTTATCACTGTTTACAAGCTGCAATCGTTTCCAAAACAAAGATGGCGGCCGGAAGCGACGTATTGAAGCCCACCGGTAGAAATGTCAGTGAACGGGAACGACGCCATCCAGAGTCTCTTCAATGAAGTAAAATAACGTAAAGATTTGTCTCTAGGCTATCACCTGCAATTTGGGAAGCAATTTAAAATCCATATTAAAGGACAGCCAGGAACATCAACCAGGTTGGTTTATTTTTGATTGATTTAGCAGATGTTTTTACCTTAGAGTAATACAAAAAACACATGCTAATGACTGACGCTGTGTAAATACTGTATGCTGTGCTTTAAAATTCATATTAGGTGACTGCTACCTCTTTCAAAATACACACACACATAAAAAAAAAAAAACAATGACAGAAACTTAAAAATAGCAGTGAAAGTAACAAATTAAAGTTACTCATTTTCTTTTCAGTCTTTTGGGGTACTTTAATGAGTATTTTTTCAAGTGTGTAATTTTACTCTTACTTAATAGGCCTGTACATTACACTCTGTAATCAAATTCTTTTAAAAGAAGAATACTTAGCACTTTTACTTAAGTATTTTTGAACACCAGCTGCTGAGTAATATTTCTGTAATGTAACAGTATAGTTAGACTTGAGTATGGATTTAAAGCACTCTTCCCCAATGCCTAAAGGTTTTTAAAGGATTTGAAACTGACAAAAGAAAATCAGAAATAATATATATAATATATATCCTAGGCTATACATAGAAAGAAATAAGCAAATCAACTGAACAAGACGAGATAGCCTATTTTAAATAATCTTATAATGTCATCACATCATAATGAATAGAAATATTAATAAATTTGGAACTTTTTAAAATACATTTCTGAAGCTACATTCTTCAGGGAATTGAGAAAACTTTGAGGTTCTGCCAAAAGAAATCTGGACTTCATTAAACTTCTGTCACAAAAGCTTCATGCAGTAACTTATGAAGCATTGTCATATTCAGCGTTGAATTAAATTAAAGTCCTGTACATAATTCATTAGTATACATATAGAGTGATGAAAGTGCCATAATGCATAGGAAATATAAAGCTGAATAAACAAGACAATAAAGAAATGTGAAAATATACTTTAAATTATAGCCTCAGCATTTTAATTGATTTTCACATTATTAATTTATATAAGTTATCTCAATATTTCCTTTTTTTTTATTCAGTTTATTTTTTTCCACATTTTATTTACTTATTTTATTTCCACATTCATTTTCTTATTATTTTTAAAGATTTTTTTCTATTTTATGTCACTCCTATGAAGAACTGTAACTGCCAAATCATAAATAAATAAAAATATCATAAAATGCACCAAAATAGTATTTGAAAACAGCCTAAATGTAGGCATGAATATAATTTATTTATAGAATGTAGTAGGCTTATTTATTAACAGAAATGGAAAATAAAATTAAAAATTACATGGTAGGCAACGCCCTCCCAAAAATGTTGCAGCGAGGTCGGGCGCCCATCAGACAGATACAGGAGTTGACTGTCTTGTCTTGTCACTTACCTGCCTTCTTCAATATAGTTCACACAAGAGCTTCAAGGGGGACCGAATCAAGCATTATGGTGAGCCAACTTTGGTCCGGGCGACCCAGTTTGGGCAGCCCTGATCTAAAGAAAGACTAACAGGCTCTACAGAGGCCAAATGAGTCTGTTTTTTACTTTCAATAACTGGATGGTCTGAGACAATTTGTTTCAGGGGTGTTTTTCATTCTCACTTTTGTAAAGTGCCTCTAATTTGTGGGATACTTAAGTACAAGAGTAATGTACTTAGTTACATTTCACCACTGGAAAAAGCACAACATCTAAGTACTTAGTTTGTTTAAGTGAACTCAACTTAAGTACACTGAGTTTGGCAGCTTTTTCGACCTATGAATACAACAATAAATGGCAATTTCCTCTCCTCTTCTCTTTTGTTGCACAGCGAACAGTCCAACTTGTCAACTTTAAAGATTATTTGTAAACACCTCATTGAAAAAAAACCACTACCTGTTTCCTTAACCAAAAAAAACAAAAAACAAAGTAGTGTAGTTCCCCCTCCTCCTCGTCCCACACCCTGGCCACAGAAAATGGGCTTCCTGTCATTCGGTGACTCCGCCCACGCTTGTAGGAGTAGCCAGAAGACTTCTGCTAACCTGTCAGTTGCAGTCACTGTTAAACTCATGTGAATTAGTTAGTTATTTGTCAGTCAGACCCCTGCCCTGACAGGAGGGAGTGTATTTTGAGCCGTTTATTCTATTTGTTCAAACATGGACAGCGAGGGGAGAAAAGTGGTGGTCTGTGACAATGGGACAGGGGTAAGTCAAAATAATCCAAAGTGTCTGTATTGTCCCATATAGTAGCTTGGCAGCCTTTTTTTTTTTTTTGTCCAGTAGATTTTAGCTTGTGTTCTGAATTATCTTCAAGAGTTCTTGATGCAAACATCTGTATTTTATTTTAAAGCGGTTGTAAGAGGGTGAAGTTAGCTTCTGGAGATAACATCTGAAGGGTGTGAATCTGTGCAGCCTGATTCCACATCTGTCTGGACTTGTCACTGTGCCTCTGATGTGCACACACAGCCATAAATGGTTGTCATGCTTTGAACTAAGCAATAATTGGATGAAAAACAGGAAGAGAGACTTGAGGAACTAAAATAATACAGTATTGTGTCATGTAAATGTTCATATCAGAACAGACAGGCATCAGACACGAGTGATTAACCGTACCTGCAGTCACAAACTGGTTGTATTCTAGTTTTTCGCTCCTGCTTGGAATGTATTGCGTCCCTGCAGGCTAAGGAATGTGTCTATGGCCACAAAGACAAGTTGAGACACTACAGTAGGAGGTGTTGTCATGACAGGCAGAGAGGCAGATAGCCATTGAAAAGTAATGTAACAATATATTCAATTTCCCAGTTGTTGCCAAATGAATTACTTTTAAAAATGTAATGAAATTGCAGCTGCATCGTCTGATAAATAAGAGACAATCTGGTAAATGCGTCATGATAATACACTCTGGAACAGATTAGTGCTGACAGATTAAACTCACTGTAACTGATTTATGAATGGAAACTATCCATACACTCTTACAAATAATGGTGCTAACTAGAACCATAAAGGGTTCTTCAACTTTTTAGTTCCTGGTAGAACCTTTTCTAAAGGATCCACTCTGAACCCTTTGGTAACTGTCAAACTAGAACTCAACATGAAGGGTTATATCTAGAACCATCTGTGAAAAGTTTCACCCAGAATCCCTTATGAGATGTTCTTCTGTGGTGTAATGTTCCACCCAGACACCTTCCACCAAATTAGCTCTCCTCCTCCTGAACCGGTATCAAGATTCTTGGAACCTCTGTGCTAGCAAACCAGCATTTCCACCAGTTTGAGCAGAACCATTGTAGAATATGACACTCTCACTTTGATTCCTAAGTTCCCAGCTATTTTTCAACTTTTAAGGTTCAAAAACAATTTATTTTTAGTGAAAATGCTTGTAACAGGGCTGGTTCCATATTGATGGAAAACATCTGTTTGAAGGTTCTATCCAGACCTTTCCACCTTCTATAGGTGCTAACAACCACCCAGCAAAGGGTTGCAAGGATTTTATCTAGAATCCACTCCAAAACGGAGTGTTCTACTGATAATCCTGATAATAATAATACATATATATCATATGGAAGAACCCTTGACCAAAAAGGGTTCTTTGTATGAAAAGGGTTCTTACTGGAATCCTTAGTCTTACAAAGAATCCTTGATGAACCCTTCTTTAAAAATAAGGCTCTTCAGAAGCAGATGGTTCTGGGTAGGACCTCAGTTTTTCAGGAAGAACCCTTTTGGAACCTTTATTTCTAAGAGTGTGCAAAAGGTTTAGTGCAGAAGTAGAATTAATGTGAAGCATTGATTCAGGTCTGTAGAAGCAAACTTTCAGTTTCAGTCAGCAGACAGAAATGAGAACTTAATTCACACACACATGTAAAAAAAAAAAACATTTTTTATTCTCACATCCCTCCACAGTTTGTTAAGTGTGGCTTTGCAGGATCCAACTTCCCCGACCACATCTTCCCCGCCATGGTGGGTCGACCAATCATACGATCAACCACCAAAGTGGGCAACATTGAGATTAAGGTGAGGTTACTTTAAAATGACAAAGTTTCCTGTTCATTGTTCTTTCAAACTTTTCTCCATAAGAAAAATGTTCTCTTCCATCAGGACCTGATGGTGGGTGACGAGGCCAGCGAGTGTCGCTCCATGCTGGAGGTGTCTTACCCCATGGAGAACGGCATGGTCCGCTGTTGGGACGACATGCTTCACCTGTGGGACTACACCTTCGGTCCTGACCGCCTGAACCTCGACACATCACAGTGCAAGGTAGAACACAGCTGGGCAGGTGTTGCACTGTATGCATTTTTTAATTTTTACATAATGTTTAATGACTTTGTATTTGTATGACTTTGTACTTTGAATTTATATTCCCTGTTACATGCAGATAGGATGCAACACATAGGCAATTCTTTAAAAACTGTTTTTGCTCTGAAATATTATTTGAGGAGGTTTGCAAGAAGAACTTGTCTTGTCAAAATCCATTTCTTTATATTGCTGAGCTGTTGTTCTCACATTTAAGTGTGATTGGCACAGCTGGTTCAGAGCAATAAAACCAGTAATGTCAATGGTCAGACTATTTAATGATCACCACACCCGCTGATCTGTATTTATCTTCACTCAGCCCTGTTGCACGTTGCATTGCAACCTGTTCACATTTGCATTTATTATCCAAATTTCAACTGAGCTCGCAAAATATTAAACTGAGGGTGCAATGCATACTTTTGCACCTAATGGCTGGTTTAATTGTGGTGAAAACCCAGGCAATTTGGTAGTGAATGTTGAAAACTCGTCACCATAAGTCAGTTAAATCTGATCGCTAATGTCAATTAAACACTGGCTATGTAATCCAAACGAAAAACACTTGGTTTTAGGTTAAAATGATCACTTGTGAGATTTTTTTACAGGTCTGGGATTCCCTTCTAGGCACAACTGATTGTACTGTATGTTCTGTACTCCAGCATTATTCTCTCCTGACGTAACCTCCAAAAAATCTAAACTTTCCATACCACGCCAGGAAAACCACTATACACAGTAGGCTTTTAAAACATTCACTCCATTTGTATTTACTTTTTTCAGATCTTGCTGACTGAGCCGCCCATGAACCCCACCAAGAACCGAGAGAAGATCACAGAGGTCATGTTTGAGAAGTACCAGTTCCACGGCATTTATGTGGCGATTCAGGCTGTGCTCACTCTGTATGCTCAGGGTAAGACATCAAAACTCAGTGAAGACTTAATGTGTCATAGATTATATCCTGCTAGGTGTCAGTGAAATGTTTTTCTTAACCAAATACTCTTTTGGGAATTGGCTCTGTCTGCAGGTTTGCTGACCGGTGTGGTTGTTGACTCAGGGGATGGTGTCACCCACATCTGTCCAGTGTACGAAGGCTTTTCTCTACCACACCTCACACGCAGGCTGGATATCGCCGGACGTGACATCACACGCTACCTTATTAAGGTGAGCCAGGAGACGCTCAGTTCGGTGTTCAGGATGTAGGTGAAAATACTTAAGTAAAATTACCAGTTACTTTATATTGTCCCGTCACCAGCTCCTGCTTCTCCGTGGCTACGCCTTCAACCACACAGCCGACTTTGAGACTGTGCGTATGTTGAAGGAGAAGCTCTGCTATGTGGGATACAACATTGACCAGGAGCAGCGCCTGGCCACAGAGACCACCTACCTGGTGGAGACGTTTACGGTACGCTGAAGAACAAAACCCCAGGAAAGCATTTTTAGTTTGAGGCTTTGAGCAGCAGCTGGTTAGCTGTTATATCTTGATATTCAATCTGTGTGTGTAAAAACAACAATTTGTGTGTTTGCACAGAGTTACATGGTTTAGGCTAAGCCAAACTAACTAGCTGCTGGCTCTTGCTCAATATTAGTTAGCGTAGAAACATGAGAGGGGAATCAGTCTTTAATCAAACTCTCAGCAAGAAATTTCCCCAACATCAATCCTATAAAGTCGAATAAAATGAAAAATGCCTTTTTAACCCTTTTAGATCAGATCCTTGGTCATATTGTGCATCTGTTTAACAAAAGCCTATATGTAAAAAATATATATTTCTTTGTACTGATATACCTTACACATATGTCTTGAACCAGTTTCAACCACTAATATATTGATATTCACTTATCAATCAATCTTTAGTTAGCTAACTTGCAACAGCTTGGTATGTTGGGTTATAACATGCCCACTTTTCAAATCAAATTCCTCCCAACATCACATCCCGTATGCCTATCCCATTTCACTCAGAAATACATTATGATATGGAAGTTAGATGCCCTCGAAATGCTGTTTAATGTGGACTTCATGTGGACTTTATTGTGGACACTATTTGTAGAATTTAAGCATTTCAGATTTAGGTGCCTCCAACTTGTTGTATATGAAAGTAGTCAACACAAGTCCCAAAATAATCTGAATAATTTGGAAGATGCAACAATCACATAAAAATAGTTTTATGGTTGGTATGGTTACTCTGTTGAAAATTCAGTATATGAACTTGCAGTCGCTGACAAGGGAATTATCTCTTTTCCAAATATATCCTGTGTCATCTTATTGCAGAAAAACCTTTCACAGCAGCGTCTGAATTGTGGCCATAAAACCACCAACGCTGACAATTACATCTAAGTGCATTTAAATATTAATGCTCTTACATTTGCTGCAGCGACATTAAGCTGCTTGTGAATAATCGTATGAAACACCACATAAGTGACCGTTAGCGTGAAAAAATGCCTCTGAAATCAAACATGTTCAGATTTTTCTTCCCTGGTTCTTTTCTCCGGTGCAGCTCCCTGACGGCCGGCAGGTGAGGGTGGGTGGAGAGCGGTTCGGGGCCCCTGAAGCTCTCTTTCAGCCTCATCTCATCAACATTGAGGGAGCAGGAGTGGCTGAGCTGCTGTTTAACACCATCCAGGCTGCAGACATTGACCTCAGGTCTGCGTCTCCTCATTGCAGTTTTCACTAATGTCCTACAGCTACTGTATTAACATAAAACTAAAAGGCACAATGCTTTTTTATCCAGCAGATAAGGAATATAGAATAACAAGGTATGTAAATTTCCATCCACCATCTGTTTTCCTTTGCAGGCCAGACTTCTATAAGCACATTGTTCTGTCAGGAGGGACCACCATGTACCCCGGCCTTCCATCCAGACTAGAGAGAGAGATCAAGCAGCTGTACCTGGAGAGGGTACTGGACGGAGACACTGCAAAGCTATCAGTGAGTCCTTAGATATTTCTGCTTTACTGCAGAGTAAGACAGTGCCAGTTAAACTGTAGATAATCTATTTTAAAACACGGCAGCACCAGGATATTAAATAGTGTTATGCAACTGCCGATACTCTAGAAAACCTTTGCATAAATGTTATAATCCATTAAGTAACAACAATATAATCTGTAGCATAAGCCTAAATGTCAACATAACAGATTTTTTATTATTGTTAAATTAATAAGTGTTGATATAAAAGCTTTTTTTCTCAACCCATCGTCCAGGTGTTTGCTCAGTTCTCATTGGTCTGTTGATGTTTAAACTGCTATTATTCTGAACACTTTTAGGATTTTCGTGTCACGTTGCCTTAATACATAATCTTGACAGTAAATTCTCAACCTTGGAAACAGCAGTTGACAAGACATTTGACCGTATCACACAGTGACTTAGATTAAAAGAAAGTGGACCTGAGCTACTCGTCGCAGCTTTATATTATACTGTAATGTTTATTGCATTTGTTGTAAAAAAAAAAAAAACAGTAATGAATATGTTTTGTTAATAGGATAATTGTGATGATTATTTCAAGAGATTGGTTATTTCTACTGTAGTTTTTGCCGCAGTTGTATGTGGTTAACACAATGAGGGATGCAGAGATTAAAGGATTAAAAGAAAGATGGTATGCACATGTAGAGCACTCTGTTTTAATAACTTTCCCTCTGTTTTTCTTCTCCTGTGTAGAAGTTCAAGATCCGCATTGAGGATCCTCCCCGGCGTAAACACATGGTGTTCCTGGGCGGCGCTGTGCTGGCCAACATCATGAAAGACAAGGAGTCCTTCTGGCTGACCAAGGCAGAGTATGATGAAAAAGGCCTGGGAGTGCTGCAAAAACTGGGAGGTGGAATCAGATAAAAGAAAAAGAAAAAAAGAACACACTTACATCAAACTTATCAAGAAAACCATCAACCAAATATTTAATTTTTTAAGTCAACTTCTCACCTCTCCATGCTGTATTGAAACATTTGTACTCAGTTTACATAATAGAAAAGGAAGCTCCGTCATTCCTGCTTGTGTTGGAACTATTTTTGGATCAATCAATTAGTTGACTGAAAGCAAAAGTGCCAAATGTTCTCTTGTTCCTGGTTTAAAATGGGAACATTTGCTGTTTTCCTGCCCCTCTGTTTATATCATTGTAAAGTGAACATTTTTTAGTTAGAACTGTTTTAAACAAAGCAGTCGATTTGAAAATGTATTTTTCACTTTTTTCTGAGTTTTTTTTAAACTACTTGACTCATTAATTGATATAATAAATGACTGACAGTTGTAGCCTTGATTCCTGCTCAGGTGAGGTTTTGTAACAGCGAAAGGGAAGTATGGGAATTTTTACACACACTGAACAGTTACCATAGATGAAAATTTTATATATGTTTTTAAAACTCTGTGGCTACTAAATCAGCTATTTGAGGGTGCTGTTCTTCTACCATTTAAATTGGGTCTCACTTCAACATCATGTAAGGCTCGCAAGGTTATGGGGGAACACAATGTATAACATTTGGCTGAACTTCTGTCCAAAGAGTTCAATCCCATATCTCACAACATATTGTCCCCAGAGGTCCTGGGAAATATGAGCTATTAAGGCCAGGCATGAGGGACAAAATGAGAGGAGGAAGATTTGTTTTTTAAAAATTGAATTCTGAAAATAGAGTCCAAATGTCAAGAATAAAGTTGAAATGTTGAAAATAAAGATGAAATGTTGAGAATAAAGTCAAAATTTTGGAAGCAAAGTCAAAATGTCGAAAATAAAGACAAATTTTAAAAAATAAAGATCAAGCGTGTCTCAATAAAGTCAAAATGTTTAGAATAATGGTCTCATTTTGAGAATAAGTTGAAATACCTTTTCAAGAATAATGGTATTCCGAGTTTGTTCTTGAAAATATTCTAATGCCTGTCACTAACAGTGAAAATTCAACTTTATTCTCCACATTTTGACTTTATTCTTGAAATGAAAAAAAAAAACATCCTCTCATTCCCTTATGCCCTGCTCTAGCTTCCATTGTAAAAGGGGAGGGGCAACAATGAATAAATAATGTTAATATGTGCCAGTAAACACCAATGGATTGATGTACAAAATGAGAAATATTAAAATTAAGGTCTGGAAAAAAATTGTATTGTTATTTTTCAGATATCGCAATTTTGATTGCGTCACAATTTTCATTTACACTGAAAAAAAAAACCTACTATTAAAGTCACGATCGTGAGACATTTGTCTGAGTACCAAACAAACATGTTTTCTTACATCTAGAAAATAAGATTTGTTGACCAGAGCATCTCTGCAGCACTACAGTTACACAGTTACACTACAACGTGAAGCTTGTGTGATCTGGATATTACAATTTAAAAGCCCTATTTAAAATGGTAAATAATCATAAACCTGTCAAACTAGACTTTGGGGAAACATAGAAGTTTTATACTGAACTACTTCTCAAGTGATTAAAAAGAATTCTTTGTCTGGATATTATAATGTTGTGTTAGTCAAATGTATGAGGATTTTTTTAAAAGTACTGCCTTTCTAAAGAGCTTGTAAATAAATCTTATTAAACATGCTAATTAAGCCTTGTGTAAAAAGTGAGCAGCGCTCAAAAAGACCAGAACTATCAAATCTGTAGCAGGATGTCAACATTAAAAACCACAAACCTTGAACAACACATTTGAAGGCAGTTTAAATGCAGGAGTAAAATGGTGTAATTTGCTGCCCTCTGGTGGTTGAGCTTTTCTAAGACATCGAATCACAAAATCCTCAATCCCACTACAGTACAAAACTGGATGAACAGATATTGCAATTTTTTTATTGCGATACTGAGTTACCTGACAAAATACAGTAATGTGTTTTTACACAGAAAAGAAATAAGTGAGCTCTTACAATGAACACATGCTTCACGCACACACCACATTCGCAGAACCTTCACGTTAAATGAAAAAAGCATGCAATAATGTTCAAAAACACATCATAGTTCTCAAAAATGAACCTCCTCAGCTGATTAAAAACTCCAGATATGTCGAAAATCCATACTTAGGTTTGATATCTACCCAACAAATTGAACAATTAAAAGTTAGTTTTAAATACACAACGTGATAATTGATAATGACACTGAGTTGAACAGTCAGTTGATAGTGATGACTTGCAGCAGGGGTCACCAGCAGCTGGTGACTGACATTTACATTCGACCAGTCACCGTGAGGTCCTGGTTTTATTGGTCAGACTGTCCTCTCAGTCCAGCTCGTAACAACACTGTGTTATTTTTACAGTACGGCCAAGAGAAACAGTAGAACTAAAGCAAGTGAGTTGAAACGTGAAATGAATGCAGTCGTGAAGGGATTTAAGTCTGACACGCAAAAAAAGATTTTAATACATTCGCAAGTCATTCAGTAAATCTGTTGCAGGTTGTCTCGGTGTGTCGATGTGGTGCTTTTTTTCTCCCTTTCTCACATGGTTTTAAAAACAGAGAGCTGATGCTTTTCTATCACTTCCCTCCTACTCGCTCATTACTCCACCTGCCAAAAACACTTAATAGAATACGCGAGCAAGGAGGAGAGTCTGTGCCTTTTTCTCAAAAAAGCAAAAATAAAACTGTCTCTGTGGGTGATTCTAAAAATAAACGTCTGATTTAAAGCTTCTCTCGAGCTTGTAAACCTGATTTTCTTTCAAAGTAAACACCTGTTGTTTCAGAAAATGGCCTCTCTTTATCTGGTTTTTGTCACTTTGGTATTGAGGTTTGGTCTTGGCTATAACACATCTCACCCTTTGTGTCAAACTGTATTCCAGGGGGCACAGAAAGGTTTGTATCCCCAAACCCTTCAACAACATGGCTCCATCCTGAAGATCTGCAGACTTTTACACATAAAAGTGAAGTAATAAAACATCCAAGTGTCTTTTAGATTTTGCCCAGAACTATACTGTGAAAGGGTTACATCACCACCACGGTGGACAGGAAGTGATGTTTGTTTCCAGGCAACAGTAGTCTCACAGAATTTGTCTTTGGATTTGAGCCTCCTCACGTTTTAATGATGTAATCCCTTCATGGTATAACTCTGGGTTTTCAAATAACAACCAAAATCCATTAATTTTTTAACACATTTTCCATCATGTCACAAATAGTACACTCCTTTACACCAGCAGCCACACTGAGTGGTACATAGTACAACTTTTGGCAACAGTCCCTACGTTGGTCCTGCTCTGCTCTGCATGTTGGTCCATTTCGGGAAGAGTTTACCATTAAAGGTCCTGACCCACGACGAGACACAACACACCGCCGGAGAGAAAGAGACAGAACAAGAGAGAGAAAGAGAGAGAAAGAAGCGAGAGCAACCATCCATCTCCTCCTCCTCCCTCCTTCCTCCTTCCTCCATTCCTCCCACTCACTCCTCACACACCGACTCGCTCAGGTCCACGGCGCCACCTCTGGTGAGCCGCCGCATCTTGCTGAAGTCGTGGTCGGTCCTCAGGTAGGAGAGCGAGGGGCCTCCCTCGCTGTGGCTGGCCAGGTCCTGGGGCTGGGCCTGAGGCGGCAGGGCCCTCATCTCGCCGCCGCTGCGCCAGTACAGGGTATATTGCTGCGGGTCGGACACTCCGAAGGTGGCGGCGCACAGCTGCGCCAGGGCCTGACTGGTTTCCCCGGCTCTCCACTGCAATGTCCGCACGGCGCTCCGCTCCCCGTCCTGGAACAGTATCCGAACGCACCTCTGGATGGAGGGAGAGGGGGAGGAGAGAAGATAGAGAGAAAAAAAAGAGTGAATATATAGTGTATTCATGCAAAACAAGAGGTCAAGAGGCTTATGGAGTGAGGGCAAAAGAGGGGGAGGAGAGAGTGAGAGCTGTGCTAACACACACACACACACACACACACAGGAGGTTGATAATCCACTGCAATAAATGAGCCAAAATGATGCTCATAAAAGAAATTCTCCCTGAAACAAAGCTTCTACTTCCCACACACACAACCAGCAGGTCCAAGAGCTTTACATGAAAATCATCCTCATCTAAAACTGCTCTTTTCTCTGCTGCTTCATTGACAAACTCCCAGCATCAATCCACTAGAGAACATCCACGTCCAAACTGATCAAACATAATAATCCATCAAACTCGCTCTACTTTGGTGTTCTGCTGAAGTTTTCCCTCTGCACTTCAATCCAAACAGAAACTTTCTGACATTTTCAACAGAACAAAAAAGCGATCAAACACACAACTAACGAGTCTGTCTCAACAATTGCCACTCTTCAAACACTTACCGGCAATTGTGCTGTACCTGAGCTATTATATAATGTCAGATTCAGCCACCTACAGACGCCCTCACAAGTCTCTTTAAAACACACACACAATGAAAACATACTGAACATAATCCTTTTACCAAACATCCAATCTTGAGGAAACCAGTGAGACACACACACACACACACACACATCCTACCTGTACACACACAAACACACACACACACATACACACACAGATGCACAAGTGGCCAAATATGCTCAAAAAAAAAGAAAAAAAAAAGAGAAAAACACAGAGCAGCAATTACAATCAACAGGTCTGCCATCATTCAAACTTACAGAGTCACTGAGCTCCTCGCTGTCCGTGTGCATATTGTGTTTGCCTGCTTCGATGGGTAGATGCAGCTCAATAAATTTCATGTTATCTGACCGCCCACTTCTTCATAGCACTTGGCTCACTGATCCCCGCCTGTGTCAGTGGAAAATCTGGCTGCCGGGTGAGTTAGATCGGCTATTTGAAGCCAGGAGAGGCACCACGTGACGAGACAGAAACGTTGTGGATGACAATGCCTTTTTTCCATGGCATCTGCCGGACCGTTACACCAATCTGGGGCCGGCAGAGTGATAATGGGAGAGTGTAGGTAAAAGTCAGCGCGTGTGTGTGTGTGTGCATTAGTGGATGCCCCATCGTAAGCCGGATTACCTCTAAAAATGTCTAAAAACTAATCCCCTCAAATGAATCTGAAACGTGTTGGCACGCACAGGAGGGAAATCCAGGTGTTTTGTTGGATTTTTGGGGGATGACCCACTGTTCTGCTGAATATTTTTACCTTCTGTGTGACCCACAGAAATTGGAGTACTTTCGTCAACTCAGCAGCAATAATACCTGAGATGAATCAAATATGGGTCACTGTTTGTTCAACTCCACCTGCCCATTGTCACAGATGTAGGATAATCTGGTGCTGCATCGCCATCAGTATAATTAATGTAAAGTCTGACCTCTTTGGACGGATTATCGCCTTGTTTTTGTTGATTTTTGTGTTTTTTTTGTGCCACTTGAGAGACAAAAACAGGTTCAAGTTTGATGTGATGAGCAACATGTAACAATAACATGTCCAAAAAGTCAAACTAGAGTTCAAATGATGAACTGGTGCCACAGACTGTATATTAAATAGGCTGACATCCTATTGATTACACAATTTATTGCTATAGCAAGTTGTTACCAAGATGCAAGATGAGCACAACATTGTAATTCGACAATAACAAGCGACGATGAGTCCGCTGTGCAAGTTGATGAACTGTTTATAACTGCCAACTGTTGGGGCACTCCTGTAGCTCAGTTGGCGGCGCGTGAGCCCCATGTGCTGAGGCTGTCTGTCCTCTACAGCGGCCGCCGAACATCTCCTGCCTGTGGCCCATTTGCTGCATGTCATCCCCTCTCTCTCTAGCCCCTTTCCTGTCATATCTTCAGCTGTCCTTATCAAATAAAGGTAAAAATGCCCAAAGTGCAAATTGTCTGCCAATGTAAAATTAAGTCCATTATACTGAAAACAAAAGCCCGCTGCTCTGAAAATACACACAGTAAATATATTACAGAGTTCTCTTTTAACCTGTCCATTGTAAACACAAAGCACTTCAGGTTTGCTCCGCCCTTTTCCACTTTATTTTAGTTGTCTGCAGGTCACATGCTATTGCACTGGGACAAAAGGACAAATAGATGGAACAATGGCCACTGGTGATTCTGGCAAGACAAGCGGATGAGGAGCAGTTTGGTCCGAGGAGGAAAGAACTACACTTCTCCAGACATGGAGGGAAGAACACATCAAACGCCACCTGTCTACAACGCACAGCAATGCTAAGGTTTTCCTTCAGTTTTCCCCCTTTATGATGAAGTGGGCAGTATTGTGTACTCCCGAGGATCTGTGCATAGTGAGAACAGACAGAGTACTGAGGCCCTATTAAAGCTAAAATGGACAAGAAAGTGAAGTGAGTCCTCTTTAAAATGAAATGACCATGTGAACACAAAAAATCTGGGATGATCATTTCAGGAAGGTTGTCAGTGGCAGACAAATTCTCTAAAGTTTTCACAGATTGCAGTCCTAAGTAGTTGCAAAGAAGAAATATTTACTACACTGTGAAAATACGCCACTACAAGTATAATCAGCAAAATGTACTTAAAGCAGGGTCCAACAGTAATGTTTATTGCCACTGGCCCGACCACCTTCTCTGCCCCCACACACAGCAAATATTGCCAGCTTTTCTCGTGGCTTTCAAATGACTGTTTCCAATAATTATCTGTCCCTTTCAAAAATGGTCCTGACTCATCAGACTTTGATGGGTACTTTCGACAAAGCCAACAGTGCATTTGCATGTATCAAGCCATCACTCTCAAGCCAGTAATATTTTAATATGTAATATTAATATGTATGTTGTTTTAGAGCCATGTCATCAATGAAGTAAACAAGCTTGTCACCCAAATTATTCAAATTAAATTATTTTATTGAGCATAGGCCCAGTGGGGCAACTGGCTGATTGTATCTGTGGGCCTGGGTCATGGGTCAATCCTTATCCTGCAAGTATCAAAATTAAAAGTACTCGTTGCAGTAAAATGTCAGTGTTTTACCATTATATGTGATGTTTTTGGATTAATATTACAACTGAAATAATGTGTATGTCGCATCTTACTGCTGTAGATGTTTAAGATTGAGCTCATTTTATCTACTTCTAAACTGTCGGGTAGTTTAATCTACATCAATGCATCATATTCTATAAGATCATCATATGTTTGTAGTGTTGCTGTCCTGTGAGAACCACATACCTCTAAAAATTCAACTTTTAATAATGTCAGCGAAACAACTCTGTTATTAACTTTGTGCTGATGCATTTTCCAGATACTCCAAGAGGATTTTAAATAGCTTATTTAGTTTAAAGTGGAAACAGACAACTTAATTAATTCTATTAATTGTTTGTGCTGCTGTTGCACACCTGTACACAACACTGGATTACTTTCCATTTCCTCAGAGCTTAGCTCTGTGGAGAAATCATCAATACCAGATCAGTTTATAAGAAGAATTCAAATACACAATGTACAATAAATACACTGCACCAGAAATCGCACAATGCTAATTTCCATCTGTTGTCTATGTAGGTACTATCAGAAATACTGTTCTGTATAAAAGTATAAAAATTAAGTTCATATAACAAACATTAAGTTCATATAACACACATTTAAGATGATAAATGAAACTTTGCGATACTTTTCTTATTGCCCTCAACCAAACTCCACCCAAAGCAACAATAACAGTAACAATTAATGGGTATAAAAATAAACAACAACTTATTGCAAATATATGGAAACACTGTTCAGCTCAGAAATATTTTATGACCTGTGCAATATCTGGAATAAAGAGAGTAAGGAACCTCTGCTGTTAATCAGGTGACATGACAGGCTGTTGTATTTGTTGTATTTGTAAAAAGGTAAGATACTGAAGTGTATTAGAACTTTAATTTAAGAATACAAAAGTTATTGCAAGTATACTAATTTAAAGTATATTTTAAGGGTACCTTTTAAAGTGTACTTCAAGATAGATGTCATTCAGTAAAACTTTAATGTACTAAAAATATATATACTAATGAGGGGGAGGAGAGAAGATAGAGAAGAATACTAGCAGTAACATAATGATAATAATGGAAAAAAAAAAACTATAACAAAGGCCAAAAACAAAAGAAAAGGTCAGAGAGAAAAAGAAAGGAAAACAAGGAAATCAATAAGTAAAGATAAAATAAAATAAATTAAAATAAAATAAGAGAAAGGAAAGGAGTGTGTATTTAAAAGTGTATTTAAATTTATTTACAGAAAGTCCACCTCAACATAAGTTTTTTTTTTAAAGCTGTACTTCAGTGTACTTTGAAAAAGTAACTCAAACTATGAAGGCAAACATTATTTTCATTAACCAAGCATGAATATCAGTACATAAACAGCCATATACTTTAAGTGTACTAACTATACTTGAAGTTGTTTCACTTTAGAACATAAAAGAACTAAATACTAGAGACTTAGCAAAAACTCTCATTACAATAATATCACAATAAGAAGTCTGAATTATGTTTGCTGCGTTGTTTTCATTTTGCAATTGTACAGTAAGCAGCAGCCCTTTCATAAAATAACATAAAAACAATAAAACTAAATTATTAACCATGTAATATCACAATATTTATCATCACAGTGCGGTACGGTATATCACAATATTCAACCAAGTTTTGTTTTACATCTCACTGTTGTCTTAAGAGCTGATTATTTCAGAATTTTTTTTTTTTAAGATCTTTAATTGGGCTCTAATTAGTCTTGGGTTGAGATGAGACAAAGGAGCTGAATTTAAGAATTCTGAGAAGATGGTCAAAGTCCTATATTGGTCTTAATTTGAGCTAATTTATGTCAAGTAGACACAGGCTAGAAAAAGAGGAGCTCTTATTTTGAACTTTTCCTTTCCTCTGAGAGCATGTGACTATTTTTCTCCTGTCAAAAGCACCATCAGTTTTCCAAAGGACTCACGGAGTGTTGAAAAAACACAAATTTCATGTTTTTACACAAATTGCAAACACACATATTATATTTTCACTGACAGCAATTCTAAGAAAAAAAAAGATGAGAATATCCCGCAGAAAAAGGAGAATATCCCATAGAATTGTTTCACTGCATAATAAGTAGGAGTTCCTATTGTCTACACATCAATCAGCAGTTCACACAGAGCTGCTATGTGTGACAGCTATAAAGTAGATCACTGTACAAACCCACACACGCTGTAACACTACCAGTGTGTCTGTGTTCTACTACTACAGTCAAAACACGTGGCGCTGTACCTACCTGGTTCTGCTGGTTCTCCTTCTGTCTCTGGGCCTCTCGGCTCCGTCTGCAGCTCCACTCCTTCAGCGCCTCCTGGGCCTCCGGCGTCAGGCAGCCTGAGAGCGGCTGCTCCCTGTCCAGGCTCTGGATCAGACACAGGCTGGCGTACATGCTGGTCAGGTAGTACCCACCTGGAACAAACCAAACAAACAAACAAACAAAGAGCAGATGCATCAGAACTAAACTTTGCAATAATGATAATGTAGAAGTGACAGGCAAAAGTAGATATAAAGTTATTAAATGATGTAACAACCAAAATCTAATTAGCCACAACTAATTACAGGAACAGTGTGTAGGATTTAGTGTCATCTGGTGGTGAGGTTGCAAACACCTTGCTTCACTCTCCCCTTCCAAGCATGTAGGAGAATCTACCTACCATCTGCAGGTATAAATGGCTCATTCTAAGGTAACAAAAAGACGACCATTTTTATTTTCAAGTGATTATATAGTAATTAAAACATAATTACAAAATACTATATTTCATTTCTGCCATATTTAGCCAGCAAATCCCCCTAAATCCTACACATCAGATCTTTAGCAGTTAGATAACTGACTTTTTGATGGATAGAAAATTGATCTGCAATTATTTTGACAATAAATTAAGTAATCTTTTAAGAAGAAAAATGCTAAAACTTCACTGGTGTCAGGTTATTCCAGCTATAATTTGATAAAACAAAGAATTTAAAAATGTTAAATTGGGTTTTATGAAACTGTGATAAGCATTTGGCAAACAATTAAAGGGAAAATTCACCACTTGTCATGTGGATGTCCAGTAAGTGTTGATGGTAAATTTAGTAAATCTGAAGCAATAAATTCCTCAGAATGTGCTATGTTGACTGAGAAAACTGCAGTTGTCCTGCTGCAAAATCTGTTGTTCTTCCTGCATCCAGTGATGTCACAGTGATGTCACTGGATGTAGGAAGACCTTCAGACATATTGGATTTCTAGCATCCACCTCTGGTTAGCCAGGGGGTGTGCAAAATGAGTATTTGAGTATCACCTAACACTATGATTTGGCCAACAAAGTAAGAGCTATATGCCGGAGTGGTGATACACAGCAACACGGGCATCAGAAGCTCATGTTCAAGTCATCCTGGAGAACTCAGCTTGCAAGTAAAAGCATTGCACAGTTTCTTAACAGCTGACACATTGGGCTACAGGTAACATTTAAGTGTTTAGGTCGTACCCTCTCCTCCGAGCCAGGATGGCTCCAGCAGCTCCATCATGTACTCCACGTCTACCAGGATGTGAGGCCTGTTACACTCCACAATCACGTAAGACAACGATGGCAGGAAGTCATCCCAGCTCACTTCTTGTCCTGGAAAGAAAATAAGAATAGGACAGTATGAGGGTAAGCTATCTACTTTGATTTGTTTTGATGCAGATGAAAGTCTTTTTGGACCAAATCTGGTTCACTCTGGGCTCAAATTGTCATGAAACAATCTCACTAGGCCACCACCGACTGCACTTTCCAGACGTTCAAAAGTTTAAATTTAGCCGAGTGTTGTTATTCATCTAATTAGACTTTGAAAACTTATTGCAAACTTACTCGGTAAGCACCAGTTCCAAAATTATATCCAATATTCAGCTGTACTGACATGACATGGTGATATATTAATCTCCTGCCACCAGCAGCACCTGCAGCAGGTCGTGATGAAAAGCAGACGGGTCGTGCTTCATACAGTATGTCTGAAGTGTAGAGCTTTTCAAAGTGACGAGGTACTCGCCCTTGCAAAGATTGTTGACCTTCAATCCCTCTGCAGCTTTCAAGCAGTAAATACAGTATGCTTGAAAATACAGCAAATGAAACTTTTACATGTTTTTAGTTGATCATTTTCCTCTGTGAATGCAGGAACTTGAAAGAGATTAAAAGATCTGCCATTTAAAATGTGTGAATCCATAAATCAGTCTGTTTCCCTTCATTTGCTGACTCAACTAACGTTAATACTCTCCAGTCTCAACAAGTTGACACTTAATTCCCCATGTTGACTTCAGAATCCAATCCATCCAATCAAGTTGCAACCCACTGCAAACCATCTGAAAGACAACTGTGGTCACCGGGGAAAAGACATACCGAATTGGTTCAAAAGTGAAAATTAGACTATTTGCAGAACATGATAGAACATTCAAATTTAGATCATATTTCACCAGGATTTGCAAAAGAGAAATTTCTCATCCTCTGCAATGTGTAAATGAAAGCCTGTTCTCATTTTGGAGTATAATTAGGAAAATACAGCAAACTTTATTAATTGAAAGCCAAAAAACTACAACCCTGATCGCCACGTTGTGAGACCTGTGACAAAACCACTCAATCACCACCACTTCCTGTCCTCGTTTTCCACACTGGATCTTTAAAATCCAGTAGTTAGCAAGCTTATGCGTAGCTAATGTTAGCTTAACAGCTAAGTTACTTTTTAGATCAATGATGCTGTTACATTATGACTTATATAGGTCTTCAAACACAAGGTTTAGGACTAGGACTTGACTCAGGACTTGTCCGTCTTGACTTGGGACTTAGTGTTAAGTCTTAAGTGCAAAGACGTGTGACTTTTTTGTGACTTGCAAAACAATGGCTTAATCCCACCTCTGTTATACACTCATAAAAACATTCTTATCAATATTATATTCCATTTCTGACATATTCTACTAATAAATCTGACACAGTGGACCTTTAAAATCCAATAAATTAACAGCGTGTTTGGTCTCACCATGTAAGGACCCCATGGCCTTGTGGACACACTTGCACACTTGCAGCAGCAGCAGCACCTTGTCGATGGGTGAGTGCGTCCTCTGCATCAGTACCAGCTTCTGCTTCACCCTCTCCACTTCACGGCTGTCAGGGACACCGGTCCGCACACCGAGACGCTCCATGGCGGCATCCCCCTTCAGACGGAGCAGGTTTTGGCTGAGACGCTGGCTGCTGCCGTCCTGATTGTGCAGCTCGACCAGAGCTTTTCCAAGTAGGGACCTCAGAGGCCGGAGCACACAGGAGAACATGGCCCGTTCCAATGCCAGGTCTGAGAACAGAGAACGGTTTATTGTTTGGGAGACTTGTCTTTTGACTGTTTTTTGTGGACACAATTGCTGTGTTTTATTTATTTATTTCATATAATTTGAAGGTAGAGAACTGTGGCAACAATGGCAAGATGCCCAGACAGGTAAGCTGATCATGTCAGTGGAATTATGAGGGTGAGTGAAGTGTCAAAAGTAAAGTGGAATAAATGTTCAAATACATAGCAAGGACTTTTAAATTGCTACCACCCTCAAGCCTAAATTCCACTATCTGCACATTATGCATTTTAAGCAATTAGGTCTAATCAAAATGAAAATCCTATGACTTTTCCCCTTCCGTTCTGAATTTAATTAATCAACAGTGTTGCATTTTGTGTGTATTTTACATGAACTACAACTCAAATTTCATTGAAAAATATCCTTGAATCCTTGTAAATACACTATTAGCAGAAATCCTTAAAGGTATTATGTGGAATAGCTAAGTTTAGCCAGAGGCAGCTAACAGTCAGTTAATAGTTAGGTAGCATCAGCTAACTGACATTTTAACGTTAGAGAGTGTCAGTTGACTGTCAGTTAAAAGTTAGCTAGTTATCAGCTAACTAACAGTTATCTTGATAATTTTATTCAAGAGATATGTATTTGTACCACCAACTTTCATAAAGTCTGTGAACCATGCTAGTTTGTAGAGCAGTTTATAATCTCATAGATTGTTCGCTCTTTTTGCAGCCCTTATATACTAAACAAGGCTAACTGCCTCTCTTCTCTTGCTGAAGACTCAACACACAGATATTAGAGTGCTATCAATCATTTGGTTGTATTTCCCAAAATGTGAAACTGCTCCTTTAAAATTTTTTTGCATGCTGTCAGAAATGCACTATCATCAAGCTAACACAAGGGTATTTTTCTTAGTGCCTGAAGAGCTAAGATTCTGGAGATACAGGCTTTTATTTTTGGCCTGACAACAGTGATATGTAATACACAAACTCGTGGACATATTACACATGCATGCATGCTCTTACACGTGGAAGTACACACACACACACACACAGTGATTCTCCTGCAGTCAGTGGGCAGTCCTAAGTGGGTAACAATTCTCCAGTGCACGCTGTTTTCCACTCATCATCAATATCCTCCTCTCCCTCCTCTCCCTCTTTTCCATCCTTCATGTATCCCTCCTGTCCTGTATAATCCCCCAACATCTCCTCCCATCTACCTTACTATATGATTCCCCTTGTGATTAATCATTCACGCCCTCCACACTCTGTTTCTCTACCTGCCTTCCTCACCCCTCCCAGCATCACTCTCTCTTTTACCAGCTCTGGAGAATAACAGATTACATGTAATGCGATTACAGCCTTGCCAGTTACTGGCTAGCTGACTTTTTTTTTTTTTTAAGCTGTTACTCACAGATCTGTAACTGATTACATTTTCAAAGTATCCTGCCTATTTCAATCCCTCCCTCCCACCCTCCCCTGAATCGTGCTGCTCTTCAAGTGAGCGTGGGACTGTGATATCTTTTTATGATAAACGAGGGGGAGAAAAAAAAATGCAAATGCCTCCCACCGACGCAATGCGAGATAAATCAGAATCAGAGCGCAGGAAGGAAGGACGGGAGGAAGGAAGGCAGCGGCCGAGCGCTCTCCCCTGAAGCCTCTGCACTGCCAGGCAACCATCCATCATCACACACATTTACACACCTGCAAAACACACACACTCAGTCGCACACAAAGGAGTCCAAAAAAGAAAAACCTACGCACAGAGCTGTGTCAAAACCTCTAACTAGAATCCTTCCAAAGTAACACCCGGCGATGTCTTTACAATAAGAAGAAGAATCACACAGAAAGAGATGGATGGGAGAGCAGGCGCGTCGGGCAGGGCTTTCCTAATGCTGTTTTCTAAATACAAGAGACAATATGAGCTCTAGTGAATGAGGCTCTACCCCCCCCACGCAAACTACTTTGTGTTGACAGTGCCTTTCACTAGAGCCTGGGCAGCCCACCATTTATCAGAAAAGGCTGTCTGTTTCCACAGACCTGCGTCCTCTGGCACCGTGCTCTATTGAATCAGTGTTTTCTAATAGTACCGTTTTTTTTTTCTCCATATTTCTCTGTTTCTCTCCTTCAGTCCCCTGCTGCACTCACCGTCTCCTCGCTGTGATGTGATGAACTAATCGTGCATGCATATGAGAAATTCACATCTCAAAATGTAATCCAGCACAGTCAGCTAAATTCAATTAATTCACCTTCTTTGCTAATAAAATCAAATGAATTTAAATTGCGTGAAATGGCTTTTAGGTGTCGTGTATAGTTCCACCATGGAAATAGGCTTTTTGCTTCTAACTTTCTAATAAAGCATACTCTATAAGAGATTAATAACTTATAACTAATGGCTGCAATAATATTAAAAGCTGAATCATGCTTCTCTGTCTGACATGTGTAAATGGTATTAATCAGAGACATTTTCTGTTATTCTATCTCTAACCAGGCGGTTTTTGTCCCCAAACCGATCCAGATCGTAACCACAGCGGTGTCACATCATAAAATAAAATTAGTTTGTACAGCACGCATAATAAAGAAACAACACATACAAATCTCACTAGAATTTAGCAAATCTTGGGTTCTTTTCTAGATACAACCCAAAAGTTAGCTAGTTTTATCCGACAGTCAGTTTAAGGTTATCTAATGTCAGTTAGGGTTCTCTAGTTGCTGAATGGCATTTAAAAGTTATCTAGTGTCATCCTCTGGTGTCAGCCAGATTTTCCATGCCTGTTTTGTGGAGAAGTTCATACTCTGGCATAGGTTAGGCCTATATTAAAGTGGTGTGTAACATATTTAATTATATTAGCTTCCTCTGCTAAGGACTGTCTGGTCTTCTGTCCCTTTGAAGATCAGCACTGTCAAGATGGTTCGCAACTAATGTCAACAGCAATGTGAAAAGCTGGAACCTGCCTCTCTGTCTACACGTGAACATGCACAGATTTGTTTTGTATAATGTGATGTAAATCTCTCCAGTTTTGTTTTGCTGTATTGTTTTGAATCTGCCTCCTGACAAGAAGTTGGATCAGCCAGTCAGATTGTTTGAGCCACAAGGCTGGTAGGCGATATTTTCATGACCTATAGTTACTCATAGCTCTCCTTTGCATTGTTACAAGACATGTTTATGCAGATTTTCACAAAAGTATAATTCATTCAATAATACATCATTCATTAATTATTTATACATGGATGTACAGGGCTCACTTGCCAGGATGTAATAAAATCCTTTTGGCTGTTATTTATTATCATAACTTTCTTTGACTTTTTATCTTGCTCTGAAAGTGAGAGCTATCTAATCAAGATCAGTTCAGTTCAGCTGGTCCAGATGCAATCCAGCTGTTCTACAGACAGCACAGGTGCTCAAACTGTCCATTGAATTAAGTGTGAGATTCAGCGGTAACCATTTCAGTAAATTCAGGTCTGCAATGCAAAGAAAAAAGACGGGACTGAGAATGAATCATTCTACTTTTGCTGCTAAATTAAAAAAGTAAAAACTTGACTCGTGTTATCGTTCATTGAAGGCAGTCAGTGGTCGACAGTGAAAGACTAGTAGTACTTGGCAGCTTCCAGGTGTGATAATTGTTGAAAAGAAACTGACTCACTCAATTTCGCATACTCTAAATTTTATTAATCTGCTTGAAAGATTACAAAAACATAACAGTACTTGTGATATACAGATATAGTGTATGTTTAAAGGCACTTTCTCACTGGATGTCCTTTATCAGGGGTTTATAAGTTGTACTTAATGACTTTGTAATTGGTTATTAAATCATTATTTACACTAAATTATTCAGTAATCTCTTTAATTATGATGGACAATTCACGCTTTTCTGAGAACAGAGTATTTAGATCAGCTGAATTAATCAAATGTTACAGAATGAATCATTTTGAATGAAGATGTGATTGAGGATAACAAATAACTGGCAAAGGACTTAACTACAGCAGAGTCATTTGACCACTAAGTGACTGCACCTTTTCATACTGAAGAAAAAACCCAGATGTTAGTTGTTTTTTTTGTCCAGTGTAACAATGGTGTTTCTTTCCACTGCTAGAAACAGCTATTGGATTAAAGGGATGAAGTTTGATGCTAAACACCCATTGTCTTTTCTAGACTGGGAAGAAAATAGCTGTTAATGTTTTAATGTTTGTCTTGTTATATTTGTCAGACCTGATACGCACTGATGGATACACCATCCATTTAGTCTGAAATCAGTCTTGATGTTGGGAAGGCAGTGCACAATTATGCGAAATAAAAATAATCAATAACTACCATCAAACAAATAAAACTAAAGTAACAAGTCTGTTTTGAAAATGTAACGAGAGGAAAGTACAGATATATGTGTTAAAATGTAGGGAAAAAATAAAAAGTTATCAGAAAAAGAAATACTCAAGTTAAGATACCTGAAAAATCTACTTAAGTATTCGTACTTAGCTACTTCCCATTTCTGGTCTGCAGTATGAATTCAACAGGTGGACAATTCTTCAATATTGCCCCTTTAATTTGTGCTGAAAAGTGTGAATTCAATGTGCCTGTTCCTTCTGAAAAGACGTGTCACGCTGTGGCTCAAATCTAATGTGTTTTTGGGTGTTTGTTTACCTTTCTCATTCTCTGGTACCAGGGTTTCAATTGGAGGCTCCAGTTCTCCACTGTCCAGCAGGCAGCACTTCGCCTGGGACAAAAAGAGGCGCAGACCCTGCAGGAGCTGCACAGAAGTCACACGTGACGAGGAAGAGGATGAAGGAGAGGAAGCCAGAGATTTGAGCACCTCTCTCTGTTCCAGGAGGAAGTCCTGAACCATGCCCCCAAAGGTGGAGCGCCTGTCTCTGGACAGCTCCTCCACCAGTCGCGTCAGCCGCTTGTCCGGAGCAAAGAAACACACAAATGCCTCACTCATGCGGTGCAGCCCACCACGGCCTCGTGAGCGCACGAGCGGCGGGCGTGGGTAGAAGTGGGCTGGGGGTCGGACCACGCTTTCTGAATCTGAATCCGAGTCATTGTCCTCGTCCATGCTGCTGAAGGAGCTG
This sequence comes from Lutjanus erythropterus, assembly GCF_056507025.1. Classification (NCBI taxonomy): domain Eukaryota; kingdom Metazoa; phylum Chordata; class Actinopteri; order Lutjaniformes; family Lutjanidae; genus Lutjanus; species Lutjanus erythropterus. The sequence continues at coordinate 15,397,221 of NC_139339.1, forward strand.
TTGCTGTCAAGCTCGGCCAGGGACGGAGCCGGGCGGCGCTCCAGGGCCAGGGCTGCCACCTCAGTGCCTGGCTCCTCTCCTGGGGTGGACCGCTGGGGCTGTGAAGGCTCCTCCACCTTTGCAGATGTCTTGACCGGAACAGAGGAGACAATTTTACAGTGATGATTGAGACTTTATTGGATGCACAAAAAACAGTGGCTACTTAAAAACTTAATTATGATGGCATTACTTTCCGATAAATAATCTGGAGGGCATGAATGAATACATGAATCAATCAGCCAGTAAGTAAATGAATAAGAAGAAGTGAGGAGACTCATAATTAACTATGTTTTTAAATAATTTCTCACTGGATGAGTTTAGTTTACACATGTGACTGTCAGCATATTTTCTAAACTTGCTAACATTCAACTCTCATGTGGACAGCTAAAAAAATGAGTAACCGCAGAACTTTAAGAATTATTACCAAACATAAGTTGGGCCTAGACAGTAAGACTGCAAAAATGCAGATACATGACAAAATATCATTTTTTCATCACTTTTTTGGCCTTCAGTCCACACAAAAATGCCAAAAAGATTGAGAGAGAAAAATTATGACCGGGAGGTAACAGAATCCTGAACTATGTTGGCTATCCATGGATACCTGCTGGGTAACCTATAAAAAAGCAGTGTAATGGACAAAAATATATTTAAATAAATTCACAGGTGAAAATAAACTAATTGTAGGTGGGCGGTGGATGGGAATAAGAATACGACACATACGATACAATTATTGTTTTTTTTTTTACCTGGAGAAATATTAAGCCTAATCAGCCGCCAGGATTTTAGTTACTGTGAAAGGCTATGACACAACTTTTGACGACACATCCTGCCAAATAATGATATGCCATTGTTCCACAATGTCTGTGCATTTTAAAGCATCAAATGAGCATCCAAACTTTCTGAACTGTGTGTAGTTTTCAGACAGGTGTTGGCAATCAGATCCGAGCCATAAAGTTGTCTACTGGCAGTTAATGTACAGTTTTCCCACGAAAACACTGCAGAAAAAGTTCCTGTCTCTTGCTTACCAGCTGCTGGGTGAAGTGAAGGGAGAGTCTGTGGGATTAAACTACAGCAGAGCGACATGCTGTCTAGCTAAGGAGCACACTCTGCTCCGCCTCCAGGTTATAAAACATGGATAAACCAGCCTCCTGTTTATGAGTATATTGTAGAAAAAGTGTGAAAAACACATCTGTGGTCATGTCAGGGGGGAGATACTGTGGGAATAATGTTGTCAGTGGCATGGCCGCTTGTAAAAAGTTCCAAAAAGTATTAGGTTTTGATAGTCGCAAGCTAGGCACATTGTCACCAAGTACACACATCGATGGCTGGAGGAGCACAGGTGCTACACCAAATGATAGATACTTTTCCAAGAACACAAGTGAGTGACAAGTGAGTGACTGTGCATGTGGGTTTAATCACAGGTGCGGGTCAGGTCGGGGGAGTTTATAGACTGTTTCGGGCAGATACAGATTTGACTGGAGATAATTGTGGGTAACAGGTTGGCTTTGCGGGTGCACATCAGCCAGGACTCTGTGAGGAAAACCTGAGAGCGATTTGATTTTTCACTCTTTTAATACATTTAGGGGCCTAAAGAGATGAAGTTATTCAGTAATTTGCAAAAATGTAAAGATCAGAGGATACTCCGAGGCATAAATATTTTTCTGCCATGCAATTTTGTTAATTGTGTTGTGACACATAAGAAAGACTGTTTTAGAAAATGCTTTTCAAAGTCAGTACATGAAGAAAAATAAAGGCATTGTCTGAAAGACAAACAAAGAGGCTAACACATATTACTTGTGGCACATAGACAGACATCATGTCCTCTTCATCTGCGGAACCCGGAGAAACAGCAGGGGTTCTCCTCAGGATCCCTGCCCCGGCATGAACTCTTCTGTGAGGTTGGGTCTGCAGCCTCTCTGATCCACCGGGCTGCTCCTCTGAGGTGGAAGGTGAGTAGGATCCAATCCCTTCGAGGGACAGATTCATGGAGGACTCTGACAGCCGGAGCCGCATGCTGCGCTTGAAGCGGTGCCGTTTATTGGAGGCACTGTGGTTTGTGAGTTGTGGCTGCTGGAGAAAAGAAAAAGTGGATTCAGTCCTTTATCTAACGAGCTCAGTGGGTTTATAAACAGTTTATTTTTCAAAGGATATGAGGTGAAGTGCAAGGTGAACAGTAGTAGTCATATAGGAAGATGGATTTAGAGCATTTCTTATTGAGGTAACTTTAAAAATGTGAACTTGGGAACTAACACATTTTTAACTGTTTTTCATTGATCTTGCTCAATAATAAATCAGTCAGTTAGTTATTTAAAACTTCCTTCTAAATCACACAGAAACACGAACAAACTAACCAATCAAGGCAGCTGTGTTTTGCGAGGTACAATGCTGTTTTTGTCAATGGAGTCTGGTGGTTTTGAAGAGAACAAAAAGGATCTTTGTAATGGTTATGGGTTTCTGTTAAGTTGTTTCATGTCTTCCCTTATGTGTCTGTGTTTAGTTTACTTCCTGTCTTTGTCTTTTCCTCGCCTTTTTTGACTATTGATTTGTTTCAACTGTTCCTGATAAGTTCCCTGAGTATTTAGTTTTTGTTTTCTCCCTTTTGTTGCCAGTTCGTCGTTGTCTTAACATAAAACGTTACAGCCCATGCCCCAGTGTTTCCCTGCACTTTTTGGACTTCTACTTTGTTTCTTGTATTATGCCAGGTGTATGTACTTTTGTCTGTTGAGTGTTCTGTTTTTCTGTATTAAATCATTATCACATAATCGCTCGTGTGTGCATGCCTGAGTGAGTGAGGGTGTGCGTGTGTGATCAGTGGACCAGGAGTTTTTCTGCAGCTAATCTTGAATACCAATGGACTGATCAGCCTAATTTTTTGGTGGACATTCATGAATGTATACTGAAGGACCTCTCCTTTTCACAATTTTCAAAAAAACACCAGTGACAACTGTGGCCACAGGGATTATGTTTCCAGGTCATATAAACTGCAACTTGACTGTCTGGTTCAGACATACAACTGTGAGACAGTAATTCTAATTTTTTAATGCTCTGTTTTATTGACAGCTGACTTCTCCTCTTCTTAACCAGCCACTAGGGACCACAAGTGATCAACAACTGCTTCAGGCAGAATTTTGCAAATCTCAGCGGGTTGCATCTAGCAGTTGTGGTTCTTCTGCTATAAACTATAAATATATTATATACTATAAATATGTAAAAATAGGGCTCTGGTTTAAAAATCCAGGCATTATTCTTTAAAGTAAAATGCTAGAAAATCACCATAAGTGGACTCTTTACTGACTTTAAATGGTCTCAGAGATAGCTCACAAAAGCACACAACCTTCACTACTAACCTTGGCAAGCTCCAGCTGCAGGAAGAGCGGATTGATGAAGCAGAGTTTGCCTTGTCTACCCCGGTTCAGCAGGGTACACCGCTCCTGGGTCGCAGACGTCTGACCCTGGCTGCTGCTGGTTGACGCAACCGGGTCCACCGGCCCATTTTGGATCTCTGAAGCACTCGGAGCGCTCCAGAAGTCTAGTGGGAGATCCAGAAAGAAGACAAGTGTTCAGTTACACATTCAATAATTGCAGATATAGCAACTAATCAATCTGATCTTTTGTAGTTTGTTTGCAGAAGTTCTTTCAAAATCAATGTGGTGATTATTCTCGTGTTTTAATGCTACACATACAGTAGAACCTTAATTTTTCTCTTCCAGGCTGCTGAACTTGCTTAAGATCTAGATAGCATATTTTCATTTTATAGTCATTAAACAAACAAAAAGAAGCAATAAAACACAGTAAGTACTGTATTATGTAAGTTTATCTACTGCAAGCTGACAAGAGCAGACTGATTTTGCAGAACCATGGTGAGATCTATCTTTGAGCTGCAGTCGGTGACACATACTGTGTCTTACTTGTGTAATTTTTAGCCATCTTGAAGTCACACCTCGCTCTCTGCTGCGGCGCTGCATCAGTACATGTTGCCATGTTAAAATAGATGCAAGCTGGCAGTCACTACTTTAGTCAGTTGTTCAGTTTACTCTCTCACATTTGGAATATGTTGCTGAAGAGGAGTTATTACAGAGGAACATGACTCTATCTTCATGATGTCATGCCATTGTTCAGACAGCCCATTATTTTGAAACAGACCCAAAAATGTCCCATTGCACAGAAAGCCCATTTGTCCAACAGCCCGTCATCCCGAAAACAAATGCCCATTGCACTGAATGCCTACTGATCTGAAAACAGACACTCTCCGTGCAATAACACACTAAACAACTGCAGGGTACAGTAGATATTCAGAGCAAATGAACTTTCAGTCCAATAAGATATTTGTCTAACTTTAGTTTTCTACATAATGAATGTATAATTGCAATATTTGCTGTTGGTTAGTGACTGGACAATGTGATATTGCCATTATTCAGATGATCCATTATTCTGAAAAATGTCCTACTGGACCAAAATCCCATTTGTCCAACAGCCTGTTGTCCCTAAAACAAATACCCTTTGCTCTGAAGGCCCATTGCTCTGACCTCATGTACTAACTCAGGGGTTCCCAAATGAATTCGTATCAAGGACCCTCATAATTGCTGATAATGCTAAATGAAGAGCCAGAGAATCACCAAAGATATTACAATTCATCCTGAATCCTCCAAAAAGTTTCCATCTAGACCAATGGTGGACTGACATTAAAGAACATTAAAATTAAAGCCATGATTCTAGCTAATGTTGGTTATTATTTAGTGACTATTACTTATTATTTAGGGGAAGTGACAACTCAAAGTAATTAGTAAGCTTAGTTTGAAAATGACTGTACCTTGTCCCATGTGTGAAATGGCCTCCAGCTGCCTGTGTGTTGTGGCTTTAGCAATGGCGTCTGGTAGCTGCAGTGGGAAGGGCAACACATCTCTGCAGACAAGAAGAAAAAAAAAATCAGTGCTAAAAGAAGTTCAATTAAACCCTGAGCATGTGTGTAACCATTAGATTTTCTAGTCTTTTTTTAAAAGAAAAAAATGTCCAATGTCCAAATCCTCTGATTTTGGCCTCTTATGTGTGAATATTTTCTGGTTTCTCTACAGTAAATTGAATATCTTTGGGTTGTGGACAAAACAAGACATTTGAGGACAGTAATCACTGTTTTTCACTTTTTTTTGACATTTTATGAATGAAACAAGAAAATGCTAAACAAATTAATTGTTAGTTGCAGCTCTACTTTTGGCCACAGAGTTAAAATAATAGCTCCATCACCTGCTGATACAGTAGAAGGCCACCAGTCGACACAGGTCAGGGAAGCTGAGTGCTGAGCTCTCCAAGGCAAATGCTGGTTACAGAACAGACAGAGTTTGATTGACAGCTGTGGAGGCAGTGGGACACTTGTGCAAATTTAACAGGAAGCATGGCAGCTGCAAATCCTCTGGAGGACCCATCCTCTCTGTCCCACGCTACTTCACACAGCAAGTGTATGAACTGCACTGCACTACAGACGGCGAGCACAGGAACGCAGTGTGTATTGCTGTAGTGGCAGGTGGATAATACATGCTAATCTAGATTGTTTTATACTCACTGGAGTCCTCCTCGCAGATGAAGCACTCCTTAACAGAGGAGGCACTTTTGTCCGCCGCCACTCGCAAACACAGCACCTTCCTCTGGCTGGAGCTGCATTTACGCACCAAAAAGGTCTGTAAGCACCAACAACAACCACCGCAGACAACAAGAATAAAGCACAGGGGTGTTATTTTATTTCTTTAAATATATTTTCACACATTTTTCAGGAGGAGGCACAGATGGTGCAAACAGCAATGTAAAGTACAAAATCATAGCCGGATATAACAGTTTCTTGTTAGTCTGTATTTAATGTAAATTTTACTGGTTTTCAAATAATCTTTTATGGATTTAACTATGTGGACGCTAATATTAAATGCTGCTGGTGTTTAGGCTAAACTAAGCTTATTGCCTCCTGGCTCAAGCACTAATTACACTTTAGGTTAAATTTAAGGGGAAGCATTGCATCATTCGCAGTGGATTATAGGATGAGTAGTTCCCTCAACTTAAAAGTCTTAAATCTTTGCCTTTTTCTATTTTCAATCAGTTTTTTTGCTCAGAATCAAATTCTTTATGGCCATGATTCAACTCATCATTGGTTGGCTTGGTTCTAGGCTTAAAACTTTTTATATAAATAAATTATCAATGGAGAGAATGAATGGGGAATTCACCAAAGCTGTTGAAAAAGTGGGCAACCACTGTTGAGCTGCCATAGTTGAGTTTAATACAAAATGCAAACAAAATAATTGTTATCTTTGTTAAAAACATAGAAGCCCACTTAGGGGTTTAAGTAAATATTCACATTTCCTAAAATGGTGAAGCTATATTTTGTCTTCTGTTAAAATGAACAAAAGTTTACTCTCGCCTCTGGAAAAATTAAAGTTTAAATAGTTAAAAACTGCATATGTCTTAAACTGCAAAGTCCCACAGTTTTATGTGGAAAACTAGTGAAATGTAACTAAAGTATGATTTAAAAACATAAATGCGTTATGTTTTTATGTATTCTGAGTTTATCTACGTGTTCCTCTATTTATTTAACTGATAAGATCGACTGATTGAAATGACTGACTTGTCCGTACCCCAACAGGCTCTCTGAGCAGGATATAGAGGGCAGAGTCTTGGTTGAGTGACAGCTGCAGCCACACAGGATGTGTGATCAGCAGACGATCCAGGACGCTGAAGGCCCGCTGAGAGCCTCGCTGGGTAGCCTCCTGCATCTGAAATACATGCACAAGGTTATCATCCAACAGCCGTCACATGAGTTAGCATATCAGCTACAAATAAAGTAGTGTAGTACTTTTCAAACTATACTTAATCCACAATTTTTTTACTATTGTTAGCCACATGTAGAAGATTGCCTTTGCAATGACCACACAGGCTAAATAGTTGTCCGCAAGGCTTTTGTCATACGTTCAGATTCTTTTTGTATCTTTTTGTCAATGACTTGTCTTTAAACTGAAATAAGCAAAAAAAAAGAAGAAGAAAAAATGAGAGTTTTCCTTGACTCTTCTTTAGAGTTGTGCCCAGACTGCCCTGAAGTTCAAGTGAAACCTACACACTACACAAGTGTACTTATGGAGTGAAAAGTTGTGTGCTAGTCTGCCTAAAGGTGAACATACACATATGTAGCTGCTTGTACGTAAATACACAAGCATTTACTGTTGAGCTCAATTTAAATTTAATGCTGAGATCCAGTTTTGTAGTTAGATATGTTGATATATTTAATGCGGTGAGCTGAAGTTAATGAGTCAAATGAACACAACTCTGTTCTATAATATTTCTGCCAAAAAAAATATAATGAGGAGGTACAATTCCAAATCAAACGTGTGTGTAATAAATGACAGCTCTTTCATCTTTGTTAAAGGTTGTGCAAAGCAATAATAAATGTGTTGAATGATTAAAACAACTGCTGAGTATATAAAATTAGGTCTCAAAATCATGAAAAAATGAACAGTTTTCTCTTTTTTGAAATGTCGGAGGTGTGTCTGCTCTACTGTCTCAGTGTCAAACACCACTATGACCTGAAAACGACCTGAAACATGGACGCTGTATTGGACATCTCCAGACATGTTTGAGCCACCGGAGCCAGAGTACGGTGACAAGATGTTTTTTCTTTCCTTCTGTGTCACGATGTTGGAAGTGAAGTGAGCTAAAGTGAACTGGTGGGCCGATTTTGACTGAAAGAGTCACTGAGTCACTACATGTGTAACTGACCGTTGGGGAGGATGAGGAGAGGGGGAGGCGGAGTCGTTTGTGCATCGGTTCATGGAGCTTATATAGTGTAGTTTATAGCGGGGGACCATGGCTCTGACACATCACAGAGCCATGTTTCAGGTCTGCCCAAAAAAATCCTGAACACAGAAATCGTGAACCAATCTAACTCCACAATGCGGTTCTACATAGTTCTCAATCTTTTCACACATTTTCAGCTGCTATGTTCTAACATGTACAATGTGTTGAGAAGAAAAAAAATCACTTTAACATCATCAGTTCATCTCAGCTTTCCTTCATCTTACTGGAAGCTCCAGGTTCATTTGCACATGACTAGCAGCATGACATTACACTGAATATCATGTTGTAGTGACTAAATGATCATGAAATCCAATCAGACCGTGACGGCTTTACCAAAAACCATTTTTTTTCAGTTCAAAAAAGCAAATATTTTATTTTATATTACTGACAAATGCATATTTTAGGCATTATTTTTATTGTTATTCTTTTTTGAATATTTTATGCCTTCACATTAGGTAGCTTTAGTGGAGAGATGACGAGGTGGTTGATGGTCGGCATCTTTAACCCCCATAAGCAAACTTTTACCTGCTATCTGAAAGTGTCTTTAAAGGGACAGTTCACCCCCAAATCAAAAAATGCATATTTATCCTCTTACCTGTAGTTCTATTTATGCATCTAGATTGTTTTGGTGTGAGATGCAGAATTCTGGAGATATCGGCTGTAGATGTGTCTGCCTTCTCTTGAATATAATGACATTTGGCTGGTGGTGCACAAAATGCCCCAAAAAAACACATTAGAAATTTTCAACACCAGTGATTCTTTCCAGAACCTTTTTACCCACGTTGATAGATAGATCTTGATGTGAGCAATTTCTTTTGTAGAAGAAAGAAAGTAGTTCCAGTAGATTCCACCATAGGAAGAAAGTAGCTCCTACAAGTCCGTGAATAAACGGGTCATGGTTTTTGGAAAGAGACATTGGTATAGAGCTTTTCAAATGTATTTTTTCATCACTTTGAGCACCACGAGTGCCATGCAGTTCTTTTATATTTGAGAAAAGTCAGAAATCTCTACGGCCAATATCTCTAAAAATTCTGCAGCTCACATCAAAATGATCTAGATGCAGATACAGGTGACAGAAAAAAAATGCATTTTGTATTTTGGGGTGAACTGTCCCTTTAAGTAACTTACCATTCAACAAACTTCTTTTCAAAGTTTTAAACATGTTTTACATCCGTCTGCTTTTTCTGTAATGTGTCGAAGTGTTGTGTGCTTCCTCCAAATGCTGCACACCTCTCCTCCTTCTGTCTTCACTAACTACTGAAATAAATCAAAATATGTTTTTCTATAGAATTAATGTGTTTGAATTTACACTTTATGGAAATAAAAATGCACCTTTACTTGCACTTACAACAACAATCAGTTCAGTTTGAACTTGGTGTTTTCCTTCTTTTTCGGACCTTTAACATGAACATTCAATCACAGATTTACTTTGTCTCTATCTCTCTCAGATTGGGTTGCTGCTGGATGTCATACTGTGTGGGCTGCTGGCGAACGCTTGTGAGCGTAGCAGCAGATGGTTGCCATAGCAACCTGGGCCTACACATCCTACCAGGCATTCCCACTCAGTGAAACACCCTTTCTCTGACAAGTTGGAGATGCGCGTGCACGCACAAACACACCAACACACTCTCATATTTATACAGTATATGCACACAAACATGAACACACACACACACAATCTTAAAGGTTTTCCGGGGTGCAGAGGTGTTTTATTTCTAGGAAGCTTTTTTTTATTATTTTCTTTTTTTTTTTTTTTTGAAAAATAAATAATATATTTTTCTGTCACTTCCTCCCTCACATCAGAGCACCAAAGTTCATTTCAGAGCGGTGACTGCGCTGCTCTGACATCAGATGCCACAACCTGTTTCAGTGGCATTAAAGGAAGCATTATGAATATTGTTTTCATTCAGTAACACATTTGAATTTTTCACATTTCTCTTCACCTCCTGTCACTTATTACATAACTCTCCCCTCCTCTTGGGGAAATCAGTTATCTCTGCGCCAATCTGCACTCTGTAGGACCATTAACAGTTAATGGTAAATAGCGTTAGAAGGGTCAGGATCAAGTACAGCAGATATCAATCAAAGGAGGAGGGGGGTCTGTGTTATATAATCATCACAGGTTTGTTTTGACAGCTGTAAGACGAGAAGAAACTCACTGCAGAACTTGTGGATTCTGATTAAAAATGACAGGAATTGACAGTTTGTTAAACCCCAAAACAGCAAGTGTTAGATCAGAGTTTAGGAACAGTAACTCCCTTTGTTCTGGAAGCCAAGTATTACAAAACCCCAATAGTATAACATTATGTCTTGTGTTTTCTGTTTTGTTTTGTAGTACTTGCCTCTTTTATCATTGTAGTATCTTGCAGTTGCACTATCTTGCAAGGGTTTTTCAGGAAGGGATGAGTTTATATCCTGAACCATTAGCCTCTAAAGAACCCTTTTTTAAAGAAAGTGTTCGTCAAGAATTGTTGAAATCCTTTTGTCAAGGATTACTTATACCATAAAATAAAAGGTTCTCAGCAGAAACCCTTGGCTGGGTTCTAGATAAAATGCTTAGAATATAAAGGGGTTTGTGGTAGAACCCCTCAGGTGGGGTTATTGTCAGTACCCTTAGAAGATGGAAGGGTTCTGGCTGGAATCCCCAGAGAAGGTTCTGTGTGTAACACGCACCGTAAAACGGTTCTACTTTAAAATCTCTCATAGGGAAATCTGGCTGAAACCTTTCGCAGGTAGTTCATAAGTTGGGTTCTAGGTAGAACTCTCTGAATGGGTTCCAGATGGAACCTTTGAAAAAGCTCTACCTAGAACCAAAAAGAGTTCTCCAATGGTGACAGGCTGAAAACCCCTTTATGGTTCTAGTTAGCACCTTTACTAGTGTGTCCTCATGTGCTCCCTACCCTTCATCAGCCACACCTGCTGCTAATCACTGACCTGCCCCTGATCACCCCCGTAGTAAACCCTGTGTATATATACTTAACTGTTTCCCATGCCAGATTCTCTGCGTTTCCTGGTGTGTTCATTGCTTTCTATTATTATTTCCTAGTGTTTGCTTCTGTGGTTTTAGACTTTGTTATTTTATCTGGTTTATGGATTTTTGCCTCCTCCCTGCCTGCTTTATTTAGCTTTTTGGACTGCCTACCTGTGTGTGACCTCTGGACCATCAATAAAGACTTTGAATCTTTGTTCCTACCAGAATTGTTATTAATAGTCTGAAAAATGTCCCATTGGACCAAACACCCATTGCTCCAAAGGCCCATTGCTCAGAAAATACACACTCTCCCTGCAGTTGTTCGGTTGCTGTTGGCCCTTTCATGCTGCTGAATCTCTGGGGGTTAGTCGAATGGGTTTCAGAATAATGGGTCGTCAGAACAATGGGTAGTCCCACAAACAGACAGGAAAATCATTTTAGCACATGCCGAACCGTGAGTTTGCCTGCTCTAAGCTGTAAATGTTGGCATTCCTGGCAAACTAGCTACAGTAATAACCTTGATAACAGTATTTCTTTCAAAGGCAAAGGGCATATTATTAGTTATCTACATGATTTTGTAAGGTTACAGGTAAGGTTAGGACTGACACATCCATCCCTGCTCTTTATTTGGTTTGGGTAAGCTTCTATGTTCTCAAGCCAAAGTTTTGCTACATAGCATTAGCCAGACTCACTGATTATTCCCTATTCCCAAATACTTTTGTATAAGTGAAGCATACTGTAAAGAATATTCCTGTAGGCATTATAAACAACCATTTAAGGTTGATATTAGGGCTAGCTAGCTCTACATTGACAAACAAGAATAATGCTACTATATTTGCATGTCTTCTACATGGATTGGTGAGGATCCTGAGTTTTGATTTATAGACTTTTATTTTTTTGTTTAGTTTTTTATTTTTGTGTTAGCCTTCACTTATGGTAGTTATACTTGGTGAAGTATGCTAGCAACAATAGTCATTTCAGTCCTGCTTTTGTTTACTTCTGCATGAAATTGTTTCAATAATTACAGCAAAGTTTGAGAGGTAAATCCATAAACCCCAAATGTGTCACGTTAGAATAGAAGGTTTGACAGGTGTAACAACAGTAACCAAAGGTGGCAGGACTTAATAAATAAAACTGGACTGTTCTATCTATCAAAGATACACTTGAGACATTTTCAAACCAGACACACTTCACATGAGCACTACAAGTCAACAAGCATCATCATGTTCAAATTAGGAGTCAAATATTTGTTATTTCAAGGTGTGCCTTAAAAAAAAAAGCTGAGAGTGACTCTGCGTGGGCTGCAGAGCCACCCCTTTGCCAACCACCACGCAGATCCGCAGTCCGATGACCCATCCACACAAGGCTACAGTATAAGACATGTAGAGAGATGGAGGGAAAAAAACAGAGAGCAAGACCCTAGTGTTTCGCTAGCCATTTCCAGGTCCGCCTTACATAAAATGCAACACTGCCCACACACACAGAAAGACTTATGTAATTCCCTCAGAGAAAGAGAGAGACACAGTGAGGGAGAAGCAGAAGAGAAAGATAAAAGATAAAATGATGAAAAGAGAAGAGAAAAGCCGGGACTGAAAATTAAAGCTGGGTAAGGAAATCACAACTTCAGTAGGCCTGCAGCGCTGCAGTTCAAGCTGGCAGCCTGGAAATGTAATAAGCAGAAGGAGACGTACACTGTACAGGCCATCTAACAAGGTGTTTTTACACCTGAGGGCAGCAGCAGCAGCAGCAGCCACAGCCAGCAACCCATCGGGACAGAGCAGGGAGTCTGATACTGCTGAACACACTTAACAAGTAGATGAAGACTGAAGACAGAGTTAGACCACGAGACAGAAGGAAAGGGTTGCTGAGCCCAGTGCTCAGATTCTCTAGGGAGTTCTATCCTCTTAGAAAAAAAGGGGGCTGACTAGAACCGTAAAGGGTTCTTCGGCTTGTCCCCCATTGGTGCCTTGAACCTTTTATAATGGTTCCGCTTTTCAGACATTTCTGCTTAGAACTCATCATAAAGGGTTAAAAGGTTTCAACCAAAACCCCCTCTGAGAGGTTTTAAAGGAGAACCCTTCTATAGTGTAATGGTTCCACCCAGAACCCTGTCTGGAGGGTCCATCCAGAATTCTTCCACCTACTAAGGGTGTTAACAAGAGGGTTCTACTGACAACCTATCTATATTCCAAGGGTTTTATCTTGAACCCGCCCAGCAGGTTCTACCAAGATCCCTTTTTTATTCCAAAGGTTTTTCTAGAACCCACTTGAGGGCTTCCAAAAAGGATTCTTTAGATGAAAAGGGTATTAATGGAACCCTTTCTCTTCTATCGTTCCACCTTCTAAGGATGCTAACAAGAATCCACCCAGGGTTTTCTACCCAGAACACCAGGGTTTTATCTAGAACCCACCCCGGGGTTCTATGAGAAACCCTACATATTCTAGAAGTATTATCTGGTTCTGTTCAGAATATTTCCTCCTTCTAACGGTGCTGCTAAGAACCCACCCAAGGGTTTCTACCCAGAATTGTTTTATATTCCAAGTGTTTTATCTAGAACCCATCCAAGGGTTTCTATCAAGAATCTGTTTATATTCCAAGGGTTTAATCTAGGATTTCAACAATCCTTGACAAACAATTCTTCAGAAGCAAAGGGTTCTGAGTAGAACCTCAGCCTTTCAGGAAGAACCCCTTAGGAACTCTTATCTCTAAGAGTGTAGAGGAAAGTCTTCTGGGACACAGGCTCAGTGGAGGGGGAATGGGATTGTCCAGGAAAAACTGGAGTGAGCGCTTAAAGAGTTGAAAATCAAAAAGCTGCTAATGGGAAAGGTTACATTAGATTTTATTGTGCAAATGTTGACTGAGTGAGAGTGAGAGAAAACCTGACTAGTTTACACCTCTTTGCAGAGGAGATGAGAAATCTGGACAGAAAGCTGAACAGAGATGCGAAACTGGACAGAAGGACTGAGCGACTTGCTGGCTGAGCGAGTGATGACGGAGTGATGGAGTGACTCAAACACTCACAGAAGACAATTTTTTAACAGATCTGAGAAAACAACAGGTGCTATAGGTATCAGTGTTGAACTGCATTTTCCTGTAGGTTTTCAAGGTGTTATTGTTGTGCAGCATAAGAATAAGTGATTTATGCAGAAAACATCACCAGCCACACTCATCGGACCTCAATGTCTTGCATCTGTTAGTCAGATATACACACATTTTTTTCGTAATGACAAATCCTTGATTACAAGGGTTTCAAGACAAAAAAGAAGTCTTTTGGGAGAACAGCGTAGGACGAGAGAGATCAGTGACAGTGAGCAGCTGCTCAGTGAGAAGCTCAGCCTGGTGCAGATGGACAACATCATGGTGTCCAGATTTTTCCACCTCCAGACCAGTGCTCCCCCAGGTTACAGAGAAGCACAGTGGCGCCCCCAAAGGGATGAACAGCCTCAACCTTGTCTGAAGAATCACAACACTTCGTGCTACCTCCAGCTGCTCTCCAATGACAGCTTTGTCATCAGTGACGCAGCAAAAGAGGAGAACACAAGTCTGGTGAAGAGTCTTGTCAGGTGCTTCGAGGAGAACCACCTACGGCTCAGTGTCTGCAAGGTGAAGCAGCCTTCAGTCAACTGGAGGCTTCCAGAGTGAGGTGGTGAATGAAGCAGAGCGGGGGGCTCTTATGCAACCTCACATGCGATGTGCACAGACAAGGAAAAGCAGTCTTGAAGGACCAGTGTGTAGGATTTAGTGGCATCTAGTGGTGAGCTTGCAGATTGCAAAAACTTTGTCCCATCCTCTCCCTCTAACCATAAACACTGATTCTAAGGTGACAAAAAGATGATTTCAGGTGATTATACGCTAATAAAAAAAAAACATACTTATGAATATATTCAATTTCTGCCATATTCTGCCAATAAATCACTGTAAATCTTACACTGACTGTATAAAAAGGGGTTGAAAGCCTATTTAATATTCAGTCTGTGGTTGAAGCGAGTTGTTTTCCCCTGTAGCTCTGCAGGTTGCAGGAACACGGCAGGAGCACAGGATGTGTGCAACACGCTAAATTGGCCTCCGCTGCAAGTTGATCAGCTGTTCATAATGGTCAGTTGCCTGCCAATGTAAAGTTAAGCCCATTATCCTAAAAACAAAAGCCTGCATCTCTGAAAATACACACTCTGGAGTTTGAGTTCAGTCACTGCCTGCGTTACTCCCTGCTATCCTTCATTAACATTTTGCTCAGTTTAACCATTATACACAGCAGTGATTTGAGCTCGTTAACATGAACTGCAAATCAGAACTGTTATTTCGGCCCAAAATAGAAATTCAAAAGGGGAACTGCACGGCTGCTGTGTAGATAACAGAGAAGTAATTATTTCAACTTGTTTCCTTCATGTCTGCTGACATATCATGGTCATTTTATGATTTATCACAGAAAATGTATTCCAAATTTTTCCTTTAACACTAAACCTGTTGATGGAGTTTTGCCCCTAGACAGACTTAACTGTTCTTCTTAAGAGTTTTCAGCAGTTTCCGAGTGATGATTAAACACCTCCAGAAAATTAATATAAACACAAGGGATGCAGGAATATGTTAAAAGGATTTTATCTGTGATGGTGAATGTTTTATAGCAGCCCTTTCTAAACTTTGGGTCATGAACCCAAAATGGGTTAAGGGTACGTTTTTATTGGGTTGCAAATTGACAGTAAATGTAGTGCTACAGTGAATTCACTTTCCTCATTAAAATAGAAAAAAGAGGAATCTCATAGAACTTGTAACTGTTGAATAATTACTAATTCCTGCTATTTTTGCTTTGAGCACAAATTTTTGGACGTGTTCAGACCTCTAGTGCTCAGTAATGAGAGCTTAAAAATGAATGAATTGGACAGACATCCTCCAATGGAAAAGTGTTTTGTTGTGTTCTCTATCAGCCGTTTATAACTGCAGATGTTATCATTCATAATTCATTATGTATTTTTGTAAGTTTGAGTCCATGGCTTAAAAGGTTTGGGAGGTGTAACAAGCAGCCCATTTTCAAAGCACACTATGTCTTAGATTTCCCACCTTCCAGAGAAACAGTAATTTAAATTCATTTCAAGTAAAAGGTCAGCATGAAGAAATGTGCAACCTGAGAAAGATAATCAAAGAAAACTCTACCAGTGCTTCCTGCTGTACATCATTTCATGGTGGTGCAGTGACATTCAGTGTTCTTACTGCATTCTGCAAAACTCCATCATCCAAATCTAGTCAGATTTAACTATTAGTTAGAAGACCTAGTCTATAGAGCAGAAATGACCAACCAATTATTTCTTTTCAACCTCCAAATAATTCTTCTGTTGGCTAAGTTCCCTATTGTAATTAATAAAATAACAGTTGCAACTTCTATGTTTCAGACTTTATTCACAGTATTGAAAATCATGCCATTGAGATTTACCCCTGTATGCCATAATACCTTGATACCTCCCAAGTCTAATCAGCAGTAACTTAAAATATATACATCTTTTGAGATTAAATTATAAAATTGATGAATTCCTGGAGTTATGATCCTGCTTTTCTAATACTTTCATTTTGCCTCAACCTGTTTGTTCTCAAGTTCGTGATTTCCTACATTTCCCAGAATCACTTTCAGCAGCCTCCATGAGCACATGAACTTGTATTCAGTTAAGTATTGTGTGTAGGTGGCTACAGCCATAATGACAGAGATAGTAAGAGCAAAGGAGCATCGCAGGTTCCCAGTGAAGAAAAGCTGCCCCTTACTCTGAATACAAAATATCTTCTATGTCGTCGTTTGAGAGGAGATTCTGGTCGCTTGAGGATACAGCCTCATCTAAGATTATTAGTCCAAAATATTGAGACTAAAAGTATATAATATTGCAGTGATCAGTCATTTGTACTGTGCGTTACATTTCACCGGTTATCCAGAGGAAAAATGGGTAACAAAATAAGTCCAGAGACAGTTGCAGAGACTCCTGAGACAGCAGCAGGGAGGAGGACGAGGAGGAAACCGAATCCTCCACATCATCTCCCACCCACCCTCGACGCTGAGCTGCTACAGCAGCTACAGACCATCTTCATCATCCAAGGTGCAGCACAGAGTCTTCACAGCATCTTTCTCCACAAATGTAACCTCCAGCCAACAAACATGTACTGAAAGTGATACTGAAAACAGACAACGATGTCATGCACTTTGCTTACTGTCACATCCTACATACGGTATTTCCATCTGGAGATTTTGATTAGCAGGCAGTTAGAAAAGCACAAATCGGCCACTGTAAACCCACACATTTGTTTTTTGTTTTTTTTAAATAATCTGATTTCTTATACATTTTGATATTCTTATATCCTTTAATAGGTTTTTAATATATTGCTTGCTATGTATATTCTGAATTCATTTTTTTGTCTTTTTCGTATGAAGTTTTCACAGCCCTTGCACTCCCACATGATGCTGCAACCCACACTTTTTTCATCATTTTTCATCCAACCATCATATTCTCTACATGCACTATGTAATGTAACATATATCTGTTTTATAAGCTGGACGTCTTTTTACTTCCTGTCAATGCTGTCGTAACATTACCTTCGCCTCCAAACTTAGTTTTCATCCTTAAGTTACTTACTTCACTTTTTACAGTTAGCGAGGTATATATTGTTAATAGTACTTATCGTTCATTTTGTAGTAGGGTTTTTGAGCATTTTGATAATCATCCTATGGGCCCCATCTGACACCTTGCACACAGCAGATGGCGTGGGTGATGAAAGTGGGATTGGTGCAAAAAAAATGAAAATGTGGCCATTTGGTATCTTGTGCACAGCTCACTGTGGTCAAAACCACTGGCACCACAAACCTGCTAAAACCTGGTCAAAGTGTAAAGTCTGTGGCGTAGTAGATCCGTCTGCATAAGATAACAAATGCCACATTTGGCTGAGGCGCATACACAGGATTTCACAATCACGAAATTCCCCAAGTGCTATGCTATGCTAATGCACTAATAATGAAGAAGTGTGCGAATGGCACAAGAAAGAAAGGTGGATTTGGACACAACTTGAATGAATAAAAACCCTTGGGCCTTGCACTTTGACCCATGCGCTTTAGATCGCCATAAGATAGGGTTCTAAGTATCTTATATAACCATTAACAACATTAGCTAGCTAGCACATCATCTTCATTCAAACTCCACAGAGGCAAAATATAATTCACCAAAAATGTCTTGGCTCGTCTCTCCACTGCCCCAACAATCAACAGCTCTGTTTTGGTCCAAATAAACTGTTATTCAATCACGTTAGATGTGAAAACATCACGGGGAGCAGAGGGGAGAAACAGAGCCAGAGTATTTGCAGATCTAATGCTGTGAATTAATGGTTTGTTTCAACCAAACAAGAGTTAGTAATTATTGAAATGGTGAAAATTTTTGGTAAGTTTAACTTAATATCTGTCGAGTTTGAATGGAGCTGATGATGATCTTAAACTGGAGCGTCGGTACATTAATTTCGTTATGATAAACTATAGTTAGGCAGGATATGAGACAGCTGAATCCCCATTTTGTTAGCTTTCCCATATTGGAGCATTCAATGTCGGCTAGTAAACAAATGAGAGAAGCAGACTTAACAATAAAATTGACTGTAACTCACTTAACTCTGAACTGCTCGGTTACATTACACATTACACTATTCTATGCATCTTAAAGAAAACTGAGACTACACTTTGCAAAAACACTTACAACTTACACAAAATCTCTGTTGCATTTGGCAGTTGTAGTGGTATTGCAGTAGGTGCTTCACCATCTGTTGCCTGCTCCTCCAGTTTTCAACAGGTTTTGCTTTATTGTCAGTGTGTGTTTTCCCTGTTTTACTTTTGGGCATCAAATTCAGGAAGGTGCAAACTTACCTTGAAACTCACTAATACAATTACAGTGAAGGAAATGACTCATATTCAGTTCAAATTCAAACTGTCAACATCTCACAGACATTCCACCTGTTATTTTGACAGGAAGTAACAACAGACCCTTCCAGACAGAAGTAAACCCCGAACTTTACTGAAACTTTTGCAGCCCAATCACAAAACAAAATGTCAATGCTGGAGTCTGAGTCTTTGTGCAAACTGTCACTCTCTGCAGAGGCAACAGGCAACTGGGTGTTCAAATGAACAATTAAAAAACTCGAGTTTATGCTCATGCATTTTCAGCCACAACAGGTGCAACCCAACAAGCTGAGCAACATTTCTCAGTAGTAGGTATGGAGAGTCTCCAACTACTAATTTTGCCAGTTTTTGTGTTTTACAGTAATCCTCCATCGAGAGCCAAAGTCCTGCCGCCTCTCCTGGCTAGCTTCAGTTCCACTAGCTTCTGTTAAACTTAATGGATTTTCCTAAAAGGGTTTCTTTAGCACTTTTATACACGCAGTCTGTTAGAGTAGGAGCTGTTTGCCATTTTGATACCGTTCTCTGTCATCTAAATGTTCTGTAATGGCTCTACTCAAACATGTCATAATCCTAATAAGGCATGAGAAATACATTTAAAAATCCTACATAACATAATATACCCCAGTAATGTTTTTGTGTCACATTTTGCTGACGGTGAAAGAAACTAAATCACTCACTCAGCTCTTTTTCAGTTATAACTTTTCACCTACAAATTTCCTTTTCCAGCAGTCTAAGCATAATTTTAAGTTTTCTCACATTTTTTTTTTGAAAGATAACACATATTTTCTCTTTTCCTTCATGACTTGATGTCTATTTATCTGAGATTTGATAAAAAGTATAAGCACAATTAGCTAGTTATTATAAATACATTTTAAAAAATACTTACAATTCAATCTGCCTGTCTTATCTGTCCTTTAATTGCATTTATTTATTTAATCCATTTTACTGCCTATTTGACGACAGATGTCATTTCCAATATCACTGGACATTAAAACTTTTTTGTCTGTCTGTGTGTCTTTTTTGTCTTTGTGCTGTTGTCGTGTCGCACTTGAACTACTAACTACACTGTTACACTGTAGAGGTGCAACAATTAATCACCAACTATTTTGATAAATGAATTGAGTAATTTTTTTTCAGAAAAAAGTAAAAATTCTCTGATTTCTGCTTCTTAAATGTGAATATTTTAGAGTAAAATTAATATTTTTGGATTGTCAGTATGTCATCTCGGGCAAACAGATTTTCTGTTTTCTGACACTTTAAAACAAACAGCTATTAATCGATTAATTGAGAAGATAATTGACCAGTTAATCGACTATGATAATGATTTTTATTTGCAGCCCTACTACACTGCCCCCACGACTACTGAAGGTACGGCGCCCTTCACTCCGTATCCATAAGCTTTCAGAAAACACACAGAAGTATGAATTAAATTAACGTACAGTACGGAGAGAAGGCTCTATTTGTAACCATATGTTTATCTAACATAGAGCATAAATGCGCCTTAAGTGTTTTGCATTTTTAAGGGCCTTAAAGTGATGTTATTTTCTGAACCAAACTGTTTTACTCTTTTAGTCATTATATCCACATTACTGGTGATTATTTATCAAATGTCTTGTTGTAAAAGCACCAACAGTCATACAGTATTGTCACATATTTAGCTATTTGATCAGAAATATCCTGATATTTGATCTGTTCCACATCAGCCAGGTCTAAAAGATACCAGCTTTAATCTTATGAAGCAAATTTCTCCAATATGACAAAAAAGAGTTGACAATACATTAATGAGGAGTGTTTTTTTCCTCATAAACAATCTGCCAACTTTGTCAAAACAACAAATGTGTAGTTATTATTCATCTCTATTCATCTTGTTTGACGCCATCCACGAGCATCAGACTGTGAAATCTCTCATTTGCTCAAGAGTGACCATGACGGTGGCTAAGTATAGCCAACAGCCCATCACTGCATGCGTAGGATGACTAATGGAACAACATAATTGCAGTGGGCTATAAGTATCCGCAGGGGGCAACAGTGGGCACAGGGGCCTGCTGACTGATGACAGGTGTCCGTTTTGATGCCTGCTGCAACAGCGCCGTAGCGAACGATGGCACTCGGGGCCAGTGACAAGGAAGTGAGAGCTGTGTGTTGCTGAGCACGCGTGTGTGTGTGTGTGTGTGTGTGACGAAGTTGTACAAAGGCATTAGTATGAGTCAGAAGTAACACTGGGACTGTAGGAGAGGAGAAGGACTGTTAGCATAACTGTGAATATTCATAATTTTAGAAGCATATCGGTTAACTGGTGCTGTGATTCAGAAGGGGGCATTTTATCACAAATAGTTTTGTCAGACCAGAGGTGTGTGTGCTCACACATGTGTATAAAAGAGGGTGAAGCTATAGATCACCCATCATGACGTCATAAAATCTTTAAGTCCTCTCATATTTCTCCATGAATGGTCTGTCCTTGAATCGAATCTGCTTTGATTTCATAACGCTCTGATGATCTTGAATTGTTTAATTAGAGATGTTCTGATGTTAATGAGGGGCTGCTTAAGGTCCTCCGGTCACAGGCGCCCACACAAAACAAGCAAATTACAAGTTTGAGGCTTTCAGTTAGTAGTGGATGATACATCTGAAATAGGTAAAAATATTATGTATATTGTCTGATTTTGACATCTACTGTTAACCTGACACGCCAGGTGGTTTGATTTTAATTAATCAATTAATAAATTAATCACTAACTATTTTGACAATAGATTAATTGGTTATGAGTTATCTGATTTCTGAGGATGTCACCTTTAACGCTGATTGACATTTTTCACTATTTTATGAACCAAACAACTAATCAATTAATCAAGAGAGTAACTGACAAATTAACTGATAATGAAAATTAATTTCACAGGAAAGACCTGAAAAATAGGTCCAAACATGTGGAGCAAACAGATGTACGTTGGGGGAAACATTAACTTTTAGTTACTCTGCAATCCTCAACAAAATGTTATATTGTTAGCTTAAAAGTAAGCAAAATTACATTGTTTGCTGGCTGATGTTAGCCAGAAAGTTAAGAAAAAGTTACATTGTTTGCTACCTAACATTAACTAAAACGTTAAAATGTTACATCGTTTGCCAGCTAAATTGAGCTAAAAAGTTAACAAAACCATATATTGTTTTCTAGCTAACAGCCGGTCAGGAGAAGAAGAGCAAAAACATCTTTTCCATTGAGAAAAGCCTTCAGTTACATTCTTTGCCCTGTTTTTTCAATGAGGAAATACTCTCCAGGTCTTGTATAACTTTCACAAGATTTGTATATCATGTATGTTATACAAATGAGGTACATTTTATAATGAAAACACTGTGGTTAAGATCTGTGTAGGTTTACAGACAAAAACCTCTTGGTTAGGGTTACGGAAAGATCGTAGCTTGGATTAAAATGATTACTCTTACAAGCTCTGTCACGATTCTGGGGTTCCCTCCTAGACACAACTGCTTTTAGCATCTTCTAACATGCTTTTACATGCTCACAAGTCGGTTTTCTGGCACATGAATTTACTATTTTGGTTCACTCTTATGGCTCTCATCAACCATACCTTCAGTCTCTGCAGCCGTTTGTTTTTTCAGTAAAAAAAAAACTAAAAAAACTAAAAAATCTAAAAATCACTACAACAAAACAGTAGACAGACAAAGCTAGATAACATAGTGAGCATTTAGAAGCTAAAGCGCAAGATATTTCTCTCAGAAGTTAGTAGAGACAAAAAACAGAGCTAAAAGTGTGTGAATATTGTCAGGTGGCCACAAACACACCTCCAAATGAATATAATAATGTTGCTCCGTAACTGCATCTGGATAAGTAAATAGGCAAAAATTATACAGCTAACATGTTAGCTGTATAATTTAAAAAAATGTCAGTGTTGACTTTATCACTTTTGGTTTCTGCTGCCACCAAGTGGCCAAAAGTCAGTCCTTGTAGGTAATAAAATACAATGAAGTCTCCATATTATGAAGGAAACTGTATCAAATAATAATTTGTTTGTACACAGTTATCTTGTTTAATTTCTTGCAGGATTTTTAGTGCATTGTTTTAGTTTAAATTAACCCTCAATTTCACTCAAAATGTTCTTTTTTTCTGGTATATAAAATCACTAATTTGGTTCACTTTTGCGGCTCTCATCAGCCCTATTTTCAGTCTCTGCAGGTGTTTGTTGAAGGAAACTGTATCAATTAAAAAAAAATGTTTTATACAGTTAACTTATTTGATTTCTTGCAGGAATTTTAGAGGGCTGTTTTAGTTTTAATACCCAATTAACACTAAAACTGGGAACACTGAACTGAGAAAGGATTGGAGATCTGAGACACGTCTGCCTCAAATAACCCTGCTTTTCATTAGTTGGGAGATTTATAATTACTTAAATTCTAAGTGATGACTGGTGAAGGTTGATAAAGCCCTGCAACACCCACACAGGCGTGAATCACTCTGTCTAATTAGACCTCTGCTCGTGATATCACTGTGATATCATCAAGGTATCAAGGTTTTAAGGTAATTTATTATCGTTATACAACACAGGGTTGCACAACGAAATAGGAGTTGTGGTTCCTTCATGCTATACACACACGCAATATAAATAAGAAAATCTGCATCAGGATGATTGTAAACAGCAGCAACAAGGACAAGGTGGTGATGATAATATGGTCGACATCTTTACATAGACAATTCCACAAGTGGAATCACATCGTCAATCTCTTATGACAGTATAGACATGTAAATTGTCCCACCCTAAAAATAAAACAAACAGGAGAGTGAGGAAGCTGTCAGTCAATCACAGTCTCTTCTCATCCACACTGTCTTAAAGAGTAACTTCAGTATATATCAGACTCTATTTTCCTGCATTTATTATTTATTTATTCGTTTTTTTGTCTAATTGACTGTAATGTTAACAATGTTTTTTGAAACTGACAACATAATAGATCTTTGAGTTGGGTTCTAGATAAAACTCTCTGAAAGGTTTCTCTTATACGGACAAGCCAAAGGACTCTTTATTGTTCTAGCTAATGTCTTTATTTCTAAGTGTATAGACTGTTTTCCTGATGAGAGGAAAAATAAACAATGATGGTCTGTTAGCTCAGCCTAAATGCTTCCATTTCAAAGTCATAAAGTATTTAACATTAAAGCTGCAACTATTAATCAAATAATCAATTATTAATCGATTATTAAATTAATTACCAACCACTTTGATAACTGATTAATTGCTTGGAGTAAATTTTTCAGGAAAAAAAGTCAGAATTCTTTGATTCAAGCATCTTAAATGTGAATATTTTCTGTTTTCTTTCCTCCTCTGTGACAGTAAACTGAATATCTTTGGGTTGTGGACAAAACAAGACATTTGATGACATCAACTTGAATTTGGGAAACACCGATCGACCAAAGTCCATTGACAAAAACTAACTTTATCTATATGGTCAACTGCTGCGTCAATTGGTTTTATCCCCTTAAAACACCAAAAGTCACACACTAACACACAAACAAGCAAAAACACTTAAGTTAAACTTTGACACAAACAAACAAAAACCCCAAAGTCACACAATAATACAAACAAACTCATCGATCAAGGAGGCACTCGACCAGTGAGGTAAAATCAATGTTTTTGTCAATGGAGTTTGGTTGCTCTGAACAGTTGATAGAGCTGCTCTATCTGGCAGGGATCGGAAATCGGAATCGGCCAAGAAAATTGAAATCGGTGCATCTCTACTATATGGTTAACAAAAACTTACTCTCCTATCTTACTCTTTAAGGTAAAGGTCTTTCTCTGTAGAGATTCTTTCCATTATGGTTTCAGACACTCAGAGTAAGTAAGGGATTATGTCGCTGCTCAGTTTCACTTCTGACGTCTGCAGTGCTCTCCATTAATACTGGACCGGATACAGATGTTGCCCTTTAAGAAGACGTCACCTGTCCAGCTGTGTAGGTGGAGTATGAGTGTGTGGCGGTCACATTTTGATTAAAATTGTAATTGTTGATTATTATAATTAAGCAACGACTTATGAATATTTATCACTTGATTCTTGTTTTTCTCACCATGTTTCTGAGCTTTTTTGTGAAGGCTGCACTTGGCTCGCGGCGCCCGATTCATCCATCTGAACGGGTCATCCAATCGAGCGTTGAGTCTTGAAATCTAACGTATCTCATACAGTAAGAGGCTGAGAAAACTTGCCAGAATAGCAACCCAGTTCCAATTTATCCACTTGCCACCAACTAAAAAACAACTTTTTCCAAGATGCTGTCACATCTTACTGTCACTTCTCAAAACACAAAACAACCAGAATAATATCACCATGCTGTCAGAGATTTCACACTTGTAATAAAAACAAGATTGGATGCTGAATCTCAGCCTTGATTGCTTGAAAACATTCAGAATTTTAAGAAAAAAGCTAATTCAGTGACAGAGAAATGTAAATATTTCTCGGGACTCGGGTCGAGGCGTAATTATTTAACAATATTTGTGGTGAAACGATAGATTCGTGCACTCTAAAGGTTTTTTTAACGTCATATATCCCACCTTTTCTGATCTGTTTTGACCCCTTGATGACTGTGTGATTCACAGTGTGACTAATGATGGATTGGCATGAGGAGCACTTCATACAAAATGTTATTTTTGTAAAGGACTGTTAGGTAATGTCAGAGGTTTTCGGTAAGTGAGCGTGAATAATACCTCTTTAAAAACGAAGTGCTTTTTAAAGTTTTGTTGGGGATGTTTTAAGGTGATATTTTCTAAAATCAGGGGCAGCACAGGTGTCCGAGACTTTCTGTTCATTTCCTTTTTAACTGCCTTTCAAGATCTAGTTTAACATCTTTGGGGTCAAGCATTTTATCTTCTCTGATTCTGATAAGATCACCTAAAAAATAAAGATGCTTTATTCCAAAGAAAAAGCAGAATGATAACGTGTGACAAATCAGCCAGGTAACAGACAAAATATTTCGCAGTTTGGTTTGTAAAAGCTCCTATATGTTCCCATAGGACTTTTGTGCATCTTTCTAAACGTTTAACATTTGGACATTATTTCCCTCTCCAGGTCTCTCCAGGCTTTCTACACCCTTGTATGAATCTTCTGAGCAGAGATTTGACAGTGACAATGAAGGATCACTTTCATCCTCCATTTTCACATTGTGTTAGAGTGACCACAAGAGGACAAAAGCCTGCATTAATACTTTCCTCTCTGAAGCGGCCGGGGAGGGAGGATGTCAAACTCAGACCAATTCCTTTTCAAGTTCTGCACTATTATCAAATCCTGTGAATGTTTACACCTTTATTTCAAGGCTTTCTGACACTTTTAAGGAGCTATTCTATCAAGGAAGGAGTCTTTACTCTTTAATTCTAAAAAAAAAAAAAAAAAAAAAAAAATGACACCAAATCATTATAATGTATCATTCAATGCACTCGAAACTTCTCACCTTGATGTCACATTGTCTATACTTGGGGGATTTATCCACCAGATTTGCCTAAGTATGAGAATGAACAAGACTGCTGTGGTTGTGTAAGAAACTTCAGTAATGCTTCAGTTTCCAGGTCCCATAATTTCACGGCAAATAGGTAGAAATTACCAAGTAATACTTTTGAAATTTCTTGGACATTACCCACAGATTACCCCCAAATGTCATGATTAAGTATGAGATAACTAGCTACCACCATTTTCGTGTTTAGTTGGTGGTAATAACAAAGCAACATATTTGAAATTTCTCTGAATTTACCTGCAAACTGCCCCTAAATTTCATTGCAAGTATGTGATAATGCGCAAGTGTCATTTTCATGGAAATTATTACCATGAACTTTGGGGCCAATTTGTGGGTAAATTCAGTGAAATTTAACTTATAATCTTACTTTGCAATTACACACCAACTAAATGAAAATGGTACTTGCTAATTTTCACATACTTAACCATGAAATCTGGGGATAATTTGGAGATAATTTGTGGGTGATTTCTAAAAGATTTAAAATATATTGCTTGGTGATTACCACCTGTTTACCATGAAATCATGGGACCAGGAAATTGAGGCGTTACAGAAACTTCAATAAAACATAAGAGTAATAAGTGAATTCTCATTATAAAGACTCGCTTCCAAATTTCATCATAGTACACAAACTGGCAATATGGAAACTGAAAAGTAAGCTACAGAACATCAGGTGCTATCATAAAATCAGAAGGTGTATTTTTTTTCTCTAACATAAACACGTCTCAACTAGATGGTGACCTCCACATTTTATCACTCCAGGATCACTCTATTAATGGATTTGTGCATTGATGACATTGATACGTTGACAGTGAGGCTGTCTATCTGTGGGTGGGGTCAAGTACTTTTATTTACTCATGGCAGTGATATCAGGTTTTCTGCTGAAGTTCTGTTGTTGATATTTTACTTTTACTCTCTATGGGGGTGGTACAGGATGGCCGGGGGGTGGAGGTGTGTGATAAGAGGATGGTGTGGAATATGAGGGAGGTACAAAAAACAAAGGTTGGTGATACTGTATCAGTCCTACAGTAATAACCCTCCAGGACACCAAAACATCTACTTACTTCTATTATATTGCTTGCTTTTTTTTACATTTTAAACAATGCACAATTTAGTTTTTAACATC
The DNA here is from genome assembly GCF_056507025.1 of Lutjanus erythropterus. NCBI lineage: Eukaryota > Metazoa > Chordata > Actinopteri > Lutjaniformes > Lutjanidae > Lutjanus > Lutjanus erythropterus. The sequence continues at coordinate 15,424,589 of NC_139339.1, forward strand.
TACATACTGTATCATCAGTATAAATCCTTCTCTCTGTATAAACTGTACGCAGATACATGCATGTGCTGCACATACTGTAATCAACATTTGCACCATTTGCATCGTTAATAACTTACAGAACATTATTTGTGCTTCTTATATATATTTATATAATATATACACCTATTTTTTTACATACTTGTGTACATAACAGTCCTGTCTGCTCTCTACCTTTATTTGTTCTGCTTTCATTGTCATTGTTCTTAGCTGTTATGTCTCTTCCTGCGTCAGTAAATTGAGAACAATAAAAAGCTGGAGTCAAATGCATATTGTATGTACACATACTTGGCCAATAAAGTAGATTTTGATTCTGATTTTATATATATTTGGGTTTTTTATGGCTTCAATTGATAGGACAGCTGAAGTGAGAACAAGAGAGGGGAGAGAATTTAGGCTTTAGGTGGGAGTTGAACCCACAGCTGCTGCAGAGGACTCACAGCCTCAGTTCAAAAGGCACAAGCTCATCTAACTGAGCTGCCAGGCCACCTGATTTTGCAGGTACCTTAATCTCATACCAACTTCCTGGACATTTTCTCTTCCTGTAGTTGTAATTACCAGGACATTTTTTGTTTAACCTTTCTTTATACAGGGTGATCGGGTGAGGGGAGTTCAATCTGTTTTACATCAGCGCGAGTTAGACAAAAATAAAACTTACAAGTTTCCCATATCCCAAGCAGATTACATAACCCTTTTCCAGCAAAAAACAAAATGGTCCCACAAGTTAGCAGGTCCATACTTGATCTTAAAAGGAAATTGTTGTAAAAAATGTTATGGAAATTATTGAGAAAGTAACTCGAAATCAAGTGTTACCCCATGGTACTATGAGTTCAGCATTGTATGAATAAATTCTTAAGATTTATCCATGCAAACCAGCTACGAACAGACACAAAATGACTACAAAGAGACACAAAATGACTGCATAGAGACTACTGCAAAGACACTCAAAACAGCTAGAGACTCAAAACGACCACAAAGAGATGCCAATCGATAAACAAACTAAAACAACTAAAAAGAGACAGAAAACAACTACAGACACAAAATGACTGCAAAGGAGAGTCAAACTGACTACAAAGAGACACAAAAATATTACAAAGACAATACAACAAAAAAACACAAAACAAATACAAAGACACTCAGAAAATATGACAGAGAGACACAAACCGACTACAGACACATAACAACTACAAACAGATGCAAAATGACCACAAAGAGACTCAGAACAACTGTAAAGAGACAAAACAACTACAAAGGAGATTTAAAAAGACTACAAAGAGACACAAATCAACTATAAAGAGACAGAACCACTCAAACAGACTCAAACTATATGAAAGCCAAAACAACTAGACACACAAAAACCCCAAACACAAAATAACCACAAAGAGACGCAGAACAACTACAGACACAAGACGACTTCAAATAAATAAAAAAAATAACTACAAAGAGACGTAAAACGACTACAAAGAGAAAAAACAACTACAGAGACATGTAGAGTGTTACAAAAACACCCAAAGTAACATTGTTTGTCATCATTTTGTGTCTTTTCAGTCAGTGTTGGTGTTTTACTCCTGTGGACCAGGTGTCTGTGGGCCTTTTATATGTCCGTGCTCATGGGCCAGTTGTCTCATAACGTGTCCATGCAGTGCCGCTCTCGAGGTGGTTTAAGGTGAGACAAGCAGTTTTCAATACGATTATGCATCATTACTTACAGGAACTACTGATGGAACTGAGCTGTGTTTAAAATCATCCACAGTGTTTTACTTGTTAAGAATTAACCTTCAGCTGAGAAATAACAGTTTCTCTTGTCTCCCAGCCAACATTTTTTCTGAGTAGCTGCCAGAATTTTCAAAATGGTGGACATTTGCTTCAGGAATGAAAGTGATTTTCACTGCTGGTTTCTGTTGTGTTGCATGATGATGACACAATTCCTGAGCAGTGATGGGGGAAGCCTGCCATATACATGAGTCAGGTTACTGTAACGTGTCTGTCTGCGCACCACTTCCAGCACTGAGGACAGACTGCTCAGCAAAGGACTGAACTCTGTCCAACCGCTCTGAGCGTCATGCTCGGGCACACTGCGATCGCACTCCTCCTACACAACACAGGGCAGAATACAGCCCCCCCTACACACACACAATATATATACACACACATTTGGTCATGCCACCTTCAAAATTAACATGTCATTCCACATTCAACAATCACAGACTGCATGTAGGTAGGCAAGGACTTATAAAGCAATCAGTCCTGCCTGGGGGCCTCATCTGCATTAAAAAAAAACCAAAACAAAAAAAACAAAATCAGCAATCATATAAAGTCACAAAACGCCACTTACAGTAATGTGCTTCTCAGAATTAACGAGCAAAACAACAGCAAGGAAGTGGGAACATCACATCCACTCCCACGCAGGCAGGATGGCACTTCAGTTTTAAAGTTATGTAACAGTCCAATGGTGTGAGATTACATTCACTTTGCCCTCAGAGGGGAGACAAGAGATCAAGATACTCAAAAATCAAAAAGTCTGAGTGGCTAATTGAGCGTTGGTCTGGCTGGTAACGGTGCATAAATTAAATTATAGCTCAGTAAAGCTGTGAAAAAGGCAGATGTTTAGTTCTCATGGGTGAAACATCAGCTGCAGGAAGCTGAACTTCTGCTTTTGTGCGCGCACAGAATCAAACTTTCAAGGTTTTTCTCTGGACAAAACATGACTTTAAGTAGCTGTCAGTCCACATTGTGAGAACAACAGCTCCTCTTGACAACCTGAGCACAAACCTGTGGCTGCCACTAATTAGATTTTTTTTAACACCTACACTTTGTGTCTTCAAAGCCAGACTGAAACAACTAAAACAACAATAGGAAAAAAAAAAAAAAAAAAAAAAAACTAATTTGGACTTTGTCGAGACTGAAAACTTCTCCCAGAATTCAAGTTTTGGCTCTGCAGAGGCTGCTCAGAGTGACATCACTGCTTCAGCACCATACCATCCACAGTCCTGATCACTAATTGATTAATTGGCAGAGCTTGAATGTCACATATGCATGAATCACCGTGCAGCAGCATTGTTTACCAAGACGTCCCCTGCTGCCCGGAAACTACGTTAAACAACAAACGCCAACGCGCTTTGAACTTGAGAATAGAAAGAAACCTTCAAAGGGAGGAGAAAATATTAATACAGATACGGTGTAGCCTGCAGCCAGCATGCTGCATACATGTGCCAACTCTCCAGGAACTCCCGCTACATTTCTTACTTCATGGAGGCTATTTTTTAAGCATGACAACCTCCCTTTTTTCCTCTCTTATTTTTACGCAAATTCAAAAAATAACTTACCTTCTCTCTGCGTGAAGGTGGGAACAGGTGCTGCGCGGCGCTGTGTGTGGTCTGCTGTCTAATAATTAGGCGTCCGACAGAGTTTAATGGTTATGCATGAAGACAGTGCTGAGCCTCTGAGTCCGAGCACCATGCTGTGGCAACACGGGCTTGTCAAGAAAATGCGCACAACAGTGGTGACAAGGCGGAGGAGCGCATTTTTAATTCTGTCTGAGCATCTGAAGTGATACACAGTCACAGCAGAGACACTGAGTGTGTGTGTGTGTGTGTGTGTGTGTGTGCCCCCCCCTCCCGCCTCCCTGACTCTGACACACACTCACTCACACTCCAAATCATATTATGCCACTGAAAAATGAGGAAGACCACTTTTTGTTTTGTAGAAAAAAATAATAAATATGCGATAATAATCCTGAAAAAAAAAAAAAAAATTGTCTTAAGTCCCTTAAGGAGCATTAGTGAAACAATAAAGAACAAAAAATAAATTAAAATAAAAACATTACATGAAGACTATAAACTCTAATATATCTAACAGAAAAGACTATATACGCATTATAAGAACCCCACAAAGTATTTAAAAGCATTGTTTTCCGCAAATATCCTTTATTACATAAAATATAGATCTATACAACCCTCTGTTCAGGTGGGAGAAAACAGCTAAAATGCTAATTGAGGCACATAAATTAGAAATATCACAGTCTTTTAACGCTGTGACCATGAGAAGCTGTTAGACGCGTCATATAGCCGGAACTGGACTTTGACGCACGGTGCGCCTTTTGTGTGTGTGTGTGTGTGTGTGTGTGTGAGAGAGAGAGAGAGAGAGAGAGAGAGCTATTTCTGGACTGCTGCATCCATCATCTTTTTTTCTTTTTTTTACAGGTGCGGGTGTGTAATTCCGATTCTGACCGCTCGAGAGCGCCACAGGCCGCCTTTAGGTTCACCCTTCAGCGCCAACCGCACCATCAGCACCACTGAGTGAAACATTATGGCTCAATGTAAAGTAAACAAAACGTTTAATAGGGGAGGGTTTAGGAGCTCGTGCCATACAGAAACTCCTCATCTTAAGTTTTAAGTTAAGACAAACCATAAGATGGATGTTTTTCATAATATGGTAGGAGCAAATCCTAACTAACTTTGGGAATCTTATCTTATTCCAGGTTATGAAATCCTAAATACTCACTTGAACATCCTTTATCAACTTTTATGGTTGTTACCTAGCAACCAACACTTCTTTTCTCCTCTGGCAGAACAAAACTACTTTTTTTTTATCATTAACACACTGAAACATGTATTGAAACATATGGATGGAGAAGGAGCAAAATAAAAGAAAACTGTCTTTTTTGTGGTGGGGGGGTTAGTTACAGTATCTCACAAAAGTGAGAAAGCCCCTCACATTTCTGCAAATATTTAATTATATCTTTTCATGGGACAACACTGAGTCAGTGTACAGCTTGTATAACAGTGTAAATTTACTGTCCCCTCAAAATAACTCAACACACAGCCATTAACGTCTAAACCGCTGGCAACAAAAGTGAGTACACCCCTGGGTGAAAGTGTCCAAATTCGGCCCAAAGTGTTAATATTTTGTGTGGCCACCATTATTTTCCAGCACTGCCTTAACCCTCTTGGGCGTGGAGTTCACCAGAGATTCACAGGTTGTTACTGGAATCCTCTTCCACTCCTCCATGATGACATCACGGGGCTGGTGGATGTTAGAGACCTTGCGCTCCTCCACCTTCTGTTTGAAGATGCCCCACAGATGCTCAATAGGGTTTAGGTCTGGAGACATGCTTGGCCAGTCCATCACCTTTACCCTCAGCTTCTTTAGCAAGGCAGGGGGGGGGCGTCTTGGAGGGGAAATGCACATTGAAAATGCTTGAAAAGTGCAGTAGGAACCCTGACATTGTCTGGTGCCCATCTGGACCCCAGGTTGGGAACCAATGCTCTAGAGGGCACTTCATCCCGTTTTGTCCACTCAAAGGGAACTGCAGAGGGCACTATATCATATTTTGACTACTGGAGGGGCACTACAGAAGGCACTTTATAACATTTTGTCCATTCAAAGGACATTCTAGGAGCTCTTTATCATGTTTTGTCTGCTAGAGGGGCACTGTAGAGCACATTATATCATGTTATCACCACTGGAAGAGCATCCAAGAGGGGATTTATTTCATCCAAGAGGGTATTTTTTCAAACATTGGAGCACCAGGGTGTTGACTGCCCCTTCTCCCCCCTCTCCACTGGTGCCAAAAGAGTCTGGTGTCTTTGGAGAGAGAGATATTTGGATTATATCACATCAGTATTTCACACATTTCACATATTTCACATATTTTAACCACCTTTCTTTAGTTAGTGTAAGTACGGTTTACTGCTGACCCTGCAATTTACTGCAAGTAATCCACTGACTATGGATAAGTACCTCATACAGCCCCACTTCAAATAATCCAAAAACTCATTTTAATGCGTTGGCTCACATTTTGACAGCAGTCCTCCTCCAACTTTCTGTCGACCCTTTCCAGTTTCAACATAATGATGTTAGAACGAACAAAGCAGCATCCATAGAGAAATGGTTTCCTTTATGTTTTTATCCTAATCTCATGCCACACAATGTCATTACTGATCTGATTAAATGTGAAACATGATAATGTCCCTGTTTACGCACGCCTCATTTTTCTAATTGCGGTGTGTGTTGGTGCCCTGCCAGCTCCAGATGTTGTTTGGTATCTGGCAGAGGATCATTATTCTCTGGGCCTTCGCCATGCATCTCATGACCACAATCGTTCCTCTACACACTCTTTAATCTAATCAGGTTTGTTTTCTTGTTCGCAGTAAGACTTGTTTTCTCGTCATTTTCGTGCCTCTCTGGACTCATCCTTGCAGATGATGAGTGTAACTGTGAAATCGTGCCATTTTGAAAATTAGGACAATGACACTTACAAACTGAAGGCTGGCATGAGAGGATGAATGAGTTTACACTTCTCCTCTTTTCCTCTGTAATTTCAGCAGACAAGGTTTTTGCTCTTTGTTCTTTGCTCTTTGCTGGTCTCAAACCCCAAAATTAACATTTTAATTTAATATGGTTTTTAAAAAAGCTGTACTTTTAAATGATGACATTCAGGGATGTAGCCAGGATTTAAGAAATGCTGCATGAGTCACAATCCCCCCAACATCCACAGATAAAGTTGTATTTTCACAGTTTATTTGGTCACTTGACTGCTCAATTATATTTTCTGCAAGTCTTATTCAATTGGAGCAATTATTTCAGGGAAATTCATCTAGCAGTTAACAACTGTACACAAACCGAACGCTATTACGAAACTAACTAAACTAAATTAACATAACTGTATTTTTGTTTTATTTATTTATTACCAAATCATAACAGAATTTATCTTGGGACATTTTCATATCAAGCAGGTCCTGACTGTATAATTTCTAAGCTTACTTACAGAGGCCCTAAAATTCCCTCCCTAAACAAGCACTTGGCAGCAGTGGCAAGGAAAAACAGGCAGAAACCTCCAGCAGAGCCAGGCTCAGAGGAGCAGGATCAGAAACGTCTGGGAAATCGATTATCAATGACTCTTGAAATGACATATGACTGTTGAGTGAGTACCAGCAGTAAACAGGCTTATCCAGATGCTCCTTGTTCTGGTGAGGATGGGCTGTGCTCAAACTAATTATAGTTTTATAACGTGCCAATACTGTGGTTAAGATCCGGGTAGGATTAGGGACAAAAAAACACTTAGTTTAAGGTTCGGAGAAAATCATGGTTGGGTTAAAATTATCACTCTTGCAAGATCTATTATGGAACAGAGTTCTCTCCTAGACGCAAATAAGGATTATGGCAATATTTGCAGGTATTTAATTATAAGCCAATGTAATGGAAATTCTGATTGGTGATGGCGCTAAAGGAAAAGTCACTGATGTAAGATGGTTTTATTCTCTGGGGACCATGAAGATTTCATGACAATACATCTAATAGTTATTGAGATATTTCAGCCTGGATCAAAGCGGTGAAACGACCGAGACAGACAGACGTTTACATCCCTAGAGCCACGCCGCCGCTAGCATGCCTAAAAACACAGACGTGACCTCAGCGTCCCCAGTGGTAGCTGCAGCCCTGCCAATATCGACTCTGACTGTATTTTGGGGCTAAATTACAAAATTGCAGGCTCAAAATTACAGTGTGGAGCGCTGTCTGCAAAGAGAGACATTTTGATATCCCAAATAGCAAAATCTAATATACTGTAACATTTCCCATTGTGTATTGAAGAAGAAACACTTCTGAAAATGAATACAGATAGCTACATTTGACGTGCCAGCCTGTCTAATGTGAATAACTCATTTCTGACCGAACTGGCACAAGAAACCATATCATTCCAAGGTCGGGATGTGTGATGTGTTTTTTTAATGTCCCAATTTCTCAAGCTGCGGTCCACTGAACACCTTCAGGGGGGAAACTCTGCTTCAGATGTTGTGTGGCTCTCTGTGTTTCATCGCTGGGTGTTTGCCATGTTAGGACAGCTCCCTCTCTCCGGCATCTTTCACATGCCAGATCACTGTGGGCCACTTCCTCCCTCCGTCCACTGAGTGGAAAAACCACTAGTGTGGCAATCTGCAGCCACTCAGAAACCAACAGCGCCGTGCTAATGCTAATTAATTGGAACACACGCACGCACACGAGTTATCCCTTTCCTTTTTGCCCTCTTGCTCCCTCTCTGTCTCTGCACACGCACACACACACTAATGCCGCCCACAGCCTATCAGAGTGTGAACTAAAATGGAAGTGATGTATTGTGGTCTCAACGCTGTGCAAAACATCTCTGACTCACAGGGAGAGAAATGAGCGGAGACACGGACACTGCTCATGTAAGATACTGTCAGTGTGTGTGTGTGTGTGTGATCACGTTACACTCATGTCAGTGTAGGCTCATATCATATGCTGTGTGGAGGTCATGGAGACAGGCGGACGTGCGGCTCTTCAGACCTCTCAGTGTCAAATCGAGAGCTCTTCAGGGACGGTGAGATGACTGATGGGAGACAGGTAGCTGCATAGCAATAAGTGGCCGTGTGCACTGCTCAGGAAAGTTGTGCGTTTTGTCAACTTCCACCACCATTGGCGGCAGTTGTGGTGGACGTTGTGGATGAATACAAATATCTGAGCATCCACATAGACCGGGGCTCAGCAGCCTGCGGCTCTCCAGTGGCTCCCTGTGGCTTCGACAAAAAAATTATGTGGAAATTAATAATGGTTATTTTTTTACATTTTAATTTTCATTGATCATTGTGGGCTGAGCAAGTAATTGAAATTTTATTCATTTAATTTTGTAGTTAAACTAAAAGGTCTTTGTTTGGCACAGTCCACTGCAAAAATCACACCATTATCATTTGAATCTTTTTTCAATAAAAATAAGAAAAAATATCATTTCAGTCATTTCCTTGCAACATCGCAAATCGTTTAGCTCATATCACAAATGTAGTAGTCAAAATAATCACAATTAGATATTTTTTCAAAATCGTTCAGCCCTAACCTAAACAGATTCTTACATTCACCAATGTGTAGAAAAATGTGTAGCAAAGTAGCCATGTGCAATATTACTTTTCAATGCTTTGGGCTAAATTATGCTCATTATTATATGCAATATTGTCAGTATCACTGGGATTAATAAAAAGCTCTCTTATCTTATTTTATCTTACTACAGTAGAGATTACAGTCCCCCTCCTCTCCAAAATGTATTTGTCTTATTCTAACGTCAGTTACATGTTTGACCTTCAATGTGCAGAAAAGGTACACCTAGCAGACACTAATGCAGTCTGGGGGGTTTTTCATACCTGAAAACCGAACCAAGAGTCAAGCTCTCACTATATTTTACTTGCCAACTCTGCTGATTTTCCCAGGAGACTGGTTTTTCATCAGCTTCTCCCTATTTCCTCCCAGGATTACAATTCTCCTATATTTCTCCCGATTTATGACACATTTTCACACCTTTTTTCCTTTTCATTATTACAACCATGGTTTGAATTTCACAGTGGCTTTCGGGAAAGTCCTATTTTACGGTGCACAACACATATGCATATATACATGCAGACACTGAAGTGCACAGTCAATTTCAGGGTTACAGTGAAAAACATTCTACTGTTACTATTTCAGACAGGTTCTGTCAATAACATTTTTATAGAGGCTAAATGACGACAATATAAGGCTACTGTCTCAAAATCAATCAATGCATGTATTAATCAAGAGCAAAAAACAAGAAACAAAATCATGAAATCAGCAGGAGGACAGAGTTTTTCTGCTTCTCATACACACCTCTTCATGAATCATAGTATCACACATTGTTTAACAAACTTGTGTAACCACAGTAAATAAAGAAATAAAGAGACTTCTCATGCTTTTTGAGGCTTTTAAGGCTTTTGTGAAGTCTGGTATGAGGTATCAACAGTATCATCTGATCTTTGTGAATGTAAACTAATGTGAAGAGTTCTAAACTCAGTTTTAACTCACTGAGACAAGGCAGGACACAACTGATGCAAAATAAAAGTGATCAATAATTCCCTGCAGACGCATTAAAACTTAAGTAACAAGCCTGTTTTGAAAAAGGGAAGGAGTAGGAAGTACAGATATACGTAAAAGTAAAAGATTGTCAGAAAAATAAATACTAAAGTAAAGTACAGATACCTGACAGTAGCAAAGAATTTGTTTTCAATTACTTCCCACCTCTGGAAACACTAACCAAGTTGAGATTGAAAGTTCATTCATGACCTTGGAAACAGGTAGGGCTGACCTTTTAAAATTGGATGGGGATATTGATAAAGAGTGAGAAATGGAGCTCCTCTGTGGTGTTTCATTCGTCTTAAAACCCACACACATAACAAACGGGCGCGCCCGTGATACGAGTGCACAGAGCTGTATCTGTGAGCAGAAAAGCATCCTTCCAGGGGAGCATTTTTGTTCCACGTGCATAAATGCGGTCCCACAAGCGTGGGGATGTGACAAGCGTGAGGCAGAGGCAGAGATGGAATACACAGGCTGCCTTGCTGTCCTCATTTCCACGTTTCAGGCTTGTGTTGTCTTCACAATCCACAAAGTTTCAAATATTCACAGGTTGTTCTCACTGAAGCTAGAAACAGGATATCTGAACACAGACAACAGGGTGAGCTTCGTCTGCTGAGGAAAACTGTAGCTACTAAATGGACCTTTGTTTTGACATGTTGTCAACTAAAATGCCCGTGTGCATCCAAAGTCACATCTTCCACCAAACCGCAGACGGCACAGAATGTGTGCTCATGTGTTATGTGATCATTTCTATGCAAATATGTGTAATCACAGTTTATTCTGCTGCTGTATGTTTGCAGCATGATTGCACTTTTAAGCTCTTAAATCCTGCAGACCCACAGATGATGACTCAGTCAATACAAGCTCAAGCTGTTCAGCCAAACATTGTTCAAACCCACAAACCTCTATTTAAAATTCTAGTGGAGGTCCGAAAGTTTCCAAAGACACCAAATAAGTCAAGCAGAAATTAAAAAAACTATGTTCAAGACATGGAGAATATTACAATTTGGGAAATGGTGCAGCCATAAAAACAGGAAGTCTTGGGTTTGACTGTGACAGTGTGGAAAATGATGATTTTTTTTCTAAATTTAAAGCAGCCTAAGGGGAAATAAAAGGGGGAATCTGCATGTTAAGGGGTTAAAGCGACAATATGGGGAAAAAATAAAGTAAATTTGACACAAAACCATCTTTCTTTTCGCTTCAAGTCTTCAACCATTTTGAAGAATTCTCAAATAATGAAAAGACGCCTGTATCTGCACACAAACATGTCAGACACACGTGCCAAGACTCTCACATGCACATTTTCCACAGCGCCCGAGGGCTGAGCAGCATATGACAACGGGCAGAAGAGCTGACTCGGCCGTCCATGTCCCCTGCACCCTGCTGTCTCTCTGTCTGTTTGGCTTCCTTCATCACTGATCAGTCCTCCTCAATCGGGCTGACACCTTGTTGGCGTCTCCTGGACTCGCAAACCGACAGCGAGTCACAGAGCCACGACTCTGTGGCCAAATAATGACCGCAGAGGCCAATTCAAGTGCAAGTAGTTTGTACTGTGTGTATAAAGTGGACTGAAAGAGTTACAGCAGGCTCAGTTAATCCTCCATCTGGTCCAAAAGCAGCATGCAACTGCTGTTCAGAAGTGAGGGTGTTTGCCAAGCGGACAGCATACACGAGGAACTTGACCTGCTTAATTGTTCGACTGTGAAAGACTAAGACACAAGAATTTATTGTCCATCAGGGTAGAAAATTGTCTTCGGCTCAGCAGGACATGTTTTTGTCCAATCCCTCCTTCCTTAGTTAACCATTAGACGTGAATACATCCAACTCTCCAAGAAGTGTATTTGTAGTTTTCTGGCTCTAGAAATTGCCAGTTTGACAGCCTCAGCTCCTTTTAAAAGTGAATAAAAGAAGTTTTATCTTAACAGTAAAGAGATAAATTACACGTCGCAAGGATTGGGCGATAACCATATATGCACATGGACACTTCCTCATGTATATATCATGGACAGTCTACAAGAACTACTGCTACTACTGATTCAAGGTTGGCCATCGGACACTGATTCACACAGACAACCTATGTATAATGTGGATTTTTAAATTTTTATTTTCTGTACTTTGTTGCACGTTTAGTCTATTTTGGTCTCCTCCTATGTCAGGGTTTGAATTACGCAGTAATGTGTCACATGGAAGTATGCGGCAGTGAGGTCAATTTCAGGGTTTCTGTGAAAAAACATTATATTATTACTACTACAGAGAGTTAATACTGTCAATAAGGCAGAATGTTGACAGGCTACATGATAACGCAATGAATCTTCTTCTTTCCACCAGGACATAAATTAGTCCGTAGAACCTGCAATCAGGTTTTATTTTCTTCACATTCATCGATTTATTTCGTTCAATTTTGCCAATTACACAATGCTTTAATTAAATAAACCCCCGAGTGTCACATTTCATTGACTGGATGTGTTTTTGTGCCAACATTAATTAAAAAACAGCCAACCCAAAAGTAATGTTATTAATCAATGTTGCTCAGGAAAGTTTGATGCTTCTGGACAGTCTACAGGCTTTTTTTTCAGTTTCAAGAGCAAAACAGCGTAAGAAACACTTTAAAAACTTAACTTTGGCAAAAGTATTAGTATTAAAATATATTAAAAGTCCCAATAGTCAAAGTACCTATCATGCAAAATGGCCATTTAAGAATAAATAATATTATTGGCTTATAATTAATAATGAATTTATGTGTACACATCACTAATGTTGCAGCTAGTAAAGGTATGTTTAATTACTTTATGTGCTACCACACAGCTTAATGCATAAACATACATCATAATTTATTTGTCGATTATATTTGTATTGATGAACAGACTCTTTTGCTGTATAATCAATAAATGAGATGGAGCAAAAAGTAGAATATTTGCCTCCAAAATGGAGTGGAGTAGAAATATAAACTAAGATAAACTGGAAGGTGAAGTATCTTAAAATTGCACTTGAGTAAATGTCCTTAGTTACATCCCACCACTGCAAATAGGAGCCAACATACTTTATTTTAATATACAGCCGACTGTGGTCAGCTGACTAACAAGAGTTATTTTTCTGTGTGTGTGTGTGTGTGTGTGTGTGTGTATATGTGTGTATGTGTTAAAGAAAAACAGAAGGAGAACGAGTAAAGAGGACAGACAGAACTCCCAGATCAGAGCTCATCCACTGGAACAGACACTTCATAAAAATGTTCTGACACCAACATCTGTTCGAGGCGTCAACCAACGTCTCCTGATCTCCAGCAGCTGTCGCCTCACTCGCTACGCCGTCGTCACAGAGCTCCACTGCGTCTTAAAACACTGAGACTGAAGTAAAATCACACAATCCAAACTCCCTGTACCTGAAAATCTGTTCAGGTGTCAGAGCTGCTGTCTCTCACCCTGCAGAGTCTCGCAGTAATATGTGTGTGTGTGTGTGTGTGAATATACACTGTAGAGAATGACAAGGCAAATCACTCAATTTAAAAACATTTATAACCCATAAAAGACCCTTTAGAGACCCTTTGTATGAAAATATGCCTACTTAATACATTCTTATGTGATGACATTTTCAAGTTTTAAATAGTTTTAAATAGAGCTAAATGTGCAGAGTTTGAAATATACTGTACGTCCAAATTGTGAAATCACATCGTTGACCCACCCAAAGTCCATTAATAATTGAGCATGTTTGGTACTCAGCAGAACTTTGGCCAACTCTAATCTGATAGCTCATTTTAGTAAAATTGTAGATATCTAGCAAGAAAATATCGACATTAGTTAGCTAGCTTTATCTGCTAGTTAATGATAGTTAAATAGTAGATAACTAGCTAAACATTCTACATCAATGTTAGTTAGCTAATCTGATAGCTAATGTTAGTAAAACGCTAGATAACTAGCCAGAAAGTCTACATCAACATTAGTATTAATTAGTTTATTAAATGGACGTGTTGGATGGTATGCAGCAAGAGAAAAGGTTTGGATGAAGTGAGAACAGACAAAAAATGGGAACATATTTGTGCAAAGCACGCCGAGGATGTTGTCTTATTTGTACTTAACTCATATCTATTTTTAGTTTTAACTCAAATTCTATGATGAGCGCTACTATTTTTATTGTAAATTTCCTATGCACTCTTTTTAATCTTTTTTTTTTCATCTTTATCTGGTCTGTCTCTTGTCCTGCTGTAACACCTCATTTCCCCCCTGGAGAACAAAAAGTTTTCTCTTATCTCTGCTGAACTTATCTTAAAATATACATACAGTGCTTGAAGCAAAGCGACAGAGGAAGAAGTCCTATATCTTAAATTTCTGGACTATTTTTGAGTCTGAATGTATCCACAAATACATTAAAAGTATATTTAAACATAACTTAAGTTTGTCTCAGTCTCAGCAAACTGTTTTTACTTAGAATATGTAATTTTATCAGTAACTGGACTCCCAACATTTTTGGCAGGGAAATCTTTGCCAATTTTGCAAAAGCTATATCAGGAATGATATTTATGTTATTACTAATATTTCAATACAGATATCTACCGTATTGAACCTATAATTACATAATATTTTGTATCTGTGTGGTAGTAAAATTGTGATGAAAATGTGTATCAAATAAGATATAGCAGGTATATAGATATTTTATCTGAGCCTATATTCTAATAATGTCATCTGCAGTATTCCCACCACAGTCACAAATACACTGTTAAATAAACCAATTGAAGCTGAAATGTCATCTTTTAGAGTGGAAACTTATATTTTATAGCAGTCTGCACTCATAATCACTTGCAAACAATAATTGCCTTTTAAATTGATTTTCACTAAAACAATTCCCTGGCCATCATAATGATATGTTTTATTGACCAATTCAGATTATATTAAGCTGTTTTTGGCAAAAAAGACAAAACAAAAAGGTTCCTGTTTAGAAAAAAAAAAAAGAACCAAACCATCTGACATGTGCCAGGTTTTGGAAATTATTTGTGTGTCAAGCTTTACAGGGTTAAAACAATATAGTTTTATCTTAAATCCACAAAGTTATGTTGCGCATATCCAAATCATTTTTATGAAATGTGATGTTTTTGTCTCTGATATTAATGTTTTTCCAGACTCAGTTGTTGTCAGGTCACATTTCAATCCTCAGCACAGACAGAAGGAACAGTCGCTGATATGAAAATAACCCACAGCTGTTCTCTCACACACTAACACTCCACAGAGGGTGAAAAAAACACAGTCCTGTGTCTCCCTTTCGTCCGTACATACATGCACATAAACACTCCACCTCCTCCAGCCCTCTCCTCTGTGTCTGTGTGTCACCAGAAGCTCTTACATGTGTTGCATAAGCACGCCGCCGCCGCCGCTGCCGCTGCTGCTGCTGCTGCTGCTGCCAGCACCATCAGGTCATCTTACTGAAAACCTTCTAGACAGAGACACAGAGCGAGGGAGGAAATGAGCGAGAGTGTGAAAGTGAGGAGGGAGTGCTGGGGATGTGTGTGTGGAGGTGAGAATGTGAGGGAGAATATGGTGAAGTCTCTTTTTTTATTGAGTGAGTGGGGGAGGATGTGTGAGGGATGTGTAAAGTGAGGGATGACAGGCGTGACGATCACACCTGTGGCTGACTAATCCCGCCTCCGCTGTCCACAAATTAAACTGTTAAAGGATGAGTGGCCTGGATGATTGACGGATGGATGGATGCGTACAGGAAACGGAGGAGCAAAAATAACCAAAAAACAGTGAGATTAATTAATTCCTCAGCACTGGATCATGTTTCTGCTCTCTAAAAGACATCTGACAAAATAAAAACAGAAGAAGTCTAGGAGATATTTTAAGCCATTTTCCCCATAATAATTAGTCAGCCCTGGTCTCTCACACCATCTGACAGTGTGCAAGTGTGGTGACAACACCGCAACACTTCAAAAAGATCAAAATCAATTTTTGCAAAGCATCATAATTATAATTTCCATTTCATTCAGAACAGACTAGGCTGCATAAGAAATTACTTGGAACATTTTTTAGCCCCTTGGGGGCAACACAACAAGCTTTAAATAATGTGTTAAACTGGTGTTTATTACATGGCTTTGTTAAATACTTGATTCTGATTGGTCCACTGCAGTATTCAAAGGTCTGTTAATGAATGGAGAATGTACAGTGACCAGGTCCATAATGTGAAATAAATCCTAACAGGATAGGGCAGAGGTTTAATTCACAATAATGATCTGCTCACTGTACATTATTCAACTTATTACATGGTTATGTGGAAAAATAGTGATTTTACTATTTTATTGATCCTTCAGAACTGCGTCCATAGCAGTGGTCTGTTACACATAGCAATGGTATGCTATATAGAAATAATAGACCTTAGATTCCTGTAAGTGACCAATCAGAATTGAGTATTTAACAAAGCCGTGTAATAATTCTGTATAAGAGACCGCTGCTATTGACACAGTTCTGACCATGGACTAGCAATAAAACCATTTTTAAATCAACAAAATCCTTTTTCAAATAAATATTTTGTGTCAATTTATTGATTTATTTTGGTAAGTAACCACGTAATAGCAGGATAATGTACAGTGAGCAGATTATTATTGTGAAATAATCCACCTAAGGGTGATTCAAGACTAATCCGCTTTTTGCGTCGGTGTCCCTCATCACCCCGTCGGCGCTTATTTCACAATAATGACCTGCTCACTGTACTTCATCCCTTATAACTACCATTTAAAACAGAAATCTAAATAATAAGATGATGATATGTCATCAGAGGTTAAGGAATACTGGCTTCTCCAACACCAACACTGCAGCTGCCTCATCCTCCTTTGAAATTTCCTCTCCGGGTTGGAACGTCTATTTTTGTTTAACCATTTCTTAGAGTTTAAATTAATGCTGAATGTTCACTGAATGAGTGTCTGTTTATGAGCTGTAACTAATCATTAATAAGCTTTTAGAAGGCGCAGAAGTTTGTAAAGGTTAAATTGAGCAGAATGTCAATGGAGTGGGCAGGCAGTCACTGAACTCAAACTCCAGAGTGTTTTCAGTGCAGTGGGCTTCTGTTTTCAGGATAACCGGCCTCATTTTACATTTACAGGTGACTGACAGTTATAAACAGCTGATCAGCTTACAGTGTAGGACTCTTTATTGCTTGTTACTGCCAAATTAAAATGTTGCACTCATCTTGCGCTCCTGTTCAGTGTCCCTGCAGCCTGCCTGAGCTTTGCTGTTTGTAGAGGAGGATTTAGTACAGTAATATTTATTACAGATTTCTCTTTTAAACAGAAATAAACATTATTGCTATTTGCAGCTGCACTGTATTTGATTTTGCAGTGGTTGATGACTTTATACCCGTTAACACTGCAAATTGAGAGCGAATATAGCTACGGATTCATATTTGGAGTTATAATATTTCCCCCAAATTTTCATCAGCAAGCAGCTGGTCTGGATTTTAGATGACAAAACATGAGCTCATGCAGTGTTTCAGGTCTCTTGCTGCCACAGTGTGAGTTTGGATGGGAGATAATTGTGGTTTTTGCTGAAGAGGTTCCATTTTCCTCACTTCCGCTTGAATATTTTATGGTAATTACTCCAAGGTATTCATCAGCGAGAAGCAGAGAGAGAGAGAGAGAGAGAAAGCAACAGCCTGCAGCAGATAACAAGACACCAGATCTCTTCTTCCAAGCTCCCACCGAGTTCACCTGCGTGTGTGTGTGTGTGCACGCAGGTTGGTGTGTGTGACAGAGTGCTCAGGGTGTCCCCTATGGACAGTGTGAAGCTTTGTCTCTCCTACCCCAGAGAAGAATAGGGTCAGATTGAGATTCAAGTTCACCACCATCAAGGACACATCCACAGCTGTGATCACTACACACACACACACACACACACACACACACACACACACACACACACAGAGCATGCTGCGCTGCTTCAATCCGCATTCAAAGAGGGAGTCTTTGGGGAGAGACAATAGCAGCACATGCATATATTTGGACATGTAATGAGGGCACAACCCACCAATTAAGGAGGACTGGTGTGTGTGTGTGTCTGTGTGTGCGTGGACCACTAGTCCCGGCAGGGGATGGAGACGAAACCCAGCGGAGGGGAACCGACCCCATTCAGAGCTGGTAATCCAATTCTGAAAGCTGTCTTTCAGAGGAGGAGTGTGTGTGTGTGTGTGTGTGTGTGTGTGTGTGTGTGTGTGTGTGTGTGTGTGTGTCAGAACAGTTCTGGGTGGGTCAGGGTGGGGGTGTTGGGGGTGTAGAAGTAGCCGAGAGTAGTTCTTTAACGTGAATCCAAAGCAGAGGAGGGGTCAGATTACTCCCCTTCTTGCTCCTCTTGTAACCGTTCATTTGTTTTTAAATCCATGACTCCCGCTCTCTCGGGGTTCCACGGCGGACAGTAAAGACCACCGCCTCACCCCCCTCCCACCTCCTTCTTCTCCACCATCACCACCAGCTCTCTGTCCCTCGGTTCGATAACCCAATAACGGGTGCTTTTATCCAAGGCTCAAGTTTCAAGCTTTCGCTCTTTGGGATCCTGAACACGACAGAGACAAAGACTCAAAAGAGAAAAGCTGTCTGCTCAAAGTGTCTCCAGTCGGAGAGTTCAGGGGACACATTCATCGAAAACACTTGAAAATAAACTTTCTTCAACTGAACTTTTCAAACAGTGGCATCCATACTTTCATGATCTGTCACCATACTAGATACTATATTTTTTTTTAGTATTGTTCACTAAATAGATTTATTTTAGATCTAATTTTGATCAACTTGAATCTTTGAGTTTTCAAAAAAACACAGACGTTTCAAAAATTGTTGAGTAAAGTTGTTGAAGTGAAAGTGAATAATAATTAATAATTAGTAATAATAATGAAAATAATAATAATATTTTAAATCAGCTAGAAGCATTAAATTTTCACTGTGACCAGTTTTTTGAACTGCAATTTTTTCGAGTTTCTAAAACCCACAGATTAAAGTTTATCTGAAGAAGAAAAGTAAATTATCTCAACTAAATACTATAGGTCAGCATTTTTTTTTTGTCTATTTCAAAACTTCTTCTTCCTTTTAATCATGAGTAATAACCAGTGTTATGGCACATTACTGCCAGCACCTGTGTTGGAGTGTGAAGTGCTTGAAATTAGTATTGCTGGTGTAACTTGGCTCTCTAGCTTGTGGAAAAGCAAGCTGGTTCTTGAATGACTCTCAAGGAGGCCCAACTGGGAACTTGCACTAACACCAGCACCAGGTTCTTGTTGGCTGGAAGGGGTAAGTGACACTGAGGGGTGTGACCGAGCAGCGACGGTAGTCAACAAGCAGGACTGTCTCCTGCTAATTATGTGCTGCTAATTCACAACAGCAAATATGCCAATCAAATAATGTTTTCTATTGACATAATGAGGAAATGCTAATTATTGTGCCACATTGATACATAATGTATCAGTAAAATGTTCTCTGACAATGTATTTAATTTGTTTTCCCCCAAAATAGACAATCTTGTTACTATTCTGCCGTAGTGACTGCAGCTTTATTCAACTGTCTGCAGAGACTTGACAAATAAGATTTATCTGTATTTAAGGAATACGAATGCTGGACTGGTGTCACAGTCCTGCACTTTATTGTTGTCTTCACACTCAGTGTATTTCTCAGTGAAAATCAGAGTTTGTTGTGTTGAGTTTTGCAGGGGTGAGTTTTGGAAGAAGGCAAGAGGAAAGCGGAGCTGGATCCTCCATTCAACCAGCGATACATCGCCTTGTTTTGAAACACAACGTGAATCATAATTTCAAAAGAAAACTCTGAAACACAGAGGTGAGATGTATAATTCACCTGTGTTTTGTCAAAGTCGAAGGTGTTGGAGAATTCCTTGAAAGAACATGGAGATGGTGTGAGAGAAAAGGTGATGTATTTACACTTTGATCTTTACTGGTGGTGCCCTCTTTGATGATTTTCCTTTGCCAAAAACACCGTGTTTTTTTAAGCTTCTTTCGCAACAGAGAATTCAAGAGGAACTGGGAATATGGCAGGTATGGGTGTGAGAAAACAAGCGGGAGAAGAAAGAGAAAGCAAAATGGCAGAGAAAATTGAATTGTGTGCGTGTGAGAGGGGTTGAAAGGGAGAGAAAAAGAGGGGTTGATGATGAGCAGGGCGAGGGATCCCCTGTAAGGTCTCCACAGACCGCTGCAACAGAGCAGCCGTTATTTTCTTTGTGAGCTCAGGAAACCGGAGATGCTCCTCCGCTCGGCTACTGAGTGACATCAGCCGCTTGGAGAGAAGACAAACACACAGAGCCAAAAAATAGATAAATAGATAAAAAAAATAAATAAATAAATAAAACACACAAGCCTCACCACCCACCACTTCCACACATCCCTGACTCCTCTAAATGGCTAAATATTTGCATATACTGCTGTTCCAATTATCCTCCTGTCTTCCTCCTCTGCTCTTTTATCTGCGGGTGCAGACAGGTCTGTGTGAGGTTTAATGAGAGTGAGACAGGCTCTGTCATCTCTCTGACACTGCCTGCTGTCTCTGTCTCATTACGCTATTATAGCAAAAAGGAACAAAAACAAAGACTTCTGTGAGCCTGTAGGCGTTCAGTGTGGAATATATCTAATATACATGTACACTGTACATAATATGATATATTTGGTCTTCATACACACACGCTCTGTGTATGAAAATTAAACACATATGAAGGCAGAATGACAAAGAAAGAAAGTAAGGAAGGAAAGAAAGTTCAATTTAGTTACACTCTTAGAAATAGCCGTTCCAAGAGGGTTCTGCCAAGAACCATTTGCTTCTAAAGAACACTTCATTG
This sequence comes from Lutjanus erythropterus, assembly GCF_056507025.1. NCBI lineage: Eukaryota > Metazoa > Chordata > Actinopteri > Lutjaniformes > Lutjanidae > Lutjanus > Lutjanus erythropterus. The sequence continues at coordinate 15,445,303 of NC_139339.1, forward strand.
ATGAAACGGTTCATCAAGACTAAACACTTTCCATCAAAAGAACCCTTTTTGGAAGAAAGAGTTCTTCAAGAGTTGATGAAATCCTTGAAGGACTCTTTTGTCAAGGGTTCTTTGTACCGTAACATAAAAGGGCAGAACCCCCTGGGTGGTTTCTAGTTAAAACCTTTCGAATGTAAAGGGATTCTTGGGTGAGCTCAAAATAAAGCCATTGGAATATAAAAAGGTTCTCAGCTAAACTCCCTGGGTGGGTTCTGGTTAAAACCCTCTGAATATAAAAGGGCTCTCGGTAGAACCCCCTGGGTGGGATCTAGATAAAACCATTGGAATATAAAAAGGTTCTTGGCACAAGCCCCTTCTTAGAAAGTGGGAAGGTTCTGGATAAAACCCCCAGGGTGGGTTCTAAGTGGAGCCATTGTACCCTGGAAGGATTCTCCTTTAGAACCTCTCATAAGGGGTTCCTCTTGGACCACAGATGGGTTCTAGGCATAACCCTTTATGTTGGGTTCTGGGTAGAATCATCTGAAATGGCTCCCAGTGGAAGTGGTTCTAGTTAGCACCTTTAGAGTGAATTTTGGCTTTATTTTTTCAACCAGAAGAATCTTATTTGACCAGGATAAAAATAATAGTTAAATCCTAACTGGATTTGTTGTCTAAATTGAATGGTTAGCTACATGTGACGGGTGAAGAAGTCATTACTGTCTAATCTGCGACGGCCCTCAGGTTCTGTCGCAGCCTGTGGTTGTGTGTGTGTCCTGTCCTGGGCTCTTCTATGTGTTTTTGTGTTTTCCTCCATTTAAGATCAGCTGTTCCGTTCCTGGCTCTCCACCCTCCACCACGTTGTGTTTTGTTTAGTTCTACATATCTTTATTTTACACCACATGACACTATACAACCATACATTTTCAAACACCCACTCACCAGCACTACTGATTGACTACTTCATACATTTAATTAATGACTTTGGTGTCTGTTTTTGTAAATAAACACGCCTTTTCCAATGCAACTATGTGCACTTTGCCTTCTTTTGTCGCAGCAAAGTACAGCCTCACAGAGCTAAATGCTAATACAACATGCTCTTTTTCTGAAGTAAGGTAAGTAAGATGTGCTCGATAAGTATACGTTAAGTGCTACATTGTCCTCCAACCTAATAAAAAATGCCCATAGTGCATGCATTAAGCACATGTACGCATGCATGAATGTGTAGTACACTTAATAGGATTCATATAGAAATATACCCAGAAAATATTCAGTCATTATCTGCTCACCCTCATGCCAATTGAAGGTCAGGTTTAGTTTTTTAGTCCACAACACACTGCTGGAATTTCACAGCAACACAGCTTTGCAGAATCTTCCAAACAATTTCAGTGAATGCTGACCAGCTTTCAAACATAAAAAAAACTTTAAAACAAACAAACAAACAAACAACAACAAAAAAATATCTCAATACTGCTCGTCTGGTGCAATTTAAGTCTCCTAAAGCCCTGACATGCCGTTCACTCACACGTGCACACTATCACAGCACACACATCCAGTTCAGACAGTGTGCACGTGTGTAGTTTACTGTGTATATGTCAGTATAATAATTCACAACATTATTATGGACTTGGACCATTACAAATGGTGTTATATATGATAATTATTTCATTATCATTTACAGCATTTTACCTAGTATTTTAATTTAACATTTACATGTGTGTTATTTAAGTTTCCTTTTGTCCAAGAGCTAATTAGTTCCTACCTGTCATTGTTTAGGGGGGGACAGGTATGAGTGTGGGGCCACGTGTGCATCAGTTTTATTGACCCCCCTGTGAACCTCAAAGAGTGAAGTTGTGTGTCCTGTGCTGTCAGGCCGTTTTGGTGAAGAATAAGTACACAAAGAGAAGTTGTAGCAGCTTATTACGAAGAAAGGGGCGGCGGTGTTTTTTCTTCCTCTTCGGATTAATTTGCCGAGACATTCAACTAATTTACGCCCGCCAGGACTGATTGGACAGCGGCTGGCTGCGGTCTACAGGTGGACTGCATTTATTTCAGTTTTACATGGACTTACGTGGAGTTTTACGGAGAGTTTCCAAAGTCTCTGCAGTCATTAGTGGATGATGTTGACGACAGTGAGTCCCTCCCTGATGATGACGACGCGTCCAAAAAACAGAAGGTAAGCATCAGCAAACGCCTTGAACTCTTCATCATGGCGGCTCTTTAGATATTTACTACTTTTCGTGACGTGAGCCCTTTCTTCCTCTCTGTACTTGTGTTCTTGTGTATTTTAGAAACGTAATCAGTCTCAGTCCAAGTACTGTTCCAATTCAAAAGTCAAGTACAGTCAAATAACCACGTGTTCACGCCCCGCCCGTTTTATCGAGGATGCATGAGGTGGCGACTTGTGTGGACGTGGGGCAGCCACGTATCCCAGAATGCATTTCGTAGCAACAATGGCAGAGGAGAAAGACCCACAACTTTAAGTTACAAGTGTCGACACAAGTACAAACAAGTACTGTTTTATTATCACAGAATGTAATTTTAAGATTATTTTATGCGAGAATGTAGACATTAAAACTTAAAATCTGTGGTCGATTCATCACGATAGCGCGTAGTTTAAAATTTGCTCCGAAGTTTTCGGAGATGTGTCATCCTGCTAATGGACGTTTTCTGCACACGTAAACCAAAAGATACAGGCTTGTGTTATATATCATATTTTGTTTTATTTCAAATATACATTTATGGTGAAAATAACTGGAGGTGGGTAAGCCAGGACGGGCTGAGATGGTGACATCATCAAGTACACTACTGTCCCAATTGCAGAATGACCGTCCTGCATCCTCCCGTCCTCGAGAGACTGTACTCCCAAGTCAAACTTGCTAAGTCCGAACTGCCAACTACATAAGTCCGAACTTGGCGTACTTGATATTGAGAAACAGCTGTGGTATCAGGTGTGGGGTATCGGCGTTGTTGAGTATGAGTACGAGTACGTGAGGACAGTATCCGATTGATACCTGATGCTGGTATCGGTATCTGTGCATCCCTACTTTTCAAGTCCACTTCGTGTGTCATGGCTGTATAAGACTTTTTTTGGTTGTTTTTTTTAATGTTATACGCTGCTGTTTTGCCAGGTGTCGCACTGTTACCGCCATGATGGTAACAGCAGCCCCTCCGCAGATTTACCCAAAGCCCAGTCCTCCCCTCTCAGATGACCGGGAATTTTTCAGTGTGATCTACACTTGATTTACTGGAAGTGGCAATTAACGTCTTCCTGCCGTGCCCAATCACCGCTACTTGCGGCTTTAATCTTGAACTGTATTTTGTTGCCTAAAAATGAGGAGAATGCAAATTGTAGTTGGATGCATTTATGCTATAAATTAATGTTGTGAGTTCATTAAATTGACCTCACTAATTAAGAAAGATGAATGTATGATTTGTCTCCCGGGTAAAAACAAACAGGAAAGTCAATCAGCCACAGTCTGTTCACACCCACAGAAGAGGACTAATCAAGCAAGATAAGTGAAAACATCTGTGTGGGTGGACAACTGTAGTCATTTTAAACCTAAATCGTTTAACATCGATGTTACCTGCTAATAACTGACACAATAAGAAAAACACAACTCGGTTTGTGGCGTGATATTGATGTTCATTAGCAAGTAAGTTGCTGAGATGGGAACAATTTTTAAACAAAGCAGGAATTCGTTGGAAAAATGTGTCTTTTTGCTGATGTTGCTTGAATCATTACTAAATTTCCCAGCTAAAAAGTTGGGAGCTGAGCAGCTTGAATCTGTAGCTCACGTTGCTTAAAAACAAACAAAACAAAAAAAACAACAACTAATTAATCAAGAAGGCAGAAAATTGTTCCAATTTAAATGAAAAACTAGGCAGCTTTGTGCAACAGTTTACTTGTGAGATCCAAGCCAAATTAAAGTTCAACCCCAGACTGTTTCTGACAAAAACATGTGGCCTGTCTCCAAAATGTCAGCTAGACATTTCAAGAACTACATCCACATTTTCCGCATCACCAAAATAAGTGTTTTTTTCATCCGAAGTGTGAATATTTCACTTCACAGGGGAGCTGGCAGCTGCTTAATTAGACATAAAGGGATAGTTCAGATTATTTGAAGGTAGATTGTATGAGATATGTATCCACAGTCAGTGCTTTTCCTCCACTTAATGGCAGTCGACATGCTCCCAGTTTGGAAAAGCAGCAGGAGTACTGGTGTAGGAACACAAAGCAATGTACTGTTGTGGACAGGGTCAGCAGCAAAACAAATTTTAGCCACTTTAAAAAAATCAATATCAGTTTAAGTGCATTCTATATTTAGAATATTTTCACTGCTTTGATTTCCGATAGCCTTTTCTGAGAGGAAACTTGTCCGTTTCAGTTAGAGGCAGAAGGACTCGATAGTGATCTTCACAACTTACCAAAGACTGGAGGGCTGGAGAAATACACAAAGCAAAGCCTAAAGGCATACAAATGCCCAGATGCTTGGTTGTATCAGGATTTGTTGACAAAGTTAAAGTGACGGAAACACCAAAGGATGTCATGGTTGCACGCAGACAGGTCTGCACAGATACTTTTATTTTATTAAATTACTGTAGAGACATGTTTGAATGCAGCAGCATTGATGTTTGCAGTCATGTCCGAAATAAGGATGCGCAATGCGATGTGCATCTGTAGAATTAAAGGGTTAGTTAGACGGAATCAATACAGTATATAACTTGAGGAATATTACCCAAAAATCCAACATACCTGACACAAAATGTCAACCACAAATCCATGTTTCAGTACTTGGATTCCAGTTGTTTCTGTTATTTGCAGCGATGCATTTGCTTCTCTTTTCTTCAGCTTCCATCAGTCTGTAAAGAGATATATCCAATTTCTGGTTAAATTTATTTGTACAAGCAATTGCATAACAGCTCTTTCCCATTTTAGATGTGCTTTCCTGTTCTAACAGTGACATCACGTGCATACCCTCTGTATAAGCCAAATATCGCTCTCTTCAAAGTGACCAGACTCCATTGGCAAAAACAGTCATTTTACCTCAACGACCTACTGCTGCCTCACTAGGTTAGTTTGTGTTATTATCTGAATTTGGTGAATCAAAACTAACCCTTCAAGTCACTGAAGTCACACAATAACACAAACTAAGCAGCTGAGGCAGCAGTAGACAGCAACTCCTGTGTTCTGCAAGGTAAAATTACTGATTTTCTCAAAGGAGTCTGGTTCTCTTGGAGAGAGCCATATTTGACTTCTATAATGGTGGTTTCCTGTCAGAGACTGTCTGACAGCAAGGTAAAGCAGTGAAAATATTCTAAATAAAGTATCTCATACAACCACTTCAAATAACCCAAGCTATCCCTTTAAATATTTGCGAGTTTTGTATTAAATTATATCTAACGTAATTTACTAACAAAAATGTTACATGCTGCTAACACTGTGGAATTATGGTATCTTTCTGCTTGTACTTCAGATGATTGAAAAGAAAAGTTCTCTTTCCAACTTCACTCTGAGAGGCATTCCTTATGCTCTTTGTAGCTCTGCACACCTACACACGTCTTGCTTTCTTTCTTGATGTTTGGAGCTAATGAAAGTTTAAGGATGAGATTCTACAACCAGCCAATAATAAGAAACCTGACAGTTTGCTACACACTTTCACACACATGCATGCATCCATGAAGGCGCAAACCTCACCTCGCCTCAAATGTGCTCTTAGCAGAGGAACACATGCAGGAATGTGTACACACAGAAAACAGAAGTACACACACATTGCTGCTCAGTTTGCTGCTTTCAAGCCACCATTCATTAATTTCATCAGCATGCAAACATATTCGTTACGCCTGCTGCACGGCTTCAAGTTTCGGACACACACTCCCATGCACACACACACCCCCACACACGTTTGCTCGTCTCCACGTTGAAAAGAAACGCACATTTCCCTGCGAGGTTTCCACTCCTTTCCCTCTCCTCTCTCGGCGATATTGAGCGGGCTTCACTCTGCAGAGAACAAAGTGTTTGTTTGTTTTATTTTAGATCACAGCTCCTGTGTGGGCACGGGGTCACCGAGTGGTGCACTGCAGAGGGAAGCATGAGGCGTGCTTTGAGCTGTGGTCATGGGAGTCTCAGTAAACAACGGGGCCGTAGGTGGAGGCTTTAGGTCTGCAGTCGATCCAGTTGCCGGAGCCTCTGCAGGCTGATAAAGACCGTGGTTGTGTGTGTGGTTTTAACGTGCATGAATCTGTGTGTTTTCTGGTGTATGCGAGTGTGAAAGTGGGATGCAACAGCTGCAAGTGTGTGTATATCTCCTTCTGTAGTGTTTTTAAAACTTGATCCAGTTTGAAAAGTGTACAGAGAGGATGTGTGTGCTCTTGTATGATTGTGCGTTCACAGTAGGAGTGTGTGATCAGCAATCAGCACAGGCATCCGGCACACAGCACAAGTCTGACTTGATAGCACATGATTTCTTAATGTGTTTCCTCTCATTTTTGATCTTTTCCCTGCAACTCATCATCCATAATTATCCATCTCCTTCTTTTCATTCAGTTTTAAACCCCTTTTAACTTGGTGCAAGGTCGCTCTCCGTCAAATTTCTGTCAAACCGCTGTGTTGATTTTGCTGTTTGATTTGCTTCTTGTGTTATGATTGATACATTGACATATAGTGGGAAACTCACCAGTGGCCTCTTGAAGTGACGCTGTGACAGTGCAGAGCAACCAGCATAGTCCACAGGAAGTCACTGCACCATCAGTTTAATACTTGACTTCCTGTAAAAACACAAATTGTCATTTTTGCATTGCATTTTTGCATCAGTTGTTGTTAAACCTGCAAGAAACTCTATAAACATCTGTTTGAATGCAAAATGTGTCAACAAGGGACAGAATCTTGGTATCAGAAGCGTTCCAGTTTCTAAATGTAGTCTGAGTAGTACTGACCAATCATGTTTAAGTGGGCTTTGGTTGTATGCAGGTAAAACCTCTGTGTTGAGCACACTGCCTATTGTTCGACAATGGTTTTGCATCCTTATTCGCTCTTTAAGATTTATCTGCATTCTTGTGTCTCTAGTTGCTAACTGGACTGTAAACAGTGACGAAGAAGAGGCCATTGCCACCAGTTCAGAGACTGAACCTGTAATTTTTTGGCTACTTCATCACATCACCTTTTAAGTTGATATGGTGTACTTATTCATGCACTGGTTTTTGCAGCGTGTCTGTGCTGGTCTCGGAGCAAAACCACTGCTCCTTCTCATGAAAAGCTGCCAGTTGAGGTGATTCTGGCACCTAATGCCTCCTGGATGCCTCTAACATGTGGATACATTACAAACACTTTCAGTGTACAGAGACTCTGGAAGAAGACCCAGAACATGTTCAAGGGATTATACTTCCCATCTGGTGAAGAGATTATATTTCCCATCTGCCCTGGAAAAACCTTAAGATGGACCAGAGAGAGCTGGGGCAAAGGTCAAACATGCTGCCACCACAACGTTGACCCAAGTGGCAGGATGGATGTTATTGCAGATGCTAAATTTTGCTCCAGCAGCTTCTTCCCAGCCTAAAACTGAAAACCCTGACAGCAGCCACATTTTTTTTTTGTTAAGTTTCAAGATTCAAGAACTTTGTTGTCATTGTGCAGTTGTGTCATCCTCAAATGGTCCTTGTGGTTACACATATTTACAAAAAATAAACAGAAATATAATATCTTAGTGATAAAAGTTGCAGAAAGCACAAAAACAAGCAACAGAGAATAAAGATTCAGTTAACAATAAGAATATAATAAAGGACAGTAGCAGTTAAAGTGACAGGAAAAAAATAAACAATACAAGATATGAAGGTACAAAAGTAGGCAATATGAAGTGAAGAGTGCAAAAATAAGCAATAAAGAACAGAAATGCAATAAATTATAGCAATACTTAGTACACACTATCCATTACATGAAGTTCCTGTAGTAGGACTCACTCACCGCCTGTCCTCTCTGTATCTCCTTTCAAGCTTTCTCTGTATCATTTCCAGCCTTTTCTCACTGCTGGCCTTCTCATTTGCATACACAGGCAGCTTTGAAGGTAGCCGTCCCCCACAGACCCCCCTGTGATGTTGTTTAATTAAGGCGTTTGTGAATCTGCATGTCTGTGCGTGTCACTTTGTGAGTCAAGGCACGTGTGTGCGAGAAGCTGTGTTTTCCCTGCAACGGCTAAACAAGTGTGTGCTCGTGCTGAAGTATTTGTTTATTTCATGTTTATGCAGAGCTGATTTAGCTCCTCTCTTTCTCCCTCAGGCTTGCCTCCACATCCCGAACACACACACACACACACACACACACACACACACACACACACACACACACACACACACTGGAGAGGACTAATTAAAATCGGCCACAGAAATAAGACCTAACCTCCATCCCCTCACTGGCTCATGCAGAAACAACAACAGAAACGGCTGATGGCTGTCCATCCGTCTGTCCCTCCGGCTAAAACTTGATCACAGTCCCGACCGTCTGCTGTGGGTGATCAGAAGTGACAGAACGACTCACAGAGTCATGCTTTCCTCTCATCCTGTACCCTCTCATCACTCCATCACTTCATCCCTTCATCTGTCCACCCCTTCTCTCAACATCTCTGTATGTGAAAGGCTGCGTTACGTCCAGACTACGAGGGCGTGATCGTGAAATTACCATCTAGATGAGAAAAAAAAATACACATAGGACAAATTACTCAGTAATTAGATTGAAATTTTACTTGTATAAACATTTCTCTGAGGCGGAGAAGCTCTAGAGGCAGAAATAACCCAGCATGGTGTCAAAATTTTCAAAATTTCCAATTCAAAGAGGAGTATAAATTTTGAATTATGTCAATTTATCTTTTTCTCTGAGGCAGAAAGCTATTTTAATTTGAAAGCCATTGGGGGCTTTAAAGACCAGAGACCGGATCTGAGTACAATTGAGTCCCAAAGTCCAGTTTGTTTGATTAGTGTGGCCACTGCATATTGCACAGTTCATTGATCTGTGCACTGTTATACTTGAAAAGGTAGTCTTAAGTACAGTCCTCTTGGGTACAGTTCACATCAGGAGTGAAAATGAACCATTCAAAAACAAGGAAGTGCTGCTATTGCGATTTATTAAGTTGTGTTTAGTTGACCTCTTTTATGGGCTCTTTATATATTCATTCAAAGCATGATTTGTATATCATTTACTCACCCTGTCTTGCTGTGTTGTGTTACCTAGACTTGTGGAATTTTATAGCACTTTTTGAAATAACCAAACTATATGAAAACATCTGTTTTGAAACTCTCACGCTATTCATGCAGCATAATCCAAGTCTCATTTGTCTAGTGGTATTTTCAACAGGCCCGAAAGCAAACAAGCACTACACCTGTTCACTGTGTACACGCTGCACACGCTTTGCATACAGCTGAGAGTGGAGCCATGCAGAGGTGTGAGGTGGGGGACTTAAGTGGTGTCTTCACGCAAAGCTGCAAACTAGTTTGTGTTGTTGAACAGTCAATGAACAACTCATCATTTTGTATTTTCAGTATAACTCTACTATAACCCTGTCTCTTATAGCCATCATGTCTTATTATCTGTTTGCTGTAGTTGGTCAGTACAGTAACGTGGCATAAGTTTGAAGTCTTGTTGTGATCTGCTCTCATTTCCCCTGTTAAAGTTACTACATTAGCAGGACTTTTATTGTGAAATGATTGCAGAAACGTGTTGTGAAAACTCACTGCCTTGCGACTGTTTAACCTGCACCATGCTGGGCTAAATTTCTGTATTACCGGCCCAGTCTGGGGCCAAATACTGCTGTATAGCTGCTTTGACAAAACCAAAAAATTATTTGTATATAGACGATCGGCAATCATGATTGGCAACTGGGGCATCCCCAGGGTCACAGTGGAAAGTTTTGCAGTCTCTTGCAGTACGTTTGCATTTTTCCTGATCCATAGGAACAGTTTCTGTGTTGGTCCAGTCCAGTTGTCATACACTGCCAGTTTAGGGAAACACCCTGCAGATATTATAGACTTTGTAATTTGTTCTTTTGTTGGCAAGATGCAGCTCACCCCGACTAGTGTGGCTTGGCTAAACTTGGACACTCAGCTGATCTAAATAATTAGACTTCATCAGCTAACAAAAAGTTAGTGAAGCTACCTTCATCTCTGCACTTCTGTACTTTTAATTCAACTTTGAAAAAATGGCTCTTCGGCTTCACTGGTTAAAGTTTAAATCATTCAATTATATAACTTCTGCCCGAGAGAAACACATGTAAAATTAAACTATAAATTCCTTCTGTGAAGAGGAGAGAGTGAAACAAGAACAAAAGGTAGATTCAATGTCAGTGGCACCTCTGAGCCCATCAGAGCAGTTATTCAGAGAGGGGATGAGCGCACATTATCAGGGATAAGCTGCTCTAACAGCCCACCCAGCCAGCCTCCTGCGCTCCTGCATTGTTCCAACACGCTCTGACTCACAAAAGGCAAAAAATACATTGAAACCTCTGTGCTGCGGTGCCTCCTTGGCTCTCTGTGAGTCACAAAGCTGGACTACATTTAGCTTGCAACATCCGTCGCCAACACAGCTTGACAAAAGAGCCGGAGAGCTGCTGGAGAGCATCTTCCTGCTGATGTTAAAGCTGAAATGTTAAAGCAGGTCATAAAAAGAGGTGAAGATTCAAATGTTGTGAAAAGACACACGACATTATGAAGAAACAGTTTAGGAATATGATACTTGTCACCGACAAATGTTTGATTACAGTTTATGAGACTGATCCTTTGTATTTTAGAGATAAGATATGAGATAAGATATTCCTTTATTAGTCCCACAACGGGGAAATTTATGGTGTTACAGCAGCAAAGTGGATAGCAAAAATAATAAAGAAGCATCAATAAAAAAGATTTAAAAAAAAACAAAAATAAGAAGTAGGAACATTATAAAAAGGGGAAATACAAAAATAAGAAGAGTTTATACAATGTAAGGAGACTCAGCAGTTGAATTTACACCATTGCACAGAGGGAATATTCATATTGCACATAGAATAATGATATTACACCTGATTATTGCACATAGGAATTAAAATTCACCTGAGTGAATTACTGATATTGCACACTGAATTATAATACACCTGATAAAAGTCTTGAATAAGTACTAATATTGCACAATTGGTGTACATGGTGGTGTAGACCAGTTGTCATATGAATATCAGGAAATTATTTCTAAAGATGGAAATGTTTGGGTTTTTTTTTAATCAATTTCAATTCGCTGAAATTGCTTACTATCATCTCTGCTGACATGATACCTGGGAAAACAGTTATCTTCATAACATTCAGTGCACCTCACTGTATCAGCCTACATGTGTGTGTTTTACCGGTTAAGACTCATGTTTTAGTGCCGTTCTTGAATCTGTGGGATTACTTCACACAGTGGCCAAATTCACCCAGTGGTTATTATTAGAACGGGTCCTCGAGCATAAACACATTTAACCCCGGCGCCATGATTTTTTCTGTGATTACAGCAACGTGAGTCACAGAGCTGGAATACGTCGAGGCTGGAAATGCACTTTCTCCTCGATGATAAACAGGTGCCTGACATTTTAGACCCAATCATAGTGCAATCAGGGCAAAGCACTTACACTGCCTTCAGTTTACCCAGAGTTCCACTTGTGCACTTTCAAATAATCCTATACATTGCTACACAACAGTATGAACACAACGCATTAATACATGGTTATGGAATTAATGAGATCCATTCTACTGAAGTCCTCCTATATGCGTGTGTTTCATTGTTGGTGTTCGAGGTCTCATTTTGGTTTTGTGTTGCAGGGGAATTTGTTTGTTTGTGTCTGAGAGGCCCTTGTGTGCTCGTGTAAAAGCCTATTTATACATTAACAAGGGATTTAATGCGTTTGAGTGCACGATCCGCAGCGCAAAGCTGTGTGTGTGTGTGTTTGTGTGTTATTAGAGAGTTAAATGTGATCTTGTGAGAGCATGTAGCCTGATCTCCTCAATGAGTGGCTATTCTGTTACCCTGCGATACTCTCTGACGTTCTTGTCAGCTGTTCTCTGTGTAGGGAGAGTTTACTTTCTTTATAATTCTGCATGCTACAGCAACTTGAAAGTGTCATAGTGTCATGTTATATATTTATATTGTAAAGGAAAGCAGAAATGTGTATGTGGGAGAGTGTATGTATGAACAGAGAGAATTAATCATACTCAACCAAACTCATCCTTCAAAACTCTTCAAATCTCTTCTTTATTCTCATTTATTTCAATTATATTGGGCTTTTCTTGTTTGGCTTTTATTTTCTTCCCATGCCGCCCCCTGCTATCCATGTCCTTTCATGTTTTTGTATTTTGAATTATTCATAGGTCCGCATTGTCTATATGTGTAAGCACTAATTGATGAAAAAAAGGAAAAAATATATTTATTAGAATAGCAGAACAGAAGTTCCAGTTTTAATTATTACTACAGAGTTGACACAAAAGGTAACTGAACATCAGCAACTTGTAAGTATGGTAATTTTCACATCTTTTAGAGGTGTTTTGCTGATGTTTTGTGCAAAGTGATCCCTGTATGTAGCACATTTATGATCAGTGTTGTAAGATACTTAACTTCTTTTAATGACTGATGTACATATGCATTTTCTTTGTTTTTGTTGTTTTTACAATATATTTACATGCTTCTGTTTTCTTGTAATTTCTCTATGCTTGCATATATTTCTATTTCTGAATGGGAGCTGTAATGTTACCCAGTTTCCTCCTGGGGATCAACAAACTCTTTCTGATTTGGATCTTATCTTCATTATGTATCTATATTTCCTATTTCCTTAGCAGGAAGTAAACTGAACCATTCCCTGCTGTACAGAGAAGTGACATAAACACTCAGAAAAACTAGTCTGCTTGCTGTCAGTAAACAAGATTAAGTTTTCAGCCATGCCAGCGGCTCTGTGAGCCTGTACTTAGCCACGGCAGTGCTTTGAGCTAAATGCAAACATGCCAGGGGGGACCCAGCCACCCTGATACACAGTGACAGACAGCTGGCAGGCTATGCATTTGTTATTTCACTCATATAAATTTTTATGAACAATATACAGTATTGATTTAAACAAATATTAACTAATGAGTCAGTATATGTGCTTCTATCTGATATTCTACATTAGCAGAGTTTGCAAAATATCTTATTTCTTAATCTACTCGATTAATCATCAGAATAATCAATAGAATACTCGATTATAATCAATAGCTGCAGCTATGAACTATGAATCCCCCCCCTAAACCCAAACAGCTTTCTGCCAGAAAACCTTGAAGGCTAACTTCGTCCAACAGCAAGCAAATATGGGCTGTTCTACTGATTTGGTGCAAACTGCTGTTGTTTAAGTTCCTCTCCATTGTTGTTTATCATTTGTCAGTCTGACATAATGTTGTTAAGAGTGTCTCTGCACAGCACTGAACGCACAGATGCACACAGTAAGTTTGTTTCAGGAGAAACTAAAGAGAAAAACAAAGAAGTAAAGAAACTTGAAGTTATTCAAACTACTGTAATTATGATGATAGCTGCGATTAGAACTGATTATATGAACGTTAAGAGCAAGAAAACGAGCGAAGCAAAGATGTGAGAGGAGGGACAGAGAGGTGCCAATCCAGCCAGCCGGAGGGTCGCCTCACAGCAGGCGCCGCCATGGCAACAGCAGGTCATGATGATAGACAGGCAGAGAGGACACAGCATCATGATTGCTTCAATCACAGTCATATCAAACACACCTCTCCGTGTTTTGTTTTTGTCCCTGTGAGAAGCAATTTGTTCACTCATTTAGACAGGCGTGCTGGATGGAGGTAATTTCAAACGACTGATTGCAGCCTGAAATGTCTGGTTTGGGTCTTCTGGGAAATAGAAACCATTTAGAATCTGAATCTTAATTGAGCAACTGTCGCTGTGTGTTATGTATTGCTGCTGATGAAGAGTGTGTGTGCATTGCTTCCATATTCAGAATAATTCATATCTGAATAAATCAGTGTTGGAAGTGGCAGAGACAAAGACACGCGCACTCGCAGATGAATTGAAACCATTCAAACTTTATTCGTCATGTTCACCAGCCAATCATTACAAAGCTTTGGGGCCCCTAGCTCTGATTGTCATTAGCCATTTGTTCAGAGCCCCATCAGTCACACAGCTAAACTCTTCAACTCAATCACCAGAATCAAAGAAAAGTTGTTCCACTTTATTTTACTGTACACTAATAAGACGTAACAAATGTACCTGTAATCATATAAAATTAGAAAAAACTTGTTCTGTATTAGACAATATTACACCCTTTATTAGACTCTTATTAGAGGGTAATAAGGGACACATTACAACAGAACTAAAGCGTATTATTTCAAATAAAGTCTAATTAGGGTCTAACAACAGAAAATAATAAACTTTAGTTTACAGTATATTTGTGTTGTAATGTGTCCTTAATGACTTGATATTTAAATACTGTCTAATAAATAACATATTTTTTAGTTTTTTATTTATTTGACACAAAGTGCAGCTTGTTATGTCTTATTAGTGAACTGTAAAACATAGTGCGACCGAAAAGTCTTCTGAGTTCACAGATAAGTTCATAAACAGAGGATGGAAGTAAATGATGAGCAGATCAAAGAGGCAGTGGAGGAAAATACAGTCAGAGAATCACTGATGACAATGAACTTTTCTATATTACTCTCCTGCAACATAAAAAAGAAAGAAGCCCAGTTTCATTAGCTAGTAAAATAAAAGACAACAGCTTTGCATGTCACTCAAAAGAAAAAATATGAGGAGCAGCTAATGTGAAGATGATGAGATTTTAGCATACTGTTTTTTACAGCCCCTCTGGCATTTTCAGAGAAGAATAGCCGACACTTTAGACACGACAGCGTGACCATTACTGAAATTCTCCCACAAGAAGCAGAACAGCCGGGCAAACCACTCGTACAATCAAAAGAGCACTTAGAGAGACTCACAGCCAGCGAGAAATGGATCATAAATGAACAGTCGAGGGGAAATAAAAGCACATTCTTCAGCTGGCTCCCACTCAGACACAGACATGGGAGGAAAAATATTTTCCAATACCTGTTTTGTACTTTTTTTTTCTTTGTTTGTCATTATTTCTCTACAAATGACTCACAGAAAGTTTGATTTATACATTTCAACATCAGGTTATTATACCCTTTATGAGAGAAAGCTTAAGGATAAAAATTAAGTTTTGTGCCGATGCTTACGGAGACCCAAAGTGTTCGGAATTAAATGACATGTGAGACACTATGAAATAAACTATCATATGAGAAAGTAGCAACAAAATCTGTAATATAACCATGAAACTGTGAAATAACTCTGTTCTCCAATGTTTCACTGTTATAAAATGTTATTTCTTTCCATTTTTATTCCAAAATGTCCTTTTTTCCAAATGTTTATCTAGTCTGTCAGACCAAAGCGACAGTTACATCGCTGTCTTTGTCCTGTTTGTCTTGGTCAACAGTAAAAATCATTGGGAAAATGGTGTGAAATTTAAATAAAAAGGACATTTTGATACTCAAAAATGTGGAATGAAATAAAAATGAACGGCCGAGTTTTAAAACGTTTTCAGGACTGTATTTATTCACATGATTGTATATTTCATAGTCTTTTTTTATTCATTTAATTTCGAACATGTCGGGTCTCATTTACGTCGCTAAATGCTTAATGAGCAACAGACAAGCACATAAATTCAGCGTTTTCTTGTTAATTTACAGCAGGTTGAAGCAGTTCAGGAGTTTCATTCAAAGCATTTTGGCTTCGAACTAAACTCCTAAATTTAGCAGCTGAATTTGAACTAATTAAAATAGGATCAGCATAAAAAGCAAACATATTTTAAGGATAAGGCCGGTGGTACTCTACATTTCCCCTCTTTGTCAACAAATCCCATGAAAAGACCAAAATGTACAATTAACTAACCAAATACTAAGTATTGCATGTGTAATCCAAACCTGATATGTTGGTCCTCTGTGCCACTGCAGCCCGTTATCAATCCCCACCGTAAAATACTGATGTGATGTAGTATAAAGAGCAAGAAAGTCAATGTGTGGAGGAGGTGGAGTGGATGGACGGGTCAACAAACACAGGACTTTGACCAAGGAGACCAGGTTCCGTGTCTCATGTGAAACAACACTGACTTATTTTTAAGTTCCTTAACTTAAATAAGTTATGTAACATATCCATAAATGTATTTAGGATGAACTGGACACAGCGTTGGAGGCGGGAGCAAGTGCCTAGAGGCTTTTAGTTTAGCCTTCTGCTAACATGAATGAAGATGAAATGATCTAATAGTGCAACTCTTCTAGACTTTCCAAATGTTACTGGAACAAATGAATCAAATGCATTTTGGCCTTTTTGCTGAAAAAAGGGATGGCATTCTCCCTCAAATGACCTACTGTCCAAGGGCTGAAAATACTGCAGAACAAATGCACAACTTTCTGCGCAACCTTTGTTAAAAAAAAAACAAAAAACTACAGTGACCAGCTGCTTTAGGAAATTACTGCTCCTAAAGCACTCAAAAACCTAAAAGAATACACTGGAAACTGTGGGATTCATGGGATTTGTTGACAGTACGAAGAATATAGAAAAACACCAGCCTCGTCCTTTAATTTGAGTTGAGCCAAAGAGTGTTTTACAGTGTATTTACCTTGAATAAATATTATATAATCTGAACACATTTAAAATACCTGTAAATAAATAAAAACGGCTGTGCATCTCGTGCTTTCAAAGCTGAGGTTCCCCGGTAAGTTCAGATAAGCACACTTTGAATTCAAATATTCACAGCCACATCATAAAACCGTTTATCCTTCTGTTCTCCACCCGCTCCACTCTTCACTCCTGTCAGAGCAGCAGCGGTTTGTGTGTTTTTCATTATTGTAACCTACAGCGCGACAGACTCCAACCACAAAAGCATTGTGTGGTCGAGCACTTAAGTACCACTGAATGAAAGATTCATTTTAAAGCGACTACACTTGTTTCAGTGTGCGGCTTCCAGAAGTGGTCTTTGTAGTTTTGCATTATGTAAAACATGTGTAAGAATGAATTTTTTACATCATTGCCACATGCCTTGTTCCATTTCTGTCACCTGAAGTGGTATACTGAACATATAAAGGTCCACTAACTCAGGTTTTATCCAGTGATTCATGAAAAATAACAGTTAAAAATACAGTAATGGGACTCTTTGAGTTCCGATAATAAATAACACATACAGTAGTTTTAATAAATCTCACACTCATTCCTTCCTTTTGTTGCCCTGCCAACTTGGCTGGCTGTGGAAAAAAAAATTGCACACACACACTATCACACACTCCCACAAACACACTCAGACATCCTTCCTCCGCCCCTCAGTCACTTAGCAGTACCCTGCTGATCACTGGAGGAATAAAAGAACATAAATGACACATTAAATATGAGCAGAATGCATTAAAAATGGATCACATCTGAGATAAGTGATGACATTTTAAGATCCCAGGCAACCCACAGCCGGCCCACCAGCCTTGCGAGGCTTCGAGCATCGCACGTTGACGCTCCTCGCTTTGTCCTCCTCCTGTGCTTCCGGTTTGAGAATGAGCAGCTTTCGACTCGTTTTTCTTGATGAAAATGTGCGGCCATGTAACCCAAGAACATGGACCGTAGGAGGGCCGTGAGAGGAGACGATTAAATATTCAAACACTGCGACCCCCAGGCTTCAAGTCTTTGTCCTGTCAAGTTGTTTTACGTTTTTGTTTGTGCCATTGTGTGTAGTGTGGGGTTGCTGGTAGGTTGTTAAATCCATGCCTTTCATATGCACTAAACAAAAATATTAATGCGACACTTTTGAAGTAAACGATCACACAAAGGTTCCTCTTGAATTTTGATCACAAATTTGTTCAAATCTGTGAGTGACCAGTTCTCCTTTGCCAAGATAATCCATCCACCTGACAGGTGTAGCATATAGAATGTATATATCTATATATACATACATACATACAGCTATTTCACACAGGGTCACAGAATCAAATTTGTTTTTTCACAGGACGGCAAAGTCCTGACTCACCCTACCAGGGAACGTAAGAGGACTGCAGCACAGTGATTAATTCACAGCCTTTTATTGTGCAAATGAGGCACACATTAATCTGTTTACACAATTAACAGTTCCTAAGCCCCGCCCTGTTTTGGTCTGTGCGCCAATAAGAATTCAGCAAGCTTGGTACCAAGCGGAACCTCAGTCAACTTTCTCCTTTCCTGTTCCCTGTTCTTGCTATCTACTAAACTCCTCTATTTTGAAAAGAAAACAAATGTTTTAAGGTTATTAAAGATGCTGTAAGTTAGCTAATGTTAGCTAACTAGCTAATGATTATATTAGCCAAGTGTTTTGTTAACATTAGCTATCAGATGTGACTATTTCACTAACAATTCATATACATTAGCTAGCTAGTTAGCTAGTGTTTTACTGACATTAGACTATACGTGGCTTTTACAGTTCACCCAGCAACGTTTTTATCATCTTCAAAATTTGCTTTTCTTTTCAACATAGACAATCCTAGGAAATAACATGTCTAAGAACAGCGTAGCACAGTGGCTTTTTATTGCGTCGTGTCTAGAAAATAACCCTTGCTTAGTGAAAGTCTTACAAGATTAGTACGCCTTGTTTCTTCATTGTTCACGTTGTACAAACTTATTAAACTTATTTCATTTATGTTTTATAATGTGACGAAAGATCATACATTGGGATAAAATGAGGAGGTGAGCAAACATTTTGTCAGCACAGAAGATGTTTTAAATCTTTAACTTCAACTCATGAAAAATGGGAGCAAAAGCAAAAGTGTCATGTTTATTTATATTTTTGTTGAGTGTAGAACGTAGGCATGGAGATTTTATTGCAATAACGCCCAAGATAAAACAAAACCCCACATCTAGAGACCTTGTCGTTGTTATAAAGTCTCTATGATGTAAGGTGTGATCTCAACTGGTGGTCCGAGGGAGCCCACAGTCAGAGGTGAACCGGGCTGAAGAAAGCGAGACGTCAGCGCCGCTCTCTGGATTGAGAGCCTGACCAGAGGGCAGCAGCAGGGATGAGACAATGGAGGATGGAGGAAGCCAGAGAGGTCGAAGGCTGATGGGACACGAGCTTTATGTGTGTTCAGTCTCTGTGTGAGTCACAGCGATAATGGGTGGCCAAAGTGAGCATCTAGCAGTCTTTAGGGTTACCCTCTGGTCTCTCTCTGTCTATCTGGCTTTTTAACCCCCCCTCCCTCCGTTGCTTTAGGCTCTAGAGTTTGTAAGAGAATCAGAAGAAGGGGAGAGTTGTTGATTGTGCTGTTTTATTAATGGTTAGAGGTTATCTCAATGCCTGTCTGGCCTCTTAGGAGGCTCTTTGGAAGCCTGACAGCTGATCCCTTTATGTCATTATGTCTCTCTCAAGGACTTTAAATGGCATATGTTAGGGAGAGAGAGCAAAAGAGAGCTTGAGAAACAGAATGAAAGCCAGTAACGTGATACTATACCAGTGTGATACACACAAAGCCCACTCTGTGCCTCACAATGGGCCCGATATCGCCACTTCCCTATTGAGTCCTGGTCGCACATAACAGATTTGCTTCAAAGACCCACTTTCACCTAAAACCCTCTCCCATCCGGGCGTGCAGAGGCGTGCAATTGAGCCGAGTCCCAGTGTAGATTTCTCCCGCCCTTGTGTCTGCCAACCGTGATACTGTTTCACAGACCAGAGAGGGGAGAGATTCAAGTTAAAGTCCAGATGTGTCTAATGCCGTTCCCCCCTTTAATTTTTATCACAAACTGTCTGGAAGGGACAGGAGAGACGCCGAACACTGTGAGCCAACCAAGCACCCTCGTCAGGATGGGTAGAACAATGCAGTCTGTTGGGCACTCAGATTATATTCAAGTCTGTTTTTAAGTCTATGAGGCCTGGCTCTGTGAGGATTTAGGCCCTAACTTTGTGGTGTGATCTTAAGTTCCCGTAGCAGCCTTTGAGGTGGAGGTGGACCCTGTTTCTGAGGCAGGGCCAGGGGCTGCAGGAGGCGGTTGGCTGCGTTGCACTTGAGGATGCCGAGGCAGGACTGTGCGTATGGGCTGCTGGCGGGGATGTGACTGCTGTGGAGGCCGAAGCTGGTAGCCTCTGCGGTAGCGCAGTGATTGGGACCGTAGGAGCACCCGGGTGTACTGGACCTCTGGCATGATAAGCTTGAGGCAGAGCTCCTGGGCCTGGCTCGAAAACCCTCGGCTCAGATTTACTGGCAGGTCATAGCCCACAATGTCGACTTTCCCGCTAGGCTGCCAGGGACGGAGATCCTTGTTTTTGATCTGCGTGGCTGAGCGGAGAAGGGGCATCCGTCCTCCAAAGCAGCTTCTCATTAGCCTCTCTTGGGCTCGCCGAAGGAGTCTTACTTCCCTCGCCACACAGGCTGGACCCAGAGCTGAAAGCTGGCGCCACAACGAGGCATTGAAGTGGTCATAGAGACGTGCATCTAAGGAATTCCAGGCACGGATCTTTGAAGAAAGACCCGGCGTCAGGCTTCGCTTTGAGCTTGGCATCCGCATGTTGAGCTTAACATACAGAATGTCGTCCAGATCCCAGGAGAGGAGGTGGCGAAGGAGAACCAGTGACTCATCAAAGTACTCAGCAATCATCACCAAAGAGAAAACCCGCTCCACCTCTGCCAGAAAGGCCCGCGCGTATGCAACATCTGTTGCAGGGCGATCCTTGTCTCCACCTAAGTCAAAGGCCAAGGTGTTGCGTGCATACATGGAGTCTTTCTCATCTGGTCGGTAGTAGCGCCAAGGCTCCTCTAAGAACGCCTCCAGGGAGCCATTGGGGACCCTCTTGAAGCTCTGGCAATATTGGTTGTAGTAGGTGAACAAGGATTCAAACATGGAGCCGGGCTCTCTCAGGATGGTGATATATATTGTGTCGTTGGGCATCAGGCGCTGCAGCTCTGCCTTATTGAATCGCATATGGCTGGTGATGATGTTTGGCGGTAGCGTGTGCGGGTGGACGAAGTGAGAGGTGAAGGAGCGTGGGTAGCAGAACTGGTGGCTACAGGCCTGCACCGGCAACGCCACCGTGAGGTTGTTGCGCTCAGCAAAGCGGAAAAGCAGGTTCTGCATGGTGGTGCTGGCCGTTTTGTGGGTCTTGAGGAAGGCCACATTGGTATGTTTAGGTTTCAGGCCCGGGGCGGGGTGGGAACGGAGGGCTGGACAGCCAAGGTGGAAGGCCTCCATGGTCCTGGAGAAAGAAAAAGAAGGTGTACTTGAAATTCAGTTAGCTCCAAATAAAGCAGCAGCTACCACAAATGAAATGGTGACATTTGAGACATAATTATACAAGTATTCATTTTTTTTTCTTTTTTGGATCAACCAATCATACTCTTTAAAAGAATGAGTCATACCTAGCAACAGAATCAACCACACCTCCTCACTAAGATAAAATTTTCTGTCTCTTCCTTGCTCGGAGTTGCTGTGAGAGGTTTCCTAAATCACTCCTAAGCTAGGACTCCTTGCTTGTTTTTTTAGGAGCTTACTGAGAGTTTGCTAATAATGTTTGTGAATACAGGCCCTGGAGAACAATATTTGTAGGCCGGGGCATCCTTGCAGCACTACAGTAGTTCATTACAATGCTATTTTGTCACATACTTTCTTTTATTAAAAATTGCAGCGTGTGCAGCCCTTGTATCAGCCCAATTACACAATAATACAACAGGCTTTTTTGGCATTTTTTGGCTTTTTTTTTAACATGATCTAAGTGATCTTGAAAAGGCATAACAAGTAGAAGTACGCATGCAACACAGACAAAATATTAAGCATGACTCACAATGACATAAAACTTTATTCTTTGCCCAACTCTAATCATACACAGTGTTGGGTACTGAATACTCTGCAGTATTACAGCTATTCACTGCAGGCTGAACTAGAGGGCCAGATATTGAAAATGTGTGGAAACAATGTGTGAAAAGTAGAGAGATGAGGCGGCAATAACGAGTGGAGACAGTAACGACAGGAATGAGGAAAAGGTTTTATGAGCAAAACGTTCAGTTGAAAAGGCTACAGCGCTGTCAAAGATCTGCGATCCCTCTACTTTTATAATTGGTCCCTCGACCAACTTTGGCAGTGCATCAGTACTCAGAGTCTCCATATCTGAGTATTATAATGAGGCATGCAGTCCCTCTTTTAATTTGTCTTTGCAAGGAGAAGACAGGAGCTGCCACAGTACAGATTTTTTATAGTTATTAGCACCGTATAGACCTATAGGAGATATGGAGGCTATATAATGTGTGCAAGTGCATGTTTGCATATGCGTGGGCGTTTCAATCACTCACCAGCTCAAGTGGCCCCCATGGTGCAGCAGGAGACTGACAGTGCTGATGGCAACTATGACCAGGAATATCTTCTTCTGCGACATCTCTCTCTGCTTCACTGGGCCTGTGGGAGGAAGAGAAGAAGCGTGAGATGAATAGAGCCATGCTGAAATGTAACTAAGTACATTTACTCAAGTACAATCCAATAGTAACTAGCTTTTAAAATACAATATATTGTTAAAGATTTGAAAGCAGTGTGTACTCGTTTCACATTTCAGATGTCTATGAGTTACAAATAACCACCAAATAAGGATTCTCCCCCCAAACTTCTCACATGATTTTAACAAAAATTAAAAGGTTAGAGAAAATATGTGCATCGGAACTTTTTCTTCTTTCCTCTCCCATTAATCATCTCACAGCCCCTCAGATTTACTGATGACCATCTAGTGAACAGATGTATTCTCCTTCCATGCTCCACTACGTCGTTGACAAGAAACCGTTTCACGAGACGCAGATTTAGTGCGGAATGAGGCATCAACAGTTTCTAATTGCTTTTCTGAAAAAAACAAACTCTGCAATACAATTAAAAATATCAGAGAATACCTACTAAACAATGTTTTTGTTATTGTTGGGCCAGATACTGGTGTGTATGTGACATATAGCGCAATATATATGTAATAGAAACACTTAAACATTGATTTTAACTTCAGGGGAAGTTTAAGCACACTGTAAAATCAAATGCTCTATTAGTTGTACTCAGTAGTGAAAACTTAAAGTCTGTTTGTTTAATAACTTAAAAATATTGATTGCCAGGAGAATTTTCCTTCTTTTGTGTCATAATTTTCAATCAAATGGGAAAAAAGTCCCTAACAAAACAAACATTTTAGGGATTTAAAAATGATTTATTACTGTATTGAGTTTACTGAAAATGAAATAATGGGTATTTATACTTAAAATTTATTCTGTTCTGCTGCTGCTTATTGCAAAAGAGGGGTGAAAGAAAATATTTGAGTTGGCTTAATCAATAATTATAATTTCACTGTAGTCAAAGAGTATATGTACACTAAGCTCTGCTAACCTTAACGCAAGAAAATTCTGGCAACTGACTGCCTCCATTGTTGTACTGCTCACTTATTTGGTTTTCACAGTGTAGTATTTTAATGTGTGTTTTTTGGATGTGATGAATTTTGGATTTACTTTTTTTCTGCACATGTAAACAAAAACAAATTTCTGCCATTTGCATGGAAATGGTAGACAATAAAGGATTTTTCTATTCTAGTACACTTGCTTTTAGCTTTACTTAAGTTTTACTTTTACATTGCTGTATTTGTACTTTTACTGGCGTAAAGGAACTGAATACCTCTTCCAGAGAGAACAGAAGAACACAGAGAAAGGCAGAGTTGGAAAGAACAAGGGCAGGTGGAGGTGTAATGAGAAACTGGAAATGAGAATGAGGTGGAGAAAAATTGGGGAATTAAGCAGCAAGAGAAGGAAACAAGAGGGAGGTTCACAGGGAGAAGAAAAGATGAAAGGAAGCAGAAATGAGGAGTGGAAGGACGGGCAGACAAGAGGAAGAGACGGACACAGTGAGGAGGATTTATTCAGCAAATAATAGTCAGGCTCCATTAGCGGGAGAGGGTAGTGAGGCCTGGCTTTTGTCACTCTGTAATAATACAGTGAATGATACCTTCATTACCTTCCACAGCTGTAATGGTCACACTCACTGTTACACTCTTTTATATTCTCTTGGCTCAAACCCTGGACAGATGGCCTCGCACATAAGGCCCCGTCCGTAACGAGGGACACGCATATGTGGAAAAACCAACAGCACTTCATGGTGAGAGCTGCGAGCCTGAAACTCCCCCTGTCACTTGACCTGCGCCGCCAAAAGCACTACGACAGCAATGGAACCTGGGAAGGCGTCCAAACCTCTCTCGACGGCATCTCACTTGCATAACAATGGCCGGCGTCTCTCTCCTTGATTACACTGTCCTGTTAACCGACCGCGCACATGCCAAGAGTCACGAAACGGCATCTCATGTTACTCAAAGCGGCTATATTTTACACCGCGCACGCCATTTTAGTGGGTGCTTTTATCTGAATCATGGTGGAGGACCATGAGTGCATCAATTTTGAGCATGGATGGCCCCAGCGGGAAGCTCCTGACCATGGTGGTGTTACTGGCACCCACTCAAATAAACGGGATTATTAAGGGTTTGCTGCACAGACAGGGATTTTGTTATGGGAGTAAAACAAGCGTTAAATCCGGCCAAACATACTGGTGTTTTGATTTAGATTAAACCTGCTTTGAAGTGAAACACAACTGCATCATTCATTTTTTTAGGGCGGCAGCTTATTATTTTCATTATCTGTCATTTATGTTTTAGTGAAAAATGAAAAACGCCTGTCACAGTTTGAATGATCCTTTCAAGTTGCTTGTTTTCTTTGGCAAAGAGTCCAAAATCTCTAAATATTCTATTCACAACAGACAAAACACAGCAAATCCTCATATTTGAGAAGCTGGAAACTGAAACTGTTCAGCATTTTTGCTTAATAAACCTAAGAGACAGATTTTTTCCAGGTGGGGTTGTGTGAAGTACTATTTTCACCACTTTCACAGACTTTTCTGACAGGAAACTGCTGTAATATAAGCAAAATATTACTCTCTCCAAAGCAACCAAACTCCAGTGGCAAGTTTGTTTGTGTTATTGTGTGACTTTGGTGTTTTAAAAGGTTAATTTGGATTCACTGAAGTCAAAAATCACAAATCAAAGGCAGCAGTACACCAGCAACTCCTGTAGCTGGACTGTGAATAAGTAACACACACAACCCCACTATAAAAAATCCAAACTATACCCTTAATCAATCATCAGTTATCTAATAAGCAAGACAAACCTTTCTGTCGATGAACTAATCATTTTAGTACTTTTTTTTCATCAGTTCAACAATTTTAATTATAGACTGACTGTTATGGAAATCTGGCTTGCAGGAATGATTAATTAATAAAAAGACAAAATAAACTAAAACCATACGCAACAAAGTGTCACCCTTCAGTGCAAAACACAAAGCTCATAAATTATGTGGGGCACTGTTTTATGTGCAAATTAAACAACTGTGGGGGAAAAAAAGAGATCCCCAGGTTCAAGTGAAATCAAGATATGTTTTCCAAAATACTAATTAATCATTCTGAGGGAAATTGACAGTTGACCTCATTGAAGGAGATTAAGAGCGAATACTGACTGTCGTTTTTTTTTTCTCCCTACCACAACACTGGAACAGCTGGGATTGTGCTGCTTCAGTGGCCGGGCCCGGTAGGAATGTGCATAAACACACACACACATGTGCAGGCACACACAAATGCACAAAAACGCTAAGCCTCCTCTGCTACGAAAACAGGCGCTAATGCTCTCACACTAATTGATGAACAGACTGTTGTAGACACAGTTTGGTTGGTTTTGGGCTTCTTAATCTTTTGTCTATTTCAGTGCAGTATGTCCTCAACCTGCTCTACTAATGTTGCAATAATCTAACCACAACTGCTTCTTCTATGTTTCACTTTTTTCCTGTTTTTTCCAAGGAAAAGTCAGTTGGATGTTTATTAGAGATGCACCAATCCACTTCTCTTCTGTTCCAATCCGATTCCTGAATTTGGATATCTGCCGGTACAATAGGAAAGTCAACATTTTCTGAAGCAGATAGCGGTTGATCATCGAGTATGGTTGCATTCTTGCTTTTCTGTATTTCGAGATAAAATATCTCCATATTAAGGACATGTTGACTTCACCAACTGTTACTACTGTGCAGAATATCTCATATTATGTTATCGCAGGTTCATGATCCAGTGTGAGCTCTGCCTGTATGTCTAATACATATAATTCTGGCAGGCAAACCATACCTGTTAATAACTTTTTAATTACTAATTAATAGTGATGCTAAAATGATCATTCCCTGATCAGATGATCAAATAATTCACACCTACCAAAACTTGTGCAAAATGCAAAAGGTCCTATATAGATCCAGTGTTTGGATTGTCCATTCCAGGCTCCTGTAGAGACATGGTGGTTCAACATTGTGGCCTGTGCCCTCTGTAGATATAAACAGCTCATTCTAAGGTGACAACAACACAACAGTTCTTGAATATTATATTCCACCCTTTCCATATCCTGCCGTAAAATTGTGAATCTTCCACACCAGAGCTTTAAATCACTTTTAAGATTCATAAATTGATCTTTTCCTGATGATTGACTGGTGGTTTATGTATTCTTACTTTATTAAATTACAAAACAAAACACCAGTGACAATACATCAGCACAAGAAACAGGAAATAGGGACTGCTCCAGAAGGCAAAACAACCAATTGTCCATCATATTTCTAACTACTTTGAGGAAGCCCTTGAAAAACACAGTCTGTCTCTAAGTGCAGGCCTTACTTCCCCTACCTTGTATCCATTTATATCTTGCACGCCAAAATCGCTTGCTGCTGTAAACACGTGTCGGTTTTTAGAGAAACTTCTGGCACGATTCAGCACAACTTACAGCACTTTTAAGGCTGGAACAAGGTTCCGTTGAACTCTTTAATAAATAAAATGTTATTTTTTGAAAAACATGATTCCTCTCTCTCCTTTACATTGTTTCTGACTTTGTTAACAAAGCCTGAGGAGCTGGAGACATTCGTGTTCATGTTTTCACCCCTTAAGAAGAAGTCATTTGCTGCTATTATATCCTGAAAAACAACCTCCAGTGACTTGAAAATTGCCAGCGCTGGATAATCCATCGCATTAAACATGACACCTTAATGTGGTTCTGCCTCAGTTTGTGTTTTATTTCTTTTTCACCTTTTCATCAGTGCCCTCGTCACATCGTCCTCTCCTGACTGTTAATCACTCGACAGACAGGAGGAGATTGAAGTCTCTCCCAGGACGTATCGCTGAAAAACATTTCACCTCGAGACATTTTATCGTCAGGTCTCTTTGTATTTAGCAAGGGATGAAGCAGCAGTTTGCATTTTATAAACAGCAAAGAAACCCCTAAAGGTGTATTCAGACTGAAGTGAAAATTAGAGTTGACGTGATTGTATACAAACAAAGGGAAAATCTGCTCTGGGTGGTCCAAATCTGTGTGAAAATTGCGCTACAGAAGCCGTAGGGCTCTAATGCAAGAATGTACAAAGACAGGAGAAATAAGGAGAGGATCTGAATGAAAATAACTCAACTGTCTGTGTATTGGCTGTTTGTAGCAAATAAACATGGCCTGCAAACATAATCCAGTCAAATTCTGATGAACAAAGCAGGGTGAAAGCAAGTTTAAAGCCTTGTTAGCACGTCAGTGAGGCTGTACTTATGATGCGTCCCATTTTAACTCCAGAATTTCCATGTTCCCAGTTTGAAATTTCAACAGGAACGCCCCCTGAAATCAGATTTCCAACTCCAAAGAACCTAATCAACCTCCTTCCTTTATTCTTTTTTCGCCTGTTTTGATGCCTGATTAGTTTCACCTGTGTCTCATTAGCTAATTAGTCTGTATTTAGTTTGCATGCTTCCCTCCTTAGTGGCCAGATACTGCTGTCAGAGGTGTCAAGCGAAGGAACCAGAAAAACAAAGAATTTGACCCAAAATGCAGACCTGGATAATGAGCAGGTAGTTCAAATGATTTAATAACAAAAGTCAAAGTACAAAAACTTATGGTGCAGATCAAAGGCAAATAAATCCAAAAAGAGAGGCAGGAAAATTATGAAATATAGAGGGAAAATCGTCAAAGATTCATGTCTTTAGGCGCCACACTGGCTGCCTTTGGCTTGTACGTCGACATCACTGCCATTTTCGTTAGTTCTCTGACTTGTGACAAATACATGTTAACGAAAAAAGACCCCAAAGGTACTAAAACAAAAGTTTTTCTTTGTAACTACCACAGCTTTGTGCCTAACGCCAACATCATTATGTTTCTTAATAAAAACACTTGGATGAAGTGGAGCACAATGAACTTTTCGCTGCAATCTTGTGAAATGTCACCTTTTCCAGGTTGGTCAATTACATTTAGTTACACTGGCCTCTCTGGCTGAAGGGTTAGAGCCCATTTGCATAGGAAAATGTCACCTGTAATACCTGTTTTGAATGAGGCATTAATGAAAACGAAGCACGGACTGAGCCACACTCATTCAGTAAGATGCAGCGCTGCAGCTAAAGCCTGGTTAGCATGATGAACGCATGCAGCAGCGGAGATGCAGGGGCTGTTTCTTCAAGTAAGAGGAGCTGGTTCATAGACCTGAGTGTGTGTGTGTGTGTGTGTGTGTGTGTGAGGGGATGGAGGTAGATCATATGTCACAGGGAGTTAATAAGAAAGGGATTTAAGTGGCTTTCAGCAGACAGACTCGACCTCTCCCCTTCATCCACCCTCATCTGCTGCCATCTCCTCCTCTTCCTCCTCCTCCTGCACCAACACTCTGGCCTCTTTAATTATAATGGTGTGATTGGGTTTCTCTTACGATCGCTGCAGATATGAAAGCACAGCAAGAGGACACCCGATCGCTCTGCTAGCGGACAATGATTGAGAAAACGGAGACAGACAGGAGAAGAGATACCTTATCTTATTTGTGTATTGATTTAATGATTAAATGAGGGATAATCCACTAAGAGGTGTGTGTGTGTGTGTGTGCGTTTTTAAAGGATTTCAACACATGACATGAAGGTAAAGAACCACCTGATGTGAAGCGTCCTCAGTGGAGGATTTCAACTAATCCTTTAATGCAGACCTCAGAGTGGATTATCCGTTTTACACCGTGGTCACTCCGCAAAGATTTTAAATAAGAGCATTTGCTGGTTTATTCTTTAATGTTTCAGACTCTGGGGTAAAAGTTTATAAGGTGATAATGTTTGTTTTGTTTTACTTAAATTGAATTTAAGCTTGGAAGTTCATTATTGACCTTATAATTAACAGTTTGATAATAATTATTATTATGGCAAGAAGCACTCAAACTGAAGAGCTGTGATGAAGATATACTGAGGAGGATATTTTTCACCTGTATATCTCAGCATTACTTTTAACGCATAATTATGGATTTTTATCTCATTATTTCAACTTTTTATGTCAAAATTATGATTTTCTATCTAATAATTTCAGCTTTTTATCTCATAATTATGCCTGTTTGTCTCAATTTCACCTTTACATTTGATAGTTGTAGCTTTTTGACCCCTAATTATACCTTTTTATCTCATAATTTCAATATTTTGTATTATAATTTCACCATACACCCTTCATAATTATGACCTATTTATTGCATGATTATGACTTTGTGCATTATAATTATGACTTTTCAACTGAAGAGTTGTGATGAAGATAAAGGAAGATATTTTGCAGTTTAAAAATATATTTTATAGCTAAAGATGATACATTTTAAATGATCAGCTTCACTGGAAATCATTTTGAAATCGAAATACAACACACTTTAATAAGTAAAATAAAAATTACTCTCATCTACTAGAAAGTGCCATTTTCACCATGATATAATAAATATATTTATTAAAATGATTGTTGTTAACATCACATCATTTTTGCCAACAATTTGCATTCTGACTTTACAATAGTATACATGAATTAATTAAATTTTTTTTGTTGTTGTTGGTTTGGATTTGAGCTTGTTTCTGAGCCGTGGATCTGATGTTTTTTTGTGTGTGGCAAGTTTTTTTTTTTTTTTTTTTTTTTTGGCCAGTCTGTGCGTGTCTGCTTACAAACACAATGTGCCTTCAGATGGAGATGTGCAAAGGGATTATTCTCACATCTCCCGTAAATTCTCCCCGCAGGTGATTCAAACTTTATTTCCTCTCTTTTCCCTGGACTTATTTTCCTTCTGCCTCTTGTCTTCTCCTCAGTTTGCCTCTATCTCTCCCAGAGGTCTTTGTTTTTTTCTTCGTCGCTGCCGCTGCCGTGTGAAAATGTGGATCCTCTAAATGTCAGCTGTTATGAATCAATAAAAAAAGAGAGTGGAACAAGTTTTGAAAGAGTTTTGTCTCCTGCTAAGTTTGGTCTGAGTGTCACAGTGTCTGCCTGTGCAGAAATACAGCAGTGAGGCAAACTGATGGAGAATTATAATTCAAAGACACGTAATACACACAGGACACGCTGACAGTTGGAGAATAACAGACAAAACAAACGTGCACGACACAATACAGCAACAAAGACACTGGCGCACACACAGATGCTCACCACACACTCATTTTCCCCTGGGCACACACATGCACGCACACACACACACAGCTGACGGCAGCCTAACGAGCGTATGAAGGTAGCTTCATGCACAGTCCTCGAGGGCAACAGCAGCTGCTTCGCTCTATGAGCCTGTCATCTGTACTGATCTCATATGATGACCTCCGACCTCTCCTCAGGGACGCTTAAACATCAAATAATCTGTACAGTTTCAGAAACATAACACACACTCACCACACACACTCTCTCTTTGGATGGAAGCCCATTTCCACCAGTAAAAGAGAAAAAGTATCTACCACTGATAAAAAGACAGGATTTGGAGATCTCATAATTACTACTTTTTATCTCATAATTATGACTTTTAATCTCAATTTAAAATTAAACTCTGTAACGTAAGTCTTTATATAGAATAATTTAATTTTTTTTATCTCATAATTTACTTTTTAATCTCATATTTTTGTCTTCATTTGTCTAATAATTATGACTTTTATCTAATGATTGACTTTTAATCTAATAATTTTGACTTTATATATACTAATTATGACGTTTGATTTTATCATGTTGACCTTTTATTTTATCATTCTGACTTTTTATCTAATAATTTTGCCTTTTCATCTGTTAATTTCGCCTGTATATCCCATTATTATGACTTTTTATCTCATAATTAACGGTTTACCTCACAATTTTGACTTCCTTTATCAAATAATTGCGATTTTTTAAAAAATCTAATAATTGAATTTTTCGACTTAATCTTCACTTTTTATCTCTCTTTTACTGGCAGCAATGGACTATGGACCAATGGACCATAAATTCTACACTTTGAGTGTTTTATCAAATTGTGATTAGAGCTCTATAATTCCTACTTTGTTATCAAATGATGTGAATATTTGTGCATCCAAACCAGTCAACATACCAAGCCATGGCAAATGATAGCTTATGCTTATGCACATATGTCAGCTTGTCACACACACACACACACACACACACACACACACACACACACACACACACACACACACACACACACACACACACACACACAGCTGTTCAGGGCCCAGCCACCAGGGAGATGACCCAAAGTCAGGCCATCAGTAACAGGATGACTGTTGCTGCTGGAGACCAAGGGCAAAGCCTGATGTACCATCTAACGCTGTGGACACAGACACACAGACACACACACACACACACACACACACAGTCAGAGCTCAAACCTGAGGGGTACATTAGCATTACAGCTGCCCTTCAACAGCAGCAGTGAGGAAAATGCTAGTTTGTTGCTAACATGTGAGTGACCCTGGGGAAACATGCTAAGAAAGGCAAAAACACGTTCCAAGAGCCGTTTGAAATTCCTAATTTTAATGAAAACTGCTGTAACAGTGAGAAGCATGAGTTAAAGGTCAATTCACAAACAAACTACTACATCCCTTGGCGGTATCCAGACATGCAGATGGTTTTGGTTTTTGTGGCAAGATTTTGAGAACTCCCCCACATTACACCAATTTAATGTAGGTTAACAGCTTGTGAGACATGTGAGAGAAAACTGGTGCAGCAGAGGCCAAAATATTCAGACATTCCCTCCAAGCCTCAACGTGACATTAGCCTGCAAGCCTAAACTGAGGTTACCGAGGTGAGATCACTTGAGTAATTTCTCTAAAAGCTACTGCAGAGCCACAGAAGACAACATACAACTGTTTTCACAGGCTGAGTAAGCACTCTCTGGGACTGTTAAATTGACTTTGACATAAAATTGCCCTTTAAAAAATTAAACAGCATCGTGTCTTTCCAGAAACAATGAGTCCATCTCCAGACCCAAGCAAACAAACTAACTCTTGTACTGCTACTATACCTATGCCACAATATTTCACATGTTAGTGCATGAATCCAAATGAAAACACAGATTTTACACTTTCAACTGTGATAAACATTCACCTGCTGAACAAAGTGATGGTATCCTGTACACCCTGAAAGCTAGAGGAATAGCTAAGTAAGTGATGCTTACTGAAATTCAGAATCTTTAGCACAGTATGTGTTCCCGAGGGACAATGAAATTAAATCAAAGTTTACCTGTTACTGTTTGATTGTCAGCTTACAAAGCTTCAGCTTCATACCTGCCTGCTCATATGCTGCTTGTGCTCCATTAAAGCAAGCCCTCCAGCCCTTGCTGCTACAAAACAAGAGGCCTGTATGTTACTCTGGATAATCCACAAAAAAGAAAACACTGTTTTCATTGAAAGTACTTTACTAATGCTGTAAGTACATTATTTGGTTGACTGTGTTTGGGCTCTCTCTCACCTGCCATGATAAGCAGCAGATGTTTGCGAACAGTGACTGTTATACTGCAATATGACTCCCTTTAAAACTGTGCAATTTTGATAAACCTTTCCAAACGGCTATGGCAAATCCTTAATTTTTTGTGCCTACTTGTAAATATTGCAACATAAATGCAACATATTAAGTTACTGTCAGTTGTGGCAAAGCCATTCAGGTGGCTACTCTGTCTTTAGTTTGTTTTACCTGCAAACACTTAGCAGCTGTTCAAACACACTGTTTCGAATGATTTCACCATTTATGCCAAATTTATGAAAGAAGACAATATTTTAATGAAGCTGAACATGTCCAGTGATTAGAATTATAGTAAACACAGTATGAGCTACTTCTTTGTCATCTGTGGAGAAAGCCCCCAGACCTCCTCAAATATTTTGTGAATTATCCTGTAGTGTGGGGCCAGTCTAAGAAACTTATAACAAATTTTAATTATTTGTGACCTCTTACAAATTTGGCAATTGTTATACATTAATTTATTTCTTTAATTGTGCAAAAAACAGTGTCTGTTTGTCCCAAACGTTGCTGGTGTATCTACATGTTGATTTGCATACAGAGTGGGGAAGTGAGGTTCAATCACAAGGCTCGAGGCGTATGTGAAGATGCATTCTAATGCGAAATGTGAACACAAATAGTCAGAGCTGTCCACCTGTGATCAGATCCTTCAAGATGCATGTTAATGCAGGGGGTAAACAGACTCTTTAAGAGTCAGATAGCTCAAAACCTGTTAAAACAAACGCTACAGTATGTGCATGACTAGATTCAGTAAAGAGTAAAGAGTTTTACTGTTTTAAAGCCCCTGCGGTAGTGATCGAAATGTCCTTGAGCGAGACATCGGATTCCTCCTGGTTCAAGGTCTGCTGACCCTGAGGTCTGACCTCCCACGGCAGCCCGGCAATTTTCCTCCCTATGGGGATCAATGGGTATCATATCTGATTATTACTGTTTACAAGGTGCAGTAACTGTGGCTTGACTTTGTGTTAAAGGGGTAGAATTTCTTGAGGTGACCGTGTCGGAAATAAAGAAACAACAACTGGACGGGCAGTCGAGTGAGTCGAGGCTGTGCTGGTAACAGCTGCAGCTCAGTACAGAAATGTGGTTTGCCATTAACATCTGCAGCTGCCAATGAGTTACAGCTCAAGGACAAAGACTTTATTTTCTTAATAATGACTTGAGGATTTACTCAAGAGTGGAACAGTGTAATGCAAAGACCTTTTTTTTAACTATGTAGAGAGCTACTGTAGGAATCATGAGGAATGTGTGTGGCTGGGGTGTGTGAATAAAAAGTGTGGTGAGGTTCTAAGAAATCCTGAAAGGCCGTTCTGGGCTGATCTAAGAAATCAGTTCATTTTCCAGGAAGGCTGTTTGCTTACGTCTGAGGCTTTATCTCTGAAATCCTCAAAATCAATCTGAGATATGAGGCTTGAAATTATTTTTCACAGTTGTGTTTCCTCGCCCGCCCCCTCCAGCGCGACACCCTTCCACCTTCCACCACTTCGTGCAGCCAAAGATCGTCAAGACGAGATATTTTTAAAGTTATTTCAAACTAGGGTCAGCTGGCTGCGGCGAGGTAATACTGGGAAGTCATGTCATCCACGGCCAAAAAGACAGCGGTTCTTCTTTGCTTTAGCAGCATAAAAACAGTCTGTGTAACCTGCAGTGGTGAGTGTATCACTGAGTTTAAAGGCCTTGAAACTTTGTCTCCTAATCAGCCTCTAACTCGATCAAGTCTGGTCCTACATGCTACTGCTATATTTGTGCTCAGTCTGTGTTCGTCTCACTGAGAGAACATGGTGATATCTGGTATTTTAATGGATCAGTTAGAAGTTATTAGTTAGTTATTCTTTTGTTTTGTTTTGCACAAGCATATAACCACCACAGAGGGAAATTTGCCCCCCACATCCAAGCTCATACTTTGCTGTGTTTAAGCTCACATGGTTGGGTGGGGGTACCTACACTGTAAGTTGATCAGCTTTTTATAAATTCAGTTGTCTGTCAATGTGAAGTTAAGCCTGTTATCCTGAAAACAAAAGCCCACTACACTAAACACACCACTCTGGACAATGAGCCTGCCTGTCTCACTACCTACCAAAGTCCATGAATGTTTTTGCTCAATTTAACAGTTGCAAACATTTACTGCTTCTCTAAAATTATTAATGATTTCTTACGACTCATAAATAGAAACTTACTCAATCTGAACTCTGATTAACTTAACGTTTCTTTGATCTCTGATGACACATCATGGTAATTTTTTTTTATTTATTACAGTAAATATATTACAGATTTTTCTTTTAGCTGTGATTGATGCAGCTGTTTCAAAGCATTGGGACCAGTGATGTGAGAGAGTATTTAATCACCACACCCGCTGATCTATATTCACCTTCATCCAGCCCTTTTGCACGTTGCACTGCGGCACATACATGAACCAAAACAGAAAGTGCACATGGAGACAATATAATTCCAAACACATACACAGACACCACGGACGTGTGAACTGCCACCTTGTGTTTGGTATTAATTATTCATATTTCAACTGAAGGTGCAACACATTAAACTGAGGAAGCAATAAAAGTAATAATTTCCTCTAATAGTGTAAGTCATATTGCAATTGCAATATCAGTCAAATTTTTTTAATAGGTTGTCATGAACCTGAGTAGTGTCATCTTCACTTCACCTGTCAGGTGGTGAAGCTCTGAGCGGAGGAGATAAAATGGTCTAAGTGCTGAAATAAATTGAGGACACATAAATTGGTTAAATAATTAGGTTGTTAGGCAAATAATAGGGCTCCCAATTTGATACTATCATGATTCTTGAATGCCAATTTGAGTAAGTATTGCAGTTCTCCAAGTATTGCTATTCCATAGAACCATTTATTGCTCTTTTTTTTTTTTTTTTTTTTACTTCTTTTTACGTCTCCAAACTGTATATCATGGCTACCAAAAACAATGTACATCACATGTCAGTTATTCTTTCTGAGTTTTATTTAAGAAGCTTCATTGCTATACTGCATATAAAAGTAGTAAATAAAATATTTTTTTGAAGTAAACTGCTATATTTAGCTGTTCTGCTCATCTAGCTGCCTTAAGAGGCCATAAGAAAATAATAAATTAAAGAAAAATTTTAGGCCAAAATGAATAGAGCCCCTGAAAACTATATATATACTTTTGATGTAAAGTGCTCCGTCTAGTTGTTCCTGCTCATCAAGTAGAGAACCATAAATAAAATGGTTTAAAAATAGTAGTTGTATCCAGATCTGAGAAAATACATGGTGAAGTCTGATGTTTCATGTGTAGCATTTGAAGTAAAATGGATCCGTTTGTTCAGGTAATATTACCACAGTGGTGATGTTAATTCCCCTTAGCACATCAATAAGAATTCACATTATGAGTTGGCATCAACCTAACAGACTATTTATTTAGATAAATAAAAAACAAATGATTAAGGAATCCAAAAATCGACTCAGGAATCATGAAAAAAGTACCTAGAGATACCTTAGAGAATCGATTTCTTTCCCACCACTAGTAAATAACAAAACATTTTGCTTCTTTCAGGGGGTAAGGGTAGGGGAGCCACCGCTTTGTCCTTTTTTCACCTTTTAATTTCAGTTCAATGTGTTTCAAAACTCTGCAAGATTCTTTCTGAATCTGCAGCGCAAAGCGACCATGATATGATTATTTTGTCACAAGGTCCAGTTTGTTGTTATTTAAGACCAAAATCAGTTGGGTGTGTGATAAGCAGAGTTTATGACTTGGAGGTTGGAGCTCAACACGAGCAGCCGACGAACACAGCGCCGCATCAGTGTGAATCAAATGCTTCTTATTTTGAGCCAGAGAACATCACAGCTTCTGTCTGTACTCTTTCTCTTATCGCTTTCTCCCCACAGTCTCCCTCCAATCCTCATTACTTTAATCTGAACTGCACCTCACTGACTCCCCCTCCTCCTCTTCTTCCTCCTCTTCCTCTTTTTCCCCTCCATTGGGCTTTTCCTCTCTCCATCACTCTCCTGTCTAACCCTTTATCTTAACAGTAAAGGCAGCTCATGCTCTCTGGCCAGTGTCCCTATGGTGCTTTTGAAGCATCTGGCCCCACCCTGTTCCTGGACCCGTTAGAGCTGCAGAGACTCAAACTGAGCGTCTGCGCTCCAACATGTATGTTAATGCATGTGTGTTCGCTTGCAAGCATGTGTGTGTTTGTGCACGAGTGCATCTGAGAGTGTGTCTGGATCATTACTTGTCTGCAGGGTAGACTCCCCGTGGACCTGCAGATACAGGCTTTATCTCGCCCTAAATGACCCCCCGGAGAGAGTGATGAGAGCGCGGCGGGGAGGGGGAGAACAGGGGGGAGAACATGGGGTGAGGATGGAGGCAGCACAGGAGAAAGATGAGATTTGACGAAAGATAAACAGAGAACATGGAAGGAGAAAATGAAAGAGGCCTGATACTGATTGAGCAGGCAGAATCAACATCAGGCCGTGTACTCGTGTGCTTATTGATGAAAGCCTTTTAGATCATTTCTTACCGGCAAACGCCTTAAGCCAAATCCAGGGAGAGAACAAGAGGGAGAGACAGAAAACATCAGCGAGACAATGTTCCCTTTGGCGAAGTCAAATGACAAGCACATCTTCTGTTCTTTCTCTTTGCATATAAACACTCTCCATGGCTTAATACCCCCACTGCACTGGGATGTGTTGTGCTTTGCCTCAACAACTGTTTTGCGATAATGTCTGAATAATAATAACGGTGGCTAAGGTTGAAGGAGTATATTTTTTAAGGAGACTAAAGCTGCTAGTACACTTCATCAGAAGTGCTTGTTGGATGGTTGAACGGCTTTGGGAAACCACGTCCCCAACCATGTCAGATTAGGGGGGAGCTGCATGTGTCCGACCATTTTTATAACTTTCTGAAACAGATAATCCGCCACTCACACCCACTTCACGTCGTGCTTGGTCAGCTGTACGGAGGTGAAAAAGGAGCCTGCGTTTTAACTTCTCTTTTTCCATTCTTTTCACAACTATTTCTGTCATGTTTCACATGTACCACTCAGTGCAACACTATGAATGCTTTCTGAGACCCACTGTGTTTTTGTAAAATATCTAATTTACCACAAGGCAAGAAATACAGCATGCACAGAGTTTCCTCTACCCTTGTGCATTACAATGTGCAACACAGATCTGCCCCAAGAGCTTTATAACTGTGCCAAATCTGGACATACACAAATTAATTTGAAAGAAAATGCAGCAATATATTTGAACTGCATATATACACAGCATTGATATTAGAAAAGTAAACATAAAAGTAAACATTTCTGCTTAAGGAAACCAAACCTTTATGGCTTTGTTCATCGCCATAGTTAAGAAACATGGCTGCACTAGGGTTGGGGGATTGGATCATAAATCACCTATTGGTGATGGTTTTTTGGGGTGCATTTTTTTGAGGTGATATCTGTTCTTTTGTTTTGCTAATATAGAGCTCTGCAGACAACCCACTCTTGTCCAGTGGGTGACGAGTGAGAGGAAAGACTCTTTAAATATCTAATGTGGTTAGAGCTAATGAAGTCAAGGGATCAAAGTTGCTAGAGTTCTATTAGTTGCTGAGATATTTTAATTAAAAACTATAGCCCCAAACAGCAATTTGCAGGTCCAAGCCCTTTTCCACTCAACAACTGGCCGATATTAAAGCTGCAAGCAGAAACAAGGGGGTGTCAAGCTTCACAAAGGTGAACTAAGGCACAGGGGTGAGAATAATCACACACTTTCTCTTTACAAAGCCCGTAGCATTTCAATAATTGTGCGCTCAAAGTTCCCTAATTTAAAAAAAACATGTTCCAGCAGGCTTTTTTGGAGCACACTTGAGTTTGAGTTGTGCGTCCAGTTTCAAGTTGATCGCTGTGAAGGTTGTGGTCTTTACAAAATTGCGTCTTTTGGCTTTAATTACAGCACCACCATCTGGCCGATCGGGCTCATTTTTCTTGGGAAGCATTTGCCAGGTTTCATGCTTTTAGCATGAAAAACTTGCATAACATGTCATGAAAATCCATGTGTTAGTTACCACTAAAAACTACACTAACCTTTGCAGTACCTTTAAATGATCTGAACTTAATGTTTTGTTATGACGACGACGAAGGTTTCATTTTCCGCAAGAGAAAATTCATTCCATTTAGAAGCACCTTTGAAACGCAGGCACATAATAATTTTTAAACAACAGAAGCAACCGCTTCAATTTTCTCCACGCCTCGACCACAAATGAACAATCAAGAGGTTTCTAATTATTCTAGCAGCCCTCTATGACAGAACGCCTCAATCGCCACTGAAAAATAAAAAAGCAATTTGGATCATAAGCACTCCATAACACTCGAAAGGTTGCTGTTACGCTTCCTTAGTTTGGACGAGCGGCGAGTCTGTGTGTTTATGTATACACTTCTATCCAGTGGGGGGTGATGTGTGTGTGTGTGTGTGTGTTCAGGGGGGAAGCACTCTTTCAAAATATCACTCCCTCCTCTTTATTTATCTGCATTCATATTCTGCTCAGGGAACTCAATGTGCTTTTGCAACTCAGCTGTTCATTTACATAAAACGCAGGCTTCCTCCTTGCCAAATTAATTTGATGTTCCGAGGCGAAGCCCTGAAGCACCTCCACCATTCGAAATCACAGCTTCCTGTTTGGCCCGACCTGCCAGGTTCACATCCACTGAGCTAACCAGGGTGTCGAACACTCGTTGCTTTTGTTGGTCCTTTTACACAACTCCAATTGTGGGTTTTTCACAAAGCCCCCCGTGCCGCTGTTCTGTACTTAAGCTCGGCGCCAATTACTCACACAGAGCTGAGGGAGCTGAGCCATCCAGCAGGTTCGTTTGGACCGCAGCCTATTTTGTGTTCCTGCTTTTATTGGATGACAGTTTATTCTGCTGCAGTGTGCCGCTTTAGGTTTTTTTTTTCCCTTCTCGCTAAAGATAAAAGAGAGGGCCCCACTTCATCAGCATGACAAATGAGCAAGATTCATGAATCTCAACACGCCGAGCTTCTCTCAGAGTTACTGTATATTTTCAGCAGTAACCCCTCACCGAAGCCCCCCCACGGGGAGTATCTTAACCCGGAGAGCTTTGATTCTGCCAGCACCAGAGCAGAAAACCAAAAGAGCTGCCTGCACACTGCAATTAAGCAGAGACGCTGTCACGATCGGAGACAGCAGGAACATTAAAGGCTCCTCAGCACCACAGCGGAATATGTACAAGCTTGTATAAAAAGCTTGTCGGCTTTCATCAGCCAGTTGCAAATGCTACTGAGGTGGACAGACAGACAGGGTGGGCTGTGGTGATTAGTACACACAGAAAAAGACCTGCAGATGGGATATAGAGGCATGTAAGGCTAGTACTTAATCAGGACAGAGTACTTATCACTAATGTTATTAATGTCTATTTTATTATGAATATTTTACCCTAATTCTAACCTAAAAAAAACTGCAAAATACCTCTTTTAGCTGCCTGACACAGCTGGCCTGCCCATGTGTGATTAAGTATAGATTTTCCCGAACTTACTGATCACATCTTGGTCCTGTATTAGGGTTGTTCAGATACCGACGTCCAAGGCTGGGTATTGTTTGTGTTTTTTTTCTAATACTGTTGTTTAAAGGACACTTTTAATACACTACCAATGCCATAACATGCCTGAAGCGATACAAAGAACAACATAAAGAACAGCTTTTGTCATTAATAAGGTTTATTTAAAAGTTTTAAAGCTATTTTAAAGTTTATTAAATGCATGTTTTAAAAGATTTGTTGGATGTCCCACCCACTGTTGGAATCGTTTCAGGAAATATACAGCTACACTTGGCATTTTAACTGCTTACAGTAACTACTGGCTAATGTAGGACCTAATTATTGCCATCGACATCTTAGACATGTGGCAATGAAATAAGGTGCTGAAATCTGCGTCATGATTGTCGTATAGGAACCAAGTTTTGGTACCAGAAACCCCTCCAATACAGCCCAAAATGCTGGATGAGGGATCCATGAGCACCAATTTCTGTACCTTTTAACCTCCAAAACCAGACGTTGCTGCACAGTAGCCAAATTTTCTCGTATCAGAATCGGTATCAGGAATCAAAAAAACATATAAGACTATCTCTAGTATATATGCAGCCTCAATGTGGCCCCCTTCCCCTTTTACCACTGTCACAACTGTACAAATAACTGAAATAAGAGGTAAACACATGCAACTATAGTATACTGCAGGGTAATTAGTTATGCATTTTTAAAATTCTGCATAATCTGAAATCTTTGCATATTGTTCTCAACTTCTTTAGGTCTTCATTATACCCTTTTAATTTCATTTTACAGTTTTTGACTTATATAAACCACACACTCACTACTGTAGTCTGTAAGTCAGAAAACATCTTTAAAAATTATCCAATATGATTCAGCGGGCTGCGTGCCATTTTCCTGTACCTCTCTCTTCTGGTGGCCTTGTAGTCTTTCAAATAATTTTTTAAAACACTGTGTGAAGATATTTTTTTATAACTGTTTAATTCTCTTAATTAATTTAGTTTGATGTAATTGTAGTGTGATGTAGATCTGTATCCTGACTTAGTGTTGGCAGTTTTTTTTTTTTTTCAGGGATAGTTGGCTCCACAACAGTCTACAAGGGCTAAAGTACTGAAAAACTGAAAGAAAACATATCTGGTGCACAGATTTTGCTATTTTTGTGGATCTTGTCATGTGTTCTTCTGTCAAGGTCACTGGCAGGTTTTCCAGTATGAAATGGGAAAGGATGAGCATCTACAACTAGACATTAACTTGTATGTTGTTTGGTAATAGTTAAATAACTCAGTATCTTGGATTTGAACCAGTCGTCACACGCAGAGCTGGAAAAGTAAAAAAGAAAAAAGCATGAGTGCGCGTTTCTGTGTTTCTCTGAGAGTAACGGCGATGGAGAAACGATTTGATGTGGTGGATTTGCGGCTGAAAAACTGTATCACTAATCTTAGTTTAAAGGATTAGTTGGCAATAACAATACTGTTGACCCAGCGGGCCTGGCCCTGCTGACCCGGTCTGGAGCTCCCTGTTGCTGCCCCGATCCCACTTAGTCTGAGCACACATGCTGCCAACACTACACTGACATTACTGTTACCATTATAAAAGGTTGTGGTACTAGTTGTAGTAGTATTGGTAATGGTAAAAGTAGTTTAAGCATTAGTGCACTCTTTCCCCCATGCTTTCCCTGAGCTAATTGTAAGTCACTAAATTATACCATATATGTCCTGACAGGGATATGATAAGAATATGATAGGATAGGATTAAAATGGTAAACTGTGAACAAGTGTTCTGATTTTTTATGATTCATTAGGCATTCTTTTGGCTATTTCTATACTGCGTTCTTGAATAATACTACTGATTATATTATTCAGAGACTGGGAGAGAGGACCCAAAAACAAATCTCTGTCTTTCTCAAGTCTGCCCTGCCCCCCAGCTGAATTAATTACGTCTGAAACGCGGCCAACAACGAGAATTTTGTCAACAGATGCGTTTCCTCTGATTTCAGTTCTTCCTCCTGTCTTTCTTTTTTCTTTTAGGTCACCAGCAGAGGAGCAGAGTGCAGATTGATCGTTCATGTCAGAGAGAGAATGAAAGAAATAGGATTCAGTCAGTAGTTTGGAGCTTAGGTTGTACAAATTTGGGGGATATAAAGGACTTTAAGATAATCTAGGAAAACTGCATCACAATAAGAAAAAAATGTTGGCACTAGGGAAATATTTCCATTACCGTTGAAAATGCCTTTGCTCACAAAAATGAACATATCTCAAAAACTAAAAAATAGAAATAGTTCAAATAACTAAATAATAACTAACTGGACTGTTCAGAAATACTCCAATAATTCCATATTTACAAATCTCCCTTGTGTGTTTAGTTTATTTAATCTGATAAAAAAAAATGTGTATTTTTCAAATTTAGGACAAATTTTCAGTAGTTCAATTATGTTTATTGACTCATATCATATTGTAGCTTAAGTTGTACTCTGAAAAATAAAGGTGCTAACTAGAACCATAAAACATTCTTTCGCTAGTCCCTACAGGACTTTGGTTCCTATTAGAAAGGTTCCACTTGGAAGTTTTTCAGAGATTTCTACCTAGAACCCAACATAAAGGGTTATACCTAGAACCATCTGTGAAAAAAACTATTAAGGGTGCTAACTAGAAACGTTGGTTGTATTTAGAACCCATCCAGGGGGTTCTACCGAGAACCTTTCTATGTTCCAACGGTTTTATCTGAAACCCACCCAGGGGGTTCTACTGAGAATCCCTTTACATTATAAGGGTTTTCTAGAAACCACCCAGAGAACCTTTTCATATGATACAACAGAGAACACTTGACGAAAGAATTCTTCAAGAATTTCAACAGAACTCCTTTGAAAAGGGTTCTTAATGGAACCTTTAGTCTTATGAAGAGCCCTTGATGAACCATTGCTTTAAAAAGGGTCAGAAGCACATGGTTCTGGGTAGAACATCAGTCCTTCAGGAAGAACCTTTTTGGAACCCTTATTTCTGGGAGTGCAGCGGTGAAGGTTAGGACAGTATTTGAGATGATCAGATTCAGCTGTACTTGTTTCCCTCACCAGTGTTTGCTGGGAGAACTGGGAATTTTACAATGGTTCAATCTGTCCAGACTTTACTACCCACCTCAGGGGTTTAAACCAGTTACCCTACAGGTTCATTTAACCTTTCTAACTCGCCTGAGGGGATGTTGTGTGTACTGTTGAAAAATACAAGTTTACAACAGCAGCCATGAGGTGAATTAAACCAATAAATCTGCAGCAGGAACCAGCAGTGCCAGAGTTTAGAAGTTCAATTAGTACAACTATGTAAAAATTGCCTTCATGGTATGTTAAGGTCCTTTGTGTGGAAAACAATATCGACCACATTGCAAAACAGTTATAAAATCTGGGGCAATGGCATGGAAACCACATTCAGTTGATGCGATCTTGAAAAGAGATGCCATTACCCCGATGCAGAACCCTAACCCTACCCACACTGCTGCATTTACAAACACAACATAGGCTAATGAGCCGATAAGCCCCCGTGCAAGCAGCAATAAGCAAGATCAATACAAACTGGATCAATATAACATCACTCTGATAGTGGAAATCCCTGCAAGCAATTAGATACCGCTTGAGAAGGCGGCGTCCTCGTTTATACCCAATTATGACTGGGTCAAATGGGCTTAATTGTGTGTCTAGTTTGTTGATTATCGCTGAAGCAAGCAAATCACCCCGTTTATCATACTGATAGAAGTGAGGTCCCCGGTTAATTCTTGTTGCGTCTGCGGTGATAATTGGGAAATTAAAAAGCAAATAAGCCATAATATTGTGGTTGGTGTTTCAGGATAACTTGTGGAGTAATTAGTGAGAGGAATAGGCAGAGAGGATGTCCAGTTCTGATTAGACCTTACAAACAGAAGTGTTTCACTCAGGACTGTGAAGTGAATATTTATCAAAGAAACGAAAAAAACATCTAAGAAGGGAATGAGATTTGAAGGCAAACTGAAATGAATTTCAATCCTTAAGGCCAAAAAAGCACCGAAAGCGCTGAATGATGCACATCAGTTAATGCTCCTATGGCAAACTG
The DNA here is from genome assembly GCF_056507025.1 of Lutjanus erythropterus. Classification (NCBI taxonomy): domain Eukaryota; kingdom Metazoa; phylum Chordata; class Actinopteri; order Lutjaniformes; family Lutjanidae; genus Lutjanus; species Lutjanus erythropterus. Next base: position 15,489,725 of record NC_139339.1, read on the forward strand.
CAGGCATCAGAACCAGCAGTATTTTGGAAAAAAAAGTTGCTACCAGTAAAGGCACTGGAAAGCAGCCATTCTGGTGGATGAAAGTCACACAAAGCACAGCTGATCCTTACCTTTGTATTCTTTTTAGCGCTCTCCAAACAGGTTCTGTGCCTGCAAAAAAAAACAAAGCAAAAATACACTAGAATTACCACATTGTAGTTGAATGCCTCCACCAACCAGTTCCAGTATACAGCTCCAGTTTACAGTTGTAGTTTAAATCCATGCCTGTATAATATGCGTAGTGAACGGAATAAAAAATGTAGTTAGTGTATTTTTGTCACTATATTGATATGTATGATTCCAGTTGGAAACATGTTGTTTTAGACAGATACTGTTTTTTACAGAGGAGGACAGAGACAGACTCATGAAGAGTCCTCAACTATGATGTTAGAGTGAAGCTGACCTTTGACGGAATTTCTTCAAATTGAGATATATCACATTGACAAGAATGAGACAGATGGACACTGTGACCTTGAACTTTGACCATTAAATTCTAATTAGTTCATCCTTGAGTCCAAGTGGACTTTTTTTTTCTTTTACCAAATTTGAAGAAATTCCATCCTGGCGTTCCTGAGATGTCGCTTTCATGAGAACGGGACAGCCATGAGGTCACAGTGACTCTGAACTTTTACCTTTGATCACCATCCTCTGCATCCTCTGTACACCTGTACTGGATGGAGGTGTGGCTGGCTGCACAGCAGTTATACAATGTACAGCTTCACTTAAGTAAAAACTACTTTATTTGCTGATTTCAGATGTTTAAAAAATAATGTATTAAGCTTGTTGACTCTGAATTAAGCTTTGTGGCTGGTAGGGGACCACACGTGCGCCCTCTGTTGGCTGGGGGCCGCTGGTAAAGAGTCCCCCTGCTATGAATACGACAGGCAACATGTCTTCTTGTGAACGTGTCACTCACACACATGTGGTTGTAATGTCTTTGAGGCTCAGCTCTGGCACTCAGCGGAGCAGAGAGGTCAAAGAATAACTGCTGGGCTGACAATAGGAGGGTCTCATTCTCCAGTGTCAGCTCCAACTGTCACTTCCGGGCCGGAGCAGAACGGCATCGGAACGACGGATTCCAAATTCCAGATTCTTCACAGTGAGTGTCAGTCTTGCTTTGTGCCGGGCAATGCCTCCAGATAGCCGCCCGCTCCGAACTGAGAGCCGGAGTCTGAATAATTAACCACAATGGAACAATAAACACGGTGTTCTCACAAGTTCTCCTCATTCTAAAAATGTCAAAAGCAGATGGCACACTGCCTGTGGCAAAACTTTGGTGTAGAGCGAAGAGAGAGGCGAGAATGGAGTGAAAAGCAAAAAAAAATAAGGGAGGCGAGATAGCAAATAAATGGTATTTTTTTGGCAAAAGAAGGAAGGAGGGCAAATGACTGAACCACGTTTTATTTGTGAGCGCACTGAGGTAAATGAGGTGAGACCAAACTGAGTTACATAAAAATAAAACATAAAAGTGCAGTGAAAATATAACTGTCTTCACTAACAGTTACAGATTATGCTGGAGTGTATATTTTAATGCATCACTGCATCACTGAAGAGAGGAAATAAGGCACAGATAGTGATGGAAAGACCAAAGAATGTGGAAAAACTGATTTTCAGAAGGCAGATGATCACACAGATGAGAGAAAAAGATAAAATGTGTTGAACTGAGAGAAAATATGTGGACAGAAGGTCGTTGAAATGATGGAGGCCAGTTTCAATAACACCAGACCGAGAATAAAAGGACAACACTTCCACATTGAACAAATGTGGCCGTCCACATGCTTTACTTTCTCTTTCCTGTTTGGCAGCAAAGAAGCCAACTTCTGGGACTGATGTCTGTCTGATTGTTACCATGATTAAATGTCTTCTACAGTGAAGCAGTTAGGTCCTAATGAGGTTATGTTGATGAGACCATGACCAAGGAAAACAAATACTGGCAAATATTCAAATGCGGTGCTTCCTGCTTCAATGAATTGACGATTCAACCGTAACTTATCATGGCAGACTTTAGATTTCTTCACATGCTAAAGCAGCGTGTGGCTGTAGTAAGAGCAACTCTCCATACATAAAGGGATGGGATGGTGGTTTCTTTTACTATCCTCTCCTTAACTATTTGCAAACTCATTTTAGCCAAAAAATATGGCACCACACCAGCCAGAAATGCAAAGCCTGCTCTTGTGTACTGCCTGAAATCAAGGTCCAATTATTTCGAGGAAGAAAACGATGTCAACAAGAATGTCGATGCTAAATCTGACACATCAAAGCAAAGGTTGCAATGAAAAATCAAGAAAAAGTAATGTAATGTAAGACATAGTGTAAAGTAATGTATCACTCACGTTTGTTTAGTCTTTAAAGAAGCTAATGCTTGATTGTGAGCTCATGACAACAGTCTGGTGTTTGCCCCTAAAATCACAGCTGTGGTAGAAAAACATTATCCACAAGAATATGCCCTAAGTGCACTTTTCCTTTAAGATTTTAATCTTGCTTGAGAAAACCTTAGCAGAGGACACATGTTAACTGCTGCAGGGTTCAAACACGCCAACTTCCAGCTACAGGAGAGTCGATCTGACCAATGGTCCAGCTTGTAGACAGAGTAGTGAGGCAGACAGAGATCCACAAAGTGAAAAAAGGAATATTGAGTGGAGGGCAGCCAGACTGGGGCGAGTGAGGAAGCAGTAACAGTGCTCGCCCTGCTGCTGCTGAGGGAAGCTGTGTAAGACTGTAATCAGATTTCACACACCGCTCGAGCATCTCACCCAAACACCCAGCCTCCTTTGCAGTCGGCTGGTGTGTTACAGGAAAAGTAAAAGAAAAGGAGAAGGTGTTCTTGAGAGAACAAGTGTGTGTGTGTGTGTGTGTGTGTGTGTGTGTGGATTCGTGGAGTTATTGTTGCACATTTATGTGTATATGATGATTATTTGTCCATGCAGTGTACACTAAGGGTTCCAAAAGGGTTCTTCCTCAAGAGCTGAGGTTCTACCCATTAGAACCATATGCTTCTGAAGAACCCTTTTGAAAAAAAGAGTTTGTGAATGGTTCTTAATAAGACTAAGAGATCATTTAAGAACCCTTTTTGTCCAAATAACCCTTTTTAGAAGAAAGAGGTCTCTAAGGATTGTTAAAATCCTTGAAGTATACTTCTGTCAAGAGTTTGTCAATGATTCTTTGTAACATGCTATATGGGTACATTCTAGATAAAACTCTTGAAATATAAAAAGGTTCTAAATGGAACCCCCTGGGTGGGTTCTAGATAAAAGCCCTGGACTATAAAAAGGTACACCGAGGGTTCTCTGTAGAACCTCTCATAGGTTTTTCTGGATGAAACCTCCCACAGATGGTTCTAGGTATAACCCCTCATGTTGGGTTCTAGGTGAAACTCTCTGAAAGGGTTCCAAGTGGAACCTTTACAAAAAGAGAACGAGGTGAAGAACCTGTCATGGTTGTAGTCAGTTAAGTGTATGTATATGTTTGTGTGTGCAGTTGGTGTGTGGGTGTGCCATGTGTGTATCTAACTGCTTGCACACCTGTATTTACTGTGTCTGTGCCACGCTTGCTCTTATTTGCGTGTTTGTGTGTTCATGTGTGTCCATGCTGTTGCTCTTCTGTCTTTGTGAGGTCTTTGTGTTTTGAGCTCGAGAATATTTTTGCAACGTTAAGACATTTTGGTCAGTTCTCTTTAAAAGGCCATTTTGAGGGTTCACATTTTGTTTTTAGGGTTAAGCTTAAATTTAGGTTAAGGTAAGCTTAGCCCCGTTTATGACCTGTTTGCACCGGCCACTGCCAGACTTAACATACTGAACATCCCAGGAGAGGAGCAGAGCAGATTGGCACAATCTGTGGAAATAGATGGATTTAAACATTGGTTTCTACCCATTCCAACATTGTATCATGCTGGGCAGCAAAAAAACAACTGTGAGATTACAAAATTACATCTGAAGAAAAAAACTAGGAAAAAATAGCGTCTTGACTTTTCTCCAAAAATTTGCATAAGAAACACCAAAATCACACAGTAATGCTGAGACCAGCCATGGGGATAAATTAACCATATATTTAGGTTAAAGGGATAGTTAAATATCAACAGCAGTTTAATTTAATTGTGTGCTATATTTAAAATATTTTCCCTGTTTCACCTTGCTGCCCAACAGCCTTTTCTGATGGGGAAACAGCTGTTATATAAGGCAAATATTGTACTCTCCAGACCAACCAGACTCCATTGGCAAAATCAGTCATTTTATGTTGCAGAACACAGGAGATGCTGGTCTCACACTGCCTCAACTGGTTAGTTTGTGTTATTGTGTGAGTTAGGTGTTAAATGTTAGTTTGCATTCACTAAAGTCACACAATGACACAAGTTAACAGATTGATGCAGCAATGCATCAGCAACTCCTGTGTTCTGTGAGGTATCGGTCTTTAACAAGGTCTTGTTTTTGCCAATAAAGTCTGGTTGAGCAAGAGAAAGTTTGGCTTATATAACTTCACAACATCATCCAACAGTATATTTTGTTATTGTTTTGACAGACAGGCCCTTAGTGGCAGAAACGACATGCAGTGCATATGAGCTGCTCATTAAAATGTTTGCATAAAAAGTGGGAAAACTATGAAAACAAAATCCAAGTAGTCTGAAACTCGAATTATTTTTTATTAACGGGTTTATGGCTGGAGAATGCATTAGCAGCAATGAGTGTCCTCAAAAGAATAGAAGAACAAATGTGTGTGCTTGTTTCTGTATGTGTCTACCTGTGTTGTGCTTTCCAGGATCGTGCTGTTAGGGCACAGCCAGCTACTCTGTAATGGCCTGATAACAGAGACCCTCCGGCCAGAAAACAGATTAATTAAGGGGCCAGACTAGAACCCCCAAGGGAGGGCCCCTTCTGAAACCCCCCCTTTACCCACCACACACACACACACACACACACACACACACACACACACACGCATACAGACACTTGTGTGAATAAATAAAGCACATGCACATTCATAGCAAGCAGACCTCGTTAACTCACAATCACAGAAGTTCACACATAGACACAGGTAAGCATGCCACAGGAACACACACAGGTTCACAACATTCCTGTGTGCCCCTGTGGATTTGAAGTCCTCTTCTAACTAACACTGGCAGGGTGTGTAGGACTCCGGAGGAAACACCTTTAGCACTTTACAGAGGCTTTTACTCGCTTGCCTGGGCAGCTCAACACTCTCATTAAGTTCCTCCTGTTTATTAGATGCAACATATGGTTTCAGGATGAAAAAAAGGGGCGAAGAAACAAATTAATAAGTTTGAATCACTTGTGTTAAAGCAGCCTTTATAAATTATAAGCTTTACTTAGGGATGGGAATCAAGAACCTGTTACAAATTAACAGTCAATTAAGCAAGTTGGCAGTGGAGCTTTTGCACATCTGAGTCACATGCATGTCTTTGTTCTGCTGTTTCCACAGTTGTGCCAGAGTTGTGGATTGAAGTCATACTCAGGTCACAAATTTGATGACTTTTTACTGGAATTGACAAAAAAAAACAACAACTTGCAACTCGGCTTTGACTTTAACACCAATGACTTGCGACTTCACTTGGACTTGAGCCTTTTGACTGAAACCTTCCACCAAGCCCACAGTGTGTTAGAGTGGCTGCAACCTACTACTTTATTCTCCATTCGAGGTCTGTTCTTGGGGATTGTTGCAACATGTAGTCAAGTAGAAATCAAGAAGAAGACACGAAATAAAGTAAGGTTAACAAAGTGATTTAACGTTACAGTGGATTCCCACTCCAGAGAGGATGAGGACATGGTATGATCAGGTCAGGACAGGAGGCGTAAAGCGTAAAGGAGGCTTGTTTCATGTCATAACAGCTAAGTAACTTAGCTGAAGCTAGAAACTCAGGGTTAAATTATGACTTCTTAGGACAGGAAAGTTTAGGACTTGACTTGGCCACTTGTCAGTCTTGACTTAAACTTGCCTGTCTTGATTTTTGCTTAAGACTTGACTTGGGACTTGTCAGTCTTGACTCAGGATTTGAGTGCAAAGACTTACTTTAGACATGCAAAACAATGACTTGGTCCTACCTTTGGTTGACACTGAAAACCCACATAGGCCTTTTTGTTCTCCACACAGAAAATTCATCAGTCAATTCAATCAATAATTGCAGTGGCTGTCATGGTTTGGGGTTTTTGTTTAGTAATTTCCTGTTTTATTTTGTAAGTACTTTCCTGAGGTGTCTTTGTTGATTCAAATTTAGGCCTTTTTGATTCCTGATTAGTGCATTGGGTTTATTATTCTTTGTGGTTTTGTGGACACTGTTGTTTCGATTTATCTTTGTTGGACTTGTTTTTGCCTGGACTCTTCAGCTGCCTTTTGTTATTTAGTGTTCTGTGCCTTCTTGCCAGTAAGTTTATTAAAGTTACTCCCATGTGTCTTGACTGCACTTTGGGTCGCCCTTAGAACTGAACTTTGACACTGGTATCAGTAAAATCTTTTTCCCATTTCTAGCTGTAGTCCTTGAAAACAAACTATCCAGATATCTTAAAATAAGCTGCCATCGTATTCAGATTGCACATAAAAATCCTGTCTTTAGGCAAAATAAAAAAACAGGATTTGAGGTAAAATCCTTTTGTTGTATGAACAAATCCTGACAAGTATGGACTGTCATTTTTCTGAAATCCTTAGAAAGGAAGTGTAAAAATGGATTTGTCTGTACGGTATTAATGCCAAATTCATCTAAAGATTACAATGTGCCACAAAGAATAGCACTGCATTTGTCAGCACTGTTCAGTCCTTGAAGGTGTCCTGTATTAATCCTTAACCGAATGCTTTCACCTTGTAGGCTATTGAATAAGAGGTAATATGATGCACTGTAATAAAAATGAAGCTGAGTTTGAGGACTTTCAGCAGAGGTATTCATCTATTTTACAAGCTGTACTCAGAGGAGACAAAGAGAAATGCACCATTAAAACCAGACAACAATGAAAAAGCTCCTTATCACGACATACACTGTACTTCTTTTTAAAAGTCAGTGGTGACATGAAACTTTCTGATGAAGCCCCCCATTGAAGCAGACGCTGAAAAGCGATATTCAGTTTGCAGTGTCTGGTTTCTAGATTATCTTGTACAACGGATTCTATAGACAACGTATCGAATGGCTTGTTGTTGCAGACCCTGGAGTCGATAGCCAACCCAGTGTGTCCGTAATGGCCAGTCTCATTTGTTCTGCTGGACGATCATGCTTTGTTTGATGTGGGTTTCTTTGCAGTATAAGCCTTGTCGTTTTTTTGTCCTCAGAGGGGTTTGTGTTTCCTCAGGGTTCATGGGAACAGCACCACTGAGAGGGCAATGCTGGGATGTAAATACACCGCCCCCAACTTTGTCAATCAGAACTGTGATCAACACCAGAATACACCAACACCACCACAACTGTGCCTGCCCTTATTTCACTTCAGGTTTCAGTTCAGGGACACAGAGGAAAACAAAACACTCGAACACCTTTTCCACCACATAAGCTCTGGTTCTTCTCTGAACTGCAGCCTGCATTTCCACCAGTTTTGAGTGGAACCATTGCAATCAAGAACGCTGTCAAAAGAGGGCGCTGCACAATGACCAACATCCTGTAAAATATGACGCACCCGATTTGGTTCCCATGGAAAACCTAGTTTTTGGCCCCAGCAACCAACTGTTCAGGTTCAGGTTTGGAACCAGTTTATTTTTGGTGGAAATGCTCCAAACGGATTGAAATTAGGTGCTTGAACCTGAGCTGGGCTGGTTCCTTTTTGGTGGAAAAACCTAAAACATAGCATTGGGTACACTTATATAAATAATCATTCTAAAGAGGTTCTTCCTAAAGGGCTGAATCACTTGCAGAATGAACCCTGGCTGGGTTCAACTTGAAATCCTTGTTATATTAAAGGGCACCCAATAGAACCTGCTGGGTTGGTTCATGTTAACAAGACTTTACAAGACAAATAGTTCTGGATGGAACCTCCAGAGAGGGTTCTGGGTGGACCATAGACACCATAGAATGGTTCTCTGTAGAGCCCCTCATAGGGGGGTTCCAAATGGAATCTTTAAGAGATGGTTCTTTATGCTAAATTCTGGGTAGAAACTTCTGAAAGTGCTCCAGATGGAACCTTTATATAAAAAAAGAGTTCTGCCAGGAACCAAAAAGAGTAATTGTATGGTTCTATTTAACAGTTTTATTTCTAAGAGTATACGTCATGTATCTAATCCCATGTAAAGCAAGATAATCTGATTATGGGGACAGTTATGTAAACTCTAATCTCATTATCTTAATCAGAATAAGAGGTATAATCATGAATTGATTGGCACAAATGCTAAACTTTCATGCACAATATTTTGATTTGTTATTACAAGCTCTATTTCACGGCTCTTCCAGAGCTTTCAGCCGTATCACACAATCCTCCTCAGTAGATGTAGTTTGCCTGGTTGGTGTTGTTTTCTAATGCTGCTTTCATTTGGAAATTCTGAGACGGTAAAGCAGATAGAATTTCAGTGAACAATAGCAGAATGATAAAATTAGTAGAGATGTTCCAGTACCATTTTTACTATTGTACTGAACTGAACTTTGCATAACAGCCAATACAGAGCACCGATCCAATATCAATGTGTTAAAAAAAAAAATCTCTTTTTTTTTTTTACAACAGCTGAATACTACAAACCCTGAATGTGATATGATTGCTATCATTGTTGTATGGTCTGGCTCAGGTCTTGGCACTATCAGAGGCATTTAGGTGAAGCCAACAGAGAACACCAGCAACAGTAATGGAGGACAGCACTGTCATCCAAAGTTTAAGTATTTTACACTTTTGCCGTCCTCCATGACGGGATTTACAACCATAAATTATTATTAGAAGTCCAACGTCATAAAAATAATACGCATTAAAGGGTCACAATCTCCCTCTGAACGGTGTCTCTGACTGTCCACTCCCCATAGTTAATAAAAACATTGATGCACTCATCTGAGTCGCCTTCAATCATTACCCTGTACTCAAAGCAATAAGATTAACAAGGAGCATCAAGTGCTTTGCTGACTCTTTTTGCCCTGCATGTTGCCTCTCAGGCTACATACAAACTGCCCTTTCTTATCGCTGGAGGTTGTTGAGGCAGAATAAAGGGCAGGAAAGGGGGCTTATTTTTTAACATTTACATTTCCATTTATCATTATTGTAGCCCTAAAGGGATTCTTACATTCCCCAATTGTGTAGCCTGTACACAGAATTTAGAAAATGTTTAAATAACTAAAATGTGAATCATAGCCCTCTACATTTTGCCTTCTGAGGCTATATGGATGCCAAATCCAAAAAAAGAGAAGTCTCAGAGGAAAATAGAGAATTTAATAGTTGTGGCTCCAGACAGATTTGTTTTCGTTTTTCTTTTTTGGCCAAAAATGGATCTTTTGAGAGCTGACCCTTGCCCTGAAGAGATGCTTAAACTGAAACAGTCAAAAATAAACCATGATGCACCGTTTTCTTTGTAGTAAAGATGCAAATACAACAATTATCTATCAGAGGGCATCTGTGAAGGACATTTAAAATGATTTAGTAGGATTACAGGGCCACATTTCTAGTTTTTCTTATACTACTAACCCATTTTAACCAATTTCAGCATAATCTGTTAGTTGCTTGATTGATTTAAATGTTTTTTTTTATTTCAAGAGGATGGTGCTCCTTTTAATAAAGATCAACTAGTATCGTAATCCAATTCATTCATTCGTTCATTCATTCATTCAATAGAAATTCAGAGATTTACATTTGTATTTTTGTTATACTGCTATTATTATGAAAAGCACTTTAACCAGTTTCCTCATAATCTGTTAAATTACAGCTATGAAAAATTCCATACAGATACAATCCAGAGAGTATTTCACTCTGAAACCAAATTTCTTACAACATCCCACCTTCTCTGAAGAAAAACTCCTGTTACTGTTTCACTTTTATTAAAGTTACTCAGACTGTTCATGAGAGGATTCAGAGAACTGCGTGAATACATAAACAATGAAGATCAGATAATCACATTAATGAAAATTAAATTAATGAAAAAATCCGAGTCAGGCTTTAACTGACCAGGAAGGACTCAGAGGCCAGACAGAAGTTTGTACGACCACAACAACAACAACCAGACGGAGATGCTCTCAGTATTAATAATAAATAATGCATTCCGTGTTATGCGGAACAGCAGGGCCATCCAGATACAGGACTTTGCTCCCATAATCTTTCCTGCCCAGACCATTTTAATCCAGGGTCTGCTGGAATCTGTCTGTCCGACATCTACAAGTAGATGAAAACGTTCGCACCAAGGGCAGCTCCCCTGGAGCCGGGCCCAGACCCTGACAAAACCCTCGTCCATCTGTCTTCATCTGGCACCAGCGGCCGCAGACGAAACCACGGCCGACACACAACCACAATAAAAGCATCTTTTAATTTTTGACAGGGGATACAGAGTGCTCTAGAATAAATATTAAACCATTTTTGAAGTCTTTGCCACCTTATTAACATCTGAGAAAAAAAGTCTTGCTGATGTGCAGATCTCTCTTAGATAGGCTCGCTGGGGAATCAAGTTGACTTAAAAACAAGCAGAAAAGGGGCTGAGAGGTCATTTTTTATATTTACACAATCTACCTACATATGTATCATATCTGATCTCACCTCTAATCTGAAATACAGTAGCATTTGTGTGTGAGCTTGCACAAATAAGCCTGCACATCAAAAGCAATTTGCCACAATGAGGCAAATATGCACCTTTGTGCTAATGCATCAAAGTGGTTGAAAGTGGTTGGACAGTTTTCAATGTTTATTTGTGTGTGCTTGAAGGGATAGTTCTGATTATTTGAAGTGGGATTGTATGAAGCACTTATCCATAGTCAGTGTATTTCCTACAGTAGATGGTGATAGACAAGCCGCCAGTTTGGGGAAGTAGAGAGAAGTGCTGGCATGGAAGCAAAGCTATATAATGCTGTGGACATGGTCAGCTGCAAAAGGTAATTTAGCCACCAAAAAAAGGTCCATCTAATAAAGTCATTATCAATTTAAGTATAAGCAATATTTCGAATATTTTCACAGTGTTACCTTGCTGCCAGACAGCCTTTTCTGATGAGAAACCACCATTAAATAAGCCAAATATCACTCTCTCCAGAGCTGCCAAATTCCATTGGTGAAAACTTGAAAAACTGAAAAATTTGCCATTTTATCTCGTAGACCACAGGAGGTGCTGGTCTACCACTGCCTTGATGTGTTTGTTTGTTTGGATCATTGAGTGACTCACCAAAGTCGCACAAAACACAAATAAACCTAACAACTCCTGTGTTCTGTAAGGTAAAATTACTGATTTTGTCTCATGAATTTGGTTGGTTTGGAGAGAGAGTGATATGTGGCTTATATAAAAGGCTGTCTGATTGCAAAGTTAAGTGCTAAAAATATAAATATAGCATGCATGAATTGATATTGATTATTTTATATGAATCTTTTTTAAGTGTCTAAAAAACCTTTTCTTGCTGACCCTGTCAACAGTACATTGCTTAGCTTCCATGCCGGTACTCCTCTCTGGTTCTCCAAAGTAGGAGTATGTCGACAGCCATCTACTGTAGGTCATACACTGACATAACTGCCTCATGCAACCTCACTTCAAATAATCCAAACTATCCCTTTAAGCCAACAGAAGATCAAGTGGATGGTGTGTGTGACTGTATTTGTGTGTGTTTCTGCAGGCTAGCCAGGGTCAAACCAAGAGGTTTGTTAACATGGAACATTAATCTCGCTTGGGCTCACAATCACATGTTGCAATATAAATGCAGACACACACACACACACACACACACACACACACACATACACACACACACACACACACACACACTCCCTCAGTTCTCTGCGGCGAGCCGAGATGCCCACAAGTAAATTTTTAATCACAAGCGCTCTAATCACTCAGGCCATCTTAAACACCAGTCACGACCTCCACTAACACACATCAAGAAGACCTGCTGATCCTGACAGCCTCAGTTACAAACACCACATCATCATGTACCACAAAATACAGAGAAGAAGAAAGACGACTCTTTATCTGTGCCCCTGTATGATTTCACTACCTTTCATTCTAAGCTTTACTGCCACTGGCATGTTTTCAGTTCCTTCTTTTCCCCCAAATCACCATCAGGAGGGGTTTTTCCTTTTGTCATCTCTTGTATTCACTAGTAAGAATTTGATCTCAGAAGACTTGGCAAGTTAAATAAAGGTTAAATGACGGATCAAGGTATAGACATGAAGAAGAAACTGCAGTGGGTGCAAAACACGAAAGGTGACACTGGGAGCCAGTGTTTTACCCATGTATGTAATCATGTCAATCATTTTTTCATGCACATTACATCTTCTTTTAATAATAGCTTTTTAATAATTAATGAAATAGAAGAATACTGCAGATTTCAGAATGTGATTGTGATTGTAACATAATATATATTTAACACTAGCCAGTGACAGTTTAAGATTAGATCTGCTGTCATTTAGGATGGGAGAAAGGTGTAAACATTTAGAAATGACGATGGCGACTGAAGATATTTTGGCAAATACTAATGTTCATTTTCATTGTTGATTAATCAGTGGATCCTTTTCTTGATCAATCGATTATTTGTTTGGTCAGAAAATGGTGAAACATGTCAATCGGTCGTTCTCAAATAAGAATTGTATTAAACATGCTATATGAGCTTTAGAACCCTTTGGAAAACAAATGTAAGTTAAGCCTCCACTATGCAAACATCCAAAAATGCTCAAGCTCATCTGAGATGGACTGACACAAAGCCCATATTTAAAATTGTTTTAGGAAATCATGGACGTCATGTCTTTCGGAATAAAAAGGAGACGGACTACCCTGTGTTAGTGTTCATGACATGGCTAACTGTCACATCTGTGAAGGCCCAATTAATGCTGAAAGGTACATACAGGGATTGTGCCTTCCAGACAAGGTCTTTTACAGAGACGTCCCTGCTCATTTTTAGCAAGTCAAAGCCAGGACACATTCTGCATGCATTCCAACAGGGTGGCTTCATGGTAAAACAGTTCAGGTCTGGACTGACCTGCCTGCAGTCCAGACCTGTTTCCCAGCGAAAACGTGTGGTGCATTATGAAGCACAAAATGTTGAGCACCTGAAGTCATAAATCAAGCAAGAATGAGAAAGAATTTCACTTTCAAAACTTCAACAATTATTTTCCTCCGTTACCAAACACTTACTGAGCGGTGTTAAAAAAGGTGATGTAACACAGTGGTAAACAGCCTCCTGTCCTGACTTTTTGAACGTGTTGCAGGCATCAAATTCAGGATGAGTGTACAAAAAAATAAATAAATTAGTCAGTTTGAGTATTAAATGTCTTTTTGCAAATAATTTCTTTAGGTTATTATTTACATTTTACACAACATCCCAACTTTAATGTAATTGGAGTTGGACATCAGATTCTGTTGCTCCAAGGTGTTACCCACACTGGCTCCTGGACTCCTCTGCAAACAGCCTGACAGTGACTTGGACAAATGGAGGAATTTATGTTACATACCAAGATTTCTGAGTCATTTTGCTCCAGGGGAAGCAGTAAACAGTTCTGCCTTTTTGGCTCGGGGCCTGAAAACTGGCATCTTCAGGGACAGTGTAGAGCCAGCAGCCACGGAGCTGTATATCATAGTCTAATATTGTATAAATAAACTCCTTTCCCAGAGCGTCGGCCTTTAAAGGGCGCCCTCAGTCTAAAAAGACTCTTGTGATGAGGTTTAACATAACGCTGCAGTGAATCTTCGTCAGCACAACACACTTTATCATATTGACTTTTTTCAAGAGGCTTGTGTGTGTGTGTGAGTGTGAGCCTTTATTTACGAGCGTGTGTGTGTGTGTGTCACTGTTCTCCCCTCCTCTCCCCCCTCCCTCACCGCCTCACCTCCATTGTTATTCCCCGCTTTGCTATTCTCCAAACAGAGCACACATTCATCACTCGGTCTTGTGCCTTTTCTTACGGACACACCAGGAGAAATAAAAAGGAACCTTTTCAGGTCTGCGCTTGTAAATGACCTGCCGCGAAAGGGTTTATTAAGTCACCTTCCCTCCCTTCTCCTAACCCACTTCCTAAAGACACAGAGGAGGAGGACGGACACAAAGAGAGGAGACAGACAGATAGACAGGACAAGATTGGGCAGACACTGTACAGAGGGAAAAAGGTGACGAGTTCGGAAAAGCATTAAGATTACGTTTACAATTGTGTGGTCTTAAATGCATAACAAATTAGTAAGGAAATGGTCTTCCTTATGTCCACCCATCGGTAGAGCTGCAACAATTAGTCGATGAATCAATTCAGTCAGTCAGCTAATCACCAGCTGTTTTGATAATTGATTAATTACTTTAAGTCATTTTTTTAAATGAATAGTTCTCCAAACCAACCAAACTCCATAGGCAAAATCAGTAATTTTACCTTGCAGAGCACAGGAGTTGCTGGTCTACCACTGCCTCAATCCGTTATTTTGTTTGTGTTATTGTGTGACTTTGGTGTTTTAAAAGGCTTGTTTGGATTCATCGAGGTCTCACAATAACAGAAAGAAATTAACTGACAAGAGGCAGCAATAGACCAGTAACTCCCGTGGTCTGTGAAGTAAAATTACTGATTTCTCCAATGAAATTTGGTTGGTTTGGAGAGAGTGATATTTAGCTTTTTTTAATTTCAGTTTCCCATCAGAAAAGGCTGTTCAACAGCAATGTAAAGCTATGAAAATATTCTGAATATAGTGTACACTTAAATGGATGTTGAATTTTTTAGGTGGACCTTTTTTAAGTGACTTAAAGACGTTCACAGTTGTTGCTAAGCTGCTGGTTCTCCTCTTTGCTTCTCCAAACTGGGGCGTGCTGACATCCTCTGTAGGTAATACACTGATTATCAATAAGTACCTCATATAACCCCACTTCAAACAATCTGAACTATTCCTTTAAGAAAAAAATGCCCAAATTCTCAGCGTCCTGCTTCTCAAACATGAATATTTTCTCAATTCTTTAGTCCTCTATGGCTGTAAACTGAATATATTTGGGTTGCTCCGATGTTATTTTGTGATATTGCATGGACCAAACAGCTAATCGTGAAAATGGTCAGCAGTTTAATCCATAATGAAAATCACCATTAGTTGCAACAGATACCAACTGGGAATGAAACATGTCAGCATGCTGGCATTTTTTCATCTTTTTGTGCCGATAATTGTCATCAAGCATCTGCAAAGAGTTCGTAGATGCGTGTGTGTCACCAGATTATTTGCTTAACAGTGACAAGTGCAGTTATAACTCCCCAGTTTGCCTGTGAAACTGTTGCAAATCATTTTGATGTTTTCAAGGACTGCCGTGTTAGTAAAATCTTTTCAAGAGGGATACATCGTGCTTTACAAGATATTTTCAGATGTCATATCTCTGTGGAGAGTAAGACAATGTTTTTTGAACTTGTTCCTCAAGAACGGTTAAAAGGAAAAAAGGAAAGGAACAGGTTATCACAGGAGTCCAGCGTTAAATGCATGGATGGACATTTACAGTCAGAGAAGATAACAGCATAGGTTTTAACCATGAATTGAAATTATTTGTGTCACACTGGGAAAACTGGGTTAACTATGTAATGCCCCATAGGCCAGACTATATTTTCATAATCTATTATTTTACTGCACGGTAATGAAAAGATCAATCCCTAACTGTACGGTTTTCAGTGTTTTTGTTTTTATTTTCCCTTGTGTTGGTTACAAACCAACAACAAGGCATTTCAGACAAACATAAATGGATAATGTATGCATATAATATGCAAATGTACGTGCTGAATCTTAATAAAAATACATATTTTTAAAAAAGTAAAGCGCAGTTTCCCACAGCCCTCGAGGTGATGTGATCCTTAATTTACAGTGACATGAAACAAAGTAAAGGAGCACATTTGAGAAGCTGTTTTGCATTTTTTTTTTTTTTTTATAAATAACTTGAATTATTGATTGATTATGACATCTGTTTTGTTGTCTGCCTGTGTTAGAAGAAGGACCCCTCCTTTGTCACTCCTCCTGGGTGTTACTCCCCCTTTTATCCCCACATCCAAACTGGGTGTTTAAAGATGTCCAAATGCAAATACATCATATAAATAAAACTGACTGACTTATATATTGTCCATGATTTACTGTCAGTTAGTTGACTTATTATTTCAGCTCTACACTCAATGCAGATTTTATCAAACAAGCTTCTTCACTGTCAAACCATTTCTGCCAATTTTCTCTTTATCTGCTCGCTCTCGCTCCTCTTCATCAATCACTTCAATGCTGCCAGATTCAGCCTGTTGTGTGCTGCAAAATACAGACCAGGGTGACGTTTTGACAAAATATTTAAGAAATGTTGTAGCATAGGTGCATATAGACATCATTATGTGTACTTGTATCTGTTCAACCAACCAAATTATCTGTATCTGTATTCGGATATAAAAAACAAAACAATATATGTTCATGTACATATGAACATAATCCCTTTCAATCATCACTTATGAAACGCCTGATGTGTTTGGTGGTATCTGTATCTGCATGAGACTCTGCCTGTATTTCCTTATATTCTCATTACTTGCTCAGGACACTTTACCAAACCAAAACACTGGTATTTTACATCCTGAGAATGAGTTCAACAATCACATGTCTTCCTGGTGCATTTACAAACGGCTCAGACAAATCTCCCTGATTCTACCTTGAAGTATTTGTGTAAAAATGTACTTAGATAAAAGTAAACTGGTATTCTTAAATTTTGGAAATAATAATACAATAAGCTCTCCCAAATTACGTATTTGTATGCGGGTTCTTCCCTATATTGTAGCATCAAACACGGCAGATGGAAAAACTTCAGCCAAGTTAACATCCAGCAACAAAACCAATCAACTAATGGAGAGGAATCAAATCTGCCTTATGGAAAATATTGAACATGCATGCAACAATTGGGGCTACTAGTCCATCCAATAAAGCTCCAGATATAAATAGTGTGTCATTAATTGTTGCCCCCTCTCCTCCGGGTGCACGCTGATAATCTTACGTGGTTAATCTTGGCGTGCAGTTTAATTAATTTGCCGGCAAAGGTGTTCGCGCTCTCCTAATCTGACTGAACAGGCGAAATCAATCATCCCGACAAGCCTCAGGCGCTCAAGGAGACCATCACGATAAACATCCCCCAACCCTCTCTGCCCTCATCCTCCTCCTCAACACACACACACACACACAGAGGACACACACACATGACCAGAGGTGGATCTAGAGGAATATTCATGGAGTGGAAAAAATATATGCTGATATATGATTAAATAGCAAACAATCACTTATACAAATATTTGCTTGAAAAAGAAGATTGCATTATTGTGGCACATGAATAAATATCTATATTTATATATATATATTCAAATCTTCAAACTGAATACTGAATTTGTCTTTTTTTAAATTCAACATAAGCCCATCACTTTGCTCAAAATGTGGCCAGATCAGATCATTAAATTATGTGCATCTCTTACTGCATTCACTTGCACTCAAACTTCAGAGACTCAATCTTGAAAATTTATACCTGTAATGTCTGTAATGAAGTAATTTTTTGCAGTACTTGTACTTTTATAGTCTGTATCCCACTATGTAATCGAGTTACTTTTAAAAAAAATAATTGAGCATTGACTATTAAAATTAATATCCCCACTTGTCATATGCATTTTTGTTGCCAATGCTGTAATCTTAGTCAGCAGTCCTCTGGCAGCAGCACGGTATCTCTCTGTCTCTCCTTGCATGCACTGTGAATCTCAGGCAGGAGACGAATGTTTAGAAAGTTTGTGAAATTTAGTTATTAGTTACAGTTACTAGTTACTTCCCTCTTAAGTAACTGAATTACCACCAATAACTGCATAGAAAAGGATTTTTTGTAGGTTTTGTGTTACTTTTAAATGTCTCCTTCAATTCTGCTGATACTAAATTCAAACATAGCTATATTATTGTAGTGTAGCTATAATATTGCAAACAGACTCATGAACCCTAGCAGCTCCAGCTGAGGCATGTTTATTGTCCCCAGCAGCAGTGGCATGAAATTTCTGCCCTTGCACTTTACACCACTGGAGGCTATTTTGAACTATAACTGCCCCAAACTGGGGGTGGCAGCTGGGGTGGCACCCCTCTGGATCCGCCCCTGCCTACGACGCTTCTTACAGGACATAAACAACAACAGAAAAATCTCCTCAGGAGCGCTCACACCGTGAAATGTGGGCCAGATTAGATTAGATTTTTTTGGGGTCGTGCTGAATGAAATCACTCCGCCAAACGGCTCACATGTCTGTCGGCTGCTGTGAGTGGATACATCTTCCTGAAGACGAAGTGTCTCCCATTCATCCATAAAAATAAATCCGCTTTTATAGCGGCACACGGTGCGTAACTGTCTCCAGGACGGAGCGGAGCAGAAACAAACATAAATGCCCTCCTGTAGCACCACACCGGCCCCGTTTTCTCTTCTACAGCACACAGACATGTCTACTACTACTCTACTATGAGGATTAAAGACGCCATGTAGGGCAGGGATGCTGATATTACACAATGGGAACACACCGTCCGTCACCCACCTTTGTCATCTCGGAGCGGGGATGTGATGTGACGGTGATTTCTCCCCCCGTGAACGGGCTCCGTGTCCCGGCCAGCCGGCTGCCTGCCCCCGCTCCTCTCCACCCCCTCCTCTTCTTCTTCTGCTTCTTCTTCTTTTTCTTCTTCTTTATTGTTTAGGAAAGCCTCCGTGCCGCCTCCTCCTCTTCCTCCCCTCCGGTTGGCTCTCCTTCACTGGTTTCGGTGGTTGTTCAGGTGTCGCAGTCAGTGAGGCAGCGGATCTGTCTGTCTGTCATCACAGAGAGGCTCCTAACGACTCACTCCTCCTCAACAAAACGGGAGACTGAGCCTCCCTCTCTGTGTCCCTCTCTCTCTTCAATTCAGCCAATGTGCGCGGGTTTGAGCCTGTGATGCGGGGATGCGTGCTGCCCCGCGCGCACACACGCACACAGCTAGCACATATGGTCCTCACGCACACATACAGACGAGCGCATTAACGCGCATGGACAATTCTAACGGATACTCAGCCAACTGCGCCTATGTAGGTCTGTTATAGTGACTCATAAGAGTAGAGCTGGGCTATATGGCTTATAAATCATATCTCATTATTTTTAGACTATTGACCCTTCCTAAGTCCCGCCCCTTTCTGCCCAGCGCACCAGTAACTGTTGAGCAAGCATGGTACCTGGTGCTGTTTTTCTTTATCCCAGAAAAGAAGTCATGTCCCTCTATGCAGCAATGATTTTATCACTAGCTAGCTAACATTTTGCTAAGTAAGGCATAATGCACTGTATGTAAACTCCCTCAGGATGATTCAAGACCAGCAGTTGATCAAGCTACTTGGTGTGTTTTTGTTTTTTCCAAGGATAATAATAATATTTGGCATGCATTTATGTGTTATTTTCTGGCTTTCTCAATAGTGACCTGCATGCTGTTATTGTTATTAACTGGCTTGTTGATGACCATAGATGTATACTGCAGACTTGACACTGGACGCCAAATGCAGGGCCGTCCATAAAGTGGGTATACATATAATAGAGTGCCTCAAAAAACATATAAAGGGTCTATGACAAGAGACGAGTTATTTTTTGATTCTGTTTGAACTGTGCCACACATTACATATATGTTGTTTGTCAATTTAAAACATTTCACAAGTCAAGAAACTCATCGTTTAGTTTAGTTTTGTGTGAAACCACTTAGTGAACTACAATATAAATCACTAGTACCAATCTCAATACCCCTTTTATCTTACCTGAAGTGTTTTACCCAGTGACCCCTGGTCATTTTATCAGTCGTGAAGAGAAAGAATAAGTAAGACCCGCTGTTGTGTGACTACATCCTGGTACGTAAACACACAGGCTTTTTAGCTTCAGCAGCTAACATTAATTTTTGTTAGGAGAAAATGTGTCTTCACAGTCTTACACTTAAACAGTTTTACAACAATCTGTGACTGTCTTGACTTGTAAAAACAACACTAATACTGTACATAGCCTATAAGTATATCCCACAGGAAACAGGAGAGGAGAAAGTTGACAAAAGTTTCCAAAAGGGGCAGGACCTAAAAGGATCAATTCTGCAATATACATCTCAATCTACGCATTTTTTCTAAAATACATACCATTATAGGGCTGGACAACATCAAATCAAATATCATAATATTGTTCACATACCTCAAGATCAATATTGTAACAGTGTTGTGGGAATGCTTGTACAAAATATTAATGCAATGAGATTTTGGTAAATAATTAGCAGTAATGTGGACATAATGATTAAGTGGGTAAAGGCAAATCATTGAACAGTTAGAACAGTCTGGTAAGTTTATCTTTCTGGCAGAAAGCCCTGAAGGCAAACTTCTCCTATGTGCAGTTAGTACCTCCTGTCCTGTGTTCTTCAATACTGGCAAGCTGTTTCTTCTACTGTACTGTGCTTGAATATGAAATGAAATGCGTCTGTCATGCCAACAAAGTTGATTTGCATTTGAACAAGAACTTGATAGCTGACTGATATGTAAATTTACAGGTTTAGTGAGGTGTAGACGTTTAGTGATTAGTGGGCCCTATAGGCAAAGCCAAGGAGGCCTCCTCATTCATTATTCTCACCCTGTTCCTAACAGAGAATGTTATTGGTATTAATGAGGTTGTAAATGGATGCAGGCTTTTCCAAGGCCGTAGGGTTTGTTTCAAATTTTGAGGGGGGCGCATTAAGCAGGGGTCTGGATGGGGCGTCTCTTTCAGGGGATTTTGGGGTTTAAACACTTCATTTCCTGCATTCTGGTGAATTTTTCTGAGCCAATTTCTGCACAAATTTATAGTGAAAATGCATCAATGTAAAGGAAAACAAATTCAGGCACAAGGTGGCAGTTCAAAATGATGAAATTCAAATGTCCCTTGCTTTCAACAAATCATGCAACTGCTGTGTGGTTAAAACTACATTAGCTTGTCTGCTTGTAACTAAGCTAGCCAGCAAGCTTTAATTATGGGCAACATTATCTTAATGTTCAATGGACACCAGTCAAACCTTCTCCAACAAACACATATGTTTGTTTGGTGTGCCATGGCTGTCCTTCCTCGTTTGGAATTGTGTGGAGATGTTTGGGCAGACATGATATGCTCAGTCTGTGAGCATGATTTTCTGAGTGAGTTTGAATGAGTTTGGTCAGTTTCTCATACTTTTAAATGGACAATACTGGACTGATCTCAGCTAAAATTAGAGATAAACTCTCTGGGCCAGCTGTGTATTTTCTGTCGTGTTGATTGAGGTGATTTAGCTGAAATGGTTTTGTTGTGGATATTGGAAACAGAGGAACCCTGGAGACATGACAGTCCTTGTCATTAGTATTCTGACGTCTTATGAGTGTTGTAACCTTTGACAGCAGTCTGTGCTAAGCTCCTGTGGTGACTCAAGAGAAGATCACAAAACTAAATCTGTCCTCATTTTCCAGCTCACAACAAAGATGAAAAACTCCCTCGTCATTGTCTTCTTAATGACCCCGACGTGCTTCAGACTTTCTTCCAATATCACCCAATATTGCTTGCAAGTTTGAAGACGTTGTGACATTTTTAGACACAATAGTACAAGGAGTGTCTCTAAATTACAGTAGATATCCTGTGCTTAAGCAAAATGTCAGGATATCATGTCTTGCCTGTTGAGTTTTTAAAGTTGTTCTTAAAAAAGGAAAAAAAAAAAAGATCTTTGTTGAACATCGTCTCATATCTCTTTCTGCTCATTTCCAGTCAGTTCTACACTGCACACCATTAAATAAAAAGCAAAAAATACTTCAAATTTTTTATGCCCACACCCAGTATTGTGAAACTGTGACCCAAACTGTGTCTGTTTACACTGTAGTCCAGTTAAATCCATTGTACTGTACTTCTGCGACAATATTCTGTAGTATTAGACATATCATATAGTCTATACAAACTAAACAATTATTGGACCAACTTAAAAAAACTACTTAAATTGATAACACACTAATGAATTATGTTTTTTTCAAATCAAGTTTACAAGTGATATATTCACAATTGGTTTAAGTCAGATGTACTATAATCCGATTGCTTTTAAATCAGCAGTTTGCATTAATGCAACCTAAATTTAAGGCAGGCCAGCTTAACTAAACGTAAAATAATGCTCCTGAACAATAGTAGTATGATTTCAGCTATAAAAAGTCATTGTTTATGGTAATGGTAGCGTTTTATTTATCAGTTTGTTAAATATAATTAACATAATTGCTAATGTTAGCATGATTTAAAGTTACCCTGACTTCATGATAGCTGTATTTTTATTTGATCACAAAATATAATTTTGTCTTACATTAAACTTAACTTCATCCCAGGTCAGCAAGAGACTGCAGGGGTAAAAATCTGGAAAAAGATGTGGATGTCATGATGTCAGACATACATTACTAAGAGAAACCTAACTGATGTGCATTTACTGCAGTAAGAAGAGCAGTTTAAGGGAATGGCATATAATTTAAAGCTGTTATAACTGACAGAAACTTAAGTGACTGTGACTGCCATCACTAAAGCAGAAAGCTGAATGAGACTCATTCAGAACATTACATTAATTCAACTATAATACACGTTTTACAGCGTATTAAGTTCGATTATTTTAACCACTTTTGTGTGTCCTGTATATTATTCTTAAAGTGATCCATAGTTTCTGCTACCCAACTGTAAGTTTTAAAAGACTTCATTGTATGTCATGGTTGTTTTATTATTATAACTTTCTCACACAGTTCCAGTAGAGACTAATAATGAGTCACTGGTAGCCTACTTAAAAGACAATTTATAGCTGGTGACCTTATTGTGATTTCTGGCTTTTACCTCCTATTAAATCCCACCACTTTTGATGTTATATTTATACTGCGTCCCTCTATAATTGCTGGATGTTTCTCCAACAGGGCTAAGGATGCTTGCTGGATCATGACAGGCAGATTGTTTGAGTAATGATCTGGACTCTGGGGTGTAATGATTAAATGAGGTATTGTGTTTGGTAGCCACACTGCAGCATATTGCCTCCTCCATATGGGTCATTATTTCAGGGAGGAACAGTAGACTTTGATTAGGCAATGCTGCCTCTTCGTCTTATTGATCCCCTCTGTGATGAGCTGTAGAGTTTGTCCATAGCTTGTTAAACACCCAGCTGGCATTATAATTAATAGTTTTTAGCTTGCTTGTGGGTCAGCAATAATGCATGACAGTACTGTGCTGAATGGACAATATTTGTTTAAGGGGCTATTTTCTGATTGATTGGATGCTCTCTTTTGTTTCTTCTGCTGCTTATGTGGTCTGTGATGGATGTGATTGGAAAATGCAGGAAATTGTTTTTCTAAAAATGAAGTGTATGGTTTTGTTTTCTAATGTGTTTACTTTACAGAGCAAGTGATCGTTTCTTTTTCACAACAGATATATGACTAAACAAGTATTTATCGCAAAAGATATCCAGTTTTAAAGACAGCTCTTAATAAGTCACTCCCTGCTCCTGGAAACCAGTATGTTAAGATCCACAACCCTTCTCTGCTCTTCCCTATAATTACTCTTATTGACCATGTTATCCACACAGGAGTCAGTACCAATGAACATCATCAAGCCTGTTGTTGCAAAGTTTAGGAGTGACAGGGACACATACTGTCCTCATAAGCATAGTAAAAACCAAATTCAAGTCTCCAGTTAGTCCTACAAGCAAATTAAGTTAATTTTAAATCAATGCCTACCCCAGTAACAGCTTATTCAACTTGCTGCTGTCTGGCAAGAAATACAGAAGTATCCACTACTACACCATCAAACTACAGGGCAGCTTCTGTATTTTGCGACTTCACAACATGCTGCTGACTTTTGTGTTACAGGAGAAAAGATCTGGTTTGCAGCCATTATTATCCTGATACATTCGTCCCAGTTCTCCCCTAAACTGTATTTGTTATGTCTCACCCTGAACTGTATGTGAGCAATCTGCGAGCAGAGTTTCATTATTTTTTTACAAGGTTTTTATGATGATATTTGCTTCACTCTCAGGATTTTAAATTAAAAGCCTCTTGTGCTCTGGGACTGTCGAAATACCCTGTTCAATTTCTGTATAATAAAACAACAGCCAAAGCGGCAAATGTCCATCATTTTCCAGTGTGTGACTGTCGCGGCCTCGTCGCCTGTATTTTTACTAAAGATTGAAAAGCAGTGAAACCAGGACAAAGTCATACACCGTGCATTTTTACAAACATGGCCTCTGCTCCCTGTGCAGTCCGCAGAGGCGGGGGGCTCTGCTGCTAGCCGCCGTCCCCCGGACACGCTTGGCTTCATCTTCCATTTGAGCTGTCAGGGTGCAATCAGCAGACATGGAGAGCACTGTGGCAGGGCTGTGACATTACTGTGACCTCTGTGGGGTCCCTCGCACCACTAACAGGCCCCACCACTCTTTCTCTCAGGAGCTGAATAATTCAGCGTCATGAGGTTGTGGACGGTGTCGCCGGTAAAGAAAAGCCAAGGTCAATGATTGAGACGGAGGAAAACTGAATGTATGTATTACCATCTATCTGATTCCATTCACTTAGCAAATCAAACGCTAGCCTACACAAAAATCTACAAATCAGAATCAGAAACGGTTTTATTGTCAACTAGGTTTTCACTTACAAGGACTTTTCTGTGACATGTTGGTGCATGACACCAAAGATAGTGCTAAAAATATACAATAAAGATAAAGGCAAGCACTGCTGGTTAAAGCAGCATAAACAGAAAAATAGAGAATAAACAATAAAACCATGAAAAAAAGTGTAGCTGTTATTTAAGTAGACGAGGAAGCTGTGCAGGTTGACATGGTATGTACAAGTTCACAGTCTGGGAATATAATCCAATGTTCAAAGTAGAGTCAGGTGACTGAAAATTAAGTTGATGTAACGTGTAAGGGGACATGGGGGAGGAGTCGGTATCAGTGGGGGTCACGGGTGTTGCTTAATAGGCCAGTCGCAGATGGGAAGAAATGTCTTGAAGACGCAAGACGCTCATAACTTAATGATCAAGCTCGACCTATAAAAAGATCAGTACATATCTTACACATGCGGTCATTCTTTCAACAATATCCTCACTGTTTCCCAGTACGGTGCCTCACCACAAAGGAAGCCATTGACAGCATTAATAGCAAGACCATACAATAGAACTTATAGATCCGAGGTAACCTTACCCATGGACCCACCACTGCACTTTCACGTTCTGACGCCTTGGCAATTCAGAACTGCGCAAATAATCTAGCCATCAGTGTGGGGAAAGTTACATTCAAATATTAATATATTACATTTGGAAGAAGCTACTTCATAATATTACTGTGTAGTGTCACCTTCACACTGCATTTGCTACAGGAAATGCATTTTCCACTCAGCCGCTGAGTGATCCTGATGGTTTAAAGTGACAGGTCTGACTTAACAGTAGGCTGAAACAGAGGCAGAAAGAGCAGATTTTGAAACTGATCATTCAAAAACGGTAGAAGATATCAAAAAGCTGGACAGTTTAAAGTCTTGTGACTTGTTTAAAGTTTAAATGAAGTCTGTTGCTAATTCTCAAAGTGCTGACCACAGGCTAATGACAGACCTCAGAGACACTTTGCACAGCTGGATGGAATCAATCAGTGCTGTTCCCTAAAGTCAGTCATTTTGGATTTTTGATGACTTTTGATGATTTTGGATGACTCTGCAATTAATGTGGAAGTGAGACACACAAAAAATGTTATGGTTGAGGAGAGAAGGTGGTTTCAGGAAAGATGGATCAACTCTGTGTTTGTTGAACCTCAGGGGACAGATTATCTGCAAACAGGTAAATTCAGTGCTCAAGGAATTTAATGATAAAAGCCATAATGAGAGCAATCATAACTCCTACGACGAGTTCATGCATTTTCCTCTGCGGCCCTCAATCGTATGCTTGCTCCCTAAAGTGGCACACCTTGTTGCAAGCTTGCTGGAATAGCAGAAGTTCAAAGTTGAGCATGTTAACATCTTAAACTCTGAAAAAAGCTTAATATTAAAAAGTATGAGGTAGAAAAAATCTGAACACAAGTGTAATTGTCCATAAAGAGGAATACAGGACTCCCGAACATACAGAACACAGAATAATAACATGTAATATTAATAACTAGGAAAGCAATTTCTGAAGAAATTGCAGTGTGAATGCAGGATGGTAAAAAGCTGATGCTAAACTGCACATTACCAAGGATATATGAAAAATGTGGACTATTTTAACGGTTGTTGGAAAGCTCAAGTTTGACTTAATTGCTAGCTTTGAAAGTTGAATGGACAGTAGATTTCAATAAAATGTTTTGCTAAAGGAACCTGTGACCTCGGGCGCCTTAATTCACAAAACACAGACGCCACAAGGTCCACTTAGTAGCTTTTCTATGGCCTTCTGAAAATTTTATTGTGTACTACGACAATATAATTTAAGAATAATAATCCAATATGAACTTCTTTCTGGTTACACAAAGGGATAAGTCAAACATTGCTAAAACTACTTTTTTCTATGGTCCTACAGCTGCTTGTGTTCCAACATTAACATGGCCTTAATGCATCTGACAGATAAAGCTCCCTTTCTCGTGCGAGCGTTTGATTGACTTTGTCTCGGTGTGGTTTGTTTTATTTCATGCTCTAAAAACAAGGCGTTGCTTTCTTTGCTTTGCTGCACTGAATGAATGAATGAATGAATGAATGAAACCTTTATTGATCCCACAACGGGGAAATTCCATTCGGTTACAACCCGTCCCAGAGGACACAAAAGCACAAAAAACAGTACAAATAACTGACATAGGAGGACAGAGACAGGAGGACCACGATGCAGTCGCCCAGGAGAGGGCTGCAGCTCCTACACAGGGCGCTGCCCTCAACCTTCGACTACTACGCCGCACGGGGGAGGGAGGGGGGTGAGGGGCCAAAGAAGGCGTTGAGTCCAGGGTAAGGGTGAATGTCCCAGAAGGAGGTCGCTGAAACAAGAGATGCTTCTCTTTTTAGATAGATAAGATGAGATAGCTTTTTTATCACTGTTACAAGTACAGTGAAATATTGTTTGGAGCAAGTCTATAGATACCTGTCAAAGAATTAAGATTATACAAAATACAAAAAATATATATAGATACACATTTGTTTTTGAAGTTAGGAGGTTCAATGTACAGTCAGTTAAAGAGGAATTTTCCTCTCCATTGGCTTTCATAGAAAAAATCTGTTGAAAGAAGCTTAACATTATAAGATTTAGGCTAGAAGACGTAGAAAAAAAAGCTTAACACGAGTATAAATGTCCTTAAAGAGCAAACAGATGACCAAAAACATATGAAACATAGAATAATAACAAAATTAATGCTGGATGTTGAAAAGCTGACACTAAACTGCACGGCTGTCTTAAAAAGTCTCATAATTGGTCTTATTCAACTTTTTAAGTCTGCAATGCAACATGTTGAACATTATGTTTGAATAAAGTTTTTTTTTTTCTAAAGTTACAGATAAGTAAATAAAAGTTCTTACATCAGAGCAGTGTCACCTAAACTTTTTCTGGCATGAAGCCGAAAAAAGTTATCTTATCAATCAATCAATCAATCAATCAAATAACTGAGGAAGCAACTGATAAAAAAATGATTCAAGTTGAATTTTAGTGAAATAAAGGGTAGCATGATAGCATCAGCAAACTATTGCTTGTTTGTTATTTCTCCCCTGGTCATCCAGCTGTCTAACTTCAGGATCAGTTAAGGATCCGTTAGGGAGCTGTATTTGATTGTATTACATGATCTTCTTCAGTAGACAGAGCCTGCCTTTAATTAGAAGATTAATTTAAGATTGAGATTAAAAGATGAGGGTCGAAGTTCATTCGCAACCTTGGATGCAGCAATTTATAAAATAATGACACCACATGGTCCATTTAGTAGCTTTTCCAAGAGCCACTGAAAATTGGAAATAATCCGATATAAGGCTCATCTGTCACAGTCCTTCTGTTTACACCAAGGGTTAAATCAAACGTTGGTGAACCTACTTTTTTATGATCCTACAGCTGCTTGAATACTGAAAGAATCAGAAGTGCTCCAGCATAAACATCTGGCAGAAAAAGCTCCTCTTCTCGTAAGCGTTTGATAAACTTCGTCTTGATCTGCTCGTGTTTTACATGTTTCATTATCTGCTCTAAAAATAAAGTGTTCCTTGCTTTGCTTCGTTGTACCGGTCGCTGAAACAAGAGCTGCCTCACCTTCTTGAAGTTTTTAATAAGAAAATATAACACACTGCAGGTCAGTGCTAATGGGGTGGAGGATAGTGGTTCATTTAGTACAGATAAAACCTCTACTGTTCCACACAGGACTGTCAACACATCCTGTCAGCACTGCCGTACACTGCCTGCCGAGCACACACACACACACACACACACACACAAACACACACTCCTCTTTGTCAAATTCTTTCTTTTGCTGTCTTTTCTCATTTTCCTTTCCCATTTCCCTCCCTCCTCTCTTTCTCCCTCTGAATCTGCCGTGGACAGTGCTCGTGTACCGATTAGGTTTCACTCTGCTTTCTAGCTCTGTGCTCTTGTGTGTGTGTGTGTGTGTGTGTGTGTGTGTGTGTGTGTGTGTGTGTGTGTGTGTGTTCCTGTACGTAAACGTGTGTGTGGGTTAATGAAATCCCCCCTCCCTTGGGTTCAGGTGTCACCACAGCTCTCCCTCCGTTCCTTTGAACGGAGAGCTCAGCGTCGAGGATCAACATGAGGGCAAAGGTTTTAGACAGTTTCCCATGTACCGAATAAATTAACTGCTGCTGCTGTGTGGGCGATGTGTGTGTGTGTGTGTGTGTGTGGGCGATGTGTGTATGTGTGTGTGTGTATGAGAGAGACAGGAGAGGGGGAAAAAAGACCCACACAAAAGGCAGTGCTTATGTGTGCTTGAGCCTGGTGCACACTGGCTCAGCCCTCTTAAAGCCTGTGGTCATATTACTGAGCACGGGGTCAAAGGTCAAAGCCAATGAGCTGCCAGACACAGAAGGAGCTGTGTTCGACTGAGCTGCCACTCGGCTTTCTTCGGTGTAAAACATCGGCCCCTTGGTGTTTGCTTTGACGCGTTGACGGCCGTGTTTCTGGATCAGCACACACTGTGGATGAGCGTACGGTGAACGGTGGTGAATATGTGTCACTCCCCGTACTTATCATCTTCCCAAATTTAGTTGGAGGAGGTTTGATTTAGAAGCTTTTATTTTAGACTTTGCGACCCAGATTTTACGCCACATCACAGTCATCCACCATCTCCTGTGGCTTATCTCTGCTGTCAGAAAAGACGCCAAGAGGAGAGATAGAGGATAGGGATGTATAGAGAACACACACACACACACACACACACACACACACACACACACACACACACACACACACTGTTCTATAGAAGCCCGTTTCTGCCAATGTTAAAGGAAAAAGATGCATTGAGTCCTTATAATGAGAAACCTTCTCATTCTTTCTTTTAAACATATTCTTACTTAAAATTACTCAAAAGAATAAGTTAGTATCTCAAATATTCTCAAAATAATGAGTTATTATCCCAAAATAATGGCAAACCTTCACACAATAATCACTTAGTATCTCAAAATAATGAGAAACTTTATCAAAACTTTTTGAAAATGCCATTTTTAAATTTGATAATGAATTAGTATCACAAATATTCTCACATTAAGTTATTATCTCAAAATAATGACATAGTGTCTTGAAAGACTTTTTTTTTTATTTAAACTTTCATAAAATTACTCAAATTAATGAATTAGTATTTCAAATATTCTCAAATTAATGAGTTATTCTCTTAAAATAATAATAGACTTTCTCAAAATAATGGGCCTTTCAAAACTATGACTTACTTATCTCAAAACAATTATTCTGCAAATATTGGGAATAGTGTGTCAAAATAGAGACACCTCAAAATACTACATATTAAGTCATTATTTTTAAAAGATATAACTTATTAATTTAAGGATTTCTGATTATTTTGTAATAGTAACTCATTATTTTGAGTAAAGTTTCTCATGCTAATGTTTTACAGGATTTTTTTTTTTTTTTTTCGTTTCTCTGGTGGGAACAGGCTTCCACTCTGGTCTCCTCTGAGCCTTTAAAGCTCAGTCATCAGCTTAGTGGTGGTCTCTCTGATAGCTTTCATCTGCAGATCGACTTTGCAGCAATAATCTATACACATTATGAAATTGAATTGGAGGCCACTACATACGACAGGATGTGATCATTATTACTGCGTATAATCTTTATCATGGTTTATCCATACATCAGAGTCTTACATGTTCAGATAACCACTCTCAGAGATAGATAGGCAGAATTTCTATAAATATATTTGAACAGGTTTTGTATTTAATTACTTATGAAGCCTGGAATTTTATAATTTTAGGGGCAACTACACTAAATAGGGTGCAATATACCGTATAATGAGTTGGCATCTCAGCATAATGAGTTAGTATGGTGGCAATGGGCGTAAGCCAAATCTGAAACTTGCAACATGATACTGAGATCCCAAGTTCCCTTAATTTCCTGCACAAAGAGTCGCACTACCAGTCTGCTGAGATTATGACACATAATTAGTAATTAGGGATCCTAAGTTGCCCTTCAAAGGAAGGGGTGGTTAATCTTCCTGATCTTTTGATTCAATGTGAAAAAAAATAAATAAATAAAACAGGATACTGTGTCTCATACTTTGTACAGGATGTTTACAGCTGCTGTAAACAGGATGCAGGAAACGCACATGCAACAGGTAGCTCAGTTTGGGACACTGATGAATGCTGCAGCCAGACAAATACAATGGGGAGATGTAAACACAAATGGATGTAAATATGTGCAGAGAAGGGACAAAAACTATAGTGTTTATCCCTCTGATTTTTGCATTTACTGGATCAGCCACAAAATGTATTCCTGTCTGGCAACATGACCTATAACATGATATATGATGTATCCATATTCTCTGCCTGCAATCCATCATTATTAACACAACTGCTGTGCTATTGTATGCATCCTTTGTGCAGATTGATTTGAAAATGATTGATTAAAATAAAGCAACACACTTTCTGTTCATCACCTGGTGAAAATCTCAATTATTAAGTCTAGGTTGTTTTAGGGGTGTTTTTTGGTGAAGAGTTACATGTTCTTCAATACATCAAAAGTCTTATACCTTTTCTTTTCATCAAAACCTTCAATTCAGTCAAGCAATTTTGATTATTTTAAAAATGCAATAAAGTCCCTAAACGTAACTGACAGTTATACATGCGTGATGCAGTACATTTATTCATTAAACTGCATTACTGCATTTACAGTAAGCACAGTTTGGTGTTTTTTTTCTACTTTACAAGCCTAGTTCAATTTTATGCCAATTTAAACTTTTACTCCACGATAATGTGAGAAGTAAATACTGTAAATTTTACTCCACTACATTTTATATTTACCAGCAGCGCTGATTTATTGATCTACCAAATCTGCCATAGTATGTTGTCAAACATTTATACTGATAACATAACTCAGAATTTGCATAAATAATGTTTTTTTTTTTTTGTTTTTTTTTTTTATTGTGCAGACAAGGGAAATATCAATCACATTGATGTCAGTTTAGCCTAATATAGTGTTTTTAGGGCTGCTACCGATGATTATCTTCATCATTGATTAATTGGTTGATTAATTCCTCAATTAACTGATTAATTGTTTGGTACATAAGCTCAACATGATGTCCTCAAATTTCTTGTTTTGTCCACAACCCAGAAATATTAAGTTTACTGTCAGAGATGAGAAAAAACCCAGAAAATATTCACATTTAAGAAGCTGAAATCAGAGAAAAAGGACTTTAAAAAAAACTCAAAATATTTGATCAGTTATCAATACAGATGCAGATTAATTTAATACTCAATTAATAGATTGATTGTTGCAAGTGTTTTATGTTGTTTGCTGGGTTTATTAGTTCCTCCTTTTGTTGTGTTTAATTTATTGATAAAGAGATTGATTTAAGACAGTCGGTGCTCGGGACATAATAATTCTTATTATATAAATTTCACTAATAAATCCGAAGACATAAACACTCTACAAACGCATTTGTCTTGCCCTCAAGACAAAATAAAAACTTGCAGTGGCAGGTACTTGGCACATGGCGGCGCTAACGTGCGATTAGTTTCACTGTGACCTCACAAATATGGCGGCGCCCGTTATCAGGTCCAGTCGGCTGGTTTCCGTTTGTAGAAAAGTGGGAAGTTATCTATTTAATTCAGTTTTCGTCGCCCAGGCGGTGACAGGCGCTAACAGGATGGAGTCGGAGAGGCCAACAAAGGTTTGACAGAGACTTTGTCACGCTTTAAACCGTTTTAATGCGTTACGACACCATTGTGCTTGTGACAATAACACTGTCAAAACAAAAACATGCCTTATTCTGCTGCTGTTGTAACATGAGCTAACTGCTGTGAGGTTTGACAGATAAAATGATTAACCTCAGTGTTACACTGCTGCACAGTTAGATAAACGATGACATGCTGCCGTTACAGATGTGATGACAATATTCATACACATTAGCCACAGGTGTTTCATTTCTTCCACAGCTGGAGTTCGCGGTGCAGATGACATGTGAGAGCTGCGCAGATAAAGTCAGAGCTGCTCTGAAGGATAAACCAGGTACAAAAAAAAACATTAAAAGCTTCACCAGCACCGTGAAAGGAGAATTAAATGCATGTTTTCATGAATCTGAAACGAGGTCCTGGTACAATAACGGCTGGTTGTGTCATGTGTTACTGAACGAGCTCTGTTTGACACAGCTGGGGACCATGACTCAGCAGATCATGTCTGTCAGCTCTTATCTGTCACTTGGTCATGGCTTTCCTTTCTTCATGCATTCCAGTCTACAGTATGGATATTAGTATAAGTTAGTATAGAGGCAGATTTATTTATACAACTCATTTCATTTCAAGTAAACTGTATATAGCAACAAGTGACATACAGGATATATAAGGATAAATATCAGGGCCAATAATTTGAAGAATTATAAGAATTAAAATTCTAGCCAGTACATATTGACTATACTAATATCTGCAAGATAGAGAGATTATGACAAAACATTTAATTGGAATTCTTAGGCAAAAAACTCACAAATAAACTTTGCTAAAGTCTTTATTTCCTATGCCCATTACTGGAAAAAAATAAGTGAACATTTGTAAAGTGAGAACTATTCTGTTTTTTTATATATATAGTGATGTCAGTTACAGCTCTTTCTGATGCTCAGGTGTGCATAAACGACAGATTATATAAACTTTTTAAAATACATGAATATGAAATTGTTCGTTACCCTGTCTGTATGCTGGTCATGAGAAGCATGAAGTTATTATCAGTTATCAACTGAAAAAACACCTAATTCTATGGATTTGTAAATTCCTAATATTTTTTTCTAAGGAGAACTAAGTAATTTGGCATGAATTATAGCCTATAGGCACTTTCAAATAATTAATTCAAATTGATTGCTAAGCTTAGGGCTGCAACTTAAGACTATTTTCATAGTCAATTAATCGGTCGATGTCAGAAAATGGTGAAAAATGAGTGTTTCCTGAAACCTAAGATGACATCCTCAAATGTCTTGTTTTACCCACAACTCAAAGATATTCAGTTTATTCTCACAGAGGAGGAAAGTAACCAAAAATATTCACATTTAAGAAGCTAAAAACAGAGAATTTTGTCTTTTCTTTTCTTAAAAAATGACTCAAAATAGTTGGTGATTAATTTAATAATCGATTAATCATTGAGTAAGTGATTAATCGTTGCAGCTCTAGCTAAGCCAGTGTAACCAGAGACTTAAGGCATGTGCAACAAAGAAACTGAGAAATGAGGAGAAGGGATTGTCTGTCTTTCTACTTCTAACTTTTAATACATTTCATAGTTCTTTCCAGGAAAGTCTTGTGAAATTTATTAGGAAAAATGGCTTGTAAAGTCTCAAAACAGACAGACACAGGAACTACACATAACTGTGAGGAAACAGACAAGCATTGAGTCTGTTTTGGAAGTGGACACAAGGGATACAGTGTAACACAGAAAAGCAGCAAATCTTCATTTTTGAGAAGATGGAAACAGATAATGTTTATCATTTTGCTCGAGAAATGGCAGATTACAAATTAATCACTATGTGTGTTTTAGTTTCTTTTCCTGCATGCATGTCATGTCTTTATCTGCATGTATATCTATCGGATCTATCGTTTTCTTTGCTGTCGATGTGTTTGCAGGAGTGAAGTCTGTCAGTATCGATGTCAGTAAGGAGGAGGTGTTGGTGGAATCTGCTCTGACCAGTGCAGAGATTCAGGCTTTGATCGAGAGCACCGGGCGCAGGGCCGTGCTGAAAGGCATCGGAGGATCAAAGCAAGGTGAGAAGCTGCACCTCTGTACTTTCTATAGCATCAACTATTGAAAACAAGTCAAGTAGCAAAAGTAATGTTTTATTAGACGATGCACAAGTTATTGTACAGCTGCCTGCTTTAAAACATTTGGGAACAGAAAGAATGTTCTGTGTCAGGATGACACAGTGTTTTAGTTATTAGTTCTGCCTTAAAAGCACCACATGGGGTTTTCTTGTAAACAAATAAAAGTTATGTTTACATGAGGGCTGGAAATCACAAATATTAATTGATAAAAATGGAAGTGAGGAAAATGCTTGTGAATTAAAAAATAAGAGAGGTAAAATAGTATCGATAGTCATTGTATTACTTTAAGTGTATACTATATTGATAATATTCTCACTGCTTAACCTCGCTGTCAGACACAGGAAGCCACCATTTTATTGGCTAAATATTGCTCCCTCCAAACTCCAGATATAGAAATAGGATAGTTCAGTTTCACCAAAGTCACACAATAACATGAACAAACCAACAGATAGAGGAAGTGAAAGTCCAGCAACTCACGTGTTCTGCAAGGTAAAATCACTGGTGTCGCCTGTGTAATTTGGTTACATACTACTGGTTTCCTATCAGAAAAGTCTGTCTGACAGCAAGGTAAAGTGGTGAATATTCTACACATAGAATACAATTATCACTATCAATAAAACACATTGTGGACGAACACAATCACAAGTTGGAAGCTCTCAATAAAAGCGTGATTGCACCTGTTTTGCCCCCCTGACCACACTGGGTTGAGTGCCAGGTCAACTCTGTGGTACATGTTTAGCACGGCAGACCTTTCAGACGCAGTTGTTTGTGACTGATTTGCCCCGTCACAACATCAGACAGGGGTTTTAAGTCTGTATTCTAGCTGGTATAAAAATAGCTGTATGTCTGTGGATGTTTCTGTTCAGTTCACAGTTTCCCTCAGATAAAATCAAATGTGAGCTGAGAAACATAATCTGATCACAGGCGGTCACTCAAGTCACATTTGTAATGCATTCTTATTCCATGTGTGCACTACAGTAACATCTAAACACAACCTGGATTTATCTATCTGGATGTGAACCCGCTCGCCGTCGTAAATATGTACATTATTTTAGGATATCTGTGTTTTTGTTGTGACAGATTTAGGTACAGCAGTGGCCATGATGTCTGGTGTGGGGAAGATCCAGGGGGTGGTGCGTTTCCTGCAGCTGTCTGAAGAGCACTGCTTGATTGATGGGACCATTGATGGGCTGGAGCCTGGACCACACGGCCTCCATGTCCACACCCTGGGGGACCTCACACTGGACTGCCACAGGTAGGACCTCTGACAGACAGACACCAGAAAAGACCTTTTATTTAAGGTTATTCCTATTTATTTGTATTCATTTTTTAATATTTTTTAGGGTCTAGAATTTATTTGCCTCCATATTTGGAAATGACTCCATACAAAGTCCTAATATAGTAAATTAAATATGTATATTGTAATAATAATGTATGTTTGTCACAAAATGCACCTTGACTTGCCTCAACACACACCATTTGGGAACTTCTGTCCAACATATACATCTGTCTTTGTGAAGCACTTTGGTGCAAAGTCTTTTTGCTTTTTAAGGAGTTATATAAATGAAGTGAGCTTGAAAATAAAATAAATCCTCTCATTTTGCAACTTTATCAACAGCAGACAGCAACAGCACTTGGAGTTAAACTGCCGTCATTTAAAACTACATGAGGAGCTGAACTTTTTTTTGCCTTTATATTATAATAGATTCAATCATTTCTTTTTCACAGTTGTGGAGAGCACTATAACCCGTTTGGAAGACAACACGGTGGTCCAGAGGACTCTGAAAGGGTAAAGCCGTATCTGTTCTTTATAACAATATAAAATAAATATAGAAATACCGTGTAATGTTTGGAGACTACTTGCTACAACATTTAGATGTAAGAGGATCAGGCTGCAGAACATAAAGTAAATAAAGGATCCTCTTATCAGAAATTCTGACAAAAATTACTCCTGAGATTTAATAAAATTTCAACACAAGCCAAATCTAAGACGTGATGCTGCTCTCAGTTTGCCAAATTTGCCCCTCAGGAGCCGTTCTGAGCAGTTCTGTTCCAGGTCTTAAATTTACAATAAAGCGTTTGAACAAGATACAAGTCTGAAGCAGTGTGTCCTCACTGTGATGCTTGTGTTTTCATTTCTGTGGTTCATGTTTATGCGTAACTCTTCTCACACGCAGTATTGATGTTACAGCATGTAGGTGATCTGGGGAATATTGTTGCTGGACCAGACGGCAGAGCCTCGTTCAGACTGGAGGACAGTCAGCTAAAGGTAACACATATTTCCCACTGGTGGCAGGTAGCCACAGTATGCTAAGCTTAACAAAAAAATAAGAAGCAGTCATATAACAATATCTAATTGGGAAAAAAAAAAAACAATACCAGAATTCCTGTTTATCGATACCTTCGCACCCACGTTGCAGGTGTGGGATGTGATTGGCCGATCGCTGGTTGTGGATGCAGAGGAGGACGACCTGGGTCGAGGCGGTCACCCTCTCTCCAAGCAGACTGGAAACTCTGGGGAAAGGTGGGTCAACGGTGGTGGTTTAATGGTAGAAAATGCAAGATTGTTTGTAAATGCACCATTCAAAGTTGGCCGGAGGGAGCAGGAAAAAGAGAGAGAGCTCAGAAATTGCACAATGAAAGCTCATCACTTTGCCGCCTTTGATTTTTATATTATATTTTATATATTTTTTTGCACTGTTGCCTATGCCATTATTAGACTATTAAGTTTTGATTTGTAAAGATCAACAGATATACAGAGATATTGATTGTGACTACATACACGTTGTTGTAGCTTCACTGAGTGAGTAAATAATTGATTGACTGATAATTTATCTTGTATAGAGACCACTTTATAAAGCAGTAATAAGAAGACAGGTGATTTTCTTCATTGCTAGAATCACTTTTTAAAATTTTTCTGTCTCTTCTTCCGTCCTCCACAGACTGGCCTGTGGGATCATCGCCCGATCAGCAGGTCTTTTCCAAAACCCCAAACAGATCTGTGCGTGTGACGGGGTCACGCTGTGGGAGGAAAGAGACAGACCGATAGCCGGGACGGGTCGAAGCAAGGCCAAAACAGAGACGCCAGCAGCACACCTCTAAACCTAAGACACAAACACATCTGTGACACATGTTGGATGGTTTCAGCACCTTGAAGAGAAAAGCAGGGGACGTTTGTGGACAGAGAGTGAAGCGAGGAAGACAAAGCACTGAGGAATACGTTTCCAGACAGCTGGAGAGGTGACCAAAAGAAAAATGGCCTTATTTTCTTAAATATTTTCTCTGTGATGAAATCAAATGCTCTCACAACCGCACTTAGTGTCCCGTGTGGATTTTAAAAGCACTAAAGCAGATTAAAACAGCCTGGGAGACTGTAAAAGTCACCTCTGATTAACTAGATGTCTGTTAATACTGTTATTTGCTTGTATAACCAGTATAACCTCTGACACGACTGTCTCATCACTGTCTAAACTGATGCACTTGTAAGATTTGAGGCATTCATTTTGGCTGTGTACTGGCTGGGATAAATAAGCTTCATTTTGCTATTAAAGTGTCTAAGTTAATTATGCAGCCTCCTAACAGAAGTAGTAAAAACATCCTGCTGCTCTCATCACGTCAACCAACTCGGTGTTTCCCAGGCAGGGGTACTTCTGCAGATCATTGGAAACACTGCAGCTCAGCTAATTTGGAAAAAGATACAAAAAAAATTCTGATTTGTTTAGAAAATGTCCAAAAATATTCAGTTCAGGAGGAAGATCAGTACACAACATAGGATTACAAAATGATGCGACTCCACAGGGTGCTTCTCAACCTAAGTCAGTTTAATACTGGTACTATGTTGCACCAACAATGATTAATTTTAAACTTGATTAAATCATGACTTAACTAATTTTGTTGCACTAAACTTTAAAACTATCATAAAATTAAGAAAGATTTCATTTAAACCTGTTTTTTTTTTTACACAAAACCTAGAATAAATTTAATTCCGTTGCACCAAAACTTAAAACTCCAACTTGAACTGAGATCCAGTATTAACTTAAAAATTAGACCTTAAAATGTCTCCAAAATAATCTATTAAGGTTCCTTGCTAGCAAACAGTGTAACATTTTGTTTAGGATTTAGCTAACTAACAAACATGTAACTCTTTCTTTCTTCCATCTCAATATTGATTAAACTATTTAATTTCAATTTACATCACTAAACTTTAGTTTTATTTTTCACAACGTAAAAACTTCACACAACAATAGCAAAAATGACAAATAACAAGCAGTACAAGGAGAGGCAAAAAAACCCCAGAAGAACCCATCTATTAAGAACTCAAAATACAGAAAATTACAGAACAATAGATGACTGTTGGCGACACAAATATGTTTGACACCAACAACATGAATAAAGAATGATAATATCAATATCAATATCAATGATATAAATTTAAAAGCAGAAAATGTTAGTATGTATTTGAGTTTGTACTTTAATTTACTAAACAGACATTTTTAATTGTGCAACAGAGCTCTGCTTAATTTTAAATCTGCTTTTACTCATTTTACACCTAGTTTTGCTGAACTCTGATCAGAGGTAATCTTAAATTATTCTTATTCTTTGTTGGTGCCACCCAGTCCAAGAGTTCGTTCATAAACAACAGTTAAAAAGGCAACAGAAAAATCAAAGTAGATAGCTAGAAGTAATGGATGAAGGGCTGAAGGGTCCAGCTTCGGCCAGTCCAGGCCTAAACGTGGACAGTTCCAGGGTCGAGGGTCCACATGTGCAGCCATGGACTAACTCAGGATGGAGGCGGAGGGAAGCTGCTGAAAGAACTGAAGAAAACCTGCATTAGCTTGTTCATTTTAAATCCATGAGGTGGTGTAAGTGACTTGGGTAAGAGAGACTTGGAGGAGCTGCGGAGTCACATTCCATCCAGAGTGAAAGGGCAAGAGGGGGTAAAAGTTTGAGAGGAGGCGGGGTGTCTTAAAGGATTGTGTGCTCAGCTGTTTGTTCAACATGGAGTTTAAGTGTACAGTTCCTTCATGGTTGCTGTAGCCAACATGAGAGCCTCACAATACAGGAAAGTTTCTGCTTCAAATCCTGTTGTCTTCTGTAGAAAACTGCACACACTGTCTAATATAATGATGCACATTAACATCTACCTGCTGACACGTGTTGATTTCTGTTAATCCATGTTTTTCCTCTTGATGAAGACGTCACTATTGGTGTACATATGTGTGTGTGACAAGTTTTCATTTTTCACACTGAGGATCTGTCTTGTCTCAGTCATGCCTGAATAAGATTATTGAATTTCCACCCAAAGCTCCAGTCGGTGTTCTTTTCTTTGTTTTTCCATTTGTTCTGGGTGCTGGGAATGCACGTAGAACGTAGGGCTGAAACTAATGATTGTTTATGTTATCAATTTATGAAAATTCCCAGGGCCCTGTTTCTGATCGTTGATCTAAATATTACTGAAGCGCATTTCTGCCACGCTGAAAAAGAAAGATGGATCAGTATCAAGTTATAGTGTGAAAAGTTTATTGTTATAACTTGTTTTTCCCATTAAGAATAATAAGATATTTTAATGTTAAAGATATTTTGCAGAAAACAAGAAACTTTTCCTGTAAGAACAA